>NC_053490.1:331184170-332384170 GCF_905171775.1 Rana temporaria | reverse complement strand
TGCAAAGTCTACAAGCATGCGGCATCTCTTATGCCGCGTACACACGATTGGATTTTCCATCGCAAAAACCTTGGATGGTTTTTCAGACGGAATTCGGCTCAAGCTTGGCTTGCATACACACGGTCACACAAACGTTCTCTGAACTTTCGACAGTCAAGAACACAGTGATGTACAACACTATGATGACCCGAGAAAATGAAGTTCAATGCTTCCGAGCATGCGTCGAATTGTTTCAGAGCATGCGTCGGAATTTTGCGCATCGGAATTGCTACAGACGATCGATTTTTCGATAAGAATTTTTTCCATCGGAAAATTTGAGAACCAGCTCTCAATCTTTTGTTGATGTAAATTCCGACAGCAAAAGTCCGATGGAGCATACACACGGTCAGAATTTCCGTTCAAAAGCTCACATCTGACTTTTGCTGTTGTAATTTCTGATCATGTGTACGGGGCATTAGATCCTTTTTCATTGGGGGATTTAGGAATTTAGGATTTTTAAACAGCTGGGACATCAAAAAACAGCCAAACTGGACGATGGGGTAACAACCACTGAGAGAGCCAACAGATATGGAGATCATACCACAAAAGTGTATCTGAAAGAATCATCTGAAACAAGGCTAGATGAAGAAAGAGACAAACCAAATATGGATATTGCCACGGCCAGGGTAAGGTACTGAGGATCAACCTCTTGCTCCAGACTAGGATACATTTACATTTTACTATCTCATAAAAGATAGCCATGTCCACATCAATAGGTGTTTTTGGGGTGTGACATCCACACTGTAAATCTGCCTAACTAATTACCAAATATATGATTTTAGAAATCATTCAACCACCCCATGCACTGTAAATAGCAGAATTGCTACATAGTGAAAATAAATGAAAATCTGTATGCACTTCTCTCACCTCTAAGGCCCTGTACACACCATCGGATCTGTCCGCTGAAAACGGTCCGCCGGACCGTTTTCAGTGGACATGTCCGCTGCGTCCGGCTGCCAGATTTCTGTCTGATGGTTGTACACACCATCAGACAGAAATCCGCGCATAAACAATACGCGGGGCGTGGCCGCTCTGCCGCTGCGACGATGATGCGGCGACGTGGGCGGCCTTGAAGTTCAAAGCTTCCACGCATGCGTCGAATCAGTACGACGCATGCGAGGGATGGCGGTCGGTCGGACGTGTCCGGTGAGTCTGTACAGACGACCGAACACGTCCTACGGACAGGTTTCCAGCGGACAGATTTCTTAGCATGCTAAGAAATTTTTATCCGCTGGAAACTGTCCGATCCACCAGACAATTGTCCGCTCGGGCCTACACACGACCGGATCTGTCCCCTGAAACTGGTCCGTCGGACCAGTTTCAGCGGATAGATCCGGTCGTGTGTACGGGGCCTAAGGATGGCTTTTCTATCAAATAAGCACTGCATCACAACTGATTGGCTGCCCCTCCCTCTCCCAATCTGAGTTCTGCTGTACAGGGGATTGCAAAAGGCATACATTTACCAACTTTTTCAAGCTCTGTTGAAGTAATGGAGTTTGTTTGTTTTTAAACACAAATTGCTAAACATTTTTTATTGCATTGGTTTTGTCAGACTCAGAGTAGGGATGAGCAAATCTGCCTAGATTCAGTTCCGTGAATCTTGCTCCAACTTATATAACTATATATATATATATATATATAGATAGATAGCTAGATAGCTAGATAGATAGCTAGATAGCTAGATAGATAGCTAGATAGCTAGATAGATAGCTAGATAGATAGCTAGATAGATAGCTAGATAGATAGCTAGATAGATAGATAGATAGATAGATAGATAGATAGATAGATAGATAGATAGATAGATAGATAGATAGATAGATAGATAGATAGATATAGATAGATATATATATATATATATATATATATATATATATATATATATATATATATATATATATATATATATATATATATATATATATATATAGCTGATTTTAAACAGATCTCTCTGTATACAAAAATGCAAACTTTCCCTAAGGGATTAATATGGCTGCTGTGAGCCTACCCTTTTATGGAAAGGGGGCTGTGTTTATATGTTCCTTTAAATGATTGGCTCTTGTGACTTAGTTAACAGAGACAAAGGCTGTCTGATTCTTTAGGCCTCATTCACACTGGTTTCTTGTAAACGCTGTTTCTCCTGACAGGAGAAAATCAATGTTATAAACTCACCTAAGCTGCATTTTTTCAAACCAGTTTATGTGAATTTAGTAGAGTTTAGCAGTGTTTAATTGGCTAGAATTTTAGTTTATTCTGGCCATTGAAATAAATTAACGCTAAAGTCCTAAATGCACCTAGTGTTTACATGTATTTAACAGTGATTACTGATGTTAATGAACAATGTATATGTTAAAAGCGCTGCATAAATTGACGGCGCTATATAAGTACCTAAATAAAATAAATGACGTGTGTAACTGCATTTTTTGTGGTAAAAATTTCCTCTCCTGAACGCAATTTTAGGGAGTCCAGAAAACGTCTTCTAAACTCCCCTGCTGCTAAACTGCTCAGCACATCCATGTGTGCATGGACACATAGGATAATGTTAACCCCCCTGGCGGAATTCCTGAGTCTGGCTGGGGGTGGAATTTCAGAACCAAAAGCGCTAACCCTGAGCCAGACTCGGGATCGCCTCGCAGCATCCACAGGCAGGGAATTACTTACCTTGTTCCTGGATCCTGCAATGCCTCTCCGCTGTGTGATCGAGCGGCGTCCTCGTTTGATTCACACAGTGCCTGTGTGCCGCCGAGCTCCGTTCCCTGCGACGTTACGACGCACAGGGGCGGAGATCGGCGCCAAATTCAAAAAAGTAAATAAACACATTACATACAGTATACTGTGATATTATAGATTACAGTACTGTATGTAAAAAATACACACCCCATATGTCCCTAGTGGTCTGCCCAGTGTTCTGCGTGTTCTTTTATATAATAAAAACTGTTCTTTCTGCCTGCAAACTGGAGATTGTCCATAGAAACCAAAAAGTGTCCCTTTATGTTAAAAGTGGTTTTAGAGCAGCTAGAAAACAGCGATAATAAATTATAATCACTTGCAGAATTGAGCGATAGCGATTTGTGGGAAAATGCGTAAAAAATAAAAGTAATGACAGCGACAATTCTGCAACTAAGCACATTTCAGTGATTTTGATTTGATTACATTATTGAATAATTTTTATTATAATTATATTATTATTTGTAATAATTTATAGTTATTTATTATATTATAATTTATGATTTTGTTTTTCAAATTTTATTATATCCGGGATGTCTACTAGACAAAAACGCCAAATTTCCATGCAAAATAATGGTACCGCTTTCAGCACCTAAAATCTTAAATAATCATACCACCAGGGAGGTTAAGGAAGTGCAAGGGCAAAAAAAAAAAAACAATCCCTAAACTCACAAAAACACAAGTTCAGCAGCAGCACCGTACATAAGGCCTCATAGGCTGTTTTTGCAGCAGAAATGTGTGCTTTTGGGAACTTTGGGCCAGATCCACAAAAGGGATACGCAGGCGTATCTGCTGATACACCGTCGTATCCCTGTTTCTATCTATGCGGCTGATTGATAGAATCAGTTACGCATAGATATCCCTAAGATCCGACATGTGTAATGGACTTACACTGTCGGATCTTAGGATGCAGTACCGCGGCCGCCCCTTGGGGCATTTCTCGTCGTAATCCAGCGTCTCCGTAAGTGTTAGTTTGCCGTCGCAAAGATAGGGCTGCTTTTACAAAGTGTAAATTTAGTACACCATGTAAAAGTATACCTGTCTTTCCCGCGTCGCTGTCAAATTTCTTTTTAAAAAAAAAATTTCCCGCCTTATCTCTTTTTTACCCGTCGCGATTCACAAAACTCGCCGCAATGTAATGTAACGCAAAGCACGTCAGGAAAATAGCGGCGGGAGCATGCGCAGTACGTCCGGCGCGGGAGAGCGCCTAATTTAAATGGGACTCGCCCCATTTGAATTGGCCCGCCTTGCACCGGACGGATTTAAGTTACACCGCTGCAAATTTTCAGGTAAGTGCTTTGTGGATCGGGCACTAACTTGGGCAATTTGCGGCGGTGTAACTTAAATCACAAAAGTTACGTTGCGCCCGCTCGTTGTGGATCTGGCCCTAAGTCAATCTTGGGGATTCACTGGGGTAGATTTACTAAAGGCATAGGTTGTTCACTGAGAGTTTAGTGAATGCGGTGGAGTTTCACTTGCAATTAAAACTCAGTGATGCGCAAGGAAAATATAAAAAACTTTTTTTCTTTAACGTGATTGGATGATGGAGGTCGGCAGAGCTCCACCTCATTCGCTAAGCACTTACAAAGTGATTGGCCTATTTGCCTTTAGTAATCTACCCCATTGTGAGATCATGGTAGCGGTGAATTAAATTCTTAGCCAGAGACAGTATATTAAATACCTATAAGCAGGGGGGTACATGCATTACTCCTGTAAGGGGCTAGATGGGCCCCCTGTATTTTTTTCCCGTCTGACCCCCCACCTTTAACTCGTGGCAGGAGAGAGAAGAGAAGACTTGACTTTGTTTTGTTCGTCAGCACCAATCCCCCCCCCCCGTCCCGCTTATCATCTCGCGGCAAGAGAGAGAAGAGATGACACTTTCGTTACCACAACCCGCCCCCCCCCATTATCATCTCGTGGCAGAGGGGCCTAAAGCTGTTTAAAATTTGTGATGGCTGCCCTGCCTATAAGGTTATGTGTTTTAATATCAAATGGGTTGCCTTTATTGTATTTATTGTATATAGTATAAGGAGAAAATAATTGTAATTATATTTTTTGGGGTAAGTTAGACAAGCATTTAATGCATGTTGACTCTGATTTTACTACTGTTTGTTTTATCATAATTCTGAACACGTTTCTGAACAGTTTTTCAATGCCACATGACAGAAATGTCACTATGCTGGGAAGATTAATACTAACCACACTGATGACAAGTGAGAAATGCTTAGCATGACACATTCTGTTAGTGTGAAGATATCGATGCAGCTTGTTGAAGCAATTGCTACAAACAAAAGCAGTGCAATGCATATTTCCTTCTTACAGAGTAGATACCAAAGAAATCTGAAATCTATTAAAGTTGCTCTGTTGCAATAGAAAATTATTAAGGCATACCTGTAAAAGAAGATAGTACAAATCCATCTTTTTGCTGCCCACACTGCTAAACTCTATTCTGATGCTGAGAACCCTGCTGGTGAAGTCCGCACTAAAATTGACATTTCAGGAGTGTTGATCTCCTGCATCCCCTGCAGCTCTCGCTGGTTCCTCCTGCTGACCTCCACATTACTACTGTATCTTATAGTGGGTGAAGGTCATAAGGAAAAACCAGTGAGAGCTGCGGGGGACCTAGGAGATCAGCACTCCATAAAATGTTCATTTCTGTTTAGCCTTCAGACGTAGAGCATCAGAAAAGATGGAAGGTAATGTCTTTTAAGGTATCTTTAAACCATTTTCTATACTTACAGGGTCACTTCAACCTTTGCCTTCATTAAAGAAAAGGTTTAATGCATTTCACAGGTTGTGTATATGGAATTATAAAGGCAGTGTTACTATTAAACATTGATTTTTAGAAGCAAAACAGCACCAGGCTTTACATAAATGATAAAAAAAAAGACTTTAATCTACATGATCAGTAAACCCATCTTAAAAGCAGAGTCGGCCTGCCCAACATATTTACATCTATAGATCTGCTGACCCGCTGCACTCCCTTTGTAGCAGATATCTTAGCTCAACAACTAAGCAGGGATGCAGATGAGCGATTACAGTAAAATACATAATTCCTAATCTACAAAGCTCTAAATTTAACACAATAACAAAGATATGGAAGAGCATATCAAACATTATTTGAAGCAGGAATCTACTTTTAGTGCGCTTTCAGTAGCTCACACTCCTTCCTTTGTATTGGCCAATTAGATTTTAAGAAAATTCCAATGCAACCCCCCTCCTGCACCTGTTTCTACCAGTTCCCTGCAGCTCTCCTCCAATGAATCCTCACTCCCTACCAGTCCTAAGAGATCCCACATGCCCTCTGGCACCTTGCATGGAGGAGGCAAGCTGCAGGAGGCTAAGAGGAGCACAACAAGAGCAGCTTGCTCCTGAGTGCCACAATAGCCTGCTCCTGAGTCCCTCAACCTGCCTGCTCCTGAGTCCCACGATAGCCTGCTCCCGAGTCCCACGATAGCCTGCTCCCGAGTCCCACGATAGCCTGCTCCTGAGTCCCTCAACCTGCCTGCTACTGAGTCCCTCAACAGCCTGCTCCTGAGCCCCACAGCAGCCTGCTCCTGATCCTCATAACATTACTCAAAGTGCTGAGCCCCCCCCCCCCCCCACACAAACACAACCCTCCCTTCTCCCTGGCTCGCCATAGATGGTTCTAATCTGGGCCAGTTCAACAGGGACGACGGAGATTCAAGCTATGTATGGGCAGGCTGATTGAACCCAAGTTGCTCCATCGATTGGGTACAACCACCATGTCAGATTTTTTAATGCGATTATTGTCAGCGGCTCTAGCCACTAGCAATAATCTCTGTGTGCTCTCCTGGCAGGGATGGCTCCCCCAGCAATAATTACTGTGTACTTTACTGCATGGGACGGAATCCCCCATCAACACTGACCGTTGTAAAAAAAAATCGCACCATCTGTGGCTGACTTTACTTGCCACACAGACCCATCCACCCTTTTCCTGTTTACTTTGTTAATGAGATGAGACTGGGAATAGTTTTTCTGCTGTTACAGCCATCTTCTGCTCAGCCTGCTACCTTAGCGCTAACAGGTTACACAGGATAGTTAGGACTCAGATAACAGGCATGCTAAGGAGGAGGTGGCTGCAGCAGCAGAGAAGCTCTTAGGCAGCCTGTCACCTTATCTGTCTGGATCTCCAGCAATGTGATCATGGAAAGAGGTGAGTTCTGTACAGGGAAATGTGATAATTAAAGGGGTGAGTTCTGAACGAGGAGGGAGTGCTCCTATCAGAATTAAGGCTAGCTAGATGTACTTCTGTAGATGTTGCTTAGGGCACTCTACCCTCCCTATCACCTATCCTATCCTATCACCTATCCCCCCATCCTTCAATGTCGGCCACCACCCCTAGTCACACAACACACCCTGTCTACCAGTCCTCCCACTATCAGCCAGCATCCTCCTATTTAGGCAGCTCGCCACTGCACTCTCAACCAAACCCCTTTCCTGCACCATTTCTGCAGCCACAATTCTCTCAGCACCTGCAGTATGCATTTTTTCTCCCAACCCCAACCTGCAATTTCAACCATGCTCCACTCCCAACTATCACTTAACCCTTCCCCCTGCAATGTCAGCCGGCCCCATTATGCAACCTGCCCTCACTATCACCCACACCCCCTGATCAGTTCATCCAGCTACCCTATCACTAGCACACTACATTTTCTTACACTCTCAGGAACCCCCCCCCCCCCCACACACACACTGAACTCTCAACCTCTTTATCTTAGCACCCACAACATCACACGTCCACCACTTACAAAATCATCCACTCCCCATTATCATTCAACCCTCTCTCCTGCAATGTCATCCAGCCCCCCCTCCCACTTTTACGCTACACCTTTCTACACTTTAAGGTAACAGTCACTTCACTCTAAACCTCTTTATCTCTGCACCCACCACATCACACACCCAGTTCTATTAGAAACCACTGTGCCTTCAGGCCCATTCTGTCAGCATTCAATGTGCCTGCAGCACTCATCTTAGAACCCATATCACATACACCCTCTTCTCTCACTACCCACCATGCCTGCAACCCCTTTCTTGAACCAACCGCCACTGCAAACCATACTTCTCTAAGTAACTACTGCTGCTGCAGTAATATTTCTTTCTCCATCTACCATGCCTGCAGTCCCATATCCCTTTAAATCCACCATGCCTGCATCCCTGTTTCTTCTCAGGACCCATTGTGCCTGCAGCCTCCTTTCTCTTGGTATGTTGGTATGCAGTGTGCCGGCAGCCCCCTTTCTTTCAGGATCCACTACAACCTGCAATCCCCTTTCTCTCCCTCCACCCCCCTTCATTCACCATCATCTCACTACCCCAAATACCTGCACTTCCTCCTCCGCCACCACTGCAACTATACTCCACCTCCAGGGCTGGACTGGGACAAAAATTTGGCCCTGGACTTCATCCAGAATGGCCCACTTTAACAAGTCTCTCCCATGGCGGCCGGACCACTCCCACTACCCCTTCGGCCAGCCAAGCCCCCTCTCCCCCTTCACTAGCTGTTCTACTTTATTAAAGTAGAACGGCTGGTAATGGTACTCTTATAGGCAATACCAGTGGGGAAGCTAGACATTTTTTCACCCGGGGCAAAGAATCAGTTTGGTGCCCCCCTTATGGGAAAAGATTAGGCAGAAGTGAGAATTCCAGGCCATAGCTGTTGAGTCAGCTGTCTGTCCCCTCCCCCATGCTCCCCTGTCGTCCCCCCTGCTACTCTGGTCCTCCTCCTGCTTCTTTGTTCCCCCCAGGTGAGCATTGTGGGAACAGAGAGACAGAGGAGCGGAGGGTGGTGGCTGTCCGCTGTCACTGAAGCTGGCCCACTGAGCCATCGGCCCACCGGGAAACTCCCTGTAGTCCCAATGGCCAGTCCATCCCTGTCCACCTCTCATTACTGCACCTTGACATGCCTTCCGCCACTCTCAACGAGACACATGTGATGCCCTTTTCTTATCACTGTTCCTGTGCGAACCCCCACATAATTCCCTCCACACCTTTCATAAATGTACTTGTACAGCCCCCCCTATCAAATTCCAACTCAATGCCTATACACACAAATTTCCCCCCTGCTCAAACTTCTGTAACTGCACACTACCCCCCCTCCCGCTTTCACCACAAAATCAGCACCCCCAACATCACACAGCTCCCAACATCATCTGATCCACATAATCCACCCCATACCCCACTCTGAACACCACACCTGGACACCCAACATTCTCACCACTATGTCTGAAGCCAACTCTTACAACTATAGTTGTGCATGCTTCTCATTGCCCTCACTCCATTGCTGTACTAAACCTTTACCATTCTTGTCACAACAAGCCTTTACTACCCCATCTCTCTTGTAGGCCCTCTTACTACATGCCCCCTTCATTATTGCACACTTTTTCCAGTCTTGTGCCCACTCCCCCCCCCCCCATACTCTTAATACATGCCTCCCCAGTTACCCTATCCCTGCCAGAAGCACATCCTACTCCTTATCTAATGCTTCTGAACCTAATCTCTCCCCCATATACCACCCTCCCAACACACACACACACACACACACACATTTTCTCACCACTACACCTTCAACCCCTTCACTATGCTCAAACCACCACAACCTTCTCCATACTGAAACAGGCACACTTTTGTGTGAGAACACGCCTCACATTTGTGTACACATTTTATTATATCCTTTCATGTGCAACACTGAAGAAATTACACTTTCCTACAATGTAAAGTAGTGAGTGTAGAGCTTGTATAACAGTGTAAATTTGCTGTCCCCTTAAAATAACTCAACACACAGTCAATAACCTCCCTGGTGGTAATCCCAACTTTGGTTCAGGGTTAAATTTCAGTACCATTAGCGGTTACCCCGAGCCACACTCGGGATTGCATTGCAGAATCCTGGTCTAGGTTACTTTCCTTGTCCTAAGGATCCTGCAATGTCCCCCTGCTCAATCTGCGGGCTGTGTCCTCCGCCTGATGCTCAGTGTTTCCCGGGCTCCATTTCCTGCGAGCATGGGAGCGGTGCGGAGCCCGGTGGCAAATTCAAAAAGTACACAAATCATGCACTTTTATATTACATATACTGTTCTTTCTGCCTAGAAAACAGCGATAGTAAATTAGAACACTTCATTTTATTATAATATAATAAATGACTATAATTATAAAAAATAATACTATAATAATAATTTACGATTTTGTGTTTCAAACTTTATCATACCCGGGATGTCTACTGGACTCTTGTTTGGACAGATTTAAGTGTGTTATTGCTAAGAATTACAGGCCTACAATATAAAACGCCAAATTTCAATGCAAAAAAATGTACTGCTTGAGACGCAAAAATCTGACATAATCATTCTGCCAGGGTGGTTAATGTTTAAACTGCTGGCAACAAAAGTGAGTACACCCCTAAGTGAAAATGTCCAAATTGGGCCCAAAGTGTCAATATTTTGTGTGGCTACCATTATTTTCCAGCACTGCCTTAATCCTTTTGGGCATGGAGTTCACCAGAGCTTCACAGGTTGCCACTTGTTCAACTCCCGATGACAATATCACTGAGCTAGTGGATGTTAGAGAACTTGTGCTCCTTCACCTTCCTTTTGAGAATGCCCCACAGATGCTCAATAAGGTTTAGGTCTGGAGAAATGCTTGGCCAGTCCATCACCTTTACTCTCAGGCCTTGTAACACTAACGAGGCACATGACGCCGAGGAGGAAAAATGGCTAATTGTGCCCAATTTGGACATTTTCACTTGTGTACTTACTTTGGTTGCCAGCGGTTTAAACATTAATGGGTGTGTGTTGAGTTTTTTTGAGAGGACAGCAAATTTACACTGTCATACAAGCTGTACACTCACTACTTTACATTGTAGCAAAGTGTAATTTCTTCAGTGTGAAAAGGGGGGGGGGGGAACTAATGCGCAAACCAGAATCTAAAATAAATTATTTAACACAGCAGCTGCCCCAACCATAAAAGTGTTCACACACTAATCAATATTGGAAATGGGGGGTGCTGAGGCGCTTACTACTAGAACATTAAAATTAAGATGATAAATGCTATGTGCAATCAATAATGCAATATCAAACAGTGCAATCCCAAAGAAAGTGCCTAGACACCAACATAGATGCTGCCAGCAGTGAATGTCCGCTGATAGCATACAATTCTAATGCAATCCTGTAAAACAAATAAATATATAAAAAATATAAAAAAATATAAAAAAATATAAAAAATAGATAATGTAATATCAAATAAAATTAAAAGTGAACAAAATAAGTGTCCAAATTCTTCATGCACATAATAATCCTTCATTCAAGAAATAGTGCAACTGTGAGTCTCTGTGCAATTTCAAAAACAAAAGTCCAATATTGTGCAAATAATTTGATCATCAATAGCAATTGCTATGTGTATGGTGCTCCAATCCACAGCAAAACCCAGGTGTAAAGTGCTCCAATCTGGATGACCCTGTTTCCCCCAGCCTCTCACCTTAACTGGCTTGCAAACAAGCCTCTTTAAATCCACACTGTCTGGCAGCAGCTCCTAAATAGCAGTACACCCTTTAACCATGGACAAACAGCTCCTAGCTGGCTTCTATTCAAGCCTCTCAATATCAACACTAGCAGCAGCTCCTGAGTGACAGTGCACCTTTACCATGGACGGATGGCTCCCAATATGATTGAAAAGAAAAGGGGCTCCATAGTGTATTAACGTAAAACACTTTAATAAAACACAGGCAAATGCACTTACAGTTAATGCAAATAACAAGCGCAAAACACAGATCCCTTTGCTCTTGGCCACGAGCGAAGATGACATCACCAATGGCTCTCTTCCCTTACGCGTTACGTGGCTGCACACGCCACTTAATCATAGGTTATAGAGCCATGGTGCCCGGAGATCACTACATATGCTGCCGCGCTGCCATGGCAATCACGATGACAATGGTTTCAGTATTGAATGATTGAAATATACTATAACAATTATGCCATGCTTTAATCCAGAATAGCAGCCTTTTAAACACAAATAAATAATAAATTACACGATATGGGCTAAAAACACCAGATGCTCCCTCTGGTGGTCAAATAACCCAGTGCATCCCAGATCTCTTAAAATCAAAATTAAAATGGCACACCAGACGCTCCCTCTGGTGGACAACAATACATATTGTATCTTAGGGGTAAGATCCCAAACAAATACTCCATCTAGGGGTCTATAATTATAATGCATCCTAGACCATTTTAGAATTGAAATCCCTCCAGATAATCCATCCAGTGGTCTATTCCCATAATGCATCCTCGTTCATTTCAAAATAAAAAATATAAAATATAAAATACACCCATGGCTCAACATGATAAAATCAAATGTAAAAGCCAATTACCCCTTAATCGAATAATAATGTACGCTAAAACCTCCCTAAACCCCAATTGATAAAATAGTTCCCCTATCTTAAAATAAAATCCAATAAAATGATATGGATAAATTGCTATCAATATAATTAAAAAGGAACTCATCTAATGATTATTAAAAAAAAAAAGGGGGGGGTAGGAGGTCCACTACTCAATAGGAATGGGATACCAAACAGAACATAATAATTGGAAAATATCAATGATATAACATTACAGTCCAAATAGGATGATAATAAACGGACTCTAACTATAACCTAAATCAAAAGAAAACCAATCTCAGTCTCATAGCGGGGTAATTGATTACCATTGGAGGACTAACAAAATTAAAAATACCTCACCAAACGGAAAATAAAGGGCGAGGAAAATATAATAATTAGAAATAAAACAATTAAGCTCAAATTCTACATTGTGTCCATGAGGTGCTCATGTATCCAACGGGATTCAGCTTGACTAATTTTAATGATAATGTTTTCTCCACTCCAATGGGGTTTGTACTTGTCAATTCCCCATAACCTCAAGGAAGAGGGGTCTCTATTATGGCAACGGTCATAATGTCAGAATAGACTGTGCTTTGGGAACCCATTTTTTATATTTTGCGTATGTTCTCAAAGTCTTTTCCATAATTCTCTTTTAGTTCTCCCCACATACTGAATCCGACTAGGACACTCAAGGAGATAAACCACCCATTCAGTCTTACAGGAAATAAAGTCCTTAAATTTATATTAGTTTCCAGTAAAAGTTGACTTAAAACTTTCTTTTTTTCTTTTTGCTTTCTTTTGTATGTCTGCAAGTGTAGCAGGTTTTACAAGGGTAAAAACCTTTCCCATTAAAAAAGTAATAAAGCCTTTTTTTGCAGGTGGATCCAAAAATTTTTTTGCAATCATGTCCCTCGGGGTAGGGACCCTGCGATATGTAAACATAGGTTTCTCTGGTAATATGGTTCCCAAATGCCGGTCTGCCTTAATAATATTCCAATATTTCTTACAAATGGTCCCAATTTGTTTGTGTTGAATATTATAGTCCATGACTAACGGAACTCCATATGGTGATTTTTTATTCCTAGTTGAATCATGGATTAGTGTTTCTCTTTCCAAAGCAGAGACAGCTTCTATTTTTTTATTGATAAATTCCTGTCCATAGCCTTTTTCCATGAATCTTTTGCCAATGAATTTGGCTTTATTTAAAAATACTTCAGTTTTTGTACAATTTCTCCTCAGTCTTAGTAGCTGCCCTTTTCGAATATTCTCCAACCATGGAGCACGGTGGAAGCTATCTAAAGGTAAATAACTATTCCTGTCTACTGCTTTGAAGTGAGTTTGTGTTATTAATTTATCTCCTTCTTTCATAATCTCCAAATCCAAAAAATATATTTTATCATCACTAATCTCCCATGTAAGTTTGATATTTTTCTCATTCGAGTTCAAGTTAAAACCAAAATCAATAAGGCTCTCCCAATCACCTGCCCAAATTACTAAAATATCATCGATAAAACGTTTAAAAATAAGTAGTTGAGGTTTCCTATATTTCTTCTTCCCATTCAGCCATATATAAATTAGCCACACTTGGCGTATATTTCATGCCCATCGCTATACCACAAATTTGCTTGTAATACTTATTCTCATACCAGAAATAATTGTGGTCTAAGCTATATTCAAGGCAATTAGAAATAAATCTTTTTTGTGCAGTTTTTAAATCACTTAAACCATTCAGGGCCCATTTTGTTGCTTGTATAGCTTCTTTGTGGTTGATAATAGTATACAGTGATGAAACATCCGCTGTAGCTAAATGTCATCCAGTTTTATGGTGTTCAATAACTGTATCAGGTGTTTTGTACCTCTAAGATACGATTCAGTTTTTTTCACCAATGGTTGGAGAAACCAAGCTATATATTCTCCAATTCTTGCTCCTACTGAATTTATTCCATTTACGATGGGTCTTCCTGGTGGTTTGTCTTTGGGTTTGTGAACTTTAGGGAGAGTGTATATAACAGGAATCTTGCATCCAAGGGGTTGAAGATACTTTCCTTCTTTCTTGTTAAGAAGGCCCTTTTTCTTCCCTTTTTCTATTAGATTTGCTAGATCATCTTTATATCGTATTTTCCAGATAGTTTAAGGTAGGTGTCATTATCACTGAGTTGTCGTTCTAGTTCTTTCTTGTATGCCAATTTTGATTATATAACTATGGCACCCCCTTTATCTGCCTGTCTTATTACTATGTCTTTTCTTTCTTCCAATTTTCTTAAGCCACTTTTTATATCTCCAGGATCATAGATCTTTTTAATCTTCATGTTATGTAGATCATTTTGCACCATCCTTCGGAAAACTTCAATATGTTCCTTATTCCCTATTGGTGGATTGAATAATGATTTATTTCTCAAATTGCTAAATTGAACATAATTTTCCACAATATTACTTCTTACTGTATTGTCACCTGGCTTGTTCATCATGTATTTCTTGATATGCAGGCTTCTTGCAAACTTATTGATGTCCACATATGCATTAAATTTATTTAGACTTTTCTTCAAAGCAAATTTAAATTTCTTCTTTAGTTAGTTCCACTCCACTGATATTTATAATTCCTTCTCCTATTATTCTCTTCTTCTGTTTCTTTGCTCCTGCCCTGCATCCTCTCCCTGATTTTCGTTTCTTCCAGACCGAATTTCTGGAGTCCTTCTTGTCCTCTCTTCTCTGTCTCAACTTCTCTGGGGATCCTGATTCCTGGTAACTTCCTCTTTCTTCATTGTTCTTCCATGTCTGCGTTACGGACTCCGCTTGAATGGTCTCTGCACCCTATGTTCCTGTTGATGACGCCTCAGGGACTCTTGGCATCTCAATTCTAAAAAACGCCTAGGAGTTTAATTTCTTGTTTCTCTTCTATACGGAAGTTGGTAATTCGGTGTTCAATTGTTTTCATAATGATTTCTAGGTGTTCTTCCACCTTCATCATCTCTTCTCAAATAATCATAAGGATTATGTACAGGAATATTGTAATGATTTTCATAACTTCTCCTATCCTCATAATGGTACTGTCTATCTTCTCGTCGTCCATTATCATACTGCACATTACCATTCTGATTATTAGGATTTCTCCATGGTGGAGTGTGAGATTTTCTTTCAAACGGTGCCTGTTGAAATGTTCTAGGTGCATTATAGGTATTATTGTTATAGCAATTGTTTTTCCAGAAGGGCTTCCATCCATTGTTATTCCAATTCTTTCTTGGTTTCTGGTTTGGTGTATTATTCGCTTGATTGTTCGACTGATTGTTTCCTCTATCCATCTTCTCTTTAGGTCTTTCGTCCTTTTCAGGAGAACTATTAATTTAATCTGTTCCTGACTCTTCAGGTTCATTTTGCCATTTAAATACCAGATGATCCTCATAGTCCTTCATGTCTCTATGGTATTTTCTTTTTTTCCTTGCAATGGTCTCTTTTTCCTTTTGTTCCATATCTCTCTGTAATTGTTAAACTCAGGTAGCTCTTTACTTGCTTCTAAATTCGTTTTAAGCTCAGTGCAATCTAAAGCTCTAATTTTCTGCTGTTTTCTTTTTATCAAAAGAACAAGTAATTCTAGACCTTTATCATTAAAAAATTGGAAACACTCATCCGTGGATTCTTTATCTAACATATCATCACTGATAGGGACATCCCAGTCTCCTTGGTATCAATCTGTCCTTGATATATTTCTCATGGGTGGCAATGTCCCACCGGGCATTGATCTTTTTCTCCATTAAATGGCCCATTTTTCTAAAACAATTCTCAATATCTCCTATTCGATTTTCTTCTTGTTTTTCAAAAATATTCTCTATATCCACTGCCCTATTCTCTAAAAACCCAAATACCTCCATGGTTGCTGCACAAGTAAATACGATGAACAATGTATGAAAAGGGGGGAACTAATGTGCAAACCAGACTCTGGGGAATAAATAATCTAAAGTAAATAATTTAACACAGCAGCTGCCCAACCATAAAAGTGTTCACACACTAATCAATATTGGAAATGGGGGGTGTTGAGGCGCTTACTACTAGAATTTTTTATTTTGGAATGATCTAGGATGCATTATGGGAATAGACCACTGGATGGATTATCTGGAGTGATTTAAATTCTAAAATGGTCTAGGATGCATTATAATTATAGACCCCTAGATGGAGTATCTGTTTGGGATCTTACCCCTAAGATACAATATGTATTTTTGACCACCAGAGGGAGCGTCTGGTGTGCTGCTTTAATTTTGATTTTAAGAGATCTGGGATGCACTGGGTTATTTGACCACCAGAGGGAGCATCTGGTGTTTTTAGCCCATATAGTGTAATTTATTATTTATTTGTGTTTAAAAGGCTGCTATTCTGGATTAAAGCATGGCGTAATTGTTATAGTATATTTCAATCATTCAATACTGAACCCGTTGTCATCGTGATTATGGTTACCATGGCAGCGCGGCAGCATATGTAGTCACCTCTATACACCATGGCTCTATACCCTATGATTAAGTGGCATGTGCAGCCATGTAACGCGTAAGGGAGGAGAGCCATTGGTGGTGTCATCTTCACCCCCCGCACGAGAGCGAAGGGATCTGTGTTATGCGCTTGTTATCTGCATTAACTGTAAGTGCATTTGCTTGTGTTTTATTAAAGTGTTTTACGTTAATACACTATGGAGCCCCTTTTCTTTTCACTCATATTGGGAGCCATCCGTCCATGGTAAAGGTGCATTGTCACTCAGGAGCTGCTGCTAGTGTGGATATTGCGAGGCTTGAATAGAAACCTGCTAGGAACCGTTGTCCATGGTTAAATGGTGTACTGCTATTCAGGAGCTGCTGTCAGTGTGGATTTAAAGAGGCTTGTTTCCAAGCCAGCTAAGGTGAGAGGATGGGGGAAACAGGGTCACCCGGATTGGAGCACTTTACACCTGCGATTTTCTGTCGATTGGAGCACCATACACGTAGCAATTGCTATTGATGATCAAATTATTTGCACAATATTGGACTTTTGTTTCTGAAATTGCACAGAGACTCACAGTTGCACTATTTTTTGAATGAAGGATTATTATGTGCATGAAGAATTTGGACACTTATTTTGTTCACTTTTAATTTTATTTGATATTACATTATCTATTTTTGATATATTTGATATTTTTTTATATTTTTTATATATTTATTTGTTTCACAGGTTTGCATTCGAATTTTATGCTATCAGCAGACATTCACTGCAGGCAGCATTTATGTTGGTGTCTAGTCACTTTCTTTGGGATTGCACTGTTTGATATTGCATTATTGATTGCACATAGCATTTATTTAATGTTCTAGTAGTAAGCGCCTCAACACACGTAATATTTCCAAAAATGTGGGTATACTCAATTTTGTGCTATACTGTGTGTGTATATATATATATATATATATATATATATATATATATATATATATATATATATATATATATATACATATATATATATATATATATAGTTATATATATATATATATATATATATAAATATGTGTGTATATATATATATATATATATATATATATATATATATATATATATATATATACATATATAAAACACCTTAAAGTGACACTGTCACCTTGCACATTCAGGGCCCTCTTGACCTACTTATACTCACCTTGCTGCCATATTAATGCCACTTTTTCCACGGCCTCAGCTGACACAATTACCCAGTACTTCTGAGTATGGGGGAGCATTAGACTGTGCTTTCGTCTAGCAACCGATCGCTTGGCTTAAGCACTGTCAAATTACAAAGGGAGTGATGTCACTGCTCTACTTAGGCCGAGTACTCACGAGCAAACATGTCCGTTCGAAATGTCCGACGGGCTGTTTCCGGCGTACAAGGCTGTTTTTTCATTTGGCCCGCTGGCTTGTACACACCAGCGGACGATATTTCCCTGCGGACCTGAACGCGTGCACGTAATCCACGTTTGACGTCACTATAAAGGGAAAGGCCAAAGTCAATGGCGACGCCCTCTGTTCCGCTTTTGCTAGTTACGGCTTTGCTCGTGTTAGTGAAGGTTTGGTTAGAGCTGATTCGCGCTTCTCGGTCTCCAGGCTTTAGCAGGTAGTATTTTCTCGTTCAGTGCGTGTGCTTGTGGGTACGTAGTTGGCATTCGGGTACAGGCGTGCAGTTCGTTCTGCTTAGCAGATTCGTACTGTGCGTTCGTATCTGTGTGTCGTGCGTTCTTTGCAGGTACCACTGGATTTGATTGTGCTTTCTGTTGGAGTGTGTTCTTGACTGACCAGCCGGCCGGTTTGAAGCCATGATGGAGCAGCAGCGTCAATTTTCGCGAGTTGGTGCTGTTTATGGGATGGCTGCTGGATATGTTCATTATTCCAGTACTTTGGCCAGAAACAGGGGGCGGAGGCGTTTCTGGACCAAGAATTGGTTGCGCCAGCGTGACCAGTTCTCACATATGCCTCTGCTTAGGGAACTCCAGGAGAATAATCCTAATGACTATAGGAATTTTCTCCGCATGACGGACCCCGTATTCAACAGTCTGCTGGATCTTCTGTCCCCCTATATCACGAGGCAGGACACTGTGATGCGCCAAGCCATCACGGCCGAGCAGAGGCTTATTGCCACGTTGCGGTACCTGGCGACTGGGAGGAGCCTGCAGGACCTCAAGTTCTCAACAGGCATCTCTCCGCAGGCGCTTGGGGTCATCATACCGGACACGTGTGCTGCCATCATTAAAGTTATGCACGAGGAGTATATGAAGGTAAGTTTCCTCATTTTAACCTCACAATGTGTCTTTAATAATGTGGCAAACTAACTTTTTATTTTATTTCCCAGATATGCTGTGTGTTTAACGAACGTTCCCTTTTCTCACTATGCATGTTGATATCAGCTTTTACATGTTCTTTTTATTTTGGCCTACCTGCATATTTTGATCTTACCCAATATTAACCTGTCCAGCATGCTATCTTCGGGCCAACCCCCACCATGCCACTTTTTTTTTATTTTTTTGGTTTTCTAAAAACAGTTTAAACACCCCCCACCCCCCCTTCAAAGTGTTTTTGTCCCCATCAGAGGGCTGTGGAGTCTCTTATTAATTAAGTGGGCCTATATATTTGTGCCCCGAAATTCTCCCTTCATAATTTGCAAATGCTATTTTAAAAATGTAAAGTTGCACAAGGATGCTTGTATGATTATGTTTGCAATGTTTATGTGCCAAAGTACTAAATCTCTTTTTTTGTTTGTCCCCACAGCTACCCTCCACACCACAGGAATGGCAGTCTGTGGCTTCCCAATTTGCCGAGCGGTGGGATTTTCCTAACTGCGGTGGAGCAATAGATGGGAAACACGTCCGCATTGTGCCCCCACCCCACTCGGGGTCCTTCTATTATAACTACAAGGGTTATCATAGTATCGTGTTGATGGCGGTGGTGTCGGCACAGTATGAGTTTCTATATGTGGACGTGGGGAAGAACGGCCGGATGTCAGATGGGGGAGTGTTCGCACGGACTGATTTCTATGATCGTCTCCAAACTGGTGGTCTGGCATTGCCACCAGATGAAGATAATGTGGAAGGACTTCCGTTTGTGTTCCTAGCGGACGAGGCTTTCGGCCTTGGACCTCACCTAATGCGGCCTTTTCCCCAGAGGACCCTCACCTCAGAGAGGAGTGTGTTCAATTTTCGGTTGTCCAGGGCTCGGAGGGTAGTCGAGAATGCCTTTGGGATCCTCAGCAACCGGTTCCGCCTGTTCCTGACATCGATACATTTGGCGGAATATAAATTGAACACCGTTATATTTGCCTGCTGCATTTTGCACAATTTTCTACGCAGGCACTCCCAGACGTACCTAGCCTCCATGGGCTCTGAGGCAGGACTACCCTCAGAGAACATTCCTGGCCTGGACACTGGTCGCGCTGGCTTGGCCCCCCAATCTGCTCGTGAGGTACGCGACAAATATGTTGAGTACTTCATGGGTCGGGGGGCCATTGCTATGCCAGATCATATTTCTTTCTAATTCGGCCCCCAAAGAAAGGAATATTCTCACAACTAATAAATAATTAGACCATTGGACTTTATACAGTTGTTTGTCATTACTGCTTTTTCTCTATTTTTCTGTCTTCCAGGTTATCTCCAAAAATAGTGCACTTCTAGTGCCAGATTTACTTACTCAGATGTATTAACTAACCACATTTGCACATTATTCACTCATCTACTAACTGGGTATTCAGTCTAGAAATAAGAAGCCACTCATTTTTCTGCTTTTGATGTCTCATTTATTTTTTTTTATTTTAGTCATTTTTTAACAAGAAATGTGTATTTTTAGGCAGAAAACATTTCCTGCAAATTCTTGAGACAAAATATTGGCTTTTAATTATTTATTTTTTTGTCTTTATTGACAGTGATTATCAATAATAATGATCGAAACACAATGTAAGAATAATTTCACTGAAACTATACGCAAGAATTTTTGGGCTTGTCATTTGTTTGTGTCTAATTTTTTAAACAAGATTTTAACACAACACAAAAATTTTTATTTTTTTTACAAAAATTAGTTAACTTCTTTCTTTAGGTGAGATTTATTGTTCGTTTTGTGATCTGAAACTGGAAACATTTACAAACCAAAAAAGATCAACACCAAACAAAAATTTAAAAAAAGAACAGCAGTCAGTCATATGGATGGTGTGCTTTCACACTGGAACACGCCAAAATTTCTAAATGCACACATTCAGTGAAAACTCGCCAAATGTCATTGGTTAAACAGACAAATGGCCACATGTGCTATCTGACATCATGGGTGATCAATGTCTGTGTTTTGTGGGAGCAAACCCTTCCTCTCAACTACTTGAGGATCGAGGAGGGGTTTGTACCCACAAAGCACAGACAATAGATAGTCTGTGATGGCAGATAGCACATATTGGCACACTGTGTGTGCATTTAGAAATTTTGGCGTATTATAAAGTACAAAAATTAAAAAGGGTTTTGTGGGCGGGGGATGGGCGGGGGATGGGCTTCTGTGGTTCAGTCTTTGACACGGCCCATCATGTCAATGATATTTTTGTAATTTTGTTCGATGACTAGCATCCTTTGTCGCATGTTCTCCATTTCCGTGCTACACTCTGAAATGACATTTCGCACATTCTGCTCCATGACTAGCATCCTTTCCCGCATAATGTCCATTTCCGTGCTGCACTCCATTAGTTGCTGTATAATGATAGAAGCACTTGCACGTGAAAATTGTGCTACTCCATCTTCATCCCCTAAAAATAAACAAATTGGCATTCAAAATATGTAAATAATTTCCAGCCTATCTGCATATGTTTGGCCCTATTAATATAGGGGTGACACTGACCTGATGGCCTGATAATTTCCACATCCCCAATTTCTTCATCTTCTATCACTCCTCCTTCTTCCACCACCTCCCCATCATCTTCTATCACTCCTCCTTCTTCCACCACCTCCCCATCATCTTCGACTCCTCCTTCATCCATCAATCCACCTTCTTGCAATTCGCCAAATTGTTCTTCCGCCACTTGCCCTTCATCTGATATAAATTCTAAGTCCAAAATAACTTCTTCCTCCTCTCTTCCTTCCTCCTTTCTTCCTTCCTCTTCTCCTTCCACATCCTCTTCTCCTTCCACATCCTCTTCTCCTTCCACATCCTCTTCTCCTTCCACATCCTCTTCTCCTTCCACATCCTCCTCTCTTCCTTCCCCAGCCTCCTCCTGCTCAACATGTGGAGGTGTTTGATTTTCCGGGTGTCTGGCCCTCTCTGCCTCCTCCAATTGCTGGCGTCTTCTTTCCCCTATAAGAAATAATAAAAAACAAAAGGTATACTCATCAGCACACTGATATTGGATATCATAAATCGCACACATTGCATAGACGATACATTTATGATGATTTTTGGTTGTTTATTCTTTCAGCAATCCTCCATTTTTGGCGTAGTTCTAGGCCAAGCTCTGATCCTGCCCCTTTTTTGCAAAGAAGTGACACAAATGGATGTCCCCCCAAAACATTAATTCTCGTCAACCCTCCAAATAAATATACTTTGATTTTTGAGACACAGGTGCTTTGCATTTCAAGATGTTAAAACATCAGCTTTATTTGCATTTTGGAGAATGAATCTTGTTTGCCTGTCACATTCACTCAATTTAATTTCTGTGATTTTGCTATTCAACAATGTTGGAAAACCAAGTTTGGGGCCAGTCAGCCATGTCCAGGTGTGTTGTTCCTGGAGTAACGTCACATTTTTGCTAAACAATGTCATATTACGCGTGTTTACTATTTCACCAAATTTGTTTAAGGTTGTTATTTGACATAAACACAATACAGTATCTACACGTGTTCAAAAGTACAAGCAGGCCAAGGAGGCAGATGTGAAAAAATACATGTCAACACATTATTGCAGACATTTCCCCCCCCCCCTTAAATAATATGGACTTACTTTTACGCAGAATTTTGAGTATCTTCTTCATGTGATGTGGCTCCCTCAATTTTAAATCGGACCAACGCTTCCGTAGTTGCTCCTTTGACCTGGTGACACCAAACATTCTCCTCATTCTCCTTGCCACCTTGTCCATTATGTGTGACTTCCTACGGTTCGGTGTTTTGTAGGGCCCACATTCACCATCATAATCCTTCCTCCTCATGATGTAAACCAACTCCACCATTTCTTCGAACGCCATATTAGTGGCTTTATATCTTTTAGGCCTGGATCGGGACGGTCCAGCCTCTGTCCCTTCACTTGCGCCATGAGAGCTCCGTGCCCGCTCGTGTGACATCGCCATCTTTCCTTCCCACAGAGATTAGGGGCGTGGAAACGAGGAAATGTCCCGTCAGGGGCGGAGATGAGGGCGGGGATTATTGCATATGCGGAGTGTCGCGAATGCCAACAACGTATTGACGTAGGTTACGCGGAGAATATTCGCGCGATTCCAGAACCTACACAGTTAACGCCATATTTACTTTTTCAATTGATTAGGGGCATGGCAAAGGTGACGAGGGCGGCGTTTCATACATACGCGGAGTGGATAAAAGGCGCTTGACGTGATTACGTAGGTTACGTGTTAATTCAGCGAGCGGAAGAAACGAGGATTGTGAGAGAGGCAGGTAAGAAATTTAAACATGGGATCAGCAGCGGGCTCTAAAATGTAGAGCAATGGGATGGGGGTTTGGTCTGTTGGTTGCACAGTTTTATTAAGCTATTATGTCTCTTGGATACCAGAATGTGATTTTCGTACCCAAATGCTTTTGTAGACATCACAAAATAGAGAGATCAAAAATGCTGTGACTCATTATCAATTATGTAGGGTGTATTCAGATCAGGCCAAGTATTGTTCTGTGTTGGTTGGACAGAGGTCATTAGGAAGTTTCTTTCATGTAATCAATGCTGAGGGGCAGGATATCTACACATGCAATAGTGCCTTGATGAATGCTGTCATTTGTAATAATTGTGTATGGTTGTAGATTTATATTATTTCCTGCAATGTAACCAAAGGGGCGGCATGTTAAAAAAAAATGTTAGCTAAAACCAACCAATGGGGCAGAGCTGGCCAGCATTTTCTAAACAAGAGACACTGTGTTTGTATTTCTATATAGGTACTACTTTTTTAACAACATATTCTATCAATGTAAATGCTGAGGCTTTTTTTAATTGTGTTTTTGGTTTCTTTTCATTTTTTCAATCTAGAATAAAAAAAAGAAAATCATAAATTCACAATGGATCTCCTGCAGAGCCAAGACATTATCCAGCATTTGCTGGATAAATTTCGGGAAATGCCCATCCTGTGGGATTCAAAGCAGGACCATTACCACAATAAGGACGTACGAGCGGCAGCACTTGAACAGCTAGCAGCATACATGAGGACATGGGTGCCAGAATGCAGTGCCAACATGGTGAAGGATAAACTTGCCAACCTCAGGGGCACATATAGGAGAGCGTACAAAGCTCACCAAAAGCAGCTAAGATCTGGAGCAGCAGCAAGACCACCAAAGGAACCCAAGCTGTGGTATTACAACCAGATGTCATTTTTGCGGGATCAACTGGAAGGCAGGCCATCAATGTCGAGTCTGAATCCATACCTTTCCTCCACGCTACCTCCCAGCGGGACTTCCCCAGATCACCACAGCCCTGCAGAGTCGGATGAAGAGGGCCTGGCTGACAGAGAGGCAGATCTGCGCCTCTACGATGATGAGGTATAGTAGTTTCATAACTATTTATGTAATAATCTTAATTATTGTTTGATTCTTGACTTGATATTGGTTAATAAAATACAAGCTGGGAAGTAAAAATCTAAAATCGTGGGCAAACAAATAGGTGTCAGGGATGACAACTGCAGGGGTCAGAGGGTGAGTCTGTTTTCAAGTTTAAATTCAAGGCAAAAAATAAGATTCAAGCATGAAAATGTGAGTGAGTATATTCCTAAATATATTACAACATGTCCCTTTTTTTTACACAGGAAGAAGAGACCAGCCAGGAGGTGGCAGATCCTCTCCTCACTGACAGCCAGGCCGAAGGGGTCAGTGGCAGCCAGGAGGAGGCCGGGCCCAGTGGCGTTCAGCAGCTCCCCAGGACAAGCACCACCAGCCAGGCTCCTCCCCTTTATATTAGGCCACCAGGCCGTAAGAAGAAATTGGGGGCAGTGGAGGAAGCCAGCCTGAAAATGATTCAGGAGGCGAATGCCATCATGAGGGCCCCCCTCAACCCCACTGAGGCCTACAGTGCCTCCGTGGCACATGACCTCAATAAAGGCACGGAGGAGCAGAGGCAATTGGCCAAGGGCATCATCAACCAGGCCCTTTGGTGGATGCAGAGGGAGCTGCTGACCCCAGACACTGGGCTATGTGACCCGGCCCGGCTTGCTGAACACCATTCTCCTGCTGCCACATCATCCCCACCTGCAAGGGCCCAGGGAAGACCCGCTGGAAGGCAGCCTGGAAGGAAGGTTGCAAGGAAGAGGAGACGTTGATGCCCTGCCTTCCATTTGATCCCCCACAAATGGCATCTTGTTTGGACTACCACAGCTTGGGTTCCTTTGGTTATGTGCTGCTGCTTCAGATTTTATTTTGTGTGCTTCCTGAGGTTGGCTAGTTTATCCTTCACCATGTTTCAAATGCAAGTTTGCATGTATGTTGCTAGCTGTTCAAGTGCTGCCATTCTGTTTTTGATCCTTTTTATAATTTGCTCAAATAAAAGCCTTTTTTTTTATTTGAAAAACGTGCCTATTGTTTGTAATACTGTGGGTATTATTTTAGGCATCAAACATTACAAACAAATAAAATGTTTAATCTAAAATATTCACTAACTCATGTGGGGGGGGGGGGGGGTCATTTGGTGTGCCAACATGGTAGACAATGTAAACAACCTTCAAAAAAATCCTGTTAAATATACAAACAAAAGCTAAATCAAAACTATTTCCTATTAAAATATTCTAAATGGTGACATAACTATAAACACCTAAAGAAAGTGGGAAAGATAACCATTAAACATTAAAAGCAAAAAATTTGAAATGTGGAGGACCACTAAAAATATGATACGTCGGGCCAATAAAAGTTTGCAAAAATCTTACTACATCACAGCTAACAAATGTCACTTTTCAGTATGGAACAACTCAGTTGAAATAACATGAGCTAAATAACTGATTAGTTATAGCAAGAGAAGAATGAATAAAACGACGGCATCAAGCATTGGTTATTGTGTGTTTTGCTTCAGTGTTCTATTGCTAGAATTAATCTTTCTATTGACGAATGTGCCATATCCCAAACAAACGTGAGTTTTACCTGAACGAGCGCTCCCGTGGCCTCATTTAGTCTGAGCATGCGCGGGGTTTTTGTACGTTGGTTTTGTGTACTCACCACCAAACATGTACGTTCGGACAGGATTTGAGCGGACGGTTTTAAAACAAGTTTGGAAATAAATGTCTGCTGAAAAACGGCCCGGCGGGCAAATGTACGGTGAAATTCTGTACGCTCGTAACTACACACGACCAAACATGTATGCTGAAACTGGTCCGCGGGCCAGTTTCAGCAAACATGTTTGGTCGTGAGTACGGGGCCTTAGTGTCACACACCAAACAACTCTGGAATATCTGATGGAGAAATAATTTATGGGAGAACAGTGACAATGCATGCACATTTCTGTACATTTTCTATCTTTAAAACACTGCACATACAGAAAAAATACTTAATATGCCAGAAATCCTGACTTCCTGTAGTGACCTGAAAACACGGCCTCTGCTGTACTGAAATATCACATTCTGCTGGAGTACAGCACTACTCGATTACAACACAACCTTCCCCTTTTCTCTTCTCCATAATCCATCCATGTTCACACTATCAGTAATTCTTAGTACAAGGGAAGGGAGTGTTGAGAATGTGAGATAAGGACGGGTATGTGCCAGGTATATTGTCATGCCAATTGCCTTCAACAGGCAAAGCAATTCCTTGTCAGTCTGGACTAGTGTTTTAAGACTCTTGCACTTAGCAATACATTGCACCGTTTAAATGTATTTATTTAGTTAGGTGGGTGCCGTTGTTAACTGTATGTATTTGTTGTAATCTACAGTATGTGCTACATTTTACAGTAAACTGAGTTGTTAAGGCATGCTCTGCTGTGAACTGCCATTCCCATTGAGGGAGTAGGTACTTTGAATATCACTATAGTAATGTTTGTAGTACCTCCATTGGTGCATAATAATGGGTTCAGGGGAATCATTTATTTCTTGCACTATGGTCCAGAATTTACTTCTGTAGGCTGGATGTGTTTGTGCAATTGAAAGGCCTGAGAGAGCCCTTTCAGCATTTTCTGACTTTTGTTCTTAGGCATCTCCAAAGGGTTTAACACAAGATTAATAACACCAAGTCAGTATCTCCATTTGGCCTTAATTCAGCTTTAACCAACAGTAATATCATGACCTGAAAAGTTCTTTACCTTAACTAAGAGGATGGAGTGGGTTGGGTTGGTGCATAACTGCATGAACAAAAAAAACTATAGTCCTCTAGGTTGGTTTGTTTTCCCTGCATTCATTTCACGACTTAAAAAAAATGGCTATGCATATACTTTACATTTGGGGCAGTGAGGTAAGGTTAGAACCCCAGGTTATACTGCTATCCAGGGCTCAGTTGGAGACATGTACCCTCACTTATTGTCTTGGTGACACAATTTTTACCACACAGGAGGTGAAGGAATTCTCAAATGGGAAACAGTCAACAACAAAACGAACAGGGGTTTCTAGTATTTTTCCACCTAACCTGTTGCTGTTGGAGAATTTTTCTCACTTCCTTCATGGTAAAAATGTGTCTTCAGAGCAGGAAGTGAGGGTAAATCTCTCTAGGACAGGTGTGACAAACTCAATTTCATTGTGGGCCGCATTAGCATTATGATTGCCCTCAAAAGGGCCGGTTGTATCTGTAAGATTAGATGTCCAGCGCATCCCCTCCCCATATATTCGATGTCAAGAGCCACCCCACCATCAGAAGTTGAGTCCCCCCCACTCTCCCTTACATCACAGTGCATGCCCCTTTCCTTATGCTGCTGCTGGGAAGAAGCTGGATGCATTAATTGAAAGCAGAAAGTAAGGGTCTGGAGTAGGACCAGAGGAGGGCTGGAGCTCTCCTGCAGATGCAGGAGAGGTGTGAGGGCCAAATGAAACGGTCTGGTGGGCCGGATTTGGCCCGTGGGCCTTTGTGTTTGACACCTGTGCTCTAGGAGCATTGTGTAGTAAAACCTAACACAAGTTCTATTATTTCCTCACTCCATCCAAAATGAGAACAGGATTGGCTATAGATTCACTTTTATTTTCTATTTTTAACATAGCTAAATGAATCATCAGTGGCCACATTGTACCTCCAAATACAGAAATGTGATTCATTTACTTGTGCCAGGTACAAAAATTAACAAATCTGTAAGTCTTTTTTTCAAACACTTAGTTAACAAAACAAACATCAACACATTTTCTCAAAGTATCAATTTTGAAAAAGTCAAATTATGAGTTTGGAACAAGTAATGATACCTATGTAGGAATGCCAAACCCTCTATGAAACACACAGCATTCTACCAAAAACTCAGTGTTAGTGGTCAGCTGGAAAAAAATCCTCAATAAAAATTCCCTGCTTTTGGTAAGAACCTTCTCTTGGACAATTGAGAATTCTATTCTTATGCAGGCCATACATTATACAATTTTCTTGATCAATTTTCCTTTAGGTTTACTAAAAACCATATGCAGTAATATGAGGCCAACCCTTAACAACGCTCTCAATTTGTATCTGATCAGGCAGGCCCTTGCAATATATTCTTGAAGGTAAATCTAAAGGAACATTTTACAGTTACTGTATGGCCAGCTTAACTCTTAAATGTCAACATACTGTATGTGTATGTGTTACAAGTATAGACATAGAAAATTGGAAAGAAACTGTCCTAAAATACTGGAAAAGAGAAAGCTGCAACACAGTAACAGCCTGTTCAATCTGAGAGCTGTGATTGCCATGTAAACAATACATACAAAAACAGAATATGAGAAAAATATAAATCACGCTACCTCTAAAACATGTGAAAAAAGTGTTTAAATCACAAAGCAAAAATTAGTAATGTATGATGCTATATATAAATCACTAATATACCAAAAACAGGAGAGGTTGATTGCCACTATAGAACACTATAGAGCACTCTCATACCCCTCAATGAATAAATTAAAATGAAAAGTTATAGGATATTATAGCAGATAAAGTCCATAAATGTTTAACACATGAAATGCCAAACACCCGTGCTCTGTGCCAAATTCCAGAATATGTTGAAAACGTGTCCAAAGAAAAGTGATATATCCTCCCTGGGCGGAGCGGCGCGCTGTCGTCACCCAAGAGCTCCAAACATTTCCCCAGAAGACGGGTGTCTGGAAATTTGTGTACCGGCCAGCACATCAGATTTGAGGCATTATTTTACTGCATGCTTGTAAGTGCAATACAACTTTTTAATACATTTTTCTACTCATTTAATGCGCTATGTGGAGCTGTTATTGTTTTTTACATGGTGGGCATTTATGCTGGTGATTTTATCACTTGTGGATGAGACCCAATGTTAGGGATCGAATCTGTCTTAACTGCGTGGCTGGAAGTGACTACCTATTATATGCTGTTCATGATCCCCTGTCATAAGGGATCGAGGCGATCTGGTAAGGAGCCAATCCGTTGTTTGGTGGAGGATATATCACTTTTCTTTGGACACGTTTTCAACATATTCTGGAATTTGGCACAGAGCACGGGTGTTTGGCATTTCATGTGTTAAACATTTATGGACTTTGGGCCGGATTCACAACGGAGTTACGACGGCGTATCTCCGGATACGCCGTCGTAACGCTGCATTGCGGGGTCATATCTATGCAACTGATTCATAGAATCAGTTACGCATAGATTTCCTTAAGATCCGACCGGCGTAAGTGTCTTACACCGTCGTATCTTAGGCTGCATATTTACGCTGGCCGCTAGGTCGCGCTTCCGTATATTTCCGCAAGGAATATGCAAATTAGGTAGTTACGCCAATTCAGAAACGTACGTCCGCCCGGCGCATTTTTTTACGTCGTTTACGTTAGGCTTTTTCCGGCGTAAAGTTACCCCTGCTATATGAGGCGTATCCTATGTTAAGTATGGACATCGTTCCCGTGTCGAATTTTGAAAATTTTACGCCGTTTGCGTAAGTCGTTCGCGAATAGGACTGGACGTAATTTACGTTCACGTCGAAAGCAATGACGATTTGCGGCGTAATTTCGAGCATGCGCACTGGGATTCTTTCACAGACGGCGCATGCACCGTTCGTAAAAAACGTCAAATACGTGGGGTCACACTAAATTTGAATAAAACACGTCCACATCATCCACATTTGAATTAGGCAGGCTTACGCCGGACCACATACGTTACGCCGCCGTAACATAGGGCGCAAGTTCTTTCTGAATACGGAACTTGCGCCCTAATTTACGGCAGCGTAACGTATCTGAGATACATTACGCCACGCGGATAGATACACCAATGTATCTGAATCCGGCCCTTTATCTTCTATAATAGCCTATAACTTTTATTTAAATTTTTTGTTTCATTTTAAGAAGATTAATTTGAATGCATAATTTTTATTTAATTCTTATTTAATTTATTTTGATGTTTATTATTAATGTTATCACTGACTCACTGTCATTGAGGGGTATGAGAGTGCTCTATAGTGTTCTATAGTGTTCTATACCATCATACATTACTTATTTTTGCTTTGTGATTTAAACACTTTTTTCACATGTTTTAGAGGTAGCGCAATTTATATTTTTCTCACAAGTATAGCCATAATCATCTGTGCCCTGTAGTTTGTAACTCCCATGTTTCTTCTTGTTTTTTTTTAACATTAAATAAATCAATATATCTTAATCAATTACTGACCTTTTGTGCTCTTCTTTTGTCAGCTCTCTGATTTTGATGATAAATCCGGCTGAAATTTGACACGATGACAGGCACTGGAAGTGCAATAACTAGGACTCCACTTAATGAGCAGATAGAGCCAAAGATTTTTCCAGCTATAGTTTTTGGAACCATGTCTCCATACCTGTCCAAACAGTAAGAGATATCAATGGTTATTATTACTGTTGCATGTACATTTACCACCAGGCATCGGTAGTATTTTTGTTTTATTTCAACATATTATATGATCAAAGTTATAGTGGACTGTTACTCAATCTTAAAGAACAAGTACACATAGGGGTTGATTTACTAAAACTGGAGAGTGCAACATTTGGTGCAGCTCTGCATAGAAACCAAACTAAATTGAACAAGCTGAAGTTAGACTCTGATTGGGCACCATGCACAGCTGCACCAGATTTTTCACTCTCTAATTTTAGTAACTCAACCCCATGGTGTTGATGTTTAAGAAAGAGTGAATATCGCTTTGATGATGGTGGAGGAACTCCACATATAGTAACAATATTCAGACAGGCTGTCATGGATACACCTGCTAGGGTGCATCATCACACAGCCTGGGTGCACAGTACTTCTTGACTGAGCATGCTCACATGTCATTACATGAGTGCTGCTCAGTCCAAGAGAAGGGACAGTCTATCATTGCCTACAGAGTAAAGTGCTGCTCAAACTATTGGCGCTATGCAAGTCCTATATAATAATACTAACTAAGAAGAGGGAGGACCTGTGACTTCACTGGACTGATCTGAAGACTGCAAGAAAAAAGTCATACAAAACATGTACTTTAAGTTTAAAAATAGACCCAAGGGAGTTTATAGGGAGGAAAGTGGGGTGCTAGAGCTATGGTTCTGCATTAAGGAACCTAGTGTCTGACTGGTTTATATGGCTTACTCTTTACTAAGTAATTTTTAACTAGTGTTGAGCAGAATATGCCATATTCGATTTCGCGATATATCTCGAATATATATTCGAATATTCGAGATATATTCGCTAAATTCGAATATTCGTGATATTTTATCGAAATTAATTGAATGCGATTTTTCGCTATTGCGAATGCGAAAATAATTGCGATTTTTTTAATAACTGCGGTAGGAGCGCTCTGATTGGCTTAGAATATTCGTGATATTTTATCGAAATATCGCAACATGCGAATGCGATATTTATTGCGCAATTTCGAGATATGCTGGAGGAGCGCTCTGATTGGCTCAGAATATTCGTGATATTTTATCGAAATATCGCAACATGCGAATGCGATATTTATTGCGCAATTTCGAGATATGCTGGAGGAGCGCTCTGATTGGCTCAGAATATTCGTGATATTTTATCGAAATATCGCAACATGCGAATGCGATATTTATTGCGCAATTTCGAGATATGCTGGAGGAGCGCTCTGATTGGCTCAGAATATTCCTGATATTTTATCGAAATATCGCAACATGCGAATGCGAAATTTATTGCAGATATTTCGAAAACTGCTGTAGCAGCACTCTGAAATCGAATATGTATGATATTTTAACCAAAATACATATTGCGATTGCGATTTTTCGATCGCGCATGCGCAATTGCGCGAACAACACGCGACCATTTCCTGGAGCCTTGCCAGTTTCCCAATATTACAGCAACATGGTGGGAAGCAATTTCTCAAAGTCTGAGGAAAAGTTGCTGATTTGTGTAAGTATTTTGACCACTGTTATTTCATCATCTTCAACTGCATTTAAGTCTAGTTTAAAAGTTAGTATATATGATCAGATATTAGTATTTAACCAAAAATGTGTCTCCTGCTTTTACAAAACTACAAGTCCCAGCATGCCTGGACAGCTGCAGACACCCTGGTTGGCAAATGTGTATTTAGGCACTTTTCCTTGTTATTTAGCATAATGAATTTAAAATTTTTTTGGACATAGGACGTATGCGAACGTCCTGACTTCAGTGTCCTCAAGGCCCAAGGACGTTCGAATACATATTGCCCTTTAGATGTTGCAGAACTACAACTTCCAGCATGCCTGGGAATGCTGGCACTTCTAGTATTGTAAGTTCTGCAGGCCCACATTTTTCAGGCCTTTATGCACGGGTCTCTAAACTGTGGCACCCTAGATGCAGCAAAAGTAAAATTCTTAGCATGCACTGAAAGACCGTGGCTGATGGGAGTAGTAGTTTTGCAACAGCTGGAGGTGGACTGGTCTTGAAACCCAGAGTTAGGTAACAAACCCGTAGTGTTTTGCAACCATTCTGCCTCCAGCTGGTTATTTTCTGTTGAAAAGCCTGTGGCGTGCAAAACACAACCCAAAAACTCCACCCGGTGCAAGGAAAAATTTGCACACACCTAAAGAGTGACATCACAAAAAACTGCGACGGTTGCATACGTCAGTGGTCCTCCGAAAAGGTCCCGTCTCTGACCCCCCGGGGCGTTAGGCTCCTAGGCTCCTGACAGGGAAAAGAGTTACTGTGGTCCATACAGCCGAAGCCATATGGACCCATCTCGGTCCAAGCAGCGCAATCAACACGCGAACAACACGCGACCATTTCCTGGAGCCTTGCCAGTTTCCAACTTATGATCGCAGCGCAATCACACAGCAACATGGTTGGAAGCAATTTCACTAAGTCTGAGGAAAAGTTGCTGATTTGTGTAAGTATTTTGACCACTGTTATTTCATCATCTTCAACTGCATTTAAGTCTAGTTTAAAAGTTAGTATATATGATCAGATATTAGTATTTAACCAAAAATGTGTCTCCTGCTTTTACAAAACTACAAGTCCCAGCCCAGCCCAGCATTTAAGTCTAGTTTAAAAGTTAGTATATATGATCATATATTAGTATTTCACAAAAAATGTGTCTCCTGCTTTTACAAAACTACAAGTCCCAGCATGCCTGGACAGCTGCAGACACCCTGGTTGGCAAATGTGTATATTGGCACTTTTCCTTGTTATTTAGCATAATGAATTTAAAATTTTTTTGGACATAGGACGTATGCGAACGTCCTGACTTCAGTGTCCTCAAGGCCCAAGGACGTTCGAATACATATTGCCCTTTAGATGTTGCAGAACTACAACTTCCAGCATGCCTGGGAATGCTGGCACTTCTAGTATTGTAAGTTCTGCAGGCCCCCATTTTTCAGGCCTTTATGCACGGGTCTCTAAACTGTGGCACCCTAAATGCAGCAAAAGTAAAATTCTTAGCATGCACTGACAGACCGTGGCTGATGGGAGTAGTAGTTTTGCAACAGCTGGAGGTGGACTGGTCTTGAAACCCAGAGTTAAGTAACAAACACGTAGTGTTTTGCAACCATTCTGCCTCCAGCTGTTTTTTTCCTGTTGAAAAGCCTGTGGCGTGCAAAACACAACCCAAAAACTCCACCCGGATGCAGTGAAAAATGTGCACACACCTAAAGAGTGACATCACAAAAAACTGCGACTGGTACATACGTCAGTGGTCCTCCGAAAAAGGTCCCGTCTCTGACCCCCCGGGGCGTTAGGCTCCTGACAGGGAAAAGAGTTAGCAACGCATATCTCCCCTATACGTGTATCCTGTGTTGTTAATAATATATTCATAATTATGCAAATGATAATGGCTGCTATATTTATGCAAAAAAGGTGGCGACCGAAATGGCAGGATATAAAATCTTTCATGTTACCCCTGTCATTGATTAATAAGGCGAGAATGCTTCCAATTGTTGAATAGCATACATTTACGTCATATATCCATAAGGCTGTCAACAGAAGTATTACAATATACTTTGTTCTTCATCTTGCAGAAGTTCCTGGAAACAGGATATGATGACCTGCGGCGGCAGCCACAGAAAAGGGCTGTGGTCAGCGCCCTAATCGCTGACTTTGGCGGCCAACATGACCACAAGGCCATTGTTAAGAAGTGGTCTGACCTCAAGAGGCGCCAAATGGGTAATGTCAGACGTCTTCGGGCTAAATATCATCCAGGTAAGTTATTGTTGACAGTTATGTTTTTTTTTAAAAAAGTGTATTTTGTGCGTGAACTCGAAAGAGAGAGGAGCCGGCCTGCAGGAGTTGGGAGGCCTCCCCCAGAGGCAATCTGCCACCTTTCTCCATGCCCCGGTTGGCAATGGCGGGTGTGAGGGGGTCCTCCCAACCCAACCTCGCATAGCACACCCACCAGTGGCGGGGCTGAGACCACCAAACTCAATTCACAGGTAGCCGAGAGCGGGATCCGAACCCCTAGCTGCAGAGGTGAATCAGTTGTCAGTGCAGTGGCAATCGCGTGGAGCCACCGCAGCTCCTTTGGTGACAGTTATGTAAGGTCATATGTAATTCATGTAAGGTCAGATGTTGTTAACCAAGATGCCATGTTGTGCTAACATATATCACCACCGGCCAAGGTATTCATAGTACTGTTGAAAAAAGACATGGGGCAGCAGACAGGAACACAGAAGTTATGTGGGAACATAATTTTCCCATTGCTTTGCATGGGACTTTAAAGAAAAACCCCGACCATGGCAAGTGGGGGTGGGTAAGGTTTAAACCACCTATCCTATGTTTGTGGCTGACATATAAGTAACCTGTGTGCCAAGTTTCATATAAATATCTTTAGCCGTTTGTACGTGATGCTGGAACATACATACATACATACATACATACATACATTTATGCACACACACACGTTGAGTTTTATATATATAGATTACCACTAAATTCCTGTGTTAGGAGTGGGGTTGTTATAGTAATCCCGTGTGCTCCATCAGGCCCTTTTTTTAACATGAGATGGTCTGAACAAAACAAAGGAGACAAAAACAGCTCATTTTAACATGGTTGCATCCCAGCTCACGCTCAGTCCCCTGTAGTGCCCACAAGACCCTTTAATATAACATTGTCCCATTGGTTAACTGTCTATATAAATCAATTTGTATTCATATACAATACAGCACAGTACACAGAATTTGCATACGTCATTAGAAAACATTTTTATAATATATGAACATTGTGTTATTATAGGAGCTCCAATGCCAGTTGTCCGCGCCAAGCGCAGAAGGCGCCAGGCCGATGAGGAGGAGGAGGAGGATGCGGCAGAGGAGGATGCGGCAGAGGAGGACATGGATGAGGAGGAGCAGCCAGGGCCCTCCCACTCCCCAACCCCAGCTCCTGTTGAGGAGCAAGCTGAGGAGCTTCCCCCCCCCCACCACCCCAACTTCTCAAGCAGAAGAGCAGGAGGAAGAGAGCGGTCCTGTGAGCCTCATTCAGGAAGGTAAATATGTGCACAATGATTAATAACATTTCAACAACAAAATGTAGATATAAAAATGGACAACATATAAAGCGCACCTGTCAGATTGTATAACCATAATATGGTATTGATGCTAGAAGTATACAGGTAGTGCATAATTATTAGGCAAGTTGTATTTTTTGAGGATTCATTTTATTATTGAACAACAACCATGTTCTCAATGAACCCCAAAAACTCATTAATATCAAAGCTGAATTTTTTTGGAAGTAGTTTTTAGTTTGTTTTTAGTGTTAGTTATTTTCGGGGGATATCTGTGTGTGCAGGTGACTACTATTACTGTGCAGAATTATTAGGCAACTTAACCAAAAAATAAATAGATAGCCATTTCAATGATTTATTTTTAACAGTGAAACCAATATAACATCTCAACATTCACAAATACACATTTCTGACATTTAAAAACAAAACAAAAACAAATCAGTGACCAATATAGCCACCTTTCTTTGCAAGGACACTCAAAAGCCTGACATCCATGGATTCTGTCAGTGTTTTGATCTGTTCACCATCAACATTGCGTGCAGCAGCAACCACAGCCTGCCAGACACTGTTCAGAGAGGTGTACTGTTTTCCCTCCTTGTAAATCCCACATTTGATGATGGACCACAGGTTCTCAATGGGGTTCAGATCAGGTGAACAAGGAGGCCATGTCATTACTTTTTTTTATTTAATACCCTTCCTTGCCAGCCACGCTGTGGAGTACTTTGACACGTGTGATGGAGCATTGTCCTGCATGAAAATCATGTTTTTCTTGAAGGATGGTGACTTTTTCCTGTACCACTGCTTGAAGAAGGTCTCTTCCATAATCTGGCAGTAGGACTGGGAGTTGAGCTTGACTCCATCCTCAATCCGAAAAGGCCCCACAAGCTCATCTTTGATGATACCAGCCCAAACCAGTACTCCACCACCACCTTGCTGGCGTCTGAGTCGGACTGGAGCTCCCTGCCCTTTACCAATCCAGCCACGGGCTCTTCCATCTGGCCCATCAAGACTCACTCTCATTTCAGTAGTCCATAAAACCTTAGAAAAATCTTTCTTGAGATATTTATTGGCACAGTCTTGACGTTGCAGCTTGTGTGTCTTGTTCAGTGGTCATCGTCTTTCAGCCTTTCTTACCTTGGCCATGTCTCTGGGTATTGCACACCTTGTGCTTTTGGGCACCCCAGTGATGTTGCAGCTCTGAAATATGGCCAATCTTGTGGCAAGTGGCATCTTGGCAGCTGCACGCTTAACTTTTCTCAGTTCATGGGCAGTTATTTTGCACCTTTGTTTTTCCACACGCTTCTTTTGTTTGATGATCACGCTTCAGAAGCTTTGCAACTTTAAGAGTGCTGCATCCCTCTGCTAGATATCTCTCTATTTTGGACTTTTCAGAGTCTGTCAAATCCTTCTTTTGGTCAATTTTGCCAAAGAAAAGGAAATTGACTAATAATTATGCACACCTGATATAGAGTGTTGATGTCATTAGACCACACACCTTCTCATTACAGAGATGTACATTACCTAATATGCCTAATCTGTAGTAGGCTTTCGAGCCTATACAGCTTGGAGTAAGACAACATGCATAAAGAGGATGATGTGGTCCAAATACTCATTTGCCTAATAATTCTGCACTCCCGGGATGTGTTAGACACATAACAAGTGTATACACATGATAATGATTGATTAATAAGCAAAAAAAAATATTTATTTATTTGGTAACGTTATTTGAAATCCAAATGTTTTTTTATTATATCCTAAAAGCATCAAGAGATCTGAAGAGGCAAAATATACTCATTGAAAAGACGCACCAGAAGATCCTTCAGAACCAGCGTAAGATGAGCTACCTCAACCAACAAAATGCTCTGCTAGAGCAGCAGCTATCGGGTCAGATTGCGGAAATGCACCGCATTCAAAAACGGATTGAGAGCTATATTTAAATTTATTTTTGTATTAAAAAAACTTATTTTTTGGAAATGTTTCATTTCTTTTTGAGATAGAGTTGTAGGTTTTTCAACACATCTAACTTCACATCAAACAAATCAACATCAACACATTTAACTTCATAATAAGCAAAAACATTTTATACTATTATTTTATTTAACATTAACCTAGGACAAACTAAAGCACACGACACAGACACGACGAACACAAAATAAACTGTTGAAAAATGAACATAACAAAAGCAACAATATATATATATATATATACAAAGAGAGAGAGAGGGAGAGCAAGAAAGAGAGAGAATGCAGATGAGCTCTTGCAGTCAGCCCAATGGTTGCAGTATAAATGCCGCAAAACAGGGTTTAACATAAGGTTCATTGTTATAGTTACACTTGCTGTTTAGATCCGGTCTGGTAGTCCGGTCTGGTAGCTTGTAGCGGAGGCTGTTGGTGGATCCGCTGTGCCAGAAAGGTCATGAAGCTTTACTCAGCATGGAGGCAGCAGCAGGAGTATTAAAATATAATATAACTAGACAATGCATTTCCTGAGGAAAATGCGAGTGGGAATGCTTAATTGGTGAGCCCCTTGCCAAAGACATTCACCATAACCACTACACTATCTTTAGGACACACAGCTTCTTTCTCTATCTGCAAAGTATAGAGTATGCTGACTTCCTGGTCGCCCCTCCCCCCTCAATAGGTTTCCCCTCCCCCCCAGGTCAGTGAGGAGGAATATTGCACTGAGGTCAGGAAAGTTATTTATGGAAAGAAATAACATTACAAACGCTTTTAATTCACAGATCTAATACATGATTTAAGCCTCCAAACAAAGCTTAATAAATCCTCAAACGTACATGCAATTGATACAACGACTACACCGTTTGAAATACACGGCCCTTGTAAACGCATCGATATGAAATTTATGTAGATAAACTTAAAAATGTGGCCATTTCTGCGATTTAGAAAAGAGCGTCTTTGTGAGTTCTGCAGCAACATTTTTTAGATAATTTCACATGAGAGTCTATGAGACATAATTTCTGGCTGTTGCTCCAATAATTAAAACTAAAATACGTATCGCAGAATTGGTCACATTGCCATAAACCAGACAAGCATAGCTACGTTTTGATCTAAAAATTGTGTATGAAAAGTAGATCTTGTGGGCGTGAGACCAATTTGTTTCCCCTTTTTGTAAAGATATTTTTAATTACAAAGATCTCCAATGTTAAGGTCACATGACAGACTCTAAATCCCCTCCATAGGATTACATTATAACCTATTGCATTTTTGTGAAAAATTCGCAAAACGTAAATTGCGTTTTCACCAAAAAATTGTAAACGATAACGATCTGAAAAGTCATAGCCGGATAGCTAAATATTTTGTGACCGCTTTAAAGTTTTTTCAGTGTCTGTAAGTGAAAGTATGAAGTAGCTGAAACTTTTGGCATGGCATGTGAATTCAAAGGGGAAAAGGATGTTCTCATTGACTTCAATGTTTAAAAAAAGGGTCTAAAAGCTTAAAATTTATAAAAGTGTAAAAAGTAGAAAAAAACTTGAAGAAGTCCCATCATTAGCTGAACGAGACGAACATTTTTACAGTTGAATGGTCTCAATAGCTGAAAGTATGCCGAAGTTACGCAGAACCAAAAAACTTAAGGAATAATAAGATTACTAAATTTACGGATATCAATACTGGAAATGTTTATTAAAGCATTCACACTAATTAAGATTAATACATTTACGGGTATCCATACTAGGAATGCTTATTAAAGCATTCCCACTAAGTATCACACAGGCATGATTTACAAGCAGTAGTGGTAATAGTAATACATAGCATAAAAACACTTGGGGAATACTTTACAGCATCAGTAGTGGTCATAGTAGTCAATAGTGTACCAAAAAATTGGGACACAGGTGTCTTGACTGAGCTGTAATAGTAGTAGTAGACATTGACAATACAGTGTCAAATCACTCGGGCAAGAGGTGCCATGATGAACAGCAGTCTTAATAAGAGTATATAGGGTGTGAAATAACTGCTGACATAGGTGTCTTGACTGGGCAGCAGAAGCAGCAGTAGTAGTATTAACAGTAGTAGTTGATACAGAGTCATATCACATGGGCAGGAGGTGCCATCATGAACAGCAGTAGGAATAGGAGTATATAGAGTGTCAAATAACTGCTGACATAGGTGTCTTGACTGGGCAGCAGCAGCAGAAGCAGCAGTAGTATTAACAGTAGTAGTTGATACAGAGTCATATCGCATGGGCAGGAGGTGCCATCATGAACAGCAGTAGGAATAGGAGTATATAGAGTGTCAAATAACTGCTGACATAGGTGTATTGACTGGGCAGCAGCAGCAGAAGCAGCAGTAGTATTAACAGTAGTAGTTGATACAGAGTCATATCACATGGGCAGGAGGTGCCATGATGAACAGCAGTAGGAATAGGAGTATATAGAGTGTCAAATAACTGCTGACATAGGTGTCTTGACTGGGCAGCAGCAGCAGAAGCAGCAGTAGTATTAACAGTAGTAGTTGATACCGAGTCATATCACATGGGCAGGAGGTGCCATCATGAACAGCAGTAGGAATAGGAGTATATAGAGTGTCAAATAACTGCTGACATAGGTGTCTTGACTGGGCAGCAGCAGCAGAAGCAGCAGTAGTATTAACAGTAGTAGTTGATACAGAGTCATATCACATGGGCAGGAGGTGCCATCATGAACAGCAGTAGGAATAGGAGTATATAGAGTGTCAAATAACTGCTGACATAGGTGTCTTGACTGGGCAGCAGCAGCAGCAGAAGCAGCAGCAGTAGTATTAACAGTAGTAGTTGATACAGAGTCATATCACATGGGCAGGAGGTGCCATGATGAACAGCAGTAGGAATAGGAGTATATAGAGTGTCAAATAACTGCTGACATAGGTGTATTGACTGGGCAGCAGCAGCAGAAGCAGCAGTAGTATTAACAGTAGTAGTTGATACAGAGTCATATCACATGGGCAGGAGGTGCCATCATGAACAGCAGTAGGAATAGGAGTATATAGAGTGTCAAATAACTGCTGACATAGGTGTCTTGACTGGGCAGCAGCAGCAGCAGAAGCAGCAGCAGTAGTATTAACAGTAGTAGTTGATACAGAGTCATATCACATGGGCAGGAGGTGCCATGATGAACAGCAGTAGGAATAGGAGTATATAGAGTGTCAAATAACTGCTGACATAGGTGTATTGACTGGGCAGCAGCAGCAGAAGCAGCAGTAGTATTAACAGTAGTAGTTGATACAGAGTCATATCACATGGGCAGGAGGTGCCATCATGAACAGCAGTAGGAATAGGAGTATATAGAGTGTCAAATAACTGCTGACATAGGTGTCTTGACTGGGCAGCAGCAGCAGCAGAAGCAGCAGCAGTAGTATTAACAGTAGTAGTTGATACAGAGTCATATCACATGGGCAGGAGGTGCCATCATGAACAGCAGTAGGAATAGGAGTATATAGAGTGTCAAATAACTGCTGACATAGGTGTCTTGACTGGGCAGCAGCAGCAGAAGCAGCAGTAGTATTAACAGTAGTAGTTGATACAGAGTCATATCACATGGGCAGGAGGTGCCATCATGAACAGCAGTAGGAATAGGAGTATATAGAGTGTCAAATAACTGCTGACATAGGTGTCTTGACTGGGCAGCAGCAGCAGCAGAAGCAGCAGCAGTAGTATTAACAGTAGTAGTTGATACAGAGTCATATCACATGGGCAGGAGGTGCCATCATGAACAGCAGTAGGAATAGGAGTATATAGAGTGTCAAATAACTGCTGACATAGGTGTCTTGACTGGGCAGCAGCAGCAGAAGCAGCAGTAGTATTAACAGTAGTAGTTGATACAGAGTCATATCACATGGGCAGGAGGTGCCATCATGAACAGCAGTAGGAATAGGAGTATATAGAGTGTCAAATAACTGCTGACATAGGTGTATTGACTGGGCAGCAGCAGCAGAAGCAGCAGTAGTATTAACAGTAGTAGTTGATACAGAGTCATATCACATGGGCAGGAGGTGCCATCATGAACAGCAGTAGGAATAGGAGTATATAGAGTGTCAAATAACTGCTGACATAGGTGTCTTGACTGGGCAGCAGCAGCAGCAGAAGCAGCAGCAGTAGTATTAACAGTAGTAGTTGATACAGAGTCATATCACATGGGCAGGAGGTGCCATGATGAACAGCAGTAGGAATAGGAGTATATAGAGTGTCAAATAACTGCTGACATAGGTGTATTGACTGGGCAGCAGCAGCAGAAGCAGCAGTAGTATTAACAGTAGTAGTTGATACAGAGTCATATCACATGGGCAGGAGGTGCCATCATGAACAGCAGTAGGAATAGGAGTATATAGAGTGTCAAATAACTGCTGACATAGGTGTCTTGACTGGGCAGCAGCAGCAGCAGAAGCAGCAGCAGTAGTATTAACAGTAGTAGTTGATACAGAGTCATATCACATGGGCAGGAGGTGCCATGATGAACAGCAGTAGGAATAGGAGTATATAGAGTGTCAAATAACTGCTGACATAGGTGTATTGACTGGGCAGCAGCAGCAGAAGCAGCAGTAGTATTAACAGTAGTAGTTGATACAGAGTCATATCACATGGGCAGGAGGTGCCATCATGAACAGCAGTAGGAATAGGAGTATATAGAGTGTCAAATAACTGCTGACATAGGTGTCTTGACTGGGCAGCAGCAGCAGCAGAAGCAGCAGCAGTAGTATTAACAGTAGTAGTTGATACAGAGTCATATCACATGGGCAGGAGGTGCCATGATGAACAGCAGTAGGAATAGGAGTATATAGAGTGTCAAATAACTGCTGACATAGGTGTCTTGACTGGGCAGCAGCAGCAGAAGCAGCAGTAGTATTAACAGTAGTAGTTGATACAGAGTCATATCACATGGGCAGGAGGTGCCATGATGAACAGCAGTAGGAATAGGAGTATATAGAGTGTCAAATAACTGCTGACATAGGTGTCTTGACTGGGCAGCAGCAGCAGCAGAAGCAGCAGTAGTAGTATTAACAGTAGTAGTTGATACAGAGTCATATCACATGGGCAGGAGTTGCCATGATGTACAGCAGTCTTAATAAGAGTATATAGGGTGTGAAATAACTGCTGACATAATTGTCTTGACTGATCCAAAGGAGTCATGGGAGAAAATCATGTGGTCAGATGAGACTATAATATAATTTTTTGATCATAATTTCACTAACCGTGTTCGGAGGAAGAATAATGATGAGTACCATGCCAAGAACGCCATCCCTAATGTGAAGCATGGGGGTGGTAGCATCATGCTTTGGTGGTGTTTTTCTGCACATGGGACAGGGTGACTGCACTGTATTAAGGAGAGGATGACCGGGGCCATGTATTGCAAGATTTTGGGCAACAACCTCCTTCCCTGAGTTAGAGCTTTGAAGATGGGTCGAGGCTGGGTCTTCCAACATGAGAATGACCCAAAGCACACAGCCAGGATAACCAAGGATTGGCTCTGTAAGGAGCATATCAAGGTTCTGGCGTGGCCTAGCCAGTCTCCAGACCTAAACCCAATAGAGAATCTTTGGAGGGAGCTCAAACTCCGTGTTTCTCAGCGATAGCCCAGAAACATGACTGATGTAGAGAAGATCTGTGTGGAGGAGTGGGCCAAAATCCCTCCTCCAGTGTGTGCAAAGCTGGTGTAAAACTACAAGAAATTTTTGACCGCTGTAATTGCAAAGAAAGCCTACTGTACCAAATATTAACATTGATTTTCTCTGATGTTGAAATAGTTATATTCAGCACTGTAAATACATCAGGTCCGGGGCTTCATCAGGGAATGCATGGCAAGGGACCCTTCAGCGCCCTGAACCGACGACGGGTGCCAGAAAGTCACCGCCGATCCAGGACTCATTCATCTTTATGAATGTGAGTCTGTCCACGGACTCTGTGGACAGACGGGTCCTCTTGTCCGTGACCACCCCACCTGCCGCGCTGAATGTCCGCTCAGATAGTACGCTGGAGGGGGGGCAAGACAATAACTCCAGCGCATACTGAGCGAGCTCGCGGCAGGTGTCCAATCTGGCAACCCAGTACTCCATGGGGTCGTCGGTGCTCATACTGTCAGAAGCACCGACGGACGCCATGTAGTCTGCCACCATGTGGGCCAGCCGCTGGTGGTGACTGCTGCTGCTGCTGCTGGTGGTGGTACTGGGTCGCTCGGTTTGGAAGAACATCCTCATCTCTTCCATTAGGTCCCCTGCTCGGCTGCAGCTGGGTGCAGCCACCTGCTGGGTGAGATGAGGGGGGACAACTGGAGGCCGGGGAGTTGCCTGCTCCAACCGTCTGACAATGGCTGCCTGCAGTTCCTCCATCCGGTGCTGCCTCCGGCTGGCTGGGATGAACTGCTCCAGTTTCCCCTTGCACCTGGGATCCAAAAGGGTGGCCATCCAGAAATCATCCCTCGTCTTGATGGTCTTAACCCGGGGGTCCCTCCTGAGGCATCTGAGCATGTGGGCAGCCATGGGGAAGAGCACAGCCCGCTGTGACTCCTCAATGCTGGCCAGGTTAATGAGGTGCGACTCTTCTTCCCTGAGGCGCTGCTGGTCAAACTCAGACATGCCCAACCCCCGGACTATCGGTGCCCCCAACACCGGCTCTCCCTCCTGACCAGGCCCTGACTCCGGGACGACACCAGCAACCACCTCCTCCTCCTCTTCATCATCATCCTCCTCCTCCTCCTCCTCCTCCTCCTGGTCCTGGCCCTGGTCTCGGTGGAGCATTGCTGACTCCTCCTGCTCCACCAAGGCACTCTCCCCAGCCTCGAGCAGGCGATCTAGTGTCCTCTCCAGCATGAACAGTATTGGCAGCACGCTATTGAGGCCAATTTGCTCACTGCTGACCATCTTGGTCGCCTGCTCGAAGGAGGACAACACTTGGCAGACCTGGTTTATCTGCCCCCACTCCGCACAGGCGATGAAAGGGAGTTGTGGTGAAGCCCTCTGAGTGCCTAGTTCCATCAGGTACTCCCTCACCGCCCTTTGCTGCTCCCACAACCTCTTCAGCATGTGGAGGGTGGAGTTCCACCGCGTCACACTGTCCACAATCAGCCTGTGAAGGGGCAGATTGTACTTCCGCTGCAATTTGGACAGGGACGCGGTAGCGGTTGGGGAGCGCCTGAAGTGGCTGGCAATCCTACGCGCCTTTGCCACAATGTCACTCAACCCTGGATAAGTGCGCAGGAACTTCTGCACCACCAGGTTGAGGACATGTGCCAGACAGGGCACGTGCGTCAGACTGCCAGCATGGAGGGCGGCGAGTAGGTTGCTGCCGTTATCGCAGACAACCATACCTGGCTGGAGCCTTCGGGGTGTCAGCCACTTCTGGACCTGAGCTTGAAGTGCTTTCAGCACTTCTTCTGCAGTGTGTCTCCGGTCCCCTAAACTAACAAGCTGGAGCACGGCCTGACAGCGCACGTGCCCCACACTTGAGTAGCTACGGGGGCGCTTGCTGGGAGGCTCAGCAGCTGCGGAGACAGTGGCTTGAGGGAGACCAGCAGTTCTCCCCTGGACACCCCGGGGCGGCACCACAAGATCGGTTGCCGACGATCCCTCACCGACGCCTCGGAGGGAAACCCAATGGGCCGTGAAGCTGATGTAGCGTCCCTGCCCATGCCTGCTGGTCCAGCCATCCATTGTCAGATGAACCCTGTCGCTGACAGCGTGATCCAGCGACAGGGTTACATTCTGAACAATGTGCTGGTGTAGGGCAGGGACACCAGTCCTGGCAAAGAAATGGCGGCTGGGGACACGCCATTGGGGTTGGGCCTGCTCCAACATCTGCCTGAAGGGGTTGCTGTCAACTATGTTGAAGGGCAGCAGATGTTGGGCAATAACCCTTGCCAGGAGCCCATTGAGGGAACGCACACGTCGGTCTCCAGGGGGGAAGGGAGTGGTGCGGTCAAAGGCGTCTGAAATCGACGCCTGGCGCCGGACGGCAGTGCGGGACACAGACGTGGAGGGTGCTGTGGAAGTAGAGGTCTGGCTGCCGGTACCAGTACCTCTACTAGAGGGAGCGGGGGGGCATGACCTGCTGGAAACAGATGAAGATGTGGCAGGGGCTGCTGTACCCTGCTCACTTGTGGTGGTGGCGCTGCTACCACCACCACGCTTCATCTCCTCATACAACGCCCAGTGGTTTATCCTGAGGTGCTGGTTCAGGGCTGTGGTACCCACCCGAGCCAAACACTTCCCTCTCTTCACCCTCACTTTACAAATCCGGCAGATGGCCACGGTAGGGTTGTCTGCCACCAGGGTAAAGAAATTCCAGACAGGTGACTTCAGCACCGCCCTCCTGTCAGATGGGGTGACGCTTACTTGCACCTGCTGGGATTCGGTGCGCACAGGTGGAGCTGCCTGCTGCTGCTGCTGCTGCTGCTGCTCCTCCTCCTGACACCTCCTGCTGCCATCACCAGTGGAGACCCTGACGATGGTCTCCCTGGTGGTGACCTGGCGCACCGTTTCACCAGGGTGCCTACCTTCCCCGTCGTCACTGACGTAGTGAGCCGACGCGTCAGATGGCAACCATGATGGGTCACCCTCTTCGCCCCCAGAGATGTCAGACCAAGGGCTGAGATGTGTTGGTCTGAGGGAACCACGTGACATGGAGCCTCTAGCCTGGCTCCGCTGTCCCCTCACCCACGCCTGGGTCTGACTAGGTGCTGCTGTTTCCTGCACCAAAACAGCAGCACCAGTTTGAAGGGATGTCTCTGGGATACTGCCAGCAGGTATCCCATCCTCCTCATCCATCCCTTCAAAAAGGTCCTGACCATCAGGACAGAGCTGGAGGTCTGCCTGATGCATGGCCTCCCCCAAGAGATCCCTATCACTGTCGCTGTCGAACAGTAAGATGCTGGACTCTTGGGGGCTGGGGGGGGGTAGTACAGGCAACGGTGTAATGGTGGTACTACTGTGAGTCGGGACCGACGACTCAGTGGCACTGCTGTGCCCCATGTAGTCCACCACTACTTGAGCCTGAGATGGCAATATCGGGCGGCTGCCCGATGGGAAGAACTCCCGGATCAGGCGTACTCCCCTTGCACCCGATCCTCTACCACTAGTAGGGGCACGAGAGGTACCCCGTGCTGGCAGCGATCCAGCACTGGGAGTAACTCCCCTACCCCTACTGCCACGGCCACGGATGCCGCTCATAATTGCTGATATGTGTGTGGGGGGGTTAAACTTTATTGGGGGGGAAAATGTGAACAAAATGTGTTTTTGTGTTTTTTTTACAAGACAGGCACGCAGACAAAGACGTACACAGACAGCTACTAAACTATAAGAAAAGTAGTACACCAGACAAGGACTACAAAATTAAAGAAAAAAAAAAAAAGCACTAAACAAACACTAACTTTTTTTTTTTTTTTTTTTTTTAAACACAAAACACAGACACTAAACACACACTAAGCTAAGCTAGATGAAATAAATGTACACTAACAGTGTGTACACTTACTACACAAAATTTAACTAAACTGAACACAAAACTTAGCTTTTATAAAAGCTCTTTAGGGAAAACTAAACAAAATTTGAACTGAGATGCCTATCAAATATCACTGAACAGTGAACCTGCAAGATCTGACAGTAACACAAGATGAACAAAACTTAGCTTTTAGAAAAGCTCTTTTATAAAGCTCAGATCAATATGTGTTCTGAAATCTCTTGCAAATATAACTGAACAGGGAGGATTGCAGGATCAAACAGTAACACAAATGAAAAAAACAGCACAAAACAGCACAAAACGTAGCTTTGAAAAAAGCTCTTGGGTCTATTGCTTTGAAAAAAGCAGTTGATATACTGGAAAAGATCCACTGGAATCACTAAATAGCAATGCTGGTGATGATCTAAATCAATCAAGAACAAAGACACAGGAAACCAGGAAACCAGGAACACAGAAACAGCCTCCACACTCTATAGCAAGCTTCTGAATCTGCAATGAAATGGTGCTGGGAGTGAGCTTATATAATGTCCATGCAGGCAGGTTCCTATTGGTTGCTAACCTGTGACGAGTGTGGAAGGAGAACTCTGATTGGCTCTGATGCAAAAGGGCGGAGCAAATAATCGCGCAATATTCCTATTGCCGAATATTCGCATTGCGATTATTCGGCAATATAAAATGATCGCTTCAGCTACTCTGCCCAATGGCTCTAATCATACCAGCAATGCTTTCAGACGTCTATGGAGATCACTAGGATGTGATCTGTTTTAAAAATGAAACTGTAAAAATCGCTCTGATGCGGAAGATCGGGGCGAGGAAAATAATCGCGCGATATTGCGTTTGCCGAATAATCGCATTGCGATCTTTCTGGAAAATTCAATGAACGCTTCAGCTACTCGGCCCAGGGTCTCTAATGATACCAGCAATGCTTTTAGACGTCGATGGAGATATCTAGGATGTGATCTGATTCAAAAAAAAAATTGTAAAAAATCGAATATTCGGAATTGCGAATATTCACCGCGAATTTCGAAATATAGCGCGATTTCTCGAATATGCTATATTCGAGTCGAATATTCGCAATGCGAATATTCGTGAGCAACACTATTTTTAACCACTTCAGCCCCAGAAGGTTATACCCCCTTCATGGCCAGGCCATTTTTTGCGATACGGCACTGCATTAGTTTAACGGACAATTGCGTGATCGTACAACGCTGTACTCAAATAAAATTGATGTCCTTTTTTTCCCCAAATATAGAGATTCTTTTGGTGATATTTGCATTTTTTTTTTTTGCACTAGGTACAAAAAAGAGTAACCATTTTGAAGAAAAAATAAATATATAAATATATATATATATATATATATATATATATATATATATATATATATATATATATATATATATATATATATATATATATATATATATATATATATATATATATATATTACTTTCTGCTATAAAACATATCCAAAAAAAATGAAAAAAATAAATAAAATAAAGTTCTTTATAAATTTAGGCCAATATATTTTCTGCTACATAGTTTTGGTAAAATAAATCCCAATAAGCTTATATTGATTTGTTTGCAAAAAAATCATCCTGTCTGCCAACTATGGGATATTTTTATGGCATTTTATTTATTTATTAATTTAACAGTAATGGCTGTGATCAGCGATTTTTAGTGGGACTGCAACATTGCGGTGGACAAATCGGACACCTTACTGACACTTTTGACACTTTTTTTCAGAACCAGTGACATTATTACAGTGATCAGTGCTAAAAATATGCACTGGTTCTGTATTAATGACACTGGCAGGGAAGAGGTTAACACTAGCAGGGAAGGGGGTGCTTGCTATCTGTGTGGAGGATGGACTGACTGGGTGAACACAGAGATACGTGTTTCTGCTTAGCATGAACACAAGATCACTGTGTTCTACCCTGTCAGAACGGCATTCTGCCTTCTTCGCCTAGGCAGGATCTCCGTTCTGCCTCTCTGGGGAACAATCGCGGACCCGCTGATTGGCTCCCCCTCTTGCCAATCATCGAGCGCTGATTGGTTCCCCTATTGTCTATTACACGAAATGACGTACAGGTACGCCATTGCGCGAAATAGAGCCGCCCTGCCGCAGTATATCTGTGGTAGGGGGTCTTTAGGTAGTTACTGGAACTAAAGAGACGAGTTTAACCACTTCCAGACCGCCTTCCACACATTTATTGTGGCAAGGCGGCCTGGCTGCGTGAAACTAAGTACCTGTACGTCGCTTCATGCAGTAGCCTCTGGGGGCACGCGTATGCCGATTGGACAAAGAGGGAGCCAATCAGCAGGTCTGGCAATTGCGATGTCCACCAGCCACCCGCGATCGTTCCCCAGAGAGACAGAATGGCAATCTTCCTATGTAAACAAGGCATATCACCATTCTGACGGGGAGAACATAGAGATCTTGTGTTCCCGCTAAGCAGGAACAGGGATCTCTGTGTTCTCCCAGTCAGAGCAATCCCCACACAGTTAGTAAGCACCCCTTAGGGTGCATATTTTTAGCACTGATCACTCTAATAATGTCACTGGTTATCAAAAGAGTGTCAAAAGTGTCAGTTAGTGTCCGATTTGATTTATTCACCGCAATGCCACAGTCCCACTAAAAATTGCTGGTCCCTGCCATTACTAGTAGAAAAATAAATAAAAAACTATTTCATAAAAATATCCCATAGTTTGTAGACGCTATAACTTTTGCACAAACCAATCAAAATACACTTATTGGTATTTTATTTACCAAAAACATGTAGCAGAATACACATTGGCCTAAATTGATGAAGAAATTCGATTATTTTTTCGATTTTTTTTATTGGATATATATTATAGCAGAAAGTAAAAAAATATTTATATTGTTTTCAAAACTATTGCTCTTTTTTTGGTTACAGCGCAAAAAATAAAACCTGCAGAGGTGATAAAATACCACTAAAAGAAAGCTCTAATTGTGGGGAAAAAAGGACATCAATTTTATTTGGGTACAGCGTCGTACGACCGCACAAATGTCAGTTAAACTAACGCAGTGCCGTATCACAAAAAATAGCCTGGTCATGAAGGGGGGTAAAACCTTCGGGGGCTGAAGTGGTTAAAGCTTGGTTCACATTTATACATTGTAGGGGCACACACACTAAGCTCAATTTAACATTTTACTGGAAGACATGTTCCTTTTGCAGGCACGCAATGGCAGCCCAATGCACCTTGCTAACGTGCTGCATACTTTACAACATGTGCCATGCATTTTGATCTGGCTCAATTTAAAAAAAGGGTCATATATTTCTTTTGTACAATTATCATGCATAGGAAAACCCATGGAAAAAAATGGGCTGCCCTAAACACGCACACACCGTCACACCTGCCTAGGAAGGAATGGTAAGCTAAAATACTGTATATTACATTTTTGTTTTTGTATTTAGATACACTTAAATCTCAATCTTTGTCTCATGTGTCTGCCCCAATTATTTACAAAAACATGACCAAGAGAGGAGGGGGTTTAATGTGCACCTATCCTAAAAACTGCATTGTAGGCTAAGAAACAGTGGTAGATACACCCAGAAGAGACTTAAGCCTTGTACACATGACCGGTTTTCCTGGCAGGAAAACTGCCAGGAGAGTTTTTGGCTGGAAAACCGAACAGGTGTATGCTTCCTCACAGTTTTCCCATCGGGATTCCCGGTGGGTTTTTTTTTCGCCAGATCTACTACTTACCTATGGGAAAAACTGTGAGGCAGTGTCGATGGAGCATACACACGGCCGGGATTCCCGCCCAAAGTTCCATGACAGTTTTCCTGCCGGGTTCTCGGCTTTCCCCCCGGTTTTCTCGGCTGACTTTTTACCGCCAAGAAAACAGAGCGTGTGTACAGGGCTTAACTCTTTGAATATCATTGCTAATGCATCTTTAACAGTTTTGAGTAATACTGAGAACTGTTACTGGGCTGTTGCACTCTGTCCCTTAACACAGTGACACAGACCCTGAATGAACTCATGAAACCTTAAAACACAAATGTAAATCTGAATCCATCCTAAACTTGATAGGATTGTGATGATTCATATATAAGCCTCTCTCAATCTTCCCTGTGTGTTCAAAAGCTTTAATTAAAAAAGACAATGCCTCTAACAGAATAATATTATGCATGCTAATCCTTCTAAGAAGCAGGCAAAATCGATGTCAGAAAGGTTAAATTGGGCTTAGTTTGAAATTTATGAACTGTTAAACCTTTCTACTCTGGAAGTCAACAGTGATTAACTTTTTAAATATTAGTAGGATATATATGGAAAATGTTGTGTCAAAGGTACAACGCTGGTAATTCATGAAGCAAAGTGTTTAATGAACCCCCCTTGTAAAAAAGTGTTGTACGCTAATAGCTGCATACAATTAATGCATATAACAATTGTATTCAGCATATGCTTTCCTTCTGTATTTGTTTTATATTTTAACAGAGGAATTAAATCCTAAAAATGTAAAGGTGGGAGCCTCACTCACACTGATATCGGTTAAACAGTTTGCCTAATCCTTGTCACGGTCACTGTTTCTGGCGAGCTTGATCCACATAAAGGCATGTGCAACCAATATATAATGAATGCAATAATTACAGTACATGTATAAAGAACATATCGTTTTAAGAATACAGTATGTTTCTCAATAATGGCTCTTTCAGCATGTACATACATGTATGCATAAACCAGCCAGGAGGTATATAGGAAGGGTTATACAAACTTTAAATTTAATTGGCCATGCCAGCCACAGTTACAAGAGAGCATGTTTATAAAAAACACATTTGTGCAAACAAGCAGATTTATTCTTGCAAATGAAGAAACTTAACAAAAAGTTGAAATATAAATATATGTAAAACCAAAATGTTTTTGTTTTGAATAGACCAGGGACTGGTTACAACCCTTGTTGGTTTTACTATCTCAGAGAACCAACAGAAGGTAAGAGGAGATCTCTTCAAATCAAGAGAAAGTTTCCTCTTATGCCCCATACACATGATTGGGCTTTAGCCCGACCAAACTCACATCAGAATTCCGAAGGAATTCCATTGGCGGAAAAGAGAACATGTTCTCTATGTAAACTCCGACAGAATTCCTCGAAATATCCAATGAAAAATCTCAGACTTTTTCCATCGGTAATTCCGATCGTGTGTATGAGGCATTAGTTGTCATCAGAATTAGCGTCCGCATTGCATGATGTCCTCTCACTCCCTGTTCCTGGAACAACTCAAAAATTTTGATTTCCCATCATTTTCTGTACTGGAGATAATGGTCACCAGAACAAATACTAAGGGTTAATTTCCCTAGTATGGGCATAGACAGCTATTGAAACTTGACACTTCTGTATTATATGTACAAAAAAAAATAAAAAAAATCATTTTATTCTGCTAAGTAAACTAAATCTCCTATATGAGTACCAGCACTCACAATCAACTGCATTTATTAAAATATACTAGTAGTTGGTTATATTCAACTGGACTTGATTTGTAGTGTGTTTCAAAATGTTTCAGCACTCATCCAAGTGGCTCCCTCAATTTTAATGTGTGTAGTTGATAAGACTAAAGCCTCGTACATATGATCCGATTTTCCGCCGACAAAGCCTTGGACTTTTGTCCGAAGAGCGTTGGCCAGGAACTTGTCTTGCATACAAATGGCACACAATTGTTGGCCAACAAACACAAATGTAGTTACGTACTATGTTGTTTTTCAGCTCTTTAGCGCCACCCTTTGGGCACCTTATGCTAATGTTGTGTTTGGTGAGCATTGCTTCTGAGCATGCGGAAAATATGACAACAGACCGTTGTCCATGGAAAGTTTTAAAGCCTGCAATCCAAAAATTTTCCGTGAAAAATACGACAACAATTGTCCGATGGAGCATACAAACGGTCGGATTTTTCGCCAACAGCCTGTCATCACACAATTCCAGTCAGAAAATCCGATTGTGTGTACAAGGCTTTTAAGAGGTTTTGAGGATGGGTTATTATGTGGATGAGCAGGCATCTTTTCAACCGCACCACCTAAGGGAAGCAATAAAAATGATTTTACTATGGCAAAGGAGTAACATGAGTGGCGGGATAAGTATTTAAACACTTGGCAATTCCTAAAAATATTTTATGACTACTAAATATGATTTTGGCTTTTCTATGTATACATGTTTGAAGTTCAAAAAAATGACAGTGGTGGGAAGAGGACCTTGGGCGTACCCTAGATAATGCTGAATGGACTAAAGCCTCATACACACAATCAGTCCATCCGATGAGAGTGGTCCGAAGGACCGTTGTCATCGGTTAACCGATGAAGCTGACTGATCGCCAGTCGCGCCTACACACCATAGGTTAAATAACCGATTGTGTCAGAACGCGGTGACGTAAACCACAACTACGTGCTGAAAAAAACAAAGTTCAATGCTTCCAAGCATGCGTCGACTTGATTCAGAGCATGCGCGGGTTTTTAACTGATGCTTTTGCACACTAACGATCGGTTTTGACCTATCGGTTAGGCGTCCATCGGTTAAATTTTAAAGCAAGTTCCTATTTTTTTAACCGAAGGTTAAATAACCAATGGGGCCCACACACGATCGGTTTTGATCGATGAAAACAGTCCTTCAGACGGTTGTCCTCTGGCTATCCTATCGTGTGTACGCGGCCTTAGATTTGGTCAAACATAAAATCATCCTCGCCCAATGGCAATGGAAGCAAATTACAAGGTCCTGACGTGGTGGTACCTTGTAGCTGCCAGAGTGGCCAAATTTGCGCCTACACATTCAGCTCTTTGCTTTAAGGGCTGTTCAGATTTGGGCACTTACTTGCATGTATGGTGGACGTGTCCGATAGTGCAATCTTTTTGAAAAGAAACCTTTGCAATGGCTTCTAAAATGTTCCGACAACAGATACAACTAGACCCGTTTACAGCACTACTTAACCTAAAACCGGAATGCTTAACATTTTTTCAATTTAATCTTTTTATTCCACTTCTAACTGCAGCAAAACAAACGATAGCCAAAGCATGGAAATCCCCAAATTTGGGGTTGGCAGAAACAATTCATAGAATGAACACCACAATGTCACATGCCAAAAAGATAGCCACTGATGGGAACCAAATCCCCAAATTCTAAAAACTTTGGGCCAGATTCTCCAAAAAGCGCCTATCTATAGGCGGGCGTAGCGTATCTGAGATACACTACGCTGCCGTAACTTAGTGAGGCAGGTCCCGTATTCTCAGAGAACTTGCGGTCAAAGTTACGGCGGTGTAGTGTAACTGTGCAGGCGTAAGCCCGCGTAATTCAAAGTAGGCTAGTGTGGGCGTGTTTTATGTTAATGTATCGTGACCCGACGTGATTGATGTTTTTAACGAACGGCGCATGCGTGCGCATGCTCATTAAATTACGCCCGCTCAATGCCTTGTCCACGTGAACGTAACTTACTTCCAGCCCCATTCACGGACGACTTACGCAAACGACGTAAAATACAACGCTGTTCGTATGCTTCCGATGTCCATACCTAACATGACTTACCCCTGCTTTATGAGGGGTAACTTTACGCCGGTGTATGTCTTACGTAAACGACGTATCTTGATACGTCTGGCGCACGTATGTTCGTGAATCGGTTTATCTAGCTAATTTACATATTCAACGTGGAAATCTACGGAAGCGCCACCTAACGGCCAGCGTAAATATGCAACTAAGATACGACGGCGTAAGAGACTTATGCTGCTCGTATCTTAGCCGAATTTATACGTAACTGATTCTAAGAATCAGCCACATAGATACGACGGCTCTCATTCGGACTTACATGGCGCTACGCTACGCCGTCGTAAGTCCTTTGAGAATCTGGGCCTTTGACTCCCTTGGATAAAACACTATTTAACTCCGGATTTCAATGATGAGGTCCTTCTGCCATGGTAGCTGATTAATCGCTTCAATGCAAACCCCATATACCTAAGAAATGGTAATTATTACGCATCTCACTGGTTCTTGGATCGCCCTTGTGGACTTTCTCTCTCTCTACTCTTTTCTTTAATCTCCGAATTTATTATAGATATATTGTTCTTCACTACAATAAGTTTAAGTTGTTAAGTCACAACTCATGTAGTTAATATGACAGTAGTTTAAGTATACTTTAAGGCACAATAGTCATATATACAATGCTACTCACCGGCTATCTAGTTAGTGAAGTTCTAAATAATTCTCTTTAAATATTCTATGTTATGCATTATTTATTTAAAAAAAAAAAACTTTATGTAAACGTCATTATCCTTGCATAAATAACCAATGTATGTACTTATTATTGTGTAATCAATAAATATTTTTGACAAGGAAAAAATGACAGTGGTTGACAACGCCTATATAAGAAGAAAATAACAGTACTCTATTACTTTTTTTAGGAATTTTTACAAAACTGTATAATAAACTATAATGTTTTTATGACTAGCAACGTGTTAGTGGGTGAGACAAAAGCTGGCCAGTTAATCTGTATGGTAAGTTTTTCTTGGTGCAGAACCTGATCTATTGAAGCAAAGTGCAAGATACAAAGATACAAAGGCATTCTGACAAAATGGAAGTGTGCTGAACCATAATCTCTAAGATATGAATTATATACAAGAATAGGAGGATTCATAATGTAATGTTAATACGTATACCAATAAGAAGAGATTGTTCAGTAGCATTCAACAAAAGAACAGCACCATGTCGGATCATCAGAACACATACTGGTATAAAATAGGATCAGTTCTCATCCTAAAAAATAAAAGCACTGTAATCCAGCAGCATTGGAAGATAATGGGAATCCATACAGACAAATAAACTTCTTAAAATCCACTATGGAAACATTCCACCTAACTTGCCCTCAGGGGCTGGATTGTAACTTGAAATTCCTCTGTTATTTGTAAGTTTTCCCCGCTTAGAACTTTTACAATGTTCATTTTTTGAAGAGCACAGATACTTTTTGTTTAGTTCTCACACATTTTTCACCCCTGCCTGACCTGAACATGCATCTTTATATTAGTGGAGATATAAATACTGAAGGTGAAAAGTGTCTTGCTAGCGTTATTGGAGAAAACTCTTTAAAATTAAATGTTTTAAATAAGCAGCATCAACATTACCAGCATGTTGAAGGAGTTACTGTCAGGAAAGCATACGGTGGCTTTTGCAAAACACATTTTCCCCCTAAAAATCTAAATAAACCCTGTGGTTTAACCACTCACTATCTGCTGGTTACAAATCCAATGGTGTAATGCATAATTTCTCCAGGCTTTATTGACATCTAAGCTTCACATGACAAAGAACTAGAGAAAAGATATAGAAATCTTCATTTTTTATTTTTACAGCACTTGTCATTACTAGTAAATGATTAACTGTTTCTGATTATGTAGAGAATTAAGGCAGTAAACTAAAGCTCCTAAAGATATTTATTTTCCCCCTGGAAGAATGATTGCATTTTTTCAATGGCTGTGCTACAGCTTCTTTTTAAGACAGTCAGTCACCCAGGCCTGCAAGCAATTTTGTGATGTGTGTATATGGGTGACTGTCTGAATACAAAAGTAAAAACTTGGGCTAAATTTTTTGATGGAGCCGGAAAAGGCCTTTACTTTACTGCATACAAATGCGTTTAAATCCTATTCTTTCCTATGAGGTTGTTTCACATCTAAGTATGCAGTGTATTTTTAGCATACCAGTGTGTGTGAGGTAGACTCACTGCAACATGTACCCATGTACCTGAATAAGCTAGTATACTGTGACAGAGAGAGTCTGTCAAAGTATACTGTCCCTCAAGGGGACCCTGGAGTGTCAATGGGGGGTTAATGCGAGCTTCAGAACAAGCATTTCTCCAGATTCTGTGCTTCTGTATCGGAATATTCGATCCTGGGTCCAAGTCTTTATAGACGCCAGCAGCCTCACTCACAGGTGTGCGGTGTCACTATATAATCAGGTCTGAGCTCAGGGCTCTCATTTTGGAGACAGCTTCCAGATAGGAGACCGCTCCCAGTGTGGGAGACGGAAGGACTGGGGGGCCCAGGCAGAAGCCATGGGACAGAGGGCCCAGCCAGAAGCCACGGGACAGAGGTCTCATCAAGGGGGTCAAGGAGACAACAGATCTTGGTTCCAAAAGTTAAGTCAGCTCCTATCAGGGGTTTCAGGAGAACCCCAATCCCTAGGCCAGAGGTGGGCCATGCAGAAGGGTGCTGCAACTGAAGGCTAGAGAGCCACGTGTTCGAGAGAGCTAAATGACACAGTCAAAAGACTGGTAAGAGGAGCAGCAGTGCTGCCAACACATAAGCCAGGTGGCTTGGTATTTTTGTTAATTCATGTTTTGTGGAAGAAACCCATGCATGGGCAACTGATGTGTAAGTAAACTTTTCCTTTATTCAATAAAAGTAGACTGCCACACCCTAAAATTACAGTTTGGACTGGCACAGCTTATTGTAAATGCACCTGCTACTTGAGTTTAATCACCTCAATCTCACAATACCCTCTAGCAAATAAAAACCTGGCTTAGATTCCACTCCATAAAGCATCCTTAACCACTTGCCTACCACCGTATTGTAAAATGACGGCGGCAGGAACCCTTCCTCCCTCTGGGCAGATGTCATATATGACATCTTTGTCTTCCTGGCATTGTGACGAGCATGCACGCTTGCCACATCACTGTCTATTAGATGCATGTGCTGGTGGCCACGATGGCCATTGGGCATCCGCGATTGCTCATCACAGAGCAAGGACGTGGATCTGTGTCCTGTCAAGGGAGAGGAGAACTGATCGTATGTTCCTTGTTTATAGGAACAACGATCGGTCTGCTCCTCTCATCAGTCCCCTCCCCCCACAGTTAGAATCACTCACTAGGACATACAATTAACCCCTTGATCGCCCCCTAGTGTTAACCCCTTCCCTGACAGTCACATTTATACAGTAATCAGTGCATTTTTATTGCACTGATCGCTGTATAAATGTGAATGGTCCCAAAATAGTGTCAAAAGGGTCCGATATGTCTGCCACAATGTCGCAGTCATGATACAGATTGCAGATCTCTGCCATTAGTTGTAAAAAAAAAATGAATAATAAAAATGACAAATATATCTCCTATTTTGTAGACTCTATAACTTTTGCACAAACCAATCAATATACGCTTATTGAGATTTTTATTACCAAAAATATGTAGAAGAATACATATTGGCCTAAACTGAGGAAAAAATGTAAAAAATAAAATAAAAAATTGGGATATTTATTATAGCAAAAAGTAAAAAATATTGGGCCAGATCCACAAATGACTTATGGCGGCGTATCTATTGATACGCCGCGTAAGTTCTACGATGCGCCGTCATATCTTTGTTTTGTATCTACAAAACAAGATACGCCTGAATGTGGGCTAGATCCAACTGACGTACATCTTAGTACGCCGTCGGATCTTAGGTGAATATTTACGCTGGCTGCTAGGTAGCACTTCTGTTGATTTCCGCGTAGAGTATGCAAATTAGCTAGATACGCCGATTCTCAAACGTACGTCCGCCCGGCGCATTTTTTTACGTCGTTTACATAAGGCTTTTTTCGGCGTAACGTTACCCCTGCCTCTATGAGGTGTATGCAATGTTAGGTATGGACGTCGGGACAGCGTCAAATTTTACGTCGTTTGCGTAAAACGTTAACGAATAGGGCTTTGCGTAAATTACGTCGAAAGCATTGACTATTCGCAACCTGATTTCGAGCATGCGCACTGGGATACCCCCACGGACGGCGCATGCGCCGTTAAAAAAAACGTCATTTACGTGGGGTCATGATGAATTAACATAAAACACGACCACATCTTAGTCATTTGAATTTCGCGCCCTTACGCCGACACATTTACACTACGCCGCCGTAACTTACGGCTCAAATTCTTTGTGGATAAGGAACCTCCGCACTAAGTTACGGCGGGTAGTGTATCTGAGATACGCTATGCCCGCTTATATTTACGCGGAGGTACGTGGATCTGGCCCATTGTGTTTTTTTAAAAATTAACGGTCTTTTTTTGTTTATAGCGCAAAAAATAAAAACCACAGAGGTGATCAAATATCACCAAAAGAAAGCTCAATTTGTGGGGAAAAAATTATCAAAATGTAATTTGGAATTTGGGTACAACGTTGAATGACCACACAATTGTCATTCAAAGTGTGACAGTGCTGAAAGCTGAAAATTGGCCTGGGCAGGAAGGGGGTGAGAAAATGTAAAAAAAATTAAATACTATTTCTAGTATTATTACCAAGGTAACAACGTTTACAAATCGTGCTGCATTATAAAATATGAGAAAACACATAGTAACACAAACACATTAAATAAAACAATATTGCCCATTGATGTTATAAGCAAATTACGCCTGGCCACTGCTCTTACCCTTTGGGTGATCATATCAAGAAGGACTTTGCATCAGCTCTATTTATGATTGTTTCTCATAAGTATATTAACAAAGTTAGCATGTAGGATCAAATTACCTATATTCAGTCCCCCAATTGATGGGGTATGTAACTGAAGTATATTCCCAAAGCACTTCACAATGTGAGTTGAAATGAACCAAAATGATCCCACCACAAATAAAGCCAAGACTGGCTATCCATAATTATTGTAGAATGTAATGAAACAGGAACTTCAGGCATGGATCATATATACTTGCACTTGTTGAATGCTACCTCAGGGCCACAGAGTGGAGATCACATCCTATGAGCTCAGAGTGTGTGCCTAAGTGCAAATTCCATGTCATGCACTCGGGTGAAAAAGGAAGTATATTTGGCCATGCCTCACTCAAATTGTAATAACTATTGGACAGCGACTTTCTCATTAATGGAGGAACATCATCCATGGGTGTAGTTCTTATGCAGCATTGTAGGCATGCCCTTCCTTTCCCAAATGGCACATGCGTCATTTAGCATTAAGAAAGTAGAAAAACGTCAGTAATCTCATTCAGCCTGGTTTTACTGCTCTCCAAGGGTGCCTACCTAGACTATGGACTTTGGATTTTTTTCAGAGTTCAGTTTCATTTTAAAATGTTGAATCCATAGCGTGTAAATATATATATATATATATATATATATATATATATATATATATATATATATATATATATATATATAAAACATGACTTTGATGTTGTGGTGAGGTATGCTTCTCTTGCACTTAAACTAGAAATTAATACAGTATATGAGGCTACAGAATAATGATGCCTGAGGGTTAAACATTTGAAGACAAAATTAGAGCTTCCTACTTTTTTTTAAAGTCTCTGGAAATGGTCAACATTGTAAAACACTGGTAAAATTGATAAAGGGCATCCACAAGATTGTTTCTGGTACCAATGTTGAGATGGATATAATAGGATAAAACCTACTAAAATAGAATTAAAGTTCCCACAGATGTAGACACTTCCAGTGTAGCCTGCTATCTCTGACCTTTATACTGGTGTTGGCTGCAAAAACCATTACTAGTGGACATGTTGCAGCCACACATCATTACATGCACAAGCAGAGCTCATTGCTTTGACAACCTCAATGCTGCAGCCATATGTGCAATCACAAGAATGCATGAACAATGATACAATTCAACATCCTTTGTGTGTTGTTGAAATTACATGTAATGCTTGTCCCATAAGCCCCACTGGAGTTTTCACCTTTGATTTGGGGGGCTGCTGTGCTCCCTATAAGCTGGGAGTGAACCAATAAGTGGTTCTTTGTTCCCTTGAACAAACTAGACTTGACAATGAAGCACACTGTGTAGAATCCTTCATTCCTAGTTGTTAGCCACTGTAATGTAATTTTCCCAATTGGTTATGCACAAAATGAGTATCATTAGCAACTACCCTGTACTGTACGCTGTAAGAAACAAAGTAAAAGGAATAAACAAAACATAAATATATATCAGGCCTCGTACACACGACCGAGAAACTTGACGGGCGAAACACATCGAGTTCCTCGTCGAGTTCCTTGTTAGGCTTGTCGAGGAACTCGACAAGCTTGCTTTGCGTACACACAGTCAAGCCAAAATCTCCTCGTTCTCAAACGCGGTGACATACAACACATACAACGGCAGGGGAAGTTCGATTCCACTGGCTAAACTCTTGGGGCTGCTTTTGCTAATCTCATGTGTTTGTGTGTTAAATAAAAGTTTGGTAAGAGACGATTTGCATTTTTCAGTCTGTTACAGCTTTAAAATGTGTTATCTCCATTACAAATGCTACTTTTACTCCCGTCTCATACTTTAATCTGAGCAAGCGCGGGTTTCTTAGCATACAGACGTCCGAGTTTCTCGTTGAAAACCAACCCGTCAAGGATCTCGACGAGCCAAATCAGACTCCCATCGAGAAAATAGAGAACTTGCTCTCTTTTTGACTCATCGAGGTTCTCGACAGTTTCCTCAACGAAAATGTACACACGACCGGTTTCCTCGGCAAAAAAATATCTCCCAGCAAGGTTCTTGCTTGTTTTTGCCAAGAAACTCGGTCGTGTGTACGAGGCCTCAGACAGCTAGACATGAGGAATAGCACTGACCAGCCCAAATGGAGACACAGGGTAGAAAAAGGCATGGTTATGCGGTATAAATCAGGTGCAAGGCGACCACAGGCAATACCGGTGACTAGTCATTTGTCATCTGCCTGACTATTTTTTAGCACGGCTTCCAGGATTCAGTTTCTCGTTAACATGATATTTAGGTGTCGTCATATAGCCTTTCTATTGCAGTAAGTTTAAGACACATTAAAGTGGATTTTCACTCCAGTAACACGATTTATTTTATTGGAATCCCCCCCTCCCTTTTTTTACCTCCTTACTTTTCTCTTCATTACAGCCTATCTCCTGTCTCCTAAAGCCTGCTAGGATATACAGTATGTGTTTCGCATTCCCAGGAGGCATTAGGTTCAATACAGTGGCCTGCAGGGGCGGACTGATCATTCGGGCACTCAGGCACTGCCCGATGGCCCCATGCCACTGGGGGGCCCCTTAAGGGTTGCCAGGCTCAGTAAAACCAGGGACAGTATGCTTTTGATGTGAAAATCACAAGATCTTAGCTGCCCCGCACTGCCTCCTGACGTGGTGACCATCTGTAAGCCTGGGGGCCCCATGAGTTGTCAGTCTGCCCCTGGTGGCTTGAGGATGGTGTACCTAGCCATGCTTCATCAGAGGAATGGCTGCCTGAATCAGGAAGAGACAGAGGCCCCTGATGACATCAGACTATAAACAAAGATGGCAGCATGACACTTGGCTTGCATCACAAAGCAGGAGGTCACAGCAGACCAACGCTGGATTTCATGGGAGTATATTTTTGTAAGATAACCTAGCTTAAAATGTAAGCAGGGTTTAAAAAATGAGGAGGGGGAAATTGAAATTCCTTTTTAATAGTAGGCTGATTCAGCTGAAGGTCTACAATAAATATGTGAAGAGTTTGCATTCTGCTGTAAAAGGCACATAGCACAGGTAATGGATAGAACACATGTTTTGCTTTTTTACCTCTTATAATTGTATATTGATGAATGGGGTTTGTTTTATTTAAAATACTTATTTTAAACCTGGGTATGCATTTGTTTTTACTTTTTCTGTTCATATGGATAAACATATGTTATACGACAGTGAGCTTTTGTAAAAAAAATAGAAAGCAAAAACATGATGGATCTGATCTGATAGACTGGGAGTTATATAAAATCTTACATTTTATACATCCGTGCAGTTATAAGTGTTTGCTAGTCCTCCTCCTCCTCTTGAAATGAATGTTAATTTGCACAAACACTGAAGCACTGGCCTATTTATCAGGTCTCTGTGTTAAAAAAACGGCTTTTGAAACACTTTAAGATTCATAACCTCCTACTTAAATAGCCCTCAGTATAAGCATACTAAATATGTTTAGGGAGTGGCTAAAATTAGCAAGGTCAATGCCTTTGAAGTGGATAATTCCCAGTGTAAGGTCTAAATGACCTCAAGTCCTTTCATCTCTCTGTGCCTTAGGAAAAAACAGCTATACTCCTGGGCCTCTTATGTCTGTAATGTTCTCTGTATAAAACTCCAAACAGTACATTTGCATTTTGCCCTGTGCTTTGCTATTAATATATTTTTTATCTGTTCTCCAGGGAAGCAAAGCCGACTGACCTAATTTATTGCTCTGTACGAGCCTCCTTTTCATTTGCAGCTCAAGGTTGGTTTGAACGGAGTAAGAGAGAGAGACCATCTGCCTAAAATGCCCCAGGGCAAGGAATCTGGAGTGAGTGGAAACACAGTGGCATGGAATGGCAAAAATGCCAACTCAGAAATATTGTTTGGCATACAGAAGTCTGACAGCAGAGATCTATCTATCTATCTATCTATCTATCTATCTATCTATCTATCTATCTATCTATCTATCTATCTATCTATCTATCTATCTATCTATCTATCTATCTATCTATCGTTATAAGACCTAGGGCTGCAGTATGTATTAGTGGGACCACCAATAGGGTGCCTACAAATTCAATTTTTTTACCCGCTGTTAAACCATTCAAGAAGTGTCAGCAGTGCAGTGGAGGTGGGGTGCAAATGGGAGTAGGGGGCAAATTATGGCCCTTAAGCACTAAAAATACCTAGTTTTTTTATGTAATTGCCATAGTATTCTACATAATTCATGTCTCTAACAGAAATAGGTATAATAGATGCCTACAAAGTCAAATTATGCTTGTCTATTGTTAAAGGGAACCTATGCTCAAATTGCATTGGATCATCAGTTTGAATTCCAGTTAGAGCACTGTCTACATTGAGTTTGAATGCTCTCCCTGTGCTTGCATGGTTTTTCTCTGGATTCTCTGGATTCCTACCATACTGCAAAGCCATGCTAGTAAGTCTATTGACTCCTGTTCAAAATTGGCCTTAGTATGATTTTCTACTGAGTATGCACAAGATAACTGCCATAACTTACCATCTGCCCCAACAGCAGATAAAGCATTCCCAGGGAGAAAGGTGCTATAGAAATAAATTATTAAGAAAATATATAATAGAAACACAAACCTAAGGTCAATGGCGGCTAATGCTCAATATTGTGGGGAGCAGCACTCGTACTACACCCCCCCCCCCGGCATTGGAAACACTGTCCTTCATGTACATGGTGTTATTAGGGAAAGTTTTTCACATCAAAACCCAAAAAATAAAACAAATTAATAAATCGCAGCTTCCCAATGCTTAGATATATTTTTATATAAAGATACAATTAGATACTCATGTGAATGCATAGTCTTATATAAACTTTTATATATTTTATTTATATTTTTTCTAAATTTTGTAAAAGTAAAAGTAATACAGCTGTATTACTTTTACTTTTTGCAGGCTATTTTCCTTTTATTTTCACCTCTAAATTACAAAATTCCTGTACCTGGATGACATGGGTTTACATTCCCACTATTTCTATGGATGGAACCATGGTGGACTTCCAACTCTTGATCTCCATTACATGGTGGCCTGATAGAATTGGTAGTTTACACACAAAAGATAAGGGTCTTGTTACATAAGCTTTCTTTTAAGCTTATGGGAAGTGACAAGGACAATGTATTTCTGCCAAGATCAACAGGCATTTTCTGTACTTGCTAAAAACATTCTTAGTCTGAAAAGAAAGAAAACTAATGCAGTTTAAGGGGTTTTTTTTCTTCTTGGATTTAGTAATCCATTAATTCTCTCCACTATAGAAATATTTTTTCCTTTTTGACATGAAGATGAGTTTATGAAACTACCTTGCTTCTGCAGTTCCAATCATTTTGTATAATGTTGAAGAATAAAATCACTTTTTTACTGTAATATGACCACTGGGAAGTATAGGTAATGACCGCTATACAGACTAACCTCTAATACAGGTAAAGGCTGTGAGCAGCACATATCAGCTCCTGCGGTTTCACAGATTGCTACATCATTTCAGAAAGCTAATTTGAATGTAAAAAAGTGAAAAAAAAAACTGTAATAAAGACATTACCTAGCTACAAAGCTAAATCTTCTTCATGAAATATTAGACCCTTACCTGCTAGCAGAATCTGCCCACTGTGGAATGATAGTTTAGTTACACTGCATAAATGAGGACACAGAATAAAGAGACTTCAAAATGATCTGCAACTTCATTCAGTTACAACTCATTTACGTAAGAAGTTATGATCAAAGCATCTTCTGTTGATCGACTCTGTAGCTCAGTCGAGGTAAAAGACAACACAGGGAAAATGCAGATGCTTGTGATAAGATTAGAAGGGAGCATTCCGCTCATACTTTTAATGTCATTACAGGAAATCATCAACATATTTATTCTGTTTAATATAAAAGTTTATATAAGACCATGCATTTGCGTATTGAGTATCTAATGAATGATTGTACCTCCTTGCAATTTAAAATCATGCAGATATTCGCATAGATTCATCTCTTGTCAACAAGTGTTGTCATATTAAAATGAAACTCCTTTTATTAGCTTATTTAAACATGCAAATTGAAGAAAAGATATATATATATATAAGCATTCAGCCAAAACTGATATTTTAGGTTTTAGAAGATGCTGGCGAATTAAACCACAGTTTTTGTATTTCTCATGATATCCTGAGCTAAATAAAACAGATTAATAGTTACTAAAAGTATTAAAAATACTGTTTTCTCCAACTTCTCTGCAAGAAAAAGCTATCTAGCAAATGACTGTAAATACAGTAATTAGCTCACAGATGTGTAACTTATGCCATGATCTCAAGGTGTTCAAACCTGCTGTAACTAGATGTTTGACACTGCCATATGCTTGGTGATACTATGGCAAAAATGACACTGCAGCTGCACACCTGGCCTCAAATAGTAGTGTTTAAATTGGTAGCATATTCCTGGACTATGGTGCCTGTATCTCAACTTTCCAAGATACACTTCTAAACTTTGGATGTTATCCTATTGTATTGAATCTATTTCTTTCAGCTCATTTTAGGAATCTGCTACTTAACCACTTTATATCCGGGCCATTGTAGTTTGACGGCCACAAGGTGGCTCTACAATGCCAGGAGGACGTCTATTGACTCCTCCAGCCACTGTGGGGCGCACAAAAGCCACCAGCGGCCAAGCACGCTTGCCCGTCGCATCACTGAGGTGCCGATGCACATGCCTGGCGGTCGCGATGTCCACCAGGTACCCGCGATCGGTCATTACACAGCCAAGGACGTGGATCTCTGTGTGTAAACACAGAGATCCACGTCCTGTCAGGGAGAAGAGACCGATGCTGTGTCCCTTGTACATAGGGACACAGATCGGTCACCTCCCCCAGTCAGTCTCCTCCCCCCACAGTAAGAATCACTCCTAGGGAACACATTTAACCCCTACCTCGCCCCCTAGTGTTAACCCCTTCCCTGCCAGTTACATTTATACAGTAATCAGTGCATATTTATAGCACTGTTCGCTGTATAAATGTGAATGGTCCCAAAAATGTGTCAAAAGTGACCAATGTGTCCAAAAATAATAAAAACACTTTTGCACAAACCAATTACTATACGCGTATTGTGATTTTTTTTTTTACCAAAAATATGTAGAAGAATGCGTATCAGCCTAAACTGAGAACATTTTTTTTTTTTATATATATAAATCAAAATGCTCCTCCTAACTGCTGTTACATGTGGGTTTTCTTCTGTTGCTTGCAACTGTATATACCACTCACTTCAGGTCAGGATTTCCTGTGATGTGATGATGAGTAGGCACTGGTAGCTTATCGCTCTGCCACTGATTGGACTGAGTGGGCGGCGCTGGCCGAATCTACAAAACATGTACACAGGCAGGCAGCCAATTACTGAAGAGGAGCGGCAGAACGGTCGAGCTGCCAAGCCATCTCATCCGATGATCGGGCCAGGGCTGAGGGAGAAATATCAGATGTGTCAGGACAGAAAGCAGCCGGCTGACTCAGAAAAAAGTCACGGCAGACATTGCAGCTGGCAGCTACAACACCTTCTTGATGATTCTGGGGGGGGGGGGCAATTGCTTCCCCTTGCCCCTACCTGTGGACGCCCATGGTACTGTAACTGAAACTAGTGCAAACGCTTACCTGAATTAGACACAGGTAATTATTTTTTTAATAATTTTCTTTATTGAATTCCTCAGTCTATGATCAGTAAAGAAAGACTATGGTCACTATTATTTCAGTATTATTTGAAGGAGTTACTTTGTAAAAATATACAACCAAATTAAAGTAGTGCATGTTTTCTGAAAAGAGGCCAACTGCAATAACTAGTGAATTGTATAAGAAAGACAAATTGCCTTGCTGTTTAAGCGCTTGCCGACTACGTCCTGTACTTTTACGTCGGCAGAATGTCGCACCGTGCGGGGGCGAGCACAGTGACCCGCGGGATCCGTGGACGCTATGTCAGCCGCTATGTCAGCTGGTGTCCCACGCTTGTGTCGCGGAGCTGTAGAACGGGGGGATGCCTGCGTAAACAAGTAAACTTAAACCCTTCCCAGCCCCCTAGTGGTTAACCCCTTCCCTGTCAGTCACATTTACACAGTAATCAGTGCATTTTTATAGCACTGATCGCTGTATAAATGTGAATGGTCCCAAAATTGCATCAAAAGTGTCCGATGTGTCCGCCATAATGTCACAGTCACGATAAAGTAAAAAAAAAATATTAATAAAAATGCCATAAAACTATCCCTATATTGTAGACGCTATAACTTTTGCGCAACCAATCAATACACGCTTATTGCGATTTTTTTCTACTAAAAACATGTAAAAGAATACGTATCGGCCTAAACTGAGGGGAAAAAAAATGTTTATATTTTTTCGGGGATATTTTTTATAGCAACAAGTAAAAAAAAATGTTTTTCAAAATTGTCGCTCTATTTATGTTTATAGTGCAAGAAATAAAAACCGCAGAGGTGATCAAATACCACCAAAAGGGGAAAAAGGACGTCAATTTTGTTTGGGAGCCACGTCGCACGACCGCACAATTATCAGTTAAAGCGATGCAGTGCCGAATCGTAAAAAGTGGCCAGGTCATTTGGCAGCCAATTCCTCCGGGGGCTGAAGTAGTTAAATAGTAATGATGTAGTATAGGCAGGGATGGACTGGCCATTGGGACTACAGGGAGTTTTCCGGTGGGCCGATGGCTCAGTGGGCCGGCTTCAGTGAAAGCGGAATGCCGCGTCCCTCCACTCCTCTGTCTCTCCCTCCCTTCAGCGTTCACCTGGGGGGGAACAAAGAAGCAGGGGGAGGACCAGGGACGATGACAGAGTAGCATGGGGGGGATTGGACAGACAGCTGACTCAACAGCTATGGCCTGGGAGTTTCTCACTTCTGCCTAATCTTGTCCCATAAGGGGGGCACCGAACTGATTCTTTGCCCCGGGTGAAAAAAATGTCTAGCTTGCCCACTGGTACTGCCTATAAGAGTACCAGTACCAGCCATTCTACTCTAATAAAGTAGAACGGCTAGTGGCTAGTCAAGGGGGAGAGGGGGCTTGGGTGACCGGGGGGGGGGGGTGCGGGAGTTGCCCGGCCGCCATGGCCATGGGAGAGACCTGTCAAAGTGGGCCAGTCTGGATGAAGTCCAGGGCCAAATTTCTGTCCCAGTCCAGCCCTGAGTATAGGCAATGTTAAAATCCCTTGGTTTAATAGAACAAGGCCCTGATATAATGAAGCATTACAGTACCAAGGATTATCTTATAACAAGTGTGCAATGAGTCCTTTAAATATGATCGGACAAACAATGAACCTGCAATATGAAGACTGCCATTGCTTGCATTTCCTGAAAATGCAAATTTGCAGGCTTATCATAACCTAACATTAGAGAGCATGCAAGTACTAAACATGAAACAATATAAGTAATGTGTAAGCATAACACATACGTATTACTCGTCATATAAATGTTAGTACTACTCTTGACAATACCTCATCTGCTTTTCTCTGCAAAAGGATGGAGCCATCTTTGTTCCGGTATCATCCAGGGTCATCATCTATTTCCTGCACTGAGATGCCAACTCAAGGTAACATAATCATATCAATTCTCATTTCCTTATGTACTGCAACCTTAATACAGTTAGCAGTAAATAGTTGTCCTGTACAATACCAATACTGTGTAGATTCCTAAGCTATTTTTCACACTGTAACATTTACTGCATTTCTTTCTCAGTTGAATTAAATATAGTTTTGAATTCTCCTTGAGACACAATATCATCACTGCCTATTTTCTCACTCCTATTGAGTGTGACTCATAAGACTGTGAATAGATAACATTACATAACATAAAAAGAAAAAAAATCTCCTGTCCACAAATTGAGAGCTGGTGGAGCCAAAAGACATTCTCGTGACTTCTCTAATGTTGTTCTCAATAATTTGCACAACCATAACAATCATAAGTGTCAAGACAAGGAAATATGGTGCCATTTGCTATATGGCTGTACCCATTGTACAATGTGCTTCTTCATAAACCGAAGGTTGAATCATAGGTTCCATAGTCATCTAGTTTATTTTCCACATTGTCCAAAATCTTATCAGGCAGTCCTGCCAACTGCTTAGACTATGCATGAAGTGGGTCTCTGTTGGATTGCTAAGCATGCTATGTGACTCTGTATGCTGTTAAAGATGTTTGCTTGGGTTTTCTCTAATTCATCAGGATGGTAGGATAACTTGCATGTAGCTGAATGGACTCTAGTCTGTGCGCTTATGAATTTGGTTGGGACACTGGACTGTGAGCTCTTTCAGTGGTAGAGACTGAAATGAAGGTGTTATTAAACCCAAAAGAAAACATTTATTAAATTGCAGCTTACCAAATCTTTTAAATGATGACTGCATTTGTTTTCTTTTTTATACTTTATTTCTTCCTTTTTTCACCTGGTGATTTTGCCAGTAAATCTGTTGTTTTCAACAGACCAAACTGTCTTGCAGATGTAGCAGTTAAAGGATAGAGACTACCTATGTACTACTGACAGGGGTTCTTACAATGATTGGCTTTTATTTATGTAAAACCTTTATTCCAAAAGGAAACTCAAAACTATTGCTGTTTCTGCTTAAAGTGATAGTATAGGTTTGTTTTAAAAAAAAAAAAAAAATAACAAACATGTCATACTTACCTCCACTGTGCAGCTCGTTTTGCACAGAGTGGCCATGAACATCCTCTTCTGGGGTCCCACGCCGCCTCTCTCGGCTCCTCCCCGCATCAGATATCCCCTCTCCCCGGGGGTTACCTTGTGGGCGCACTCCTGTGTCCAGCATTCGGCATCCATAGCCGCTGAATGCAGAACTTTGCGCTGGCGCCCACGTCATTGTGCTGCTATCAATCTATCTAATGAAGAGTCAAGATTCCGCTAAAAGAGCGATGGCAGGATCGCGCCCACGGAAATTCGGGGCTCAGGAAAGTAAAACGGGGGGGGGGGGGGCTGGGGGCCGGACACTGTAAGGTGTTTTTTCACCTTAATGCATAGAATGCATTAAGGTGGAAAAAAACAAGGGTTTACAACCCCTTTAAAGCTGGAGCTTGACTTCAATTTGTTAGTGTATCTACTGTAAATCTGATAATGCATCTGACACTCCCCTTCCCCAGACTGACAGTGTTTCTGTTCAAAGGTGCACAAGGAAAAAAATGTGACGCTCAGAGAGGGAGAGACAAGGACCAGCACAAAGCAATACAAAAAGATCCAATTAAGAGGTAAAATCTATGTCAAAATCCAAATGCAGTGGGTGGATGGCTGCTCGATGACGATTGGAAGCATCTCTGTGGATAAAGACAGGAAGAAGGGCAGCACCATGTAAGTGTAGATGTTTGGTAAAACCATTTGTACTCAGAGTCTCAGGTAATCGTGCCGGAAAGGTCTGAGGGGAAAACAGGAAAAGTGACCTGGGGTGTGCCGGGGTCACATGGCCAGTATGCCTAAAAAGGAGCATACCCAAGTAGAAGTAAAAGAGAATAAATAGCAAGAAAAAAGGCGTGGGTGGGACACAAGAGAATCGTCGACAGGAAAGGAGGATAGAGAGCAGGTTTAAATACCTCCCGACTCCTCCTACAAATTCAGGTCTGCGGTCAGCCTTCCACTTATTCAAAAAGTCAAACAGGATGGCCTGACAAAGAAGCGCACATGCTCTGAATAAGCGGCACGCCCTCTTGCTGCAACGCTACCCGAACTATCACCCGAGAGCCCATTACGAGACTGAGTGAGCACTGGGGCTCTGGAATCCACCAGTACGACTGTAGCGCCTCAACTTGGATGGACACTGGAGGCACAATTCTTTTACATGCAATGAACAAGCTTTTCCCCATGTCAGCATTTGACCTTCTAAATAAATAGTTTTACTGTTTTACTGAACCTCTACACTAGAGGGTGTTGCTCTTCTTCCTGTCTGTCCAAAGGTGCTCCTGTGCTCCTTAATCCAGAGTGTAGGCACAGTAATACAGGAGGTGTGTTATTGGCCAGACCACCAGGCAAAAACAGAGGGAAAAAGAAAACGAACCCAGCCACCACATCTAATGCCACGTACACACGACCGTTATTCATGTCATGTAAAAAAACAACGTTTTTCTCTACGTGATTTGACGTGATTCCTATTAAGCCTGCCTTGCATACACACGTTCGTGAAAAAAAATGCTCTAGCAAAGCGCGGTGATGTACAACACGTATGACAACATGTACGACGGCACTATAAAGGGGATGTTCCATTTGAATGGCGCCACCCTTTGGTGATTTCATGTTACCGCGTATTAGTAAAAGTTTAGTGAGAGACGATTCGCGCTTTTCAGTCTTTGTGCTTTTCAGTCTGTTACAGCGTGACAAACGATCTCTCTCAATTACGAACGCTAGTTTGACCAGAATAAGCGCTCTCGTCTCATAACTTGCTTTTGAGCATGCGCGTTTTTTCCCCCTCGTTAAAGCGTACACACGTCCATTTTTCATAACGTGAAAAAGAACGACGTGAAAAACGACGAGAAATAATAGAGCAGGTTCTAAATTTTTAACAGCCATTTTTCTCGTTGAGAAAAATGCTCTGGAGCATACACACGACCGTTTTATCGCAATATTTTTCTCGTCATGAAAAACGGTCATGTGTACGCAGCATAAGGATTAGTAAGCTGTAATATATTACATTTTGGGGTTTGGGTTTAATACCACTTTAATCACTCTTTGTTCAGTGTAAACTGTTGCATAAAATGTAATATGGGAAATAAATTATTCATGATAAATTCTATTATAGTAGGATGCCCTTTGAACAAGGTTTTTTCTTTGAGGTTTACCAAACAGACTGAGGTAGCTGTGATGTGGATATATATTTACTTCAGCAGAGAATAAATTGGTTTATAGAAATCTTATTCTCTTTCTCAGAAAGAAAACCTTTTTGTTACTACAATATTTTCTCCTTTGAAGAGTCATACTACACTTTTTCTGTCATTCATCCTCCTTTTCATTTCATCTGACCACACACTGCTGTGCGTTTTAATACATCCACAATTGACTTGCTACAAAATGTTTCATTTATATAATTCCATTTCATTCAGTGAATTAGCTCTTTTCATATTTTTTGTTTGGTATTTTTATTATTATTGTAGTAATAGAACTTTATTAAAATGTCAATCCTAATACAATAACCGGAGCTTGCTGGGACTACATTACACGCTGAGGCATGCTGCAAGTCTCTTTTTATCAGATGCTGGGAGTAAAATAGTGGATTATTTGTAAAAGCTATGAATCTCTCTAAGATAAATGGTGACTTTGATGTAGCTGCAGAAATGCGTAATAGGCCTGTTGGGTGGCTACAGCATTAAACACTGCCTTGTGTTTTATTTTACACACCAGGCAACTCCATATGCACAGCAACTTGTCCAATCATTAGCTCAAAAGAAACTTGTTTTTTGTATTATATGGCCACACATTACTAAGTTACAAATAAAAGTGTAACCCCTGCTGAATTGATTCTGTAGAATATACGTATATTGTCATTAGAGCCTTATTCATCCTACTTAAAATCCAGCCCCTCTTATTAAGACGCACAAATATAACACTTTACCACTTGCCTTACGCTGTCAGTAAATATACGTCAGCAGAATGTCTCCTGTGTGCAAAGCAACGTACAGGTACGTAGTTTTGAAATTTGTGCCGCAAGCTCAGTGACCGCACCCGCGGACTCGATGTCCACCGAAGTCCTGCGATCATATCACGGAGCCGCAGAATGGGGAGATGCCATTGTAAACAAGGCATTTTCCTGTTCTGCCTAGTGACAGGACATTGATCGGCTGCTCCCTGTCATCGGGTAACCCATCCCCACACAGTTAGAATCACTCCCTAGGAAACACTTAACCTCTTCCTCGCCCCCTAGTGGTTAACCCCTTTCCTGCCTGTGTCACTTCTATAGCACTGATTGCTGTATAACATGTATGACAATGGTCGCAAAAGGGCATCAAAAGTATCCAATGTGTCTGCCATAATGCTACAGTCAAAAAAACTTTTGCACAAACCAATCAATAAACGCTTATTGTGATTTTTTTTACCAAAATAAATAAGATAACGTATCGGCCGAAACTGAGGATTTTTATATATATTTTTTGGGGATATTTATCCCTTTCATGACTAAGCCTATTTCTGACATTTGGTGTTTACAAGTTGAAATCCGTATTTTTTGCTAGAAAACTACTTAGAACCCCCAAACATTACACATATTTTTTTTTAGCAGAGAATCTAGAGAACAAAAAGACGATTGTTGCAATCTTTTATGTCACACGGTATTTGTGCAGCAGTGTTTTAAACACACCTTTTTAGGAAAAAGGACACTTTCATGAATTAAAAAAAAAACGAAACAGTAAAGTTAGCCCAATTCTTTGGATAATGTGAAAGATGATGTTACGGCGAGTAAATAGAAACCAAACATGTCACGCTTTATAATTGCACACACACGTGGAATGGCGATAAACTACAGTACCTAAAATTCTTCATTACAGAGTTACAGAGGAGGTCTATTGCTAGAATTATTGCTCTTGCTCTGACGATTGCGACGATATCTCACATGTCTGATTTGAACACCGTTTACATATGCGAGTGTGACTTCCGTATGCGTTTTCTTTGCTACGCGAGCTTGCGGGGACGGGGGCGCTTTAAAACCCCCATTCTCCCCATGTTGAGGGCATGTGACCTGGTATGATTCAGGAAGGGGGCGCTCTCTCGTACCCCCTGTTTTCCCACGGCCTGCCAGGTTGTATGCTCGGATAAGGGTCTGGTATGGATTTTTGGGGGAACCCCACACCATTTTCTTTATTTTGGCACGGGGTTCCCCTAAAATCCATACCAGATCTGAAGGGTCTGGTATGGATTTTGAGGGGGAGCCCTACGCCATTTTTTTTTAATTGCTGCAGGGTTCCCCTTAATATCCATACCAGACCTGAAGGGCCTAGTATGGAATTTGGGGGGATTTCCGCGCATTTTTTTTTTAAATTTTGGTTTGAGTTCTCCTTAATATTCATACCAGAACCAAAGGGCCTGGTAATGGACTGGGGGGGGAACCCATGCCGTTTTTTTTCAATGACTTTTATCTGTATTGTTTTAAATTCATTGTTTTCCCTTTAGAAAAGTCATTTTGTGCAGGGACTGTTCTAAACACAGAAAAATGCGCTACTTAACAGGTATACTATAGACACCCCCCAGGTACAAAATGTAAAGGAAGATTTCACTTTAAGCATTATTAAAATCACTGAAAAGACTTCTGTTTTTAAAACTTTTTTTGCGTTGATACATGTACCCTGGGGCAGGACCAGGGTCCCCAAACACTTTTTATGACAATAACTTGCATATTACCTTTAAAATTAGCACTGTTGATTTTTCACATTTGTGTCCCATAGACTTTAATGGTGTTAGTGTGTTCAAACACATTTTTTTGCCTGTTCGCACGTTCTGCTGGGGGGGGGGGGGGACTTGTTCGGCTCATCCCTATTTATATATATCCGCAATGAATGGATCGGGACTCATATGCCAGTTGAAGTCTTTGTGGACGAAACGCGTCGGTGGTCTACGAGCCCATTCCATCTCATTGCGCTTCTGAATCCCTATAAATGTTGGAGTTTATGATCTATCAAGAGAGTTACTTGGTGTGGAGAGTCTCAGTTTTAAACCCTTAAGGATCTCTCCTTGACCAACATTCTGCCATTTTTAAGTTTATGCTTGTTTGACTCTGTTAAGCCTACACATTCTGGTAAAAGTGTTTATTCTTTCCTCTGGGTGGTTTTATGGTGACTCCTTAAGTGGGCACGGATTCCTTTTTTGAACACCATTGAAATGGACATTGTTCTCTATTTATATTTGGACTGTCCCACCACACAGTGGTTACGGTATTTTATTTTATATTCACATTTTCTCCTTCTTGTAGAATGTTCTATATCTGGATTTATTGCACATATTCACTTACTGCAGATTGCACTTTATTTCTGCATATGGTGTCATCACCATTCATTGTTATACATACTTGATTATTATTGGTTATATATTCCCAGCGCTGTATTTTTGTCACATCTTATAGCTATTGTTTTCATTTTGGATAGAGTAGGTGAGGATTACAATCCCTATGATTTAAATTTTTTTGTGCCTGTGTCCTTTTAAGGAGAATTCCCTCTCGTTTTCTGTCCTGTTTGCAACAGGACATGATTGGAGAAGTGAGTGCAATTCCCCTCTCAGACTGATGTAACTAGATCACAGGTCTGCATTGGAAGATTTACACCTACGTCATTTTCTGATGACAGCTGTAAAATGTAAGATTTCCTGTCACCTTCTGTCGTGGTAATAACAGTCATCAAAACAAATAGAAAGGGGAAGGTTCCTCAAGCCCAACTGGAACACAAACAGCTTTATTCAAAACTAGAAAAAAAAGTGACATTCTAATCTTACCCCTCTGCCAACAAATGCTCTCTGTGGTGCTGGAAGTGTTTCTGTGAAATACACAGTTTCAGCACCATGGACAGCTAATTTCGGCGTATACATCTGCAGGTTATCAACATCTTCACTTATACATTAAAGGGGTTATAAAGATTCATTTTTTTATTTTCTAAATAGGTTCCTTTAAGCTAGTGCATTGTTGGTTCACTTACCTTTTCCTTCGATTTCCCTTCTAAATGTTTTTTTTTTCTTTGGTTTCTTTGTCTGAATTTCTCACTTCCTGTTCTTCCTCAGTAAGGTGTTCAGTAAGCTGTTCTGGCTGAGTAAACACCACTCGGATGATGGTGGAAAGCTTACTGAGGAAAAACAGGAAGCGAGAAATTCAAACAAAGAAAACAAACATTTAGAAGGGAAATAGAAGGAAAAGGTAAGTGAACCAACAATGCACTAGCTTAAAGGAACCTATTTAGAAAATAAAAGCCAAACCTTTACAACCCCTTTAAGTGTAAAATGTACCTGCTATTCGCTGACAGCTGCATTAGTCTAGTGCACATTTACCCTATTGCAGAAAGGGTGAATGTGAATTTTGAATGCACAGTTAATCCCTTTGATTCCTACTTGGGAGAACATCAATTAATTTTTTACTGAGCAAAATGCCAAATTTATAATTGATAAAATTACTCCTAACCGTAATTGCAAAAGCATATACGCATCAAGCTTCTGTACTATTTACATAGTTAATATGGTTGAAAAAAGACTATCCAGTTCAACTAACACAGAAAAAAAAACACATACACAAATGGAAAACCCTCATATACACTATCATATACCCACAGTTGATGCTGAGGGCAATAAAGCATGATCTTTGCTCCAGCGGGGGAAAAAAAATCCTTCCTGATCCCTAAACAGGCAATCGGATTAAATATATATTAGTATTTAGTTATAATATGTGAATTTAGGAAAGAATCCAGGCGTTTTTAAAAACAATCTACTGAGCTGGCCAGAACCAGCTCTTGAGGGAGTCTATTCCACATTTTCACAGCTCTTACTGTGAAGAAGCCCTTCTACATTTGAAGATGAAATCTCTTTTCCTCTAGACATAACGAGTGCCCCCTTGACCTGTGTGATGACCTTAAGCGTAATAACTCTACACCAAGCTCACTATATGGACCCACTTATGTATTTATGCATGTTGATCATATCTCTCCTAATCTCATCTTCTCAAGAGAGAGAATAAATTAATTTCAGCTACTGTAACCACGTATTCCAGATGAGGTCTTCCTAATGATTTGTACAGGGGTAAAATGATATCTCTCTCTCTGCTGTATATACCTCTATTAATACAAGAATGGACTTTGCTCACTTTGGAAACAGCAGCATAGCATTGCATGCTATTATTAAGCATGTGATCTACCAGAACACCCAGATCATTCTCTGCCATTAATTCCCCCAGTTTTACCCCCCTAGTATAAATGATGCATGCATATTTTTAGCCTCCAAGTGCATAACGTAACATTTTTCAACATTAAACCTAATTTGCCACATAGTTGTCCAATAAACCAGTGCATTGAGGTTGGCTTGTAAGTTGGAGACATCCTGTAAGGATGTTATTCCACTGCATAGCTTAGTGTTATCTGCAAAGACTAAAATTTAACATTTAATCAAAGACCCTATATGATTCATAAATATATTAAAAAGCAAGGGTCCCAACATAAGTAATTAATAACTAATAACCTTAGACCATTCTGAGTTTGAATCGTTAACCACAACTCTCTGAATTCAGTCTTTTAGCCAGTTTTCTATCCATTTACAAACTGATATTTCCAAACCTGTAGACTTTACCTCACACATTAGCCATTTGTGGGGAACTGTGTCAAACGCTTTTGCAAAATCCAAGTATATTACATCCACAGCCACCTCTCTGTCCAAGGTCTATAGGACTTAGGAAATTGTAAATATATTGAATTGCTATAAGCCTTTGAGTTCTTTTTATGCTTGAGAGTTAAGTAATCATTTATTTTTATGTTTTATTAATAATAATAGTGGTGTAATGGTGCTTTGTTTGGACAGTTTTTATTTCCATCTGGGAGTTTACTAAGGCTAGATTAGATGGCAGAGCTTAAAAACATTTCACTCATTGTGGTCTGCGGTGTGGGTGGAGAGATGGTTCAATGAGGAAAAAGTTGGCTGTGAACACCATCGGCACACTTTGAAATGACCACAATGAGAACCATACCTCATGTTTGGCTATTTTGCTAGCAGCTTTACCACCCACTCCAATGCAGCATTTTGAGACTGATAGTTACTGATATACCCACTCCATCTGACCTGCCTGCTGTCATTTAGTGATGCAACACCTTTGTAATCCTTAAAGGTTCTGCTTCCTGTTTTCCTGTCAGGCAACCCTCAGCAGCTGTGACTTTGTGGTGCTCTGACCCCCTGGAGGAAACATTTGGATGGCGACAGTTGACACTCTGTTTTCCAACAAATGTCTCACAAATGGGTCCATCTGAAGAAGAGAATTATAAACCTACCTCAAAATGCCTCAGATGCCTTTCTAAATCATTATTGATCATCTTGGGTTTCCCATTTGGATTATTTCAATTGTGAGGTGCTTTAACTGTCATATGTACAATTGCTGTCTATGTATTGAAATTGTCTTTTAATGAATTTTTGTATCAATAAAGCTTTTTTCAATTGCTTTTATCTATTAAATAGTTCTTCCAGCTTGTGCCTCTAAAGTCCCACTTTATGAGGGCTTTTCTTTATCTAATGATGAAGAGGTAAAGGTGTATCTTCTCTTTGCATATATTGTATATTTGAGGGAACATCTTTGGATTTGAGGACTAGTTTGCTACAGACATATATCACTCGCAGCTAATTATTGCACTTTGAGTCACCATTTCCTTTATCAGAACATCTATTATAGGTGTGAGGAATATTCTCAGAGTGCGGTTACCTTTTGAACAGGCATATCAATCCTTGGTTGTGTATGAGGAATAGTTTTAAAGAGTGACCTTTTTGATTGGTAATCTGCTTGTCAAATAGTATAGATGAGCAGGGTGTATCGGCGTTTCTAATCTCATATATTTTACTGCTATATTACCCCATTAGCAGACTTCCTGTTTATATTTCCTTGCTATATTTCATTTGTCAGTGAAACATACCAGGTCCACTTTTTCAACTTCTGCCATTAATGACTACAAGGAATACTTATGGTTCTGGAACTTGGCAATGAAAGTTTTTCAAAGTATGCTTTCATAAACAGCACCTGACGTCAGAAAACTGTTTGTTACTAAACGTGTGTCAGAAAGTTTGCATCTCGACCATCACTTTATCTTTTCTGTCAATCAAACTTGTCAAACATATAGCTAAAAATAAGCACAGATAGTACTCAGTAAAGCTCAACTTCAGTTACATTTCATCCAACAGTGTTTTGTTTGAAAAAAGCATACCTGAGGTGAAAGACAGGTAAACAATTAGCTGATCCATGCACACAGCACAAATAAGGGCTTTAGCACATGCTGTGCTCTTTCCAGTATTCAAGAATAAACAGAAGAAATGGATGAATGCTTCAACGACTTGAAGATTAGGAGCAAAGAACAGGAGGCAAGCATAACTCAGCGAGCGAAAGATGTTATTTTTATGTTTTGATCCTGAGAGGCTTCGGGTAAAGTAAATATTACTTCCTGGAAATAGGTGGGAAAGTTTGCAGGAAAGATTGAATCAAAGGCACTGTCATGCACTTTATTTGTTAATTAAACAAATCAGTAGGAAAGTCCAATCACTACGCGTCAATAAACCACATTTTGCCAAAAAAATTCAGTGTCCAATGATTATTATGATCAAATAGAATCTTTTTTTGACTACCATGTGCAATGCTTAAAACTTTTTTTTTAACAGAAGGAATATTTATTGAAATAATCAAACAAGTACAGGATTACTCATTACAAGTGATACAGATCAAAGCATCATGACATTCAACGATGATCATAGTGACACGAAGAATCATACACAGAAAGAAAACTTCCAAGTATCTCATCTAAAGGGTAAAGGAGGGGGAGGGGGAGAGGGAAGGGAGGGAGTTCACATAAAATATTCTGCACAGTGTATTGCTAAGCAAAACCCATAAGACACTGGACGTCAAAAGGAAAAAGTTTGGTTATTTTTAGATTTAGAGTCCAAGAAGTAAAATTGTATTTCAAATCTATACGGAGTGCAAAAGCCAACATGTTTCGGGGGCCATACAAGTTGTACTCAATTGGAATACAATCCTACATTTTGAATTCAAAATCTCTTGTGTGATGCTTTGATTTTTAAATTCAAACATTGCATTCACCTCCCAGGGCTTCTGTGACAGTTCCTTGGTGTATTGAAACATTTTACTTATAACTTTGTTTTCCCATTGGCTTGCCACTAGAACAACTGTGATAAAATCTAATTCAAACATAAAAGCCCTGTTTACTTAAAGTGGTTGTAAACCCCATTCATGAAATTTGATCAATTCATGTATATCTGTAGTGTTTACTTAACTCTCTTCAAAGCTCTAAGTTACATTATATCTGGTGCTCTGTTCCTCTGTTATCAGCATAGTTACTTCTGACAAGCTCTAACACACATGACATAACAGTAGCTGAAAATTATTGGGGAGAAAGCATAGAGGGAGATTAACAGTGAGCTTGTTTATTCAGACTAAAGCTCTGCAAGTTTATTTGTTGCTTTGCTATGTAAAAGGGGTGTGTGCCTTTCCTCCAATCAGCTGTCACACAGTGTCCAGATTCTCCACCCACTGATGAGAGAGGAAAAAAAAAATTCTAACATGATCTACACTTTTCAAAGAGTGTAGAAAGGGAAACACTGCAGATATATAAGTAAAGTATGAGGATTTGTTTAATCTCTGTGTATCATCTGAGGATATTCACATCACTGGGTATATGAGAGGTTTTACATCCACTTTACTGTGGCACTACTGCTGCTAATGTTCAAATTGAAGCTAAGGTATCAGATGGGTGAATATGTTCACAACCAGGGCTTTTTTTCTCAAACAATAGGTGCTGGAACTCACCCACAATGCCCCCCCCCCACCCACACCCTTCAAATCACATCAAATAGTGTGTGTGGTCAGTCAAATTTCACGAATAGTAGGAGGGTCTTAAAGGTCATTAAATACCAGGATAACATTACATACAGAGTGCAGAGTTCAGGGGAGTTACACATAGAGGGCAGAGCTGTCACTTGTAAACACAGAAACCGGACTTCTGTGTTAAGCCAAAGGTGGTGAACCTGAAAAAAGCCCTGTTCACAACTATTGAACTTAAAATGTTATCATTCTGCTCCCCCTCTCCCATTTTAATGCTTGCATTATTAATATTTTTCTAATTGCCTTACCCTGGAAAAGTTGAACACATCTTAAAAGAGCCTGGGATATTGTCTTAGGAACCTAAGTGCTCTTTAGCCATCGGGAGATTGAAGAGGACACCCTGCTTCCATTCCATCAGATAAAGGGTATCGAACTGTTTACTTAGCCAGTCTCTTCTTCCCAGGTGATTTGGACAGCACTATGCTGTCAGCCAAAATGCTTAAGGTGGAGTTAAGTGTGGCAATAACTGACTGGAATTCAGAGGTGCTGTGTCAATATGTGTGACAAGACAACACAGTAATGCATGGCTACAGTGTTGAAGACATTGAAAACACTGCAGTTATTACCCTGCAAGAAAGTCAGCAATTCACCCCATTGGAAGCAGGCACAGTCAATTGCAGTATCACAATGTAGTTATAAAAATATATAAGCTGCAAATGACAACCATGCTGCTTGCTTGTGATGCTTCATTGGTAATTTTTGTATTATTGCATGCAGTTTTTTCAAAGTAATATATTTTGTAGATTACAAGAACACTTTTCCAAATGGCAACAACTACATAATGTGTGCAGCCAGTCACAATTCATGTTTCAAAGATCTGAAATATGATTGGTTGCTACAGACTACTGTTCTTTCTACACGATCATTGATCTTTGCAATGTTTTATTCCAAATGTTTTCCATTGCAACTTGGAACCATGGGGAGATGTCAGTCACTTTTCATTGTTAATTGAAAACCACAGCATGAGCTGAAAAACTCAAACCGAGCTGAAAAACTCCATATCAGCTTAGCTTGAATGTCTATTGAGAAAACTCTTCTTGCCAAAAACTGCTGAGTTTGTTGGCAAAATGCCCCACATTTGAGAAATGATAGAGCTTTTTTTCCCTGGTTCTTAACACTATGCTAATGCAGTGCTGTCCATCTAAATGTGGCGAAAACAAGCCTTGGATTTCAATATAAGCAATTCTCAGTGGAATTGCTCATATGTGACTTTTTCACGCTAACCTAATTTTGTAATTGCGTCATAGACATACACATAACTATTTCATACAACCCCTACCCTCCAAAAAATTAAATATTTAAAGACAAAAAAAAAAACTATTTGAGTGACACAGCTCCCTCCCCTCATTTAGTTATTGACAATCCTACAATTTAAGCACAAAATCTAGCAGACGGGATATTGTTTAACTAAACACTGTACTTTTACAAGTGTACACCACTGCAGTGGGGCATAACCCCTTGCAACTCCAATTGTCTACCACTAAACCTTCAATACAAAATACTAAAAAGAAAAATATAGCAGAATGTAAAGAAAATCTATTCTTCCAATGAAAATAAGTTAATGGACAGGTATGGTATGGGAAATGTTATAGCTTCAGGTGGACTTTCTTTGTGGGTCCATTTCTCCTGTAGGCAGCAGTAAACACCTAGGTAGAAAACCTGATTTAATAAATTATCAGTAAAACATGTCCCTCAGTGGATGGTAGGAGAACAATATTTTGGGTGTCAATCTGTAAATCATAGAAGCAAATTATTTGATAACTACAAATGGGTTTTAGATTTCGGTTTAATGCCTGGTAGACCACAATTATATCAACATTTGACAACACTGAATGATGTTTGCTACTGATTTTCAGCTTTGCTGGTATTGTATATATCACGATTTCCACTTAAATTTAGATTTAGACATATTCTTCATGGACTCTTCTACACTGTTAAAATATTGTCATCCTTCTATGATTAGATATGCATTGTGTGCTGACAGTATCAGGCTAATGTCTTCAGAGAATCACAAAGTAAAACAAAAAAAAATTGTGGAAAAAATTGCTTTAAAGTACATTCATTTCATTAGAAATATGGCACTCAGACTTGAAATCAATTTGAAGAGTGTTCCTGAGTAACAAAAACTTAATTTCACAAAAATGTAATTGGATATTTTGACAAACCCAGTGGCTCTTAAAGTGGTTCTAACACATAAACATTTTTTTACCCCTCATGAAGGTAAAAAATGTATAGATAGCTGTATGCCCAGTCCACCCCTACTCCCTTATACTTACCCTTGTCCTTACCCAATCCACTGCTGTGTCTGTCTGTAGTGGCTCAACCCACTCTCACAGGCTTTGCTGAGGGAGTGGGAGCTGCTGTCAGTCAAGTCCTGTGACGAGGAAGTAGGGAGGGGGGGTCTGAGTCATGCTGTCTGTCTATAGACACGGACAGTATAGTTCAGGAATGAACCTGCAGGTGTGCCACCATAGGAAGCAGCTTCCTATAGGGGCACACCAAGAAAGGAGGAGCCAGGTGCTCCAGAAGAGGACCCCAGAGGAGGAAGATTGCAATTACAATCACTAAATTTTTTTGATAATTGATTATGTCGTGGTAAATTGTTTGTTTGCTGAATACTTCATATTTGGCAAAGCATATAATTGTTTTAAAATAAATATGTAATTTTTTTAATGTATTTATTTATTATGATCAAAAGTGAAAAAATTTAATAGATGAACCTTTAATATTGTTTTATATTTACCTAGATTTTCTTTTTTAATTAATGCATATTAATGCATATTAATAACTCAGAAGGTAAAACTCAAGGCATAGTTTCACATAAAAGCTGTACCTAACTGCTTTACTGGATTTTTTTTACAAAGCTCAATAGCTTAAAGCGGGAGTTCACCCATAAATGCTGTTTTTTGCTCTTTTACCCTTAGATGGATGCTCATTTAGTCTAGGGGAATCGGCTAGTTGTTTTAAAATCCGAGCATTACTTACCGTTGTAGAGGGCGATCTTCTCCGCCACTTCCGGGTATGGGTCTTCGGGACTGGGCGTTCCTTCTTGATTGACAGTCTTCCGACAGGCTTCCGACGGTCGCATCCATCGCGTCACGAGTAGCCGAAAGAAGCCGAACGTCGGTGCGGCTCTATACTGCGCCTGCGCACTGACGTTCGGCTACTTTCGGAAAATCGTGACGCGATGGATGCGACCGACGGAAGCCTTTCGGAAGCCTGTCGGAAGACTGTCAATCAAGAAGGAACGCCCAGTCCCGCAGCCCATACCCGAAAGTGGCGGAGAAGATCGCCCTCTACAAACGGTAAGTAATGCTCAGATTTTAAAACAACTAGCCGATTCCCCTAGACTAAATGAGCATCCATCTAAGGGTAAAAACAGCATTTTACCGGCGAACCTCCACTTTAAGCTCATCATTTCAAACATAATTGACTTTTCATTACTGACTTTTCCGTTTACTGCATATACTCTTTCATATTTTACATTCAAGACTAAAACATTAAATATGTAAAAATAATCCCATAAACTCCTGATGTCGTGCTACACCAGTGTCATGGTTCTCATGGGAGCACCCTGTATTCATTACTTATTTTATAAAATAAGTTTTCATATGTATAGTAGAAAATGTAAGACAGACTTTTAAAAACATACAAATTAAACTGACCTAAAACATAGTAGTTTCCTTTTAAAGGCAAGTCTTTTTAAAGCGGTGTTCTGCCCAAAAAATAAAAAATAAATAATAAAAGCCAGCAGCTACACATACTGCAGCTGCTGGCCAATAAATAATAAAAATATATAATAAAAGCCAGCAGCTACACATACTACATACTGCAGCTGCTGGCTTTTAATAATAGCACACTTACCTGTCCTGGAGTCCAGCAATGTCAGCACCCAATGTCGGATGCTGTCGCTGCCATTGCGGGTAAGGGGACCCAACAGTGTAGCCTTTCGGCTTCACACCGGTAACCCTACTGCGCATGCGTGAGGCCCGTTCCTCTCTCCTACTGGCCCAGCGGCCGAGGGAGGGAGGAGGGTGAAGGAGGGAACCCCCGGAAGTGGGAAAGGACAACTGTCAAAGTCAGGTATCCTCCCCCTCCTCCCCCCGAAAGGTGCCACAGGGGGGGGGGATCAGATGAGCAAGGTGGAACTCCGCTTTAAGTTTTGGATAGAGTAGAGAGGGATCAGAACACCTGTTGGTTTTCATGGCTGTCTGTGCCCCCCATTATTGGGAGATTCACCCGCTCAATTGGCCCTGTTTGCAGTAAAAGGAAATCCCTAGTTTTGGGCTAGCACCGGAGCAGTACTAGAGGGGAAATCTTCCAATATGGACACTAGTTATGGTGAGCCTAGTGACACTCAGGATTGCCTTCACTTTGCTCTGACTTTCTGTTTTGGCTATGGAACAGGAAGTGAAGTAAAATCTCCACAATGGAACACAGATGCAGAAAAAAAATTGGGGTTTTAACCATCCCTTTTTCTATCCAAGAAGAAGAAAAAATGTTGCATTTAGTTCTACTTTTAAAGAGACGTTTGAGTTTTTTTTAATTATACCTAGGTGGTCTGATTGTTCCAATGCTGCTTCTGCCGTCTCGAATAATGAGAACCGAGCAATCAAACACCACTCAGTTCTCACAGCTCCCTGAGCAGAGAGCTGGTGACTGCTATCTCGCGATCACTGGAGCACTGGGCTGTGGAGGGAGTTGCCTGTCAGGCTCTCAGCAGCTAACTGAGAGGCTGAACCAGGAGTCGGTCCAGGCATGTTGGTTTGTTTTGTGATTTTTTTTACGAGTCTGGACTGGCTCCGTCAGCCAACAGAGGGCTTTAGCCCACTGTCTGCTGAAAACAGATCACAGGAGTGCAGAACAAACTGAAATCCTGTGATCCACAGGAGAAGTAAAGCCAAACAAGCTTTGGCTGTATGTCTCCTTTAAGCATAAGTGCTTACATGTTCATACCTTTGCACAGAGGAAGACATAAAAGACAGTTTATATGCAGATATGGGAAAAGTTTGGTATATTGTGTTATATCAGACTGTGTTTTGTCATATATCCCAAAGTGTTAAATGCTAAAATACTATGTTTTGATAACCGCATACATGCCAACCCAAAGAATTCATACTAGTTTGCAAAAATAATTGAACAATGTTCACTGATGCTCAATTAATTAAATGTGTGAAAATAAGTTGAATGTAATTTGAACATAAAATTATCAATAAAGCAACATTAGTATTACCTGATACTAAAATACAAAAGTATGATTCAGACAATTTTTATGGTATTTATTAAATATAGATAAAAAAGATATCATGTATACAGATTAGGTAAGGAATGAAAGAAAAGTGAATTTTTATGTTAATAAACATTAATTATTAGGAATGCATGAGCTGAAATTGAACATAATGAACAAGAAATAGATGGCAGAAAATAAAAAAGAATTAACATAATCCACAGAAAGAACTTTTGGCTATGAACCTTTTACAGGGAATGAAGAGTGGTTTGATGAGGAGTGTGAAAAAAGGCAACAGGATTAAGGAATAGGACAAGGTCTAAAACATTAGAGAGGAAAACAAGAGCATGTATAGATGATTTGTTTGTCAAATAAAATATGCATGAGTAAGAAAAGGAAAAAAAAAGAAAAGAAGAGAATCTATATATATCTGTTCTATAAGTTTGATATAGTAAATGATTGGTTTCAACTTCAAATGGAGAGGTGTGTCACAATGTACAGTATAAGATTTCCTATCATCTGTGCCCAGTTTTGCCATGCAGAGTTAATCCAGCTCTGAGCAATCCTCTTTTATTGTTCAGTGAAATAAAACAGACTTACAGAGAAAAACCTTAGTCCGTTCTGCCCCCTTGCGGTGAGTGACAGGTTATTTACATATCTCATGCACTAGCCTGGAGACAGGCATTCTTTTTTTAATTCCCACCCCCACTCCTTTTCTGAAGTCATGTGTTTACTTTTCTGGATTTTGACTGGATGTTAGTGATCATAACATAATTCAGTGTAAGGAATACATAGGAAAAAATGCATGTTGACAAGGGGAGTGTAGAGGAGGGCAGGGAGACTACTGACATCACAACTCCACCCACAGAGCTCCAGACAACAGATCCACCCACAGAATCTGCAGTTTTCAGTTCTTATAACAGACAGAGGGGAGACATTTGACAGGTAAGGATACATGCAGGAAGCATATATATCCTTATAGATCAGCACTTTGGCAGTAGTTTAGAAAGCATGAGAGTGGGTTTACATCCACCTTAATATAGATCTAAACTCTATCGCATATGAATAAACATGGTAAAAAAACACATTTCCGAGTGTTCAATGGCATGGATTTAGGGCTGTTTCACACAAAATGCAGTGCAAGAAAGCAAGTTCCATGTGCTTTTCCCACACCATGCTCGAACACACTGCTCTTGCAATCTACTGCAGGGGCCAATGTAATGTTAAAGGGGTTGTAAAGGTTTATTTTTTTATTTTTTTTAAAATAACAAACATGTCATACTTACCACAGAGTGGCCCCAATCCTCATCTTTTGGGGTCTCTCTGCGGCTGTCTCGGCTCCTCCCACAAGAGCTAACCCCCCTCTGAGAAGCGCTCTCCCAAGGGGATTAGCTTGCGGGAGCGCTCCCGTAATACAGTCGGCGGCCGTAGCCGCCGACTGTATCACTCAGCCCTGCCCCCCGGTGCGCCACATCATTGATTTGATTGACAGTAGTGGGAGCCAATGGCTGCGCTGCTATCAATCATCCAATGAAGAGCCAAGAAGCCCAGGCCGAGAAGCCAGCGCGTTCACAACGCGGGACTTTTGAGGGCTCAGGTAAATAAATGGGGGGCTAGGGGGGCCTGTAAGCATCGGATGTTTTTTTACCCTAATGCATAGGATGCATTAAGGTGAAAAAACGTAAAGCTTTACAACCCCTTTAATGACAACCCAAATGCAGATCCCAAATGCAGTGTGTTTGCGGAAACAAAATTGCATGGTATTGCAGTACCATATAATTTGTTGCTGTACATTTGTTTAAAACAGTGTTGATGTGCATGAATCACACAGGTATGTGGCATGCCTTCCTGTGGTATTCCGGTGAGAACCGGCAGATTTCTAAATCAGGGAGGACTGACTTAATAAACAAATAATAAACAAAACTTTGGTAGCTGCTCAAATGAATTTATAATGAGGGAACAAAGGAGTCTACAGTTGCCTTGAGTGAGTCTAGACTTTTGGAATGTTGGTGTGCTTTTAGGGAGGATGGTAAGCCTGTTCTCAATATATTCATTGTTATAGTGTATACAGTAGACGTCTGAGTTTGGGGACAAATATAGTTAAAGCAACTTTACCTACACTCTACCTATCTCCTATACCTACAGCCATTAAGTCCCGTAGCTATACTGGCTATGGATGTGGTTAGGCCAATACATACTGTATGACATTCAGTTTTGGGTATTTGCTTCATGCTTCTACTCCTGAGGGTTCTACTTTTGCTTTTTCTGTTGCCATTTTCTTTTTTCTTTTGATTGCTACGGTATAAGTCATCACCTTTGTTTGTTTCTGTTGTAATGCTCTGGTATACTGCATATTGACTACTGTTCTGGGGTTGTTTTTACCCTTCCTATCTGTAAGTTGGAAATCCAAATAAAAATATTTGCAAAAAAAAAAAAAAAGCAACTTTTTGCAGTGATGCCTTGGCAGAGCATTGAGGCTTTTAAATATATTTGCAAATGCACAGAGCAAAATACCAGGGCCCAGATTCAGAGAGATCTGCCTATCTTTAGGCGGGCGTAGCGTATCTCAGATACACTACGCTGCCGTAACTTAGAGCGGCAGGTCCCGTATTCAGTAACAACTACGGCGGCGTAGTGTATCTGACACGACGTAAGCCCGCCTAATTCAAACTAGGCTGGTAGGGGGCGTGTTGTATGTAAATGTTTCGTGACCCCACGTAAATGACGCTGTTATTGAATGGCGCATGCGCGTGCATGCTCAGTATCACGTCGAATTTTCAAATTAAATTACGCCCGCTCAATGCTTAGTCGACGTGAACGTCACCTACGCCCAGCCCCATTCACGGACGACTTACGCAAACAACGTAAAATACGACTCTGTTCGTACGTTTCCGACGTCCATACCTAACATGACTTACCCCTGCTTTATGAGGGGTAACTTTACGCCGGTCCGACACCTTACGTAAACGACGTATCTTGATACGCCGGGCACACGTACGTTCGTGAATCGGCGTATCTAGCTCATTTGCATATTCGATGTGGAAATCCACGGAAGTGCCACCTAGCGGCCAGCGTAAATATGCAAACATGTCATACTTACCATAGAGTGGCCCCAATCCTCATCTTTTGGGGTCTCTCTGCGGCTGTCTCGGCTCCTCCCCACAAGAGCTAACCCCCCTCTGAGAAGCGACGGCCCTCATTCGGAGTTACGACGGCGTATCTGGAGATACGCCGACGTAACTCCTTTATGAATCCGGGCCTATGTTTTTAACCTAAACATTGAAAATAAGTAATTTTTTTGTGCTGGGAGCTGGTTTTTGTTTGTAATATCAACAAGAATGTTGTCAGCAAGATTGAAAACCTAATATTGCAAGAAGGGAAGTATACAAAACATTATCAGATATTCCAAATCCCTACCAACCATGTAAGAGTGGTGAAGATAAGACTTGCAAATACAAAATGTAAACTTAAGGGGCCAGGACTAAAATTTGGGCCAATTATAGTGATATGTTCACAGGGCAAGAGATATTCAGGGATCGCCTAAGCGTGAACAGAGTAGGAGATAGCCAGACAGATTGTGGTATTGAGTTACAGAGCATGGGAGAGGCTCTGGAGAAGTCTTGGAGATGAGCATGGGAGCAGGAAACAAGGGAGCTTAGAAAGCAGGAGGACAAGTTTGGTGATGTAGCTTGGGGCAGAGTTGTAAATGGCTTTGTATGCTATTGTTAGTGTTTTATTTGTTGGGCAATGGGAAGCCAGTGGAGGGACTGGCAGAGAGGGGTGGTGGACACTGAACGGTTGGTAAGGTGAATGAGTCTGGCAGCAGAATTCATGATAAACTGAAGAGGGGATAGTCTGAGGAGAGTTAGGCCAATGAGGGGGAGTTACAGTAGTTACATGAGATAACAAGGGAATGAATAAGTTGCTTAGTGGTTTTAACAATTAAAAAGGGGCGTGTTTTCGGATGTTACGGAGGTGAAGTCTACAAGATTTGGACTGTTGGACAAATGTGACAAGGATCTGCTCATCCTTGATGAATTCTGTCAATATTTTATTTATTACAGTGGTTTTCAATTATTGTCATCTCCATCTAGTGTCATTTTTGCTATATTAAGATATTTTATAAATAGAACCCTCCTTGACTGAGGAAAGTGTTTATAATGATATATTTAGCTTTCTCCTCATTGGTTTTAAAGGTAGGTTTATCAATAAAATATGATTGTCAGAAAATGAATACATTTCAAATGCAACTTGAAAATTTAAAAACGGGCAGGTTTTTTTTACGTGCAGGAGAGACATACTAAGTTTCTTCTGCATGTAATGCTTCTTACCTGCTTGTGCGCACTGTACACTGCTCATTGTACAATTTTGGCATCTGCCTAGATCAGGGGTCTCCAAATTATGGCCCTCCAGTTAATCAGGAACTACAATTCCCATTGTGCCTAGTCATGTCTGTGAATGTCAGAGTTTTACAATGCCTCATAGGACGTATAGATCTGCAACTGCTGGAGGGCCATAGTTTGGAGATCCCTGGCCTAGATGAATGAACCTCAGGCACATGCACGGGAGTGGCATCATCTGGACTGGGCAATCAAAATGGGTGAAGATCCAAACTCAGAAAAAGGCCATCCGAAGATGTCAGTGGCATGTGAGAGAGCTCCAGGACACAGCAGTGCTGGAGTAAAAGTAAATATAGTTCTGCTTCAAATATTTAAATTCAATTTTTTCAGACAGGAGAAAAAAAACAAATACATGTAAAAGTAAAAAAAGCAGACAAATTTGTATTTTGCAATAGACTAGATATTAAAATCAAGTGCAGCGTTGAAAATTTGGTGTTTAACAAAAATGACTTGTATAATGCATGAAAAGAGTCTGTGGGGGATAAGAACGGATGAACAAATAGCAAGCAAACCTGTATGCTATGGAACACATTGTAGCATACATACATATTAATATAATAAGATAGATAGAGAATGTACAGCCAATGCAAAAAAAAATGTTAATAACATTTATAAGGTAAAGAAAAAGGGAAACTAACCTACATACCACGGAAAAGTTATATAGATGACATTTATGAAAATGTAAAATCTAAGGCTGGAGAAAGAATGCAATTAATAGAGAAAATGTTCCTGCATCCTGCAGCAGTAAATTCATAGAATGTAGAATTAAATAAGTACACAAAAAAATGAAATGTTAGTAAAAAACCAACACCAACCAGATCTTTTCTTGGTTTTGGACTGAGTGGGAAAGGCATTAACCCGTGTTATGTTTTTATTACATCCAACTACAACCAGACCTTTTCTCGGTTTTGTGGAAAAGGCATGTTTTTATTGCATTCTGTGTCCTCATGAGGTAGGTTTTCCTACATTGCCTTCCTATCCTATATCTCTCCAGAATGGGAACAGACTGCAATAAAACACATGTTCAATAAAACATAGATGGCTCAGATCATATCTGCCTGTTGCTTCCTATCCAATGATGACCGCTCAGCTTATTTCTTGACCTGTTAACACAGGCTGCCACAGCATCAGGAAGTGAGGTATAACCTCCCCATCAGGGTTACAGGTAGCAATGAAAAATTGAGACCTATCCAAAACTAAAAAAAAAATGTTGTGTTTAGTTTTGTTTTTTGTTTAACAGAAAATTATAAGACATTGATGGGTGATGCTTGTAGTATGCAAAAATACAAGCAAAACATAGAGTCTAAAATATTATTTTTTGTACTTCTCAAAAAAAAATAGAAGAATAAATTGGTCAGTAATTTAAACAAAAATGTCCATGCCTCCCCTACCACGCCACTGTAATATTTTGGTGCGGCTGGGATTATTACAACTAAGGACTGTCCCAGGCTCTCATCAAGAGAGTCCAACTATGCCCACTATTTCTGCCTAGCTCTGCCATTCATAGATGTGGTACTACAGAATGTAATAGCTGTGCTATATCTTCTATTAGTGGTCTATGAATGGAGGGGGCAGAGCTATAAATCATCTTCCCGTCCTCTATTCATAGACACTGTTTCCTTCATAGCAGCTGTATTATGGCATTAATGGATATGTAGAAAGGACAGGTATATTTGGGCTCTCTTGATAAAGGGTGTGGCCAAGGGTGGGAACTGTGTTGGAAGCCAGCTTCATTGAATTAAGGTTATGGTGTGACTTCTACAGAGTGTGTCTTCACTTTCTGCTACTATGGAAAACCCAATTTCAAACAGAAAGTAAATCCAGCAGTGAAATGTTGCCCTCAATTACTGTCGGAGGCATGTAACACTCCTATTTTTTGACTGCTGCTGGTCTCATTCCAAAATCCTGGTTCTGTCTGTCCACCTGCAAGGTGATTAATGTGGTCAGTCTCTGGGTGGAGCCAAACCTGCAGTCTAATGCTTGTGATAGCTCCCTGATTGTCTGCCCTGCTCTGCTAGATTGGATCCCCTCATTGACAACCTTGGATTGGATCTCAACTATTCCCTGAACTCCCTTGCACTTGGACAGTCATTGAACCACTATGCCTGTATGCCAACTGCAAGTACCTGTTTGTTTTGCTCAGTATGCGCATGCCCTGGCATGGTAGCCAGGCACTATAGCAGTGTGTATAAGTCTTGGGGGCAACGTGTACTGGTAAGCCTACTTGCCTTATGAGAAGGGGGGCTGCCATAGGTGAAGAACACAGAAGCTAGCTATAGTGTCTGACCACCTGTGTTAGGGGTAAGCATGACAATTAGATTGATCTCCAACAACATACAGATATTAGGCATATTATTTCAAAACATTGGTATTTTCTTAAAAATAATCCAGTTAAAGGACAGTATCTTAAAGAATATCCTGAATTATCTTTAGAAGAGCAAAATCTTAAAAAAAATATTCGAATAAATAGTCACGATAATATAAAAATATAAATGCACCCTCAATCAAAGGAAGCTTTATAAGAGTCCATTCACCTGCAGTTCTGTGCAGTGCGATTTCAGCCCCATTCATTGTGAATGGGCTGAAATTTGCACTGTACATTACCACTCCAAACGTAATGCATGTACTACTTTTGGAAGTGCCCTGCAATTGGCTCACATGTTATTTTTGTATGGGCGGCACTGCCCTTTCAACCTACGTTTGGGGTGTCATTAACTTTACCAAACCCCATTCCAATTGCACTGCCTCTGCAGCGGGTGTCAGTGTAAACTGTTGCAGAACAGCTTTAAGACTGCTAGATGATCGATCACATGACTGCTAATTAGTCAGCTCTCAGTTTCCTGGCAGTGAAAAACAGTTGCTGTCAGTCGTTGCTCTCTGCTCCTCCAGTGCTCACTGGAGCGCCAGGCTGGAATAGAGGTGGGCGCGGTTGGCTATGATACTCCGCCATGCCCAGAAAGGTGAAGCCAGCTGTCAATCAGGTAACTGGGTTGATTCCAACAATATTGTTAAGACCATCTTGAACAATTCACAGCTTTACTCTGTCAGCCGATATTGGGCAATGCCCCGCTATCAGCTGACTCTGAGTCAGAGGTGAACATTGGAAAAAGTACTCCTGTGACCCAAAAAAGAAGTACAGCCACAAAAAGGTTTGGCCATACTTCTCTTTTAAATGTGGAAAATGCAATGAATGTCGTTTATTTTTCTTCTAGATTAACGAATGGGAAATTATTCACTCCGAAACATTTTGTTAATTGTTCCATGGTTGATGTCATCTGTTTGATATTACATCAGTGTAATATTTTCTACATGGGAATGACAAAAAATAATTTATAACCACATGACATTAAGGACACAGACTTACACTTTCCAGTAGCACACAATTTTGCAGTGAATCATGAATTACGATCCTTTCAAGGCCAAATGTATAGCCCTGGATCATACATCAATGCCAAAAAGAGGTGGAGGTCTTGAAAATCTTTAATTCAAATCTGAATGGAAATAGGCCACAACACTTCCTGGCTTGAAACAGAAAAAAAAAGTTCTATTTTTGTAATGTATTTATTTTTTATATTTTTTGTGATTTATCATTGCTGGAATAAAAATCCTGTAGTAAATATATTGGTTATTCAGATGTTCTTTTAGATATATTTTGATTTTGTCTGTTCCCCTCTAGAGATGTGGTGCCACTTTTGGTAGTGCTATGCGGTAAGAAACAAGTGACAGGAATTGTTTGTTACTCTATACTGCATAGGTACAGTATATGGACCTTATAACATTTGCCCTTTGTTGTAAATAGTTTTACAAGTTTAAAACAACATGCTGTACTGGACCATATTATCTATACTGTATTTTTAGAAAAATACATATGTGCTTTGGATGCAACATACAGGGTATATATGTTTAAATACCTTTTGGTTCTCTTTATGCAACAGACTAAGGCCCCCGTGAGGATCCGTACCTTTCTTATCCGATCTGATCCGCAGATGGATGGAGAAATAGGATTTTCCTCCTCCTGCAGAATTGGAGCATAGCGGACAACGATGTTCATCCGCTGACACCCGCTATCCCATAGGGATACATGTCCCTTTTTCATCCATAAACGGATGGATGAAAAAACGGACATTTGGTCCGCTGGTGTGAAATTTATTGCAACATACCTTAAAGTGTGTGTGTATCTATATACTGTATATATACAGGGTGGGCCATTTATATGGATACACCTTAATAAAATGGGAATGGTTGGTGATATTAACTTCCTGTTTGTGGCACATTAGTATATGTGAGGGGGGAAACTTTTTAAGATGGGTGGTGACCATGGTGGCCATTTTGAAGTCGGCCAGTTTGAATCCAACTTTTGTTTTTTCAATAGGAAGGGGGTCATGTGACACATCAAACTTATTGGGAATTTCACAAGAAAACAATGGCATGCTTGGTTTTAACATAACTTTATTCTTTCATGAGTTATTTACAAGTTTCTGACCACTTATAAAATGTGTTCAATGTGCTCTCCAGTGACATGCGGTGAGTGCTACGCTGTGGGCTCTTGCTGAATGAAGCTAGGACAGCCACTGATGTTTCTTCATTAGACCCCTTAAAATCACGGTAAAATAGCGGTGTTTTACCATGTGCCACAAACAGGAAGTTAATATCACCAACCATTCCCATTTTATTAAGGTGTATCCATATATATGTCCCACCCTGTGTGTGTGTGTGTATATATATATATATATATATATATATATATATATATAGAGAGAGAGAGAGAGAGAGAGAGAGAGAGAGAATATATATATGTCTATATATATATAGAGAGAGAGATGTAGGGGTGTTGTCTTGAGGTTCTATGTAAAAATACAATATTGGATGCCTCTGCAATTAATGTATTGTATGTGTAAAAGTATATCAATTTTTAACATACCAACAATAATTAATAATATGATGTTAAATGATTGTTTTGTGTTGATACCTTAAAATTCCCATTTGTATGTCCAACAGGTTTAAATGAAACAGGGATGTGGTGCCTTTTGATCAGCCATCAACCCATCAGGTAATTTGTGATTGAAAGAGGTTGAAATACAATGTACAACTCTATGAGGACACCCCAATGCTACCCTGGTACTAAACTGATTCCCATTGTATGGCACTAAGCAGGATCTAAGGGGCTTTGCATATTACTGCTGTGTTTGCAGATGCTTCAGCAGTGTAGGGGGAATCGTAAGGGGAATCGAAGACTCTCTAAAATAGTAATGTTAAAAACCATGCATTTCTAAAACAATGTAGCTTCTAGAATACAGTATAATGGCACAAGCACTGAAAAACCGTAAGCATTCTGTTTGTTCACCATTAGGAGGAGACCTTGTATTTTTTTTCTCAGCATTTCCAAACGTCTGCTATCGGAAGCTGGTTATGTGTTTTGAAAAGCATTTATTTTAAACAATGCATCACTAACAACATCTGACATCCTTTGAAATGGCTCATCCTAACAATAATGAGGGTTCTTGTAATATACTTGACCTATGCCCCATTGGAGAGACACAAATAACTTGTGGACATAACCTTTGATTTATATAACACTATTAATAAGCGAAACAAACAACGTTTTGTGGTGCTTCAAAAGCAAGGACAACAGTAAAGTATAGAAATAAATCCCGATCAATTATAAAGTAGCACAATGTGTTAATAATGAAAAAGGCTCATTAAAATGAGTTTAGGATTAGTTTTATTGACTTGGTAGAGGTAATTCAATCATATGGCCATTCAGATTTAAGACATTATGAAGATGAGTACAATTACTTTTACCACTTTATCTTTATATGAATCCTCACTTTTATGTTATTTTATTTAAAGTGCATCTTATACTAAAGTATGTTTTTATTTTTATTTGAATAAAGTGGGGAAGTGTTAGCACTCCTGCCAGCTTTGATTGCTCTTTTGTATCCATTATCCAAGTGGAATTGTTGATTTTTATGAGATTTAAAGTGTTCTTTCCAAGTGTACCTGCAGTTTTGACACTTTCAAAGTGTTCTCTAGTAGAGCTGCAGGGATTTTGTGGATTACCTATACTACTACTTTGACCTGCCTTTTGTCCATGTCTCCTCCCATTCAGGACTGGTGACTGTTATTTGTAATTTGTACTGCATCGATGTGTCAATTGGAGTCTTAAACTTGGTGCGTTGACACGCGCCTAGTGTGTGTATGTGTGTTTCAGCTGCTAAATGGTCAATGTTGGGACAAGGTAATCGAGAAGTCAGGGCGAACATGGCAAATTGCTCCCCCCTCAGGATGTATGACCATTATGTATCAGTGAAACCCCCCTCCAAAGAAAATTTAGCACTAATCTGCATGCTCACCCCTAAGCACCCTGCTCAAATTCTCTCTCTTCCCATATGCCCCCAGTACAACCACCCCCCCCCCAAAAAACTTCCCCCTCCTAGATGAAATCCTCTACCCATAATTTTTCCCCTTCAGCCCTGGTTCACACTGGGTACGATTTGGAACGATTTGAGATGCGATTTGACATGTCAAATCGCATCTCAAATCGGCGGCAATTGTCGGCAATGGCACTGTCCTAATCAGTGCGACGCCGCATCTGCGATTTCAAAAGGTAGTTCCTGTACTACTTTTTGCGATTTCGGGCCGCGATTTACATTAAATTGCGGCCGAAATCGCGGCAAAATCGCAGCCGCGAAATCGCATTTTACCGCGATTTTGAATTCGCAGCAGTGTGAACCTAGGCTCAAACACAAATCCCCCCCTCCACTCCAAACCCCCATCCTGACACAAATCCAGCCCAAAAATTTCCCATCCTAGCACAAATACCTCCCAATCATCCCTACTAACACAAATCCCCCCCCCCCCAAAAAAAATATTTCCCCTCTACCATATTAATTTTATAACACAAACCCCCCAAATCCTCCTCCTAGCAGAAATCCTCTTCCCCATCCCCATTCCCAACACAAATTCCCCAAATCACCACTCCTAGCACACAAATTCCCCAAATCACCACTCCTAGCACACATACCCACTCTCCTTGTGGTGCCCCCCACCTCACATGATGCCACAGTGCCCAGGGCAGCCATCCTTCCTGCCCACCCCTTGTCCGGGCCCTGGTCAGAGCAGCTGTCAATTAACCAGCAGGTGGGCATTGACTGCAACAGACTGGATGACAGTTAGGGGAGATGCCCAACCTGCATACATGGAACCTGGTGGTCACCCTATTTAAAAAGGCCCCAAAGAGAAAAATAGAAACTGTCAGGATCAACACTGATACATCCACAAACAAAAAGGGAGCTATTTACACAAATGTAGTACTCAAATAAAGATTTAAAAAGTGTGTGAAAACCGTCTGTGTATCTGTTTTCATTGTGAATAGCTTGGTGCAATACAATGTTTCTATAGCTATGGTACAAGATTATTTACTCTATCACTCTACAAGACATTTAAATACATGTTAAACATTTACCCACATCCCCTAGATTTTTTTTTTTTTTATGTTCAAACCCTTCTTTAACCTCCCTGGCGGTATGATTATTTCAGATTTTAGGTGCTGAAAGCGGTACTATTATTTGCAAGGAAATTTGGCGTTTTATATTGTAGGCCTGTAATTTTTAGGAATAACTCAATTAAATCTGACCAAACAAGAGTCTAGTAGGCATACTGGGTATGAATTTTTTTTAAAAACAAAATCATAAATTATAATATAGGAAATAATTATAAATAATTATAACAAATAATAATATAATTATAATAAAAATTATTCAATAATGTAATCAACTCAAAAGAACTGAAATTTGCTCAGTTGTAGAAACGTCGCTGCCTTTTTAATTTTTTTTTATGACAAATTTCACCACAAATCCCTATCGCACAATTCTGCAAGTGATTATAATTTATTATCGCTGTTTTCTAGCTGCTCTAAAACCATTTTTGACATAAAAAGACACTTTTGATTGCTATGGACAATCTACAGTTTGCAGGCAGAAAGAACAGTTTTTATTATATAAAAGTACATGTAGGGCACTGGGCAGACCACTAGGGACAAGGGGGGTGTGTATTTTTTACATGCAGTACTGTAATCTATAAGATTACAGTATACTGTATGTAAGGTGTTTGTTTACCTTTTTGAATTTGGCGCCGTTCTCCGCCCCTGTGCGTCGTAAGGTCGCAGGGAACAGAGATCGGCAGCACACAGAGGCACTGTGTGAATCGAGCGAGCACTCGCTCGCTCACACAGCGCGGTGGCATCGCTGGATCCAGGGACAAGGTAAGTAAACACTGCCTGTGGATTCAGCGAGGCAAGCCCGAGTCTGACTCGGGGTTACCGATCGCAGCAAAAAAATGTAACCCCGAGTCAGACTCGGGAATACTGCCAGGGGGGTTAAAGAGTGGCATCAACAGGTCAAATCAAACCTTTTTCCATTATAGAAAAACTAAGGTAATATACTAATTATGTTAACCAACAATTTATAGACTAACTCTAGGAAATCTAAAATGAGTGGGGCTGAGCCTGCACTGCAGGGGTTAAATTGTTGTTTAGACCTAGGGGACATAGAAAACATGAACTTCTTACATGATCCTCCCCTCCTTTATGCTGTTATGCCTTATACACACAATCAGAATTTCCGATGAAAAAAGTCAGACAGAATTTTGGAGTTTAGAAATAGAACATGTTTTATTTTTTCAGATGGAAATTCCGATTGTCTGCGTGGAACTCCGATGGAGAAAAAACTATGCATGCTCAGAATCAAGTCGACGCATGCTCAGAAGCATTGAACTTAATTTTTCTCGGCTCTTCGTAGTCTTTTACGTCACCGTGTTTTGGATGGTCGGAATTTGGTCTGACAGTGTGTATGCAAGACAGCTTGAACCGAATTCCGACGGAAAATGTCATCAGATTTTATCCCATCGGAAATTCCGATCGTGTGTACCGGCATTAGACTGATCCCCACAGTGGCATACTCTGTCGGTCTTAAGTCTGGACATCTTTAAGACCAATGAAGGGTCTGTAACCCTGCATTGAATGTGATGATGCCGAGGGACAAAACATGGGGGAGCACACCTGCTAGGGGGGAGCGGAGGATCAGGTAAGTTAAAGTCCTCCTCCTAGGGTTGCCACCTCATCCCTCTAAAAAGGAACACATCTGAATTACACAGGTTCTGTGGCTGATTAAGGTGGTAATTAAACTCACTTGGTGCCTTATCTGCATTAAATTAGCCTCAGAACCTGTGTAATTCAGATGTGTTCCTTTTTAAAGGGATGAGGTGGCAACCCTACCTCCTCCTCTCTTCTAGACAGTTAACCCTTGCAGTGTAGGCTAATTTTTGCATCTCCCAGAGTTGGGCTTAAATTAGAAATCCAGTCAAATACTATCTTAACTTAAACCTGCTCCCACCCGCAGTTTAAGCCTTATACTAACTACCCTGTAGAGGAAAGAGGTCTATACTTACCTATTCACAGGGTGGTCTGGTCGTCCAGTCACATGATTGACTCCCAGCGCTGGCTCCAGGGTTGAGGAGGGACAGCCGACAATGGGTGCCCATAGTACATTTATGAGTAATGTCACCACATAGGCACTGTAGCCATTGTTGGTGTTCTCTCCTCCTCACTGAAGCTGGCCACTGGGGAGATAATGTGAATGGGCAGAAGCGCCCAGGGAGTAGGTAGGTATAGCCATCTTTCCACTAAAGGATAGTTAGTACTGTATAGGGCATAGGATGGGAGTGGGAGATCGTTTAAGTTCAGATAGGATTTGACTGGACTTCTACTTTAAATTTAATAGGATGATAAGGATAACATGTATGTATGTTATTGCATGATATTTGTAAAGAGTTCATTATATTCACTTACACACTAGTACACATTTTAAAATATTCCTGTTTTTAACAGCTTTGCTTTCTGTAAAATTAGATCCATAAACAAAAAAAACATTATAATCTGCCCATCAGGATCTGCAGCCAGTAAAGCTGTGTTGAATGCATTATTTATAGTGTATGCCTATTGCTTTCGTCCTAGACAATATCCCCAGGGCTATAACAGACAATCCTACACAATATCCAAGGGGCTGTGATACAGTATAGAGTTTCTGTGCTGAATTTTGTTGCAAATTACTTACAATGGGTACAGTACATCTAGTTCTCAGAAAAGGTTTGATGTTTCAAAGTAGAACCTCTTATATATTCACTTAGCAAATCTTAATTATGTGAATTCTGTTCCACTTTAACTATGTTATAGAAACATTTTTGAAATGTTTATTGTGCCTAGGCAGCATTGTGGAAAATGTACCTTTTTGTTTGGCCAGTGCACTGAAGGTGACTCCAGTGTGACTTTAAAGTAAAAGTTCACTCTAAAATTACCATTGAAATTAATTGAAAGCACTGTAAAAACGCCTTACCCTTTCACACTGAGGCGTTGCACTGGCGAGGCATTGAGAAAAGTCCTGCAAGCAGAATCTTTGGAGCAGCTTTTGGGCGCTGAAAAAAACGGTCCAAAAACGCCCCTCTCCATTGAAATGAATTGAAAATCGCTGTAAAAACGCCTTACCCTTTCACACTGAGGCACTGCAAAAACGCCCTAAAACTTTAGGGTCTTAGCGGTGCTTTACCAGCACATTGGGATTGTAGATGAGGCTTCGCTCGAATAGCGCTGTAATGCTGTAATAACGCTCGAATAACGCTCGAAAAACGCCCCAGTGTGAAAGGGGCCTTAGTGTAATTCTACAGTGCATGTCACTACGATGCATGATATTCACTGTTTTCTTTGCTGAAGGCTCTGACATGGAAAAAGCAAAGCCCTGTGCCTCTACCAAGATGGCTGTATCCACAGAGAGTGCAGAACAAAGCATGGCAAATCAGTAATAGAGGAAAGATAAGCTGCAGGGACTCCGCACACCATACTGATGACTAGTCCTTTGCCTGCCTCCTTTTTTTGGGGCACAGCTTCTAACATTAATTTCCTCGTCAATGAATAGCATGAACTTATGTTCACCCTAAATACCCAACCGTGTGTGAGGGAAATAATAATAATAATAATAATAATAATAATAATAATAAAAAAACAGGACTCCAATATACCAATCATGTTCTAGTTAAAAAGATCCACACTACACACTAAGTAAATATTCACATTGCAAAGTGAACATTCAGTTTGGTTGGCAAACAGCATATGGTGAGCTCAGCAGCTGTAACAGGAGAGAGTAGACACTGCACATGTGCTGCCCAACAGAGCAGGATGACCCTCCTCTCATGGCACTAGGGGACAAGGGTCCCAAAAGCTGCTCCTTCCTAAAAAATAACTACTGCAGAGGATTTTAGGGAGCTTTTTTTAAATTGTTTGGACAGAAAGGGAGTCTTGGCTGGCAGGTAGGTTTAGCACACCATGCAGCTATACGCATATGGGGCAGCATAGTGTGTTTTTTTGTAAACGTTCGATCTGCAAGCTGGCTGTGCTCCTTTGTGGGGCTGTGTAAATCTCAGAACTGGATGGACACATATTCTTTGGCAGGTGAAACAACCCCCATGTATGTATATGTAGCTGTTAAAGAGGAACTTCAGTCCCCGTACTGCTGACCTCCCCCACCCTTACTAGACATGTGCATTAGTTTTCATTCAAATGCATTTTCGTCCAAATTTGGGGTATTTTCGTTATCGTTTTAAACAAAAGCGAAGGCGCAAAATCCGAAATCCAAAAGATCCAACATAAAAAATGCTTTATTTTAGTTTTTGTTGCTACAACAGTTCGCTATTGTCACCGTCATGTTGAATCTCCTATTTATATCGATCTGTGTCTATCTGAACCTGTGGTCAAATGTGTCTAACCTAACTCTATTAGTCCAAGGTTATTCTACATAGAGAGGAAAGATTTGACATTAAAGAGACTTGAAGATTTGACATAGAGAGAAAAGATTCGACATTATAGAGACAGCGTTGGGGTAGACCATTCGACATGAACGACGAAGATTTGACGAAGCAGGAAAAAACATACAAACGTGGAATCTGTCATTGAAGGCTTATAGTGTCTGTCGAAAGTTTTAAGAAGATTCGACAAGCAGTTAAACTGTACGACGCCGCAATCGTACATTTCCGGTCAAATGCTCGGCCCATAGGCTATAGAAGAATTTGAATGTTGGTTGACTAGTAATAATAATTATTACTAATGTCATACATCATTTCGAATTCTTCTATAGCTTGTAGGCGTAACATTTGACCGGAAATGTATGATTGCGGCGTCGTACAGTTTAGCTGCTCCATTGAATCTTCTTAGAACATTTGACAGACACCATAAGCCTTCAATGACAGATTCGACCTTAATTAATTAGTTTTTTTGGACTAATGCATTTTTTAACGAAACTAAATAAATAAAAACGAATTTCGGGAGTAACTAAAAAAAATTTCTTTTTCGGATGAAAATGAAATTCTGAAAATTAAATATTTCAGTGTGCACATGTCTAATCCTTACTAGTGCTGACATCTTTGATGGTCTGCCGCATGCTAATATGTACCAAAGAGTTCTGCCTGGCCTTCAGGACTTAGCGAAGCCCTGACGCAGATCTGCACATGTGCTGGCGTCCTTACGAACGTGCGTGAACGTGGCGCAATTAGGAAGATATAGGACTTTCTTTGGTCTGACCAAACAGAACATCCAGTGCACGGATCTTCTGAAGGTCCCTGCTGGGTACTAAAGGCCATCAGAACCCTTGAGAACATCTGCGTACGTATGGATCAGGTGCAGTGTCAATCTTGCCCAGGCAAGAAAAGGATGAGGTGCTGCCCTATAACACAAAAAAGTAAAAAGAAATACTAATAAAAAAACAAAATATCCAATTGTGAGAGAAGAAAGGGGGTTGGAGCCAGATACAAACAATGAGTTCTTTGGGATGAAGGTCCACTTTAAAGCGGTAGTTCACCCCCCCGACACATTTTACCATCGAGACAGGCATTGTAGCGCGAGCTACAGTATGCCTGTCCCGATTTTTTTAACCCCGGACTCACCTTGTAATCGGAGATCGTATTTTTCGGCTCCCGCGGGGAATGGGCGTGCCTATGGAGAGGGAGGATGATTGACGGCCGGCCCTGGCACGTCACTCTCCCCGAAGACAGCCGGAGTAGGTCTCGGCTCTTCACGGCGCCTGCGCACAGGCTATGCGCACGCGTCGTGAAGACCAAGCCTATTTCGGCTATTTCCGGAGAAGCGTGACGCGCCACAGCCGGCCGTCAATCATCCTCCGTCTCCATAGGCACGCCCATTCCCCGGTATCTTCAATCTACGAGAACAAGGTGAGTACGGGGGTAAAAAATTCGGGACAGGCATACTGTAGCTCGAGCTACAATGCCTGATTTTATGGTAAAATAAATTTTTTTTTTTTTTTTCGTCGATAGGGTGAACCCCCGCTTTAAGGATTAATAATCCCATAGACATTTAGTGTATTGAATGTAATACAGGTTTATTCTTGTGAATAAGATGGGGAATGGTGGGAGATCCCCCTGCTGTCATTCACAAATTACTTCTGTCATTCAAAAGGAACAGTAATTACCACTCAGCATCACATTTTTTCCAATACTGATTTTTAATAAATCAATTGCTAACAGGGACGGGATGTTGAGCAATAATTACAAATGGGAGCTGTGCTAATTATATCAGTCTTTCCTTCATCAAGCCCTCTGTGTCTATAGCATGTGTGAGGCATGTGTCATAATTTGGCACTGACTGCCTGCCCTCTGCCACATGCATTATACCATATCTCCTGGGGCTTTGACTGAACAAAAAATAAAAATCATTTAAGATAATGCACTGTGAAACAGACTCTTTTGATTTTCATTTATTTCCGTATCATCAAATATAAAAGAGATCACACAGAAAAACATAGCAAATCCTATTATATATGTGGGGTGGCTTAGTAAATGTAAGCTTTAAAAAGGAGCAAGCTGATTTTTTTCCCTTTGCACTGCATCAACACAGAAAAAGACAAAATGTTTCCCTCCTTTCTCTGTATACGCAATCAGAAAAAAAAAAAAAGATATTTTCTTATCTTAAACAAGAATAGTTGTCTGTGGGCAAAATCCAATTTTAGGTTCTTTGCATTTGATTCAGAAACCTCTGACTGGCTGACAGTCCAATTTGAGGGATAATAAGCTAAAATGAATATGAAAGAACATAACCTTTCATACTGTGTGAAAGACCTGCACTACAAACCAGCTTTACTAAACAGAAGCAATCATGTTTTTATTTGAAGTTTTTATCAGTATCTCACAACTGAATAACATCCGCCAAATATTTCTTCATGGGCTGCATTTAAATGTGTGTAAGTATGGTTTGCAGATTCTGTTGTGATTATTTGCGGACGCTCACAAGTTGAATTGGGTTGCTCTATACAATGCATACAATTTACCTACAGTTTTTAAAAAAAAATGAGCCCCAGTCTGAAGCACAAAACTACACTGATAAGTAAACCCCAACATCCAATCAGATTGTCAGTGAATCATGCAGGAGTCACCGCTTCAAGCCTCCGCCACTGCAAATCCAACGCTGTATCTTGGCCTAGTACAACAAGGCCCAGGCTTAGGGCAGCATTTTGCAGGGAGGCAGCACAGAAAGAGTCCCTGCTAGCTTGCGCTACACTATTATTGTAGTGCCAGTCTTATGGGGCGGACTGGGCAGAGAGGCAAATTAGTCTAGCGTAGCACCCCCATAAAGCGGCCGCACTGCTTCCGTTATGCGGGTGGCCGGCATACGTTGCTGGTGGTGGTGTTTCTAATTTTCACTGTCCTATCATCCTGGACCACAAACCTTCCTTACTGTGCTATATGTATTCTATTGCACCATTGGCATGGTTATATCTTCTTAGGGCCAAATCCACAAAAGGGATACGACGGCGTAACTGCTGTTACGCCGTCGTATCCCTGTTCCTAACTATGGAACTGATCCACAGAATCAGTTTTCCATAGTTAGGCAGAAGATCCGGCATGTGTAAGGGACTTACACTGCCGGATCTTAGGATGCAGTATCGCATCCGCCGATGGGGGCATTTCGTGTCGAAATGCCGCCTCGGGTATGCAAATTAGCGCTTACGAAGAATCAACAAAGCTTTTCAGCTTCGTTTTTTCTCCGTAAGTTTTAGTTTGCAAACGCAAAATTAGGGCTGCTTTTACAAGGTGTAAAGTTAGTACACCATGTAAAAGCAGACCCTTCTGTCCAGCGACGCGATTATTATTATTTTTTTTAATTTTATTTTTCCCGTTGTATCTTTTTTTTTTTCCCGACGGAAGTTTATTGACCCGACGCGATCCACAAAGCTCGGCGTAACGTAATTTTGTGCTATGCAAATGACGTCACGAGCATGCGCAGTACGGCCGGCGCGGGAGCGCGCCTAATTTAAATGGGAATCGCCCCCATGAAAATAGGAACGCCTTGCGCCGGCGGAATTTAAGTTACACAGCCCAAAATTTCTAGGTAAGTGCTTTGTGGATCGGGCACTTAGGTAGAAATTTTAAGGCAGTGTAACTTAAATGGTAAAAATTTACGTTACGCACGATCTTTGTGGATTTGGCCCTTAGTCCTCTCCATAGAATTATCAGAAATTTGTGCTTTAAGTAGAACTATAGGCAACACTTCATTTTGGATAGAGTAAAGGAAGGTTATAGCCCCGGTCAGTTTAATTTTTGCCATCCCTGTCCCATTGCAGAGATTTCCCTTTCACTTCCTGTCCCATAGCCAAACAGGAAGTGAGAGGAAATCTATGCAAATTAAGGGACTAGTGTCCCACTCAAAATTTTCAGGGTGGGTCTTAAACAGCAAGGGGTGTGGCCTTGACAGGAAGGGGAGGGTCATATTTAAATTAGGGGGTGCACAAGTTTAGTCAGGCCTAGGGCAGCACAAAACCTAAATACAATACTGTGCAAAACCAATTAGATACTGGTCTAAAGCTGGCCATACATGGATCCCTGCTGAACCGCCCAAATATTGATCCGTGCATGGTCAGGCTTGTTGTAAAGAAGTTGATCTTCCGATCTCTGTACAACAATGCTCATCAACCCTGTCCTCAGGGCCTACTAACAGGCCAGGTTTTATGTATTACCTTGGGGAGATGCAGACTAGAATACTGCAATCACTGAGGACAGGGTTGATGACCACTGCTGTACCAGCCTGTTGTAAATTTTCCACACATTTTTCTCCCCATTGGCAGATTACAAAGGCTCAGTGGGAGTGATACTTCATACACCTTGAATGTGTGGATGGGGGAATCGGTCATTTCTTTTTTTATTCAACCTACTTGCTTTGTAAATGTACAGAATGCCAATGACAACACTTGGCTCAGTCAAATTGTATTCATTCATAAAGGCAACCCAGTTCTTCCCCACCAGGTAATTACTCTCTCTGACATGTTCATCCAGAATTTGTAGTCTTTGACATGTTTCACCCTTATGGGCTTAGTCTAAAGCCTTGTACACACGCTCGGTTTACTCAGCAAGAACCAGCAAGAAAACTGATGGCAGAGCTTTCTTGCCGAGTATACCAAGCGTGTGTACAAGGCTTTGAGGTATCTCGTCAAGAAAACTGCCTAAAATCTCGATGAGAAAAATAGAGAACCTGCTGTTTTCCTGCCGAGAAATCCGAGAGTGTGTATACTTACCTGTCACCGCGGAAATCCGTGCATGCTCGAAATGACTTTGACGCATTCGCGGTAGCTTCCTAGGCAAAAAAAAACAGTCTGATAGCATCACTCCTTCTGCCCCCTTTCACTCAGTGCTGGTTTACACTACAGCAACATGAAAGTCGGCACGACTTTTCGAGGCAACTTGAGGAAACTTCGAGGCAACTTCGAGTCGCCTCTAGGACAGGCAACTTTTCTAGTGGCCAATCAAACAATAATCAGCTCTGTGGGAGGGAGGGGTTTGCCCTTTTCTTCCTGTAAAGTTGCTTCAGTTAAGACACTGATCCGACTTTAGAGGCGACTTCCATTGAAATCAATGGGTACAAGTCGCCTTGAAGTAGTACAGGAACCTTTTCTGAAGTCAGAGCGACTTTAGTAGTGTACATTAAAGCGGAGGTTCACCCTAAAACAATTATATACCATCCCATCCAGCATACTTGCATCAGCTACAGTATGCTGTTTTTTTTTTCTCGCTGTACTTACCGTTTAATCATTCATTTTCCTTTCATCTTCCCATGGGGAATAGGCGTTCCTATGAAGAGGCATAGATGATTGACGTGCAGGTAAGGCACGTCACGCGTTCCGAAAATAGCCGAACTGGGACTCGGCTATATACGGCGCCTGCGCAGTCAGCTCCTAGTCTGTGCGCAGGCGCCGTATAGCGCCGTGAAGAGCCGAGTCCTAGTCCGGCTATTTTCGGAACGCGTAACGTGCCTTAGCCGTACGTCAATCATCTACGCCTCTTCATAGGAACGCGGGAGGAAGAAAAGAAAATGAACGATTAAATGGTAAGTACAGCGGAAAAAAAACCCCAGCATACTTTAGCTGACGCAAGTATGCTGCATGTAATGGTACATAGATGTTTTTTAGGGTGAACCTCCGCTTTAAGACGGCTCTCATTCACTTTAATGTAATTTCTCATGTCACGCGACTTGGGGCGACACAAGTCACATCCCAAGTCGCGGTAGTGTGAACGGGCACTCACTCTTTTATTGATGGGGTGCATACAGCTAAATGGATACTTCATGCATAATCACTTGACTGGGGTTCAAGGACTATTTTGTAATGACAGAGGGTTTATTATATATTTTTGGAAAATTACACTGTTGTATAATGTGACTTGCAAGGAATTTATTAACGTGGAAGCAAATCACCACAGAAAAATAAACATATTGTCCTGCCACTTGCTGTTCTCTATATTGTGCTAGTATACACAGCATATTAGCACATTATAGCACACTTACTCCCCTCCATTGTTGCTTCCAGCTTCTCTGGGATTCTGAGTCATCACTCCTTGATTGGCCAAGCCTAGATGATATAACTTACGTGCTTGCATGTTTACTATGTCTCTTCTGTTATAATTGCTTCTCCCTATGTGTCAGCTTTTGTGTAAACTGAGCCACGCATGTGCGTCTCAGTGTACACAAAGGCTGACAGGTGGGAGAATCAGTTATGACAAGACAGACATAGTGGGGTTGAGCTACTAAAGAAGTTTAGGCTGTTTACTTATCTAAATTTCACTTTGCAAGGGAATGTTTCCACATCCTAGTTCATTTGTTGAAGCACTGCTGACATCAACCATCCAATCACGTGCGAGCAAAAATATATATATTTTTTTATTTTACTTGCATGTGATTGGGTATTCTGTGCAAAATGAATTTTCACCATATTCACTAAGGCCTCGTACACACGACCGAGGATCTCGACAGGCGAAACACATCGTTTTGCTCGTCGAGTTCCTTGTTAGGCTGTCGAGGAACTCGAGGTGCCAATTTTCTCCATTCCTGTCGAGAAAATAGAGAACATGCTCTCTTTTTGGCTCGTCGAGTTCCTCGACAGTTTCCTCGTCAAAATGTACACACGACCGGTTTCCTCGGCAAAAAAAAAAAAAAGTTTCTTGCTGGTTTTTGCCGAGAAACTCGGTCGTGTGTATGAGGCCTTAGGCTTTTTTCAGACTTGCAATACTTCTTACCAGTATAGATACATCCCGCCAGAACTGCGGTCCAATTTCCTCCACATTCAGACTTGATCCTTTTGTCCTGATATTAGTAATACCTATTTACGTAGACCTAGGGGTCCCTGTTATATTTCGAGTGGGAGACTCCATTGGTGTCCTTTGTACTCTAATCTTTTGGACCTTTTCAGGTTGCTGGGGAATAGGTGGGGTCACATGTAATTTAAATAAAACACGCCCACATCATCCACATTTGAATTAGGCGGGCTTACGCCGGACCACATACGTTACGCTGCCGTAACTTAGGGCGCAAGTTCTTTCTGAATACGGAACTTGCGCCCTAATTTACGGCAGCGTAACGTATCTGAGATACGTTACGCCCGCAGAAAATTACGCCGGGCTATCTGAATCTAGCCCATACTTCTATTTAAATGTTTTTTTTTATATTTAATTCATACAACTGCGCATACCAAACTGGTTGATAACACACAACTTCCATAAAAATCCACTGACCATTTGGGTAAACTTCTTGTGTCTATTTGATATAATATAGAAGTCTGTAGTAATGGAAAATAACTGAACAGAAATGACCAGAACAAAATGAAGCATTATGCTTCTATGTCCCATCTGCTCTGATGTCTTTGGGTGTTGCAGGCAGACAGATTCACTCTGTGATTTATCACTGCAATGATTATCTCGATGACCAGTACCATAATGTAAAAGACATATCCCCATCCATCTGTTTGTCTGTGCATTGTCACAAATGCTGGTATGTGTTCCCTCAATATATTTTCAGTTAGACTGCATGAAGAAATGTTATTACAAGATGCGATTCCTTGTCATACAACATATATTTTTGTTCTATATTTGATGATAGAAATCCTATATCTTGCTTTACACAATCAAATCATAACTTTTCCTTTTTGCTTGGCTATATATCTTCCTGATGTGACTTATATCTTATAAATTACTGAGTGAAAGCCAGTGCCGTAGATTTTATCTGCATCTAAATATAGAGAAAGATAACCCAGAGAACAGAAGCCTGGCAATGATTTATAAAAAGTAGAGCAAAAGAAAAATTGAATCTGTTGGCTTTCATTGTAAAATCCATACTAGGAAGAAGAAAGGTAAATCTCACTGGTTGCTTTGGGCAGCATTCTGCTGTATTCAGTTTTCACAAATTGTTATCATCACTGATAACCTGTATAGCTAAATTTCGGTTGTTACTAATTTCATTCACAGCAGATTTCCCCATTTGGAAAATAGTTATATGATAAAAATACTATAAAGGGTATTCCAGTGTTTTATTGCTCCTCTATGAGAATATTTCCTTCACTTCTTGTCTGGACAGAAATTAATGATAAATCTGTACAATGAGGACATAGAAAAAAAGGCAAAACTCATTTTTTGTAAGAGTGAGGAAGGGTTAGAACTTCTTGACAATGGGCTAGATTCAGATAGCCCGCCGTAACTTTGTGCGGGCGTAGCGTATCTCAGATACGCTACGCCGCCATAACTGAGTGAGGAAGGTTCTGTATTCACCAAGAACCTGAGCCCTAAGTTATGGCGGCGTAGCGTAAATCTGCCGGCGTACGCGCACCTAATTCAAATTGTGAAGAGGTGGGCGTGTTTTATGCAAATAAAACATGATCCCACGTAAATGACGTTTTTGACTAACGGCGCATGCGCCATACGTGAACGTAACCCAGTGCGCATGCTCCAAATTAACCCGCAAAAAGCCAATGCTTTCGACGTGAACGTAAATTACGCACAGCCCTATTCGCGAATGACTTACGCAAACGACGTAATCGACATGAAAATTTGACGCTGGCCCGACGTCCATACTTAACATAGGATACGCCTCATATAGCAGGGGTAACTTTACCCCGGAAAAAGTCTAACGTAAACGACGTAAAAAAATGCACCGGGCGGACGTACATTTCTGAATCTACCTAATTTGCATATTCCTCGCGTAAATCGACGGAAGCACCACCTAGCGGCCAGCTTAAATATGCAACTAAGATACAACGGCGTAAGAGACTTACGCCAGTCGGATCTTAGCAAAATTCAGGCGTATCTTGTTTTCTGAATACAGAAAAAAGATACGCTGGAGCATCCTAGAAGTTACGAGGCGTATCAATAGATTCGCCAGCGTAACTTCTTACTGAATCTGGCCCAATGTGTTTATTTACTGCTCTCTGCTTTCCTGTCTTGGCCATTCTCTTGTGCAGGTGACACAGCAGTTTTTATCTTACTTAGGACAACAAATTAATAAGTGCCTATGTTTTGGAGATGAAGACTGTGGGCATGATTGAGTAGTTTAACAAAAGAAAACTAGGCAGGGCTGACACCACTCTCTTCCCAAAAATGATTTGTTGTCAGTTAATAGGAAATAAATCTATGAGTACATTTCTGGCATATCCACAAGTGTTCTACTGAATTTGCACAGTCTTTTTCAGGAATAAAACAAGGGGAAATGTACATTTTTCATTTTTTTTTTATTTTATAGTTTTGTTTGGCCTGAAATTGTGTTTTAAAACAGACCTTTTCATGAATAATGCAGGGTCCGCTTTCTAGGCAGCCCACCCCTGCTTAAACAAAAGCAGTTGTAAAAAAAACTTTGATAATAAAGATTTTACAAAAAAATATTCACCTTTGTCCCAGCTTCAGATACATTCCGGTGTCGTTGATGTCTCTGTGCCTCAACACTGCCTCCTTGAATATCTGTATTCTGTTTGTGCTCAAGACTGCACTGGACTGACTTGATCAGTCACTGGTTGTGGGAAGGTGAGTAAGGAGATATCCCTTTAGTAGGTCGTGCCCAATGGTGGATACTGGAAGTAAACCCTCTTAGGGCTTGGGCTGCTGCCTTTCTGGTACAGCCTTGAGGTAGTTTTTAGATGTTGACATGGAGTAGTAGGAAAGAAGGCGCACCCGATGTTCAAAATAATGCAAGTTCGATGGTAAGTTAAGTGGCGTTAACTTGCATTCTTGTGGACATCAGGCACTTCTTTCCTATTATTCCAAGTCTTAGAATAGATGGTAAAACATAATCCAGGAAAACTGAGCCCAATCCCATTGCAGGGTTAATTCTTGTGAGATATTGAGCGCCCAGTAAGGCGCAATAACAACACCCATACCTCCTGAAAGCATCAAAAGCCAAATCTTTTTTTATGTTTTTGCAGCTATTCTTTTTGGGATGGCAGGGTGCTGGCCGACAAACCGAATGTCCATTTGCATATAGGCCCAGACCATGGGTAATACCGATGCTGGGAGGGAAGTTTGCTACTTTGGATGCAACAACTCTCTGTGTAGCTGCATGTGGCTGCATAGCTGCGGCCAGTCTGTGTGCAGGCAAAACTCCACAGAAAAACCGACCTTGAATGCACACTGTGTGCATCCGGAGTCATTTGGAGGCTCTATTCACAGGTAACCACTTAGATGAGCAGTTACATGCAAACAGCAGCGGCGCCCAACATTGAGTACAGAGTACAAATCTGACAGCTGTAGCTTTTCACACACAGTAATACACGCCGCGTACACACGATCGGATTTCTGATGGAATAAAATCCGATGGAATTTTCAGTCGGAATTCCGATGAAGCTGACTTTCATCAGTCTTGCCTACACACTGTCAGACTAAATTCTGACCGTCCAAAATGCGGTGACGTAAAACACTACAACGAGCTGAGAAAAATTAAGTTCAATGCTTCCGAGCATGCGTCGACTTGATTCTGAGCATGCATGGATTTTTCTCCGATGGAATTCTACACAGACGATCAAAATTTCCCATCGGATACATTAAAAACATGTTCTATTTTTTCCCCCAATGGAAAAAAGTCTGATGGGGCCCACACACGATCGTTTTTTTCCGATGAAAAAAGTCCATCAGACTTTTTTCATCTGAAAAAACAATCGTGTGCACACAGCATAAGTGTAAGCAGCACTGCTGGCAATAATTTACTGATTCTTTCTGGCGGCCACCCCTGGCTGATGCTAAACTGCTGTGTACATGTAGCCTTATTGGAAATATGGGAGAGGAAAGGGTGGGGCATGGATAGGTATATGTGCAGAAAAATCTATACCAGGGATCCTCAAACGATGGCCATCCAGCTACACATCCCATTAGGCATTGTAAAACTCTGACATTCACAGACATGACTAGGCATGATGGGAATTGTAGTTCCTGAACAACTGGAGGGCCGTAGTTTAAAGACCCCTGATCTATACAATATGACGAGTAAGGCTTAGCCTATTTTGGTATCACTGATTTTCTTCCTACCTTTGTTTACTTCACAAAATACTAAGGAAAAAGAAGGGGTGAAGGAAGGTAACAAAAAATGCATGTGCAGTATGGTAAAAGGGCAATTGCTTTATAAATATACTGTTCTGGGCCATGCTGGCTTCTCTACTAGTTTTTGCCTTCATAAAAACCTGCTTAAAGCGTTTGTTACCCCAAAACTTTATATTCCTGATATGTGCCTGCTGTACCCTGTATTAATATGAAAAAGTATCGTGTTCTCTTTGGATTGCTCCCTTTATATGAAATCCCTGGTGTTCCTGTCAGTCCCTCTGCTTTCCTATTACAAACTGGCCACACTAAGGCCTCGTACACACGGCCGAGTTTCTCGCCAAAAACCAGCAAGAAGCCTGCTGGTTTGTTTTTTTTGCAGAGGAAACTGGTCATGTGTACACTTTTCGACGAGGAAACCGATGAGGATCTCGTCGGGCCAAAAAGAGAACATGTTCTCTATTTCCTTGACGGCAATGGGAAAATTTGGCTCCTCGGCGGCTTCACAAGGAACTCGACGAGCAAAACTATGTGTTTTGCCCTTCAAGTTTTTCGGCCGTGTGTACGCGGCCTAAGCAGTAGAACACACTTTGGTCAGTTCTCTAACTATGCTGGGAACTCAGTGTACTCTCCTCCAATGATCAGACATGTCTTGACATGCCCCCCGCTGCACAGCCATTCACTGGCAAGCTCAGTGTGCTGCTGCTTCTCCTCTCCCCAGCTCTTATGCAGCTGAGAACAGAGGGAATGAGATCACTTATAAAAAAGAGAAAACAAATGTTTTTTTTAAAGTATTTTTATATCCATACAAAAATGTTTTGCCTTTCATTTCAATTTCAAACTACTATTAACAATCACTTTGACACTTCAATAAGTAACTTGGGTTCTATAGAATTGGAGATTTATAGTTAGTTAGGTTTAGTTAAGTGGTTAGCAGTGTATGTTTAGTAGGTGAGCAGGTGGGCATTACTTAGAATCCAAAAGGCAGTAAATCTTGTTTTGCAAGTACCTTCCAGACCTGTAATCCTACAAAGCATGAAAGCCAACATCCATACCTCTTATAAAGAAAATTACAGCTCATTTTATGTTATCCAAGGCCGACTAAGATGTCTTCAAAGATGCAATCTAGCATGAACCATTTCACTATTAAGTAAGGGTCTTTTTTCCCCAATGCATTTTGTCACGTCAATAACCTGACCTACGAAGCCAATAATCGATATTGCATAACAGAAAAGAAAAATGCTTCTCACGAGCCTCATACCACATTTTTATATCAGCACCTAAATGTCATAAACACAATTCCGTCTCTTTAAATGATATGATTACACATTCTAAAAAACTGTTCAATGCCACGGCAGCACTTATATAATTATAATCGGTGTTGTTTATATTACCAAAGAAAGTTTTATTTGCAGTGTAGCATTTCTGTGTTTTGTGGCAAGAAAGGTGTCTGGTTTCTTTCTGCTTGGGTAGTATTAGCTATCTTTAGAACATGTGCAGTTTATAGGAGATGATTTCACGATAATTAAACAGAAATCATTTTTCAAAGAGCTTTAATTTCCTGCCCAGAGGATTGCATTGCTAGCCTCTGTGATGGAGCAGGGGTTATATTTTACCATGCTGAGCGACGCTCACTCAATAAAAGGTATCATTTATAGCTAACCTGTAGAAACACGGCGCCCCTCCCTGTAGATCTGCTTCAGGCAGTGAAAAAAAAATAGACGTTCTTGGTTGTTTTTCCTTGCAATGCTGTGAAAATCTCAGCCTGATTTTTTTTTTCTTAGCGGCAAACATGTGCGTTGGCGACAGGTCTAATCTCCCCAGCGACATTCAGAGCCCTTTTTGCGATGCATTCACCTTGAGTGAGAGATGTTATCAATCACAAGAGTCTCATTCCCCTGTAAGGGTTTGAGAAATACAGCAAGACAATGAAATCCATTAGCATTGCTTACAAAAGAGACCATCTGATGTTTGGATTTGTTTCAGGCTTACAAGTGAGCATTTAAAAAATAAATAAACCTTATTTATAGGCAGGGAGTACTTTTAATGGCGTTTTGATAAATGTGTAATAGCTTAGCATAAGTCAACTGAGCCTGAGGGGAAAAAAATCCAACTACCCATACATATGGCCTGATACTGATATACTAAAATCAGGTTCAGTAGACCTAAGTAACCAATTGTTCATTCTGTATATTGTTTTCCTAAAGATCTGCAAAATAGGAATATGGCATTCTATCAAAGAAAGGTATACAATAACATCTTTGCAGACATATTACTACAACCTTTCCAATTATGCATTTGTATAATAAATACAGTATGTTTCAAAGAGATTTGTGACTGTGCATCAATTCACTCAGAGCTAAGGGCGGTTATTTTCCTCATCTCATCTGTTTCATATCTTCTTCCTTATTTGTGTAAGTGTGTCACGCTTAGGTACACGGCTGTGCAGTCTGTTGGCAGATATTCAGTTTGCTTTGGCCATACTACAGCCCTCGTATGACCTCAGTCAAGCACTAGGCTTAAATCTGCCTCGAGGCCCCAAGGCCCTGAGCGACCAAACTTCTTTGCTACTAAGAGATTTAAAGCTGAACCTCAGGCAAATGGTTAAAAAAAAAAAAAAACATCAATAAATGTAGCTACGTATTTATTAAAATTGTAACATGTATTCTAAATGCAACTAGTAGTAATGTAAGAATTTGAATTGATTTAAGCTGTTTGCAATTTCATATACAGCAGCAAACAGACTGTGGTTTAAATATTTGAGGCCAACCAGATAACCTGCATTCATTTGTTGACAAGGAACATGTTGACAAGGGAAGAATACAGAGACATGACCCCATTAGGAAGTTGCTGCACCTTCACTATCCAATCACAGGCTGGGACAGGGAGGTGGTCTATCTAATCTATGTTCTGTAACTGCAGCATTGAAAAGTCAGGTGACCATACTATCTGTACCATTTATTATGGCTTTGTTTCTGTCAGGACTGGGTGGATAGAATTACAACCCCTTTTGCACAAAGGTCGCTGGTGCACCCTCCAGAAGAGGACACTGCTTACTGTACGTAGCATAGGCTACTAGTAATTTTGTGATACATTAATAAATGCCTTCAGATGTATTTTTTTAAAGAAGACTTCTGGAATTGGATTACTTTAAACACTTACTGCCTTCTAACTGCAGGAGGGGACAACATGCTATAATGTAGGAATGTTTGGCCTGTTATACCCTTGGTGCCTGTACCTCCTAAACAAGGATGCTTTATGTTGGGTGGCATACCCAACATGAAGCATCCTTGTTTAGGAGGTGCAGGCTTATCTGGCCCCAGTATGAGGCCCAAGCTCTTGAAGACACTAAAACCCTGTACACACGGCCAGGAATTCCGTCTGTTTGATGGGATTCCTGCCAAGCTTGCTTTGAAAAGCCATGTATACACATGGCCACATAAAAGACCCACGTTCTTTTGAATGGCAAGAACGCCGTGACGTCAAAGACTACGACGAGCCGGATAAATTAAGTTCTATGCTACCCCGCATGTGTTGAATTGTTATCGAACATGCACGGTTTATTTCCCCTTCAGGTAAGTATACAGACCGGTTTTCTCGGCAGGAAACACTCTGCAGGTTCTCTATTTTTTCCGACAGTTTTCCTGTTGGGAAAACTGCTAATGAGCATACACAAAAAAACGGTCTTGTGTACCAGGCTTATCTTGGACAAAGGCATTGATGGAAACATGTTTTTTTACTGAAATAATGGCTGTTTAAATGGTGCTTCCACCTCTGTGCATACTAATGGGCAGACATGCCCTTCATTTCCTTGTACCCCTGAAGAAGGAAAGCAGAATTTCTGAAAGGCGTTGGATATCCCCCACACCAAAAAGAAACAAACAAAAAAAATGACAGTGTTTCTGTTGTTTGTGTGGTTGTGGGGCAGTGTACATGTTCAGTAACATAAGCTTCCATATGCACTTTGTGTATCAGTACAGCCTTATATTTTTTATGCAACTAATTTTTAATAATTTGTTTTAATAAATATTATCAAAATGATATTTTAACACAGTTGTACCCTGTTGCCGTAAAGCGGAGTTTCATCCATATAAAAGTCAGCAGCTGCAAAAAGTGTAGCTACTGACATTTATTAATCGGACACTCACCTGTCCCAGGTTTCAGCGATGCAGGCGTATAAAGCTCCACTCGACTCCCCCTCCTCTCGGCAGCGCCGACATCGTGAGTGTAGGCACCCGGCTGTGGCTTCACCATGTGGCTGGAACCTGTGACATGTCCCAGATGATTGCCGAGAGGGAGGGGGGGAAAGGTGAACTTCCTTGCGGTGCCCGGGAGGACGTGGGAGCTGGAGCCCTCAAAAAAGAGGGTTTCCGCCCCCCTCCCCAAAAAAATTGCATGCCAAATCTGCTTTTAAAGTGGAAGTTACATTTTTGTGTGGAACTCCGCTTTAAAAAGTCCCATTGCTTGGGGGAATTGCTCATATATTTCTACACTTATGCCGCGTACACACTATCGGAAATTCTGACAACAAAACCGTGGATTTTTTCCTACGGATGTTGGCTTAAACTTGTCATGCATACACACGGTAAACACAAATGTTGTCGGAATTTCCGATCGCCAAGTAAGCGGTCACGTACAACACGTACGACAGCTGCTGTCCCCGATCTCTCAGAGTCTCAGAGAAATCAGTTTGTCAGAACTCTGTGTGAATATCAGCAGCAGCACAACTTCATTATTCTAGCATTATAAAGAAGAGAATGCACTGTATTAAAAGATTTAAAAATTTGCAGCTTGAAGAATGGGCTATCTCCATTACGAACGCCAGTTTTACCAGACGGAGTGATTCCGACTCGTACTTGATTCAGAAAATGCGTGGAATTTTGTGCGTTGGAATTGTCTACACACACTGGGGATTTAGCAGAACGAATTTTGTCGTCGGAAAATTTGAGATCTAGCTCTCAAATTTTTGTTGTCGAAAATTCCGACAGCAAATGTACGATGAAGCCTACACACAGTTGGAATTTCTGACAACAAGCTCCCATCAAACATTTGTTGACGTAAATTCCGAGCGTGTGTACGCGGCATTACTTTGGGCCAGCATTGCTGAAATGACTTATGGAGATGCAGCCTACATGTGGCCATTGATGAATCACTAAATTACTACATTAGCCTATGCTATATACAGTAAGCAATGTCCTCTTCTGGAGGGTGCACCAGTGACCTTTGTACCAAATAAAGAGAGTTGCTCAGGAGAAGCCTTGTATGTTTTCCAATGAATACAAGGCTTCCTCTGACTAGCCAAAGCGAAGATTGTGATGCTTTCCGCCTGCCTCACCAATCATTTGAAAAAAGGGGCAAAGAAGCTGGCGAATGACAATCCTGATCATTGCTTTGGCCAATCAGAAGAAGTCTTGTCTTCATTGAAAAACATACAAAGGGGTGTGGCTGGAATGTGAACAGTGTCTTTCTTTAGCTCCAGCAGCAACAATTGACCCTTTCACAGATCCTTCAGTCATGAAGAGAAATGTGTGATAGACATAAAAAGCAGAATAATGAGGAAAAGAAAAATGCCTGAAAGAAGAGAAAGGTGGGGAAGGTGTCCAATAGGAGGGAGACAGCCCAGGAGTCTAGCTAATAGGGTATGAGACACCACCATTAGTCTAGGTTCACACTTATACGAATGGTATGCGAGTTTCTCCACATCCAATTCACATGACAAGAGAGTGTGACCGGCTTTCAATGGAGTTGGTTCACACATCTCCGGGGCAGCCGCAGATTGCACTGCAGATGGGTCCTGTGCGTCTTTGGCTCTGTTTCAGGTCCAAATTGAGGCAAAAATTTGGACCTGATTCGCCCCTGAAACACAGAACCGGCATGCACCCCCTACTGCGAGCCGCACCACATAAACCCAGCCTTAAAAAAAAAAGTTAAATTGGGCAGCGCTCCTGAAAGCGACCAAGATACTCCAAGTGGAGATAGATTATTCAAATCTATTATGTAACAGAGCTGTCAGTTTCTCCATTCACTGTGGATGAGTGATTTCAGACATTCTTTAATAGAGGGGGTGGGGTTGGACCTCTAGGGCTAGATTCAGATAGATCAGCGGATCTTTAGATCCGCGTAATCTATCTTATTTACGATCCGCCAGCGCAATTTTTTGAGGCAAGTGCACTATTCAGAAAGCACTTGCCTCGAAACTTACGCCGGCGGATCGTAACACCCCGGCGGAATTCAAATTCTGTGGCTAGGGGGAGTGTATTATTTAAATCAGGCACGTCCCCACGCCGATCGTACTGCGCCTGCGCATACTCCAAATGACGTCGCTAGAACGTCATTGTTTTCAGCGTGAACGTAAATTATGTCCATCCGTATTCGCGACCGAGTTACGCAAACGACGTAAAAATTCAAAACTCAGCGCGGGAACGACGGCCATACTTAACATTGGATACGCCGCATATAGCAGGGGTAAGTATACGCCGGAAAAAGCCGAACGCAAACGACGGAAAAAAAAAGCGACGGGCGGGCGTTCGTTTCTGAATCGGCGGAAATCGGAGTTTGCATATTCGTCGCGTAACAAACCGAAGCGTCACCTAGCGGCCGGCAGGAGATTGCAGCCTAAGATCCGACGGTGTAAGTCACTTACACCTGTCGGATCTAAGGGAGATCTATGCGTAACTGATTTTTATGAATCAGTCGCATAGATCCGACCGTCGTATCTCTTTCTGAATCTCCCCCCTAGTGTTTAGGTATTACAATTCCTGTAGCTAGTAAGAGATTGGGCCTAGGATTAAGACTCCCACATGCATTTTAATGGTGTATTTAGCTATTTGTCTGGAGCGCAGCTTTAACTACTAGGCTGTCATCACATTGGCAGCACATTTATTTTAGTGCACTACACATTAGTTTAATGCCAACAAGTAGCTAAGCAGCAAAGAGATTTAATCAGCATCATAGCCTTATCCTAACTAGCCTAGTTTTGATCCAGGATGCACATACTTGGAGTTTTTACCATTTCTTTTTTCAGAGAAAGTGATCCCTCCAACCTTAAAAGAGACTGGCAGCCCTCAAAGGAGTTTAAAGCTTTTTTAAATCTGGTCCATATAATTACATGTTTCAAGTAATTAATAACATCAGCGTACTGGGTGAAAGTCTGAAATATTAAGATAAGACAATCATATATAAAAATAACAAGTGCAAGAACAATGATGCAATGATGAAAGATTTTCTGATCTATATATATATATATATATATATATATATATATATATATATATATATATATATATATATATATATATATATATAAATATTCTGTATATATTACCAAAAGTATTGGGACGCATGCCTTTACACGCACATGAACTTTAATGGCATCCCAGTCTTCGTCTGTAGGGTTCAGTATTGAGTTGGCCCACCCTTTGCAGCTATAACAGCTTCAACTCTTCTGGCAAGGCTGTCCACAAGGTTTAGGAGTGTGTCTATGGGAATGTTTAACACAGGACTCTGTGCAGGCCAGTCAAGTTCCTCCACCCTAAATGGTGCTCATCCATGTCTTTTCACACCAGTGCACAAAGCAAGGTCCATAGTCATGTTGGAACAGGAAGGGGCCATCCCCACACTGTTCCCACAAAGTTGGGAGCATGAAATTGTCAAAAATATCTTGTTATGCTGACGCCTTAAAAGTTCCCTTCACTGGAACCAAGGGGCCAAGCCCAACCCCTGAAAAACAACCCCACACCCTAATCACCCCTTCTCCAAGTGATTTGGACTGGTGCACAAAGCAAGGTCCATAAAGACATGAATGAGCAAGTTTGGGGTGGAACAACTTGACTGGCCTCCACAGAGTTCTGACCTCAACCCGATAGAACACCTTTGAGATAAATTAGAGTGGAGACTGACTGGACTGGAGACTGGAGTGCCTGACCTCACAAATGTGCTTCTGGAAGAATGGTGAAACATTCCTATAGACACTCCTAAACCTTGTGGACAGCCTTCCCAGAAGAGTTGACGCTGTTATAGCTGCAAAGGGTGGGCCAACTCAATATTGAACCCTACGGACTGAGACGCCATTAAAGTTCATGTGCATGTAAAGGCTGATGTCCCAATACTTTTGGTAATATAGAGTGCTTGTGTGTATATATATATATATATATATATATATATATATATATATATATATATATATATATATATATATATATATATAGTGAATGACAGGTAACATTGTCGGAAACCTAAACAAAGTTTTAGGAGTCCATCATCATGTTAGTCCAAAGATATCAATCTTAAACTTTTGATTTTAATAAAATGTTGGACATTGAGTTACTAGGGGCTTATTTTAACTCTGGAATAATCATGCCCATTAAAGTGATACTAAAGGCTATTTTTTTTAATTAAATCAAAAAAGATGTATACTTACCTGCTCTGTGCAACAATATTGCACAGAACAGTCCTTTACCTCCTCCTCCTGTTTCTAGTGACCTGTATTTTTACCTCTCCTCTCCCCTATTCTGCATATCTGAACATTAACCTCATCATCTCTATCCTACTGTATGGGACCTGAACATTAACCCTTTACCTCCTACATTTGTGTATAACTGTTGATGCTATTGTGTCTAGTGAACCATTATCAAGCTTCATGTTTTAGCCACCTCAATACCAGCATGTTTCTTCCAGCCTCATTAAGGCCGGGTTCACATATGTATGGCTGTGGTTTGCAGTCCTGGGTCCGGTTCATTTCTGTTCAGGTGTGATTCAGATGCAAATATCTGAATTTACCCCTGAACCTGTCCCAAAAACACAGAGGATCCTTTTGAAACACTGCGGCTGCCATGGACATGTGTGAACTGACTTCATTAAAGGGTCACTAAAGGAAAAAAAAAATTGGCCTAAAATTAATGTCTGCAAGGTAGACAGACAGAATAGTGTAATGATTCTGTTAAAAAACGAGTAAATACCTATTAAATTCCTTCATCTATATCACCTCTGGCATTCTAGTTTCTGTTCTCTCATTCACTTCCTGGTTTGCATCGCTCGTTCATGTAAGAACTACATTTCCCATTATGAATTGCGGCACACCCAGTAATTCACACCTCCTTGAAGTCTCTAACACGTAGAGAGCGTCCTGCCGCACAGATGTAGTTCCCAGGAGGGGTTGAGCACGTCACTGACCACCGCAGTAAAGCCTCCCATCACGGTGGTCAGTAAAATCAGACAAGCAGGAAGTGAACAGAACAGAGAAGAAATAGAGCAACTTCTGAGCAAAAACGAACAATGAGGAAGTGAAAAGAGGAATGTCTGCAGGTAAAGGATGCTTATTATGAAAAAAAATGTTTTCCTTTACAACCCCTTTAAGATCCGGTCGCATTCACATGTCATGCAAATTGGATGCGGTTTAAGACACACCCAATTCACATATATGTGCGTCCAACCTCAAAGTATAAATATTACAGAGAGTTTAAGCATAGTTAAAGTGTCATACACCTCTAGAGACTTTATTTGAATCTGCAGTCTAAATATAAATTATTTGCCTAGAGTTCTGCTTTAAGGTCTCGCTTATGCCATCTGCTGCCCATTTTTCCTGCTACATTAGATCTGTGTTGTACATTCAGAGCTTCCCGCTAAGCTGTGAAATGTTAGGTTTAATGGGTAACTAGAGTACTACACCACAGGCAACTAGAAACTCATATAAACCTGATTGCACAGAAATTGCTCTGGCATTACTTTACTCTGTACACAGCATGTGTAAATTGCAGAGCACTTTAAAGGTGGCATATACCCAAATTGATATTAAGGTTGGCATATTCCTAATTTCAGTAGCGATGCATATGGTTTTAGTAATAGATTGAAAAGCACGAAACATTGGTTTCCAAGAGTTATACTCTATCTATAAAGCATAGTAGTGTACCAGGCAGTCACAGCTGATCTTGTCAGGTTTCCAGTACAGGTGCAAATAAGGTTATTAGCTATAAGCGGCCTGCTTCAACTAATTATGACCATGAATTACCAGAAAATAAGACTTTGATAGTGTTTTAATTTTATTTATAGACCCTGCAGTGCCATCCACAGGATGGAAAGCTGGAAACAAGCCAGGGCCTCTTTGTTGTACGATGTTTTTCTATTTGGCTTCATTGTGCAACCTGATGGCCTCAACCCAAATGAACATTAATGCAAAAGATATCCATTGCCTGTTAACACAATTTTGGCTGGAAGCCAGTTTTAGCAACCATCTGTGAGCAGGTCTCTTTTACTACGGCATACAGCTCAGCTAATATTTTGCTTGATTTCTACATTTTATCAGAATATGTGCTAGGTAAGAAAGCAGGAGGTGCACAGCTAAGGATGAAATAGAGTGACCCTAAAGCCAGGAAGAAATAAATGAGCTTTAAAACAAGCCCTCACTGTCTGATTCTGCAGAAACCCTGAACCAATTCTTCCTCAAACTTCAAATGAGAAGAACTAAAGTAATTTCTCAACACCCCTTCCAGTAGTGACAATGTTAGTGCCTCTGGAATATCTTCATAGTGCAAGTCTATGAGTAGGACACCTATTTAACAACGATGGCATACAGAAACAGGATGGAAGGTTCAGTCGAATTCTAACTATGGCTAAATCTACTCTCACCCCCATTCTAAGACTATTCTATCTACCCTGGAAAAGAAAAGATGCCTATACTTACCTATTCTGAAGCCACTCTGGTCTGATCACATGATTGGGTCCCAACACCAGTGCAGTGTAAAGGTGAGGCAGCGACAACATCTGATGACCCTGGGCAATGACATTATCCATAAGCTCGTACACATGTACGGGTTTCCCGGCAAACCCAGAACCTGCTCGGTAACTTTTTCCCCCTACACATGACCGGGTTTCCCGACAGGAAAACTGCTATGAGAGCTTTGGTTGGGAATCCCGGCCGTGTCTATGCTCCATCGCAGTGTTTCCCATAGGAAAACTGTCGGGTTAAAAACCTCCAGGAATCCAGGCGGGAAAAAAGAGAGCTGGTTCTCTTTTTCCCGGCAGTTTTCCTGTTGGGAAAACTGCGATGGAACATACACACGGCTGATTTTCCTGGCCAAAAGCTCTCATGGCAGTTTTCCCGACAGAAAATCCGTACGTGTGTACAAGGCTATAGGCTTACTATACTGCATCAGGTGCTGGAAAATGATCATGTAACCAGACCAAGTTGGCTTAAGAATAGCTAAATATACACATCTTTTCTTTTCCCGGGTATATAGAATAGTTTTAAAATGGGGATGGGAGTAGATTAAGCCTTCATTAGAAATTGACTGGAATTAGACCTAGATGTGAGGGAGGGTTATATCTACCAGATTTTAAAAGATATTATGAGGCAGCAGTATTAAAGAGGACAACTGACTGGTTTCAGGAAGATGGACAAAGGAAAAATGGGTAGAAGTAGAGGAAAATCTAAGTAAAAAGGATCTGGGAAAGAGAATATGGGTTCCAAAGCAATATAGAAGTCTACCCAAGGAGATACCACCAATAACAAAAGAAACCTTTAGAATCTGGGACACAGTATGTAAAGGGAAAAATGGCCTTATAATAGCCCGTTGTTGCCCCTTACGGGTACGGACTACTTCCCGCCAGGAAAGGGGGGTGGAGTGTACCTAAGATGGACAACTTCGGACACATTAAGATTGAACGATCTAATAAAAGAATATCTTGTGCTCTTTGTTAGAACTACGAGGAAAATATGGATCAATTCCAGGAGATGAATTGGAGGTACAGACAGGTCCAACACTTTGTAGGTACAATCCAGAAACCCCTGCGTGATATGAAAGAATTAAATCTATGGGATAAACTTATAGAGCAGGGAGGAACAGGAAGACAGGGGATATCAAATATATATAGAATACTGATACCCAATGGAGAGATGGGTACAATAAAAATATTGGAAGGGTGGGAACAAGAACTAAATCAAACCATATCAGAAGAAAGGAAGAGATTACATCTAGTCCATTCTACATCAACAGATGCGAAAGTAAAAGAGATGAATTATAAACTTCTTACCAAATGGTACTATGTCCCAACAAAACTCCATAGAATTAACAATAAGATATCATCTTTATGCTGGAGAGAGTGTGGGATGGAGGGAACACATGCCCATATTTGGTGGCAATGCCCCCTGATACAGGCATATTGGGTAGAGATTCTAAAAATGATTAAGAGGATAAGTGGTCGGGAGGTGAAACAAGATCCCTGGCATTGCCTGTTCCATAATATGGGTATGGCAAGGAAAAAGTATAGAAGGTCTTTGGTCCCTTACCTGCTGAATGGAGCTAAAGCATTAATTCCAAAGAACTGGAGGGAAAAGAAAGCTCCATCAGTAGGAGCATGGATAAAAGAAATAGATTGAATTAGTAGGATGGAGGAATTAATATCAATCCACAATGAAAGTAGGCCAGGATATAACAAAATATGGAGTAAATGGAAAGAATTTAAGGAGCGGGATGTCTAGGTGGATGTGGATAGAGATTCCCCTTCACCCTTCCTCCCCCCCCCTTTTTTTTTTAATAGTAAACTTTTTAGAGGGTTGCATGTTTTTCCCACTATTCTTCCCTCTTTTTTTTATTTTTTTATTATGGCACCTGCATGGAGAATCTTTTTATACATATAGGCATGGGAGGGAAAGCCCTCCCAAAGTAATATAAAGGGAAAGAGAAAGAGATTTTTTTTTCTCTTTTCTCCCCTATATATTACAGAGTACACTTAGGTATTAGAGGGTTATAGGATGTCCCTCTATCTTTTTTTTTTCTTTTTGTCGCACATTTTGGCACTGAAATCTCTTCTTATATATGAGTATATATAGGTCTGGGCGGCAACACCTCCCCAAAGTAGTACACACTTATTTAAAGGGAGAGGAGGGGAGGGAAAAAAGGGGAAAGAAAAGGAAATATTTTTTGTTTTGTTTTGTTTTTTCTCTCCTCTTCCCTCTCCCTTTACACATTATAGAGCTCTTGATAGGTATTTTTTTTTTTTTTTTTTTTTAGAGGGTAATATGATGCCCCTCTATTTTCTCTTTTTTTTGTTCTACACTTTGGCAAGGTTAATGATTTTTTTTCTTCTCTTCCTTACTTGATAGATACTTTTTAGAGGGTAATATGATGTCCCTCTATTTTCCTTTATTTTTTGTTCTACACTTTGGCACTGACAATGAGATTTTTTTTTCTTCTTTTCTTCTCTCTTCCTCTCACTTGATAGATACTTATTAGAGGGTAATATGATGTACCTCTATCTTCCTTTATTTTTTTGTTCTACACTTTGGCACTGATAATGAGAAATGTATTTATTTTTTTGGTGGGGGATAGGGCTCTCTTTCCCCGGCATCTCGTCATCAAGCTACCTCTTTCCATAGCGCCCCCCCTTTTTTTTAGCCCCTATCTCTCTTTGGCTTATTATTTCTTGATATTTCGTTTAATCTAGAAAAGAAAAGGTGGAATGTTTAGGACCGGGGGTTAAGATGTTTATGAGACAAGGGGATATGTAACTATATAAGAGCCGGTTCACACTGGGGCGACTTGCGATCCGACTTCATGTCGCCTCAAGTCGTCCCAAGTCGCGCTGTAGAGAAAAACAATGGAAGTGAATGGGAGCGGTGTTAATACACACGACTCAAGGGGATCCGACTTCAGAAAAGGTTCCTGTACTACTTAAATCCGACTTGTAGGCGATTTGTACCCATTGATTTCAATGGAAGTCGCCTCAGAAGTCGGATCACTGTCTTAACTGAAGCGACTTTCCAGGAAGATAACATACATTTCTCAGGCAAACCTCTCCTGCCCCCTCCCTCTCCCAGAGCTGATTGTTGTTTGATTGACCACTGGAAAGTCTCCTGTCCTGGAGACGACTTGAAGTTGTGTTGTAAATCGCCCCAGATCGCCCTGTGGTTCATGTTCAAGTCGTGTCGGAGTCGCCTCTGAAAGTCGCGCCGGAAGTCGTGTCGCCCTAGTGTGAACCGACTCTAAGAATTGTAATTATTATAAATATGAGTCAGATTTTATGAAGGGTTTATAGTGAGACTGTGTATGTGTGTTTTTATAATGTCTGTCTTTTAAATAATGTATATTTATTTATTTGTATGTAATGTTGGAAAAAATTTATAAAGAAATCATAAAAAAATAAATAAAAATTGACTGGAATTACACTTTAAGGCTGGTGGTTAAGAGCAGGTATTACTTGTGTATTTAGCAAAGATCAGGGCAGGCAGTAAACTGTATATAGAGACAAAAACAGCATACAGGAAAGGTGTCTGGTATCAAAATAAAGGTCAGAGCAGGTAGCAGAGGTGTCCGAGAACTTAGCAAAGATCAGCCACATGAACAAAACCACAAAAACGTCAGGTGCACTTGGTCAGTGGGAAACGCTATTCTAAGCACAGAGGTACAGGGTGATGCACTTTAAATAAGGTGCCTCCCGCATGTGGTGGTACCAAGTAACCACTGGAAGGAGCTGAGAGGCCTGTTGCGCAGCCTCCCAGAGGAGGAACATCACCACATCTCACTGCCAAGCATCGGATATTCAGGTTAATGATTAAAGGAGAGACACTGCATCCCATTGTCTAGTAGCCAAGACACAATCTACCAATGAGAGCAGACAAGGAATGTTAAAAATGTGTAAGATATTATCAAAATGTACCATTTAACTAATCTCAGTTTAAATCAGCTAAATGCATTCCATGCACAAATCCTTAACATTTGTTTTCTTTAGAAAGCAGCCTACCCTGAGTAGATAAGCCTATACCCTGCCAACATGCTGCAGAAACCTAGGAAGCAGTTGTCTTTCTGAGGGATCTGACCACCCGTTTGCTGAACCAGACCCATAGCTCTGCCATCAGCAAAGCTCATGCTCTCTGATTGGAGACTGTGGCTACTTTCTAAAGAAAACTGTAAGGCCCCATACACACAATAGAATCCATCTGCTGAAAAATCCCAGCGAATGGGTTTCAGCGGATAGATCCTATGGTGTGTACACTCCAGCGGATCTGTTTCCGCGGATATTTATCCCCTGGGATGGATTCCAGCAGATAAATATTTGCTGACATGCCAAACAAATCTATCCGCTGGAATCCATCCCAACGGATGGATCCGCTGGTCTGTATAGACTCACCGGATCCATCCGTCCGAAGGGATCCCCCGCATGCGTCGTAATAATTTGACGCATGCGTGGAATTCCTTATATGACAGCGTCGCGCATGTCGCCGCGTCATAATCGCGGCGACGGCGCGACACGTCATCGCCAGAGGATTTCGGTGCGGATTTCAATGCGATGGTGAGTACACTCCATCGCATGGAAATCCGCACAAATCCTCGAGAGGATTTATCCGCGGAAACGGTCCGCTGGACCGTATTCGCGGATAAATCCTCTCGTGTGTATGGGGCCTAAGTCTTTGAATATCTTTTTATCTTGATGTACCTAGAACGCGTCTAGCTTATTTAAATTAAAAGTTTAACTGGGCTTTGAAGATTTAGCCATCTAGAGCTGAAAGCAGAACTCTGGGCACACACTTTTATTAAAGAAATGCTGTGTTACAAATAGTTGACTCTCATGCAGTATATGCCACGTTCAGGGTTGCTGCTGTTTCTTGTGGTGTGGCTCTTATAAACAGAAGTAATTTTCTGCCCATGTCTCCTCAATCACAGAATGCACTGTATTTTGTGAATGGTTCACAGAACATAAGCTGTTCTGTGAATGTCATTAGCCACATTTTAGCAGTTAACTGCAAAAAAAAATCCTTTGAGGACCTGATGATCCAGGATTACACACCGGTCCTGTAAATTCTAACAGTTTGGGATACAGTAAAAACTTGAGTCTACTAAAGGGGCAAAAGAAATAGCAGGTATCTACGTAAACACTAAGGCCCCGTACACACGGTCGTTCGAAACCGATGAGAATGGTCCGACGGACCGTTTTCATCGGTTCACCGCTGAAGTGGCCTGATGGTCTGATGTGTGTACACACCATCGTTCCAAAAACCGATCGGGTCAGAACGCGGTGATGTCAAACCCACGACGTGCTGAATAAAACAAAGTTCAATGCTTCCTAGCATGTGTTGACTTGATTCTGAGCATGCGCGGGTTTTGAACCGATGCTTTTCTGTACTAACCATCGGTTTGGTCCGATGGGGCAGCGGTCCATCGGTTCGGTTTTGAAGCATGTTTTAAAATTTTGGATGAAGGAAAACAGACCAATGGGCTAAACACACGGTCGGTTTGGACCGATGAAACTGAACCTCGGTCCATTCTCATCGGTTTTGTCCGACCATGTGTACGGGGCCTTAGGCATCTGACTCAGGCTTCTCTTAGTGCCTGGATGGAAGATAAATCACCAGCAGCAAGCCATGGAGCTCCTAGTAGCAAGCTTGCAAGATATCCATGATGTTATACTTGTGGCAGTGGCTTAAGACAAGCTGGAGTCTTGCATGCAATTCCACACTGATGCTGCTAGGCACAGATCCAGGAACTCTATCATTAATAAGACCATAGTATGAGATCAAACCAGAATTCACCAACTGGAACTTCTGGACATGCCAAGGTACTGTGTAAACATGTATGTGTAATATTTATTCTTGGAATGAAAATGCCTGGCATGGGTCCTGTTGAAAATGCGACCATTACAATATTCTGAGGCTTTTCAGTGGAATAAATACATTCTAATGTAGGTTTATTATTTTAAATAAATGGCTTGTGTGGTTCCTGCTGAAAAAGAGGCCTAGTAATAGCAATTAAAAACTGTGCACATGTTTTCAGTGATATGGCACGCAGCTCCCGGTCCTGTCAGGGGAGAAATGCATGACCGTCTGTTCATACAATGTATGAACAGCGATCAGTCATTTACCCTAGTGAGTCCACCCCCCCTACAGTTAGAACACACCCAGGGAACATACTTAACCCCTTCCCCGCCCCCTAGTGTTAACCCCTTCCCTGCCAGTGGCATTTTTATAGTAATCAATGCATTTCTATAGCACTGATCGCTATAAAAATGACAATGGTCTCAAAAATGTGTCCGAAGTGTCCGCCATAATGTCGCAGTACCGAAAAAAAAATCGCTGATTGCTGCCATCACTAGTAAAAAAAAATATAAAAAATAAAAAGCCATAAAACTACCCCCTATTTTGTAAACGCTATAACTTTTGCGCAAACCAATCAATGAACGCTTATTGCGATTTTTTTATGAAAAATATGTAGAAGAATATGTATCGGCCTAAACTGAGGAAAAAAATATTTTTTTATATATTTTTGGGGGATATTTATTATGCTAAAAAGTAAAAAATATTATTTTTTTTCACAATTGTCGCTCTATTTTTGTTTATAGAGCAAAAACTAAAAACCACCAGGTGATCAAATACCACCAAAAGAAAGCTCTATTTGTGGGAAAAAAAGGACGCCAATTTTGTTTGGAAGCCACGTCGCACGACCGCGCAATTGTCAGTTAAAGCGACGCAGTGACGAATCGCAAAAAGTGCTCTGGTCTTTGACCAGCCATATGGGGAGGGGCTTAAGTGCTTAAAAGGACGTTGCCCACACACCATCCTTTTTTAAAAATGCTCTAGCAAAGCGCGGTGACGTACAACACATACAACGGCACTATAAAGGGGAAGTTTCATGCGGATGACGCCACCCTTGGAGCTGCTTTAGCTGATTCCGTGTTAGTAAAAGACGATTCGCGCTTTTCTGTCTGTTACAGCGTGATGAATGTGCTTACTCCATTATGAACAGTAGTTTTACCAGAACGAGCGCTCCCATCTCATAACTTGCTTCTGAGCATGTGCAGGTTTTTAACGTCATTTTAGCCCACACACGATCATTTTTTACAACCCAAAAAATGACATCGTTTAAAACGTCGCAAAAAAATGCAGCATACTCGAAAAAAAATGTTGTCATTTTTTTCAGAAGCCGAAAAATAATGTGAAGCCCACACACAATCATTTTAAATGACATTTTTTTAAAACAACATTTTTTTCATGCGGAAAAATGATCGTGTGCATTATAAATCCATCTACATTTTCCTCTTCCTAAAGTAATAATTTATGAAATGTGCTTTGTTTGATTATTCAAGTTTGCTTTGCTTTAGTTGTTAGGGGCATCATATATCTCTACTCTTTTCCCTCCATACAGCACACTTTTTAACAGGACAGTTTATGTATCACGCTCTCCCCATATAATTACTTGCATTGTCCTGTGATTTGCTATATATGCTTTTATGCTGTATGAGAGGGACAGTTGGCTCTACCCCTACCACAATTATGAGCTTCCTCCTTTCAATCATATAGTATACCTCAGTGCCTATGATGGTTCTTTACACTCCAGCTGGTCTCCCTCAGCACCAGACAGACCATTCTCTGTATGGCTTGATGAGTCCCAAAACAGCAACAGCACTTATAAGTTGTAAAACACACTGGACTGTGTTACTTTTTCGATCAGCAATGATTTATGCACTCAGTTAAAGCTTTCAGCTTTGGATTAGTAAAATTGGCAACAGATACTGCTGGGTTATTTAAACTGTAGAGCATTGCGAAATTAACACTTTACATTGTATGTTCCTCGGAAAGTATTTCTATTGCTGTCTCTGTACCTGCTGGGGAGATTTTTCCAGTCACCAGGACTGAAAATTAAGGGAATCTCCTGGAACTCAGAAATAAAAAATACTATATGCTCTAACTCATGGTTGCTCAACCTGTGGCGTAACTACATGTCCCATCATGCCTCTGCCTTTAACCTCCCTGGCGGTATGATTCTGTCAGAAAAAAGGTGCTGAAAGCGGTACCATTATTTGCAAGGAAATTTGGCGTTTTATATTGTAGGTCTGTCATTTTTAGAAATAACTCACTTAAATCTGACCAAACAAGATTCTAATAGGCATCCCGGGTATGACATTTTTTTAAAAACAAAATTATAAATTATAATATAATAAATAATTATAAATAATTATAACAAATAATAATATAATTATAATAAAAATTATTCAATAATGTAATCAAATTAAAATCACTGAAATTTGCTCAGTTGCAGAATTGTTGCTGTCATTATTTTTTTTTTTTTATGACGAATTTCCCCACAAATCGCTATCGCACAATTCTGCAAGTGATTATAATTTATTATCGCTGTTTTTTAGCTGATCTAAAACTATTTTTGACATAAAGGGACACTTTTGGTTGCTATGGACAATCTACAGTTTGCAGGGAGAAAGAAACGTTTTTATTATATAAAATGACATGCATGACACAGGACAGACCACTAGGGACAAGGGGGGTGTGTTTTTTTTACATACAGTACTGTAATCTATAAGATTACAGTATACTGTATGTAAAGTGTTTGTTTACGTTTTTGAATTTGGCGCCGTTCTCCGTCCCCGTGCGTCGTAACGTCGCAGGGAACGGAGATCGGCGTCACACGGAAGCACTATGTGAATCGAGCGAGGTCCCGCTCGCTCACACAGCGCGGTGGCATCGCTGGATCCAGGGACAAGGTAAGTAAAAAGTGCCTGTGGATCTAGCGAGGCAAGCCCGTGACTGACACGGGGTTACCGATAGTAGCAAGAAAATCTAACCCCGTGTCAGTCTCGGGAAGACCGCCAGGGAGGTTAAGAGTCACGCTTGTTTAACTGACAGCCTTGAAATGCATCATGAGACTTGTAGTTCCACAACAACTGTAGGGTGACAGGTTGAGCACCCATGCTAAACTCTTCTCCTCTATACTAAAATGTTTTACTGCAGTCTATATTCTTATTAGTAACATTTCCCCAATAATTGCCTGATTGTTTTTATATTCAAAATCAAACTGCATATTTCAAATGAGACATTGTACATGGTTTAGATATGGCACTCTTGTGCCTTCTTTGCAGTTCCTGGTGGCTTGACATTTTTAACTTATGGATCGCCCCGGCTGTTTTCTAGTGTACAAAAGCTATATGTCTGTATATAATTTGCTGTATAAAAGACATGTAGCGCCCTGCTCCTGTTGCGTAGGCGCTATTTGTAAATGTAGTTATCTGAGCTGTAGTTTGGCATAAAAATAGCTAAATTATGGATCTCTGTTCCAGCTCGGCTGTGTTGCGCATCTTCCACCTGACTGTGGGTGTCGCTGTCACCAGGGGTCAAGGTTGGAATTGCAATGGGCTGGGTGTATTGGGTGCCTTTTGCTCAGAAGCAGACTGAGAGTAGGCTCAAAAGTTTCTGGGGCCTACTGGTCCAGGGATGGTCCTGTGCTGTCTTCTCTGCACTCTGCAGGAAGGAGCTGAATAATTTAGGATTCTATTAGAGGACGCATCCTGGCCAATTTACCTCATAGTGCGGCCGGAGCGGCTGAAAGATCCTAGCATCGTGAGCTGTGTAATTTCTTTTGGAACTTTGCACAGTGTGTGTAGTTACATGATCCTGTGGCAGAGGACCGTGTAACGACTCAACGGTATTCATCAAGTCTGTGGCAGAGACTTTTGAACGAGCTTGGCACCGGCTGCTAGGCCAGTGAGAGGATCCTATTCGGTGGTCGCTGAATTCAGTGTGGAACAGTTTGTCCTCTGGATCCAAGATTATACCCGCAATCCGCAAATCAAGGTACCTGAATCTCCCCTAACCCTCTGTCCCTCTAAAAGAACTTGTTTAATAAAACGCTTGAAGAAAACGAAACCAAGTGTTGGTGTGGACATTTGTAACTCTTCAAGAAGAACCCCTAGGACAAACATGGTGAACAGTAAGGTAACGGCAGACCCACACCTAAACCAGAAGCTCCTTCGGGGGTAGTGCTACAGACATATAACCTCTTTTTCTGGTACAGCATATTGAAAGTTGCAGTCATTACCACAATGTTAATTACCAAAGCATCATTATCATTTTCTAAAAATTAAATAAGTGTGGTCTTCAATTGATATAAGGTGTCTCCCCCATGTAGTCCATCCATTTCGACCAACTGTTTCACTTGAGTTTGACATTTGACATACTGTTTGTGGTATATGGATCTTTTATTAAACTTGGATATATTTGAAAAATGTTGATTGTTAGGCAACATGGAAGGTTAGTCCCTCCCTTCACCGAAACGTGCCATTCATGAAAGGATGTTTAACCACTTCAATACAGGGCACTTATACACCTTCCTGCACAGACACATTTTCAGCTTTCAGTGCTCTCACACTTTGGATACAGTGTAGCATGACTGAGTAATTATCATTCAAACTAATTTTTGATAATTTTTTTTCTCACAAATAGAGATTTATTTTGGTGGTATTAACCACTGGGTTTTAATTTTTTTGCGAATTCAACAAAAAAAGAGCAAAAACTTTGAAAAAAAAAACACTTTTTGTTTTTCTATTGTAAAATTTTGCAAATAAGTAATTTGTCATCATAAATTTGGGCCAACATTGTCTGTGTGAAAGTTATAGAGTCTACAAGTTATTGTGCAAATCACTTAAAATTGATCACATCTGACCACGCCCGATGTACTCAAGCCCAATCTCATTTTTTGAGACACTAACAATCCAGGAAAGTACAAATACCCCACAAATTACCCCTTTTTGGAAAGTAAACAGTCCAAGGTATTTCGTAAGAGGTATGGTGAGTTTTTTGATGTTGTAATTTTTTCCCACAATTCTTGAGAAAATGAAGCAAAATGTTTTATTTATTTTTTTACACAAACTTATCGTATTGACAGGTTATTGAACACAGCATATGCATACTTGCTACTACACCCAAAAATACATTCTGCTACTCCTCCGAGTATGGAGATACCACATGTGAGACTTTTACACAGCTTGGCCACATACAGAGGCCCAACATCCAAGTAGCACCTTCAGGCGTTCTAGGAGCAAAATTACACATATAATTTCATGACAACCTATCTCACTTTTGAAGGCCCTGGAGCACCAGGACAATGGAAATGCCCACAAAATGACCCCATTTTGGAAAGAAAACACCCCAACATATAATCTACGAGGCACAAGGAGTCTTTTGAAGGGTTCATTTTTTTCCAAAAGTTTTCAGAAAAGTGGGAAAAAATGAAAACACAAAGTTGTCCATTTATAAGATATTTCCAACACATAGCATGTACATAGCAGTTTCTGACCCCTGCTGTGTCCAACTTCTTCCCCACATAGTGCTGCACCCTATAGGCAGTATTTTTCTTTTGTTGTTGTTTTGTAGAAGTCCTAGAGGCAAGCATGGGATGAAGTAACAAGGAAACTAGAGAGCAGGAGGTCTTGGGAGGAACGAAGAGAACGATTAAGTTGGTATTTTGAGATTAGGTTAGTGATGTAGCTGGGGGCCAAGTTGTGGATTGCTTTGTAAGTTATAGTTAGAATCTTGAATTTAATTCATTGGTTGAGTGCCAGCCAATAGAGGGATTGGCAGAGAGTGGTAGAAGGCGCCAAGCTGTTTGTAGGGTGGATAAGCCTGATCAGGGAGTATATTAGAAGCTTTGTGGTGTCATCGGCTAGGAAGGGGCATATCTCGGAAATGTTGCGGCGGCAAGCTTAGGACCTTAGCATGGGGGGATGAGTTGAGAGTTTAGCCATTTTTTGTCAGAGAAAGAGGCACGTGGGGGAGGAAACATCATGAGCTCGGGTTTGGATAGGTTGAGTTTGTGCTATTTTGTTTAACTGCTTGCCGCTCGCCCACCATCAAATGACGGCGGAGAGGTGCGGCTCTCGTTCTGGAACTACGTCATATGACGGCATTTAAGAATGGGCGCCCTTGAGCGCCCGTGGGGGATCGGTGCCGCCTATCAGTGCTGCTCATCAATGCCCAACAGTGCCACCCATCAGTACCGCCTATCCATGCCGCCTATTAGTGCCCACCAGTGCCGCCTATAAATGCTCATCAATGCCACACATCAGTGCCCATAAATGCGGCCTACTCATCAGTGCCACCTAATAAGTGCCACCAGTTCAGCCTATCAGTGCCCATCAGTGCCGCCTTATCAAAAATTACTTAGTTACAACATTTACTGACAGAAACAAAGTAAAAAACATATTTTTTTCAAATTTTTCAGGTCTTTTTTTTTAAATAAAAAACCCAGCAGTGATTAACCACTTAAGCCCCGAGCCTGTTTTTCAGATTTGGTGTTTACGAGACTAAAACATTTTTTTTGCTATAAAATTACTTAAAACCCCCAAACATTATATATTTTTTTCTAACACCCTAGAGAATAAAATGGCAGTCATTGCAATACTTTTTGTCACACCGTATTTGCGCAGCGGTCTTACAAGCGCACTTTTTTTGGAAAAAAATCACTTTTTTAAATTAAAAAATAAGACAACAATAAATTTGGCTACATTTTTTTACATATTGTGAAATATAATGTTACGCCGAGTAAAATGATACCCAACATGTCACGCTTAAAAATTGCGCCCACTCGTGGCTTGGCGTCAAACTTTTACCCTTAAAAATCTCGATAGGCGACGTTTAAAACATTCTACAGGTTGCATTTTTTGAGTTACAGAGTAGGTCTAGGGCTAGAATTATTGCTCTCGCTCTAACAATCGCGGCGATACCTCACTTGTGTGGTTTGAACACCGTTTTCATATGCGGGCGCTACTCGCGTATGCGTTCGCTTCTGCGCGCAAGCTCGTCGGGACGGGGCGCTTTAAAAAATGTTTTTTGGGTTTTCGTATTTATTTTTATTTCTTTTACAATTTTTAACACTGAAATAAAAAAAAATAAAAAAAATATCACTTTTATTCCTATTACAAGGTAATGTAAACATCCCTTGTAATAGAAAAAAGCATGACAGGTCCTCTTAAATATGAGATCTGGGGTCAAAAAGACCTCAGATCTCATATTTAGGCTTAAATGCAAAAAAAAAAAAAAAAATTGAAACTGTCATTTTTTCAAATGACAAAAAAAAAAGTGCCTTTAAGACGCTGGGCGGGACTGACGTTTTGACGTCACTTCCGCCCAGCAGAGCTATGGGGACGGGTGAAGGAGATTTTTCCTTCACTCGCAACCCCAGTCAGCAGCCGAGCACACCCGATCTCCTCCGCCGCTACCGACGGCTACGGTAAGCGGCGGAGGGCGCGGGAGAGCGGCGGGAGGGCCCCTCACCCGCCACTGATAATGGCGATCTCGCGGCGAATCCACCGCGGAGACCGCCGTTATCACTAACAGGACCGCCCACTGAAGAGATGAATATCTCGGTTGTGGCAGCAGCTGCTGCCGTTACCGAGATATACATCTTTAAAGTGCCAATGTAGAACGACGGTGGGCGGTCGGTAACTAGTTAAATACCACCAAAAGAAAGCTCTATTTGTGTGAAGAAAATATCAAAAATGTTGTTTGAATGACAATTGTGCAGTCATGTAACAGTGTACACAAAGTGCGACAGTTGTTTGAGAGCTGGTTCTCAATTTTTCCAACAACAAAAGTTCTTGTCAAAAATTCCGATCATCTGTATTCCGACGCACAAAAATCCTATGCATGCTCGGAATCAATTAGACGAATGCTTGGAATCATTGAACTTTTTCTCGGCTCGTCGTAGTGTTGTACGTGACCGCGTTCTGACCGTGTGTATGTAAGACAAGTTTGAGCCAACATTCCATCGGAAAAAAATCCACGGTTTTGTTGTCGGAAAATGTGGTCGTATTCACCAACTTTGTTTTCTGGCAAGGTTGTGTAAGTCTCTGAACTAGACTGATATATTTAAGGGAGCTGTTTTACCCATAAAAGAGTTACTATTTCTATTTTTATCTTTGTATTTAGCTGTTTTCCTAGAGTCAAACTTTTAATGCTTTTGATGTAACTGCTTGTCTATTTGGACTGGATTTCTAGATTTAGCTATACGAAATTTAAATTTGCATGTTGGACATGTCTAATGCCCTGTACACACGTGCGGGATTTCCGAGGGGATGCTGAGAACCTGCTCGGGCAGTCTTTCCCCTACACACTGCCGGTTTTCCCGACAGGAAAACTGCGATGGAGCTTTGGTCGGGAATACCAGCCGTGTGTATGCTCCATCACAGTTTTTTCGGGAAAACTGATTGTGTGTACAAGGCATGAGACACTCCATGGTTTTATATGCCCATCTGAACAGAAACAAACAGTTGGTTACTTGGCACAAATCCTATTTAATGATACTATAGCGTAGCACAAGGTACACTATATTTCCCTTTAATCCTAATCCTTTCTAATATATCCTGCAGGCAAAAAAAATATTTTTTAGTATTCTATGATAATAGCAAGGATGTTTTATAGGACAGGGACAAATTGCAGCTGTCATTTCTAATGTGTGCAGCACTGCATATTTTCTTAGTAATATTAAAGAAATTAGAATTGTAAATTGAGGATCCCAATTTAGCGAGGAATCAGTTATAGCATACACAAGTTCCCTATTCTGTACTGCACTTCATCACCTTAAAAGTCCACCTGTTTTATAAAGTGTTCTGACAGTCCAGACCGCTGCGCAGGGGGGACCAGTCGAGCTATTCTAAAGAGCCGTAATTATTCACAGACTATTAATAGTCTCCGTCTGTTTAAGACCTATATTCTCACCAGCTCCTTTGGGTCAGTTAAATGGGTTAGCCTGACTTCCTATGATTCCTTTAACTCCAATGTTTACGTGACTTTGGTGAAGACGCCATTCCCAGGCAGCCTAATTGGAGAGAGCTTATTTATATTCATGAGTTATTTGGCAGATGTCACTGAACATCTTTGTGTGAATCCAGATTTTCAATTCAAATTGGATCAATGAATTTCAGAGCCGCTTCTGCTATGATAAATATAATTACACGGCAGTAATAAATTCCTCCAAAGCAAGATTGACTTTCTTCCAAAATGTGAACCGTCTGTGCATGTATGTAAGTCAGTGGCCTTTCCTATGTAATGCTTTGTTTCCCTCAGATAAAGAAATACTTATTTACATAATCACATAGGTAAAAAAAAAGGGTCTTGTGCTTCTAGCCTTTAATATATAAGCATTTCATTAACCAGCTTACTGCTGGCACAAAGCAGATATGAATCCAAATTACTTTTATTTAGCAACAACCATATGTGAACTTAAAAGAACAAAGTTCCTTTATAAGAATAAGGGCCTGGGTTGTTGGGCTTTTGTCTCACATCATTCAAAATGTTATGACAGAGGCATTGGACCTGCAGTTGACCTCTTTCCGACCTTCCAAGTTGTATTTGTATGGGAAATTCAAAACCTTAAAGAAATGGGAAAAAAAACCTCATCATGGGCCCTTAATAAGATTTTTTTTAATAACTGTATGCAACATTTGTTTCCTAGCAGTGTTTAACTTTACCATTAGAAATAAAAAATTCATATGTATGTAATTGTACATTTCCACCTTTAACCTTCTTTAGGATCAAGAAAAGTGATGTGTGATATTCTCAAGATATTACTAATCCCTGTTTTTTTGCTTCTTTTTTTTTTTTTTTAACTATGTCTCTATCACTGTGATCCCCTACAGTTCCATCCAAGGGCATGCACAATTGTGAAAAAGTAGGATAGGCTCCAGTGAGACCCAGCAATGCATCAGAGCCATGGAAGTGTATTATGCCAGATTCTTAATTTCGTCTCTTGCAGAATAGCAGGTAAAACATATAAGTTTATCAAATTCATTATAATTAATTTATCATGGATTTGGGTGCACTTTGATATAAGGGTGCTGAAAGACACTTGATTATGTCTTAATTCTAAAGACAAAAGGGATAGCCAATGGTCTATTATTTTTTTAAGCTAAGAGTTATGTTGGGATGAAAGAGATCTTGTGCTTCTTGTTTTGAAAATAAGTCAATTATAATAAGTTATTCAGATCTTGGATCTTGACCAACCCAACTAAAAGTTAATGGAAGTACTTCTTCTGAGTAATCCAGAAACTGAGATCTCTGTGAGTGATCCCAGAGGGTTTTGCTAATCACTGAATTATGAATACATTTTCACACCATAATGCTCAGCATGGTTTTTCGTAAATTATGTTGGGTATCTCATTAAAAAATATTGCCAATATAAATTAATGGCACCACAGCACACCAATGCTTCCACAGTTTTACCACACAATACCCCAGCATAATATTGTAAACGGGCCTTAATTATTATAATTAAATACACTCAATTGCCACCTTACACTTCCCCTTTACTCCCTAGAAAGAGTTTCGTGATAGATGATCTACTACTTACTAATAAAAACAACAGCATTTGAAGCCTCATACACACGACCGAGAAACTTGACGGGCGAAACACATCGTTTTGCTCGTCGAGTTCCTTGTTAGGCTGTCGAGGATCTCGACGAGTCTTTTTTCTCTATTCCCGTCGAGGAAAAAGAAGACATGCTCTCTTTTTGGCTCGACGGGATCTTCGACAGTTTCCTCGTCAAAGTGTACACACGACTGGTTTCCTCAGCAAAAAAATAAATAAACAGCAAGTTTCTTGCAATTTTTTGCTGAGAAACTCGGTCGTGTGTACGAGGCCTTATTCGCTAGAAAAGAAATACAGTCATTCAGACAGAAAGATTGCATTATACCTGAGCTTTCCTGCCCTAGGTACTGAATATTTTGGAATATCTGTTCCAGTAGTAGCGTATAAGCAAAGCCTGAGGAGTTACATATTTATCAAGAGTATTCCCATTGCATTTGGAAAGGATGGAACATTTTTTACATTTTATTTTTCAGGTGGTCCCATGGCTCCCACTCCTTGTGTAAATAGTTGGGAATTCATATTTCCTTTGCAGTTCCTTTGCAAAGTTTTTGATAACCAGGCCTTCATTCTGATTCTTGCTGGTTTGCCTGATAATGAAATATTTATTCCTATAAAATACAATATGTGAAGCTAAGTGCAGAAGATTTTCTGAGCAACAGATAATTGCATCTTATGCAACATATGATAGTTTTTGTTATACTCATAAGTCACAGTATGTAATTAAACTCTATGAAAGACATTTCTTGCTTTGTAATAGGCATTATTACAAAGGCACTATGTCAGGGGAAATGAGGGATAAAAATAAAAGAAGTGCTCCAAAAGTTAAATTCATTTGTTAAAGGGTCTCATTAATACATTGTCTCATTCTGTTGGGTGAACAGTCTGCTATATGAACCACTACAAAAAGGATATGCTACAGGGCTGTGTGTAGGCTTTTGCACTTAAGTTTAATTAAACTTTTATGCCGCCTTTCTTAGCCAGACAGATACATGTCTGAATGCAACTCCTTACATCCTACAAGTCATTCAAGTCAAAGAAAGCAATTACCAAGATATAGATCTATGATACTGTAATTAATAAGCATGGATTTATTTTGTTGATGGTGACTGATAAGCTACTGCTGTGAGCAAATTATTCAACTCTGCTTTATTTGGTTGAAGATATAGGATACTACAATTTTAGAAAGCATAATAGTCAGAACAAAAGTAAGATAGGGGGTTATACCATTAATAGATAAGGGAATAGGAGATAACAAAAATTTTAATGCAGAATAAAGTTTCAAGACCATATATGCTTGTCCTCGTGATAGCATACACTAGAGATACAGTATTGTCAGTCAACATACTCAATGGCTTTACATAATCTGAAAATCAGATGTGTATGGAACACAGTGTGCAGCAATTACCATATTCTAATTTTCTTCTCTGAATTTTGAATAAATTCAAATAAGAGTTATCCAGTGTCACCTTACCTATTCAGAACAAAAAGACCCCATTGCATACCTTGCTAGTGCAGCCTTGCCACTCCAGCCTCCATTGCAGCTGGCAGTAAAATCAATAGCATCTCCTGGTGTTTGCTGCTAAGGGGAGCAGTGATGTCACTCTTCCTACTTGTGTGACATTGCTTGGTCCTAGCGATTGGCTGCTAGAAACGAACACTGTCACATGGGGGGATGTCACATGCTTCCCTATACACTGAAGCACAGAATAGTGTTGCCAGTTGTGGGAATGCAGAAGCAGTGAGGGAGCACTGGCAAGGTGATTACCAGAGCTTTGGGGGTGTTAACAAAGACACTGACACTGAATGGCCACTTTAAAGCTAACCACAGGTTACAGTCTGATTGTTCAACCTCCTTTAGATCTACCAGCATCTATGTATGGTAAGCTTTACCCCTTGTACAGTGTTAGAACATTTTCTAAATGAAAAACCTCTAATCATCGCTTAATAATGTGTAATCATAAACTAGGTGTCACATTATGTTGCTGCATCACACTAAGTCCAATTATTAAGTCTACTAAACTGGGACAATAACAGTAGGCAATGGTAAAAGAAAATTACGGGTATTTGAGATAACATTTTCATTTGTCCAGAAAAAACAACATAACCCAAGTGCAATTTTGGGGGGAAAAATGGACATCTCCCCTATTGCAGACACTGGCAGAAAGAAGAATAAAACGTACTTGGGTCTTTCTGATATTCTGACATTCCATATACTGTATTGACTGCTCTTTAGTGCAGAAGATATGTATTTTTGACCAGCTTACCTAAATTCATCCCCTTAGGCCTCGTACGCACAATCGGAATTTCCGATGGAAAAAGTCAGACTGACTTTTTCCATCGAAAATTCCGACCGTGTGTATGCCCCATCGGAAATTCCGATGAATTCCATCAGAGATTACATAGAGAACATGTTCTCTTTTCCTCCGATGGAATTCCGTCGGAATTCCGATGTGTGTTTGGTCCGGCTAAAGCCAGATTGTGTGTACAGGGCATAACAGGCTTCTCTCATTGGCAGTATAACACAGAGCCAACAGAACATACATGGATTATGTGAACGTAACTGTGTATGGCATGGCAAGCAGACTACATAATTAAGGATGGGTTCACACTATCACCACATGTGGCTCACTTTTTCTCTGAATTCAGACCTGAAAGGGACCAAAAGACACACCGGCCTCCTGTGAAAATTTGCATCGGAGCCACATCAGAGATATGTGAACAGGCTCCATACAGAGCCAGTCAAAACCTCCTGCTATATCGAATTGGATGCAGTGAAGCCAGTCTAAATGTTTTAAAAGGGGTTTCGAGTGTGCACCCTTTTATTTTCTCATTCCCATACTCTAGCCTCAAGGAAAGTTGATGTTTAGCAAGTACTCTGCCCTTTCCATATTGGTCAAGGAAGATAAAAAAGAAGACACATGAGGGATGATTTACTAAACTAAAGAATGCAAAATCTGGTGCAGCTGTGCCTGGTAGCCAATCAGCTTCTAACTTCAGCTTGTTCAATTAACTTTGACAAAAAAACCTGGAAGCTGATTGGTTTCTATGCAGAGCTGCACCAGATTTTGCACCCTCCAGTTTTAGTAAATCAACCTCATTCAGTCTATGTGTAAACCCTATGCTATATCTAATACCTGTCATTAATAGCCAATAATAGAACGAGCAGACTCTAGCACAAATATATACTACAAATATATCCTGAGGCCTGCTGTGTACCATCTTTATAATGTCGTGTTTTATATAGGTTAAGTGTTTTTTGTTTGCATATCATATTTGATTGCAAATCTACCTTTCATGCTTTGTGTGGATTTGTGTAATAAAACTAGGTCACTCAGACCTAGAGTGCCAGGGGTGAGAATATTCCTCTGGTGAGCAGTTCAGTGCCCTATTTTTCTGGACGATGACATTCAGTACAAGAGTTGTCTTCAGTGGCACTAAACGAATGCCACGGGCACTCTGTTGCTGAGAGATTCATGGCAACGGAGAGAGATCTAATGTGAATTCTGCACGCTAGCTTCATCAAGTATTTAACTCTATAAGCCGAACTATTTCTTGTCAAGAAAAACATCTTAAAGTTTATAACTAAAAGTATTCTTAAAATGTATAGCTCTGGATTGAAAATGGGTTAAATCCAAAGACATAAAGGGATTTATTCACATTGTGAAAACAGAATTGTGATATAAATATGTTGGCCTGTATTTGGCTTAGCATTGGGTGAGACGGTAATCTAGTCAGACTGCTGTAACAGGTTGCTGTCAAGGACAATACAAGTTGGGGTTGATTTACTAAAGGTGTGGAGCATGTTCACTTTGCAAAGTAAATTTCCTCCTAGCTTGGTGAATGACGTAAAGCTAAGTGAAAATTCACTTTGCAAAGAATACCTAATAATGTCCATGATTGGATAAGTGAAGTCTGCAAAGCTTCCCCTTATTCACTAAGCTAAGGCAAAAAATCACTTTGTGTATAATTGACCAACACAGAGAGATTTGATTTCACATAAACATCTGAGAAAACCCACAATTGTGCTCTCAATATTAACCCTTAAACCACTACCCTTCTGTTGGCAGCACCTAGGAAATTCGGACAGCTGTTTTCACACACAATGTAGAGGCCTGCTTCACCCGAGGACCGACACTACTCTTATCAACAGTGCTCACATTCCCTGAGTGTCAGAATGCAGGACAGCCAGACCACTGCATTGTGTGGGAAAGCAGTAATCTGACTCTCTAAGGTATTTTTTATTCTTGCTACACTAAGCAGATAAAAAAAAAGTCAAACAGGAGCATATTTATTACAGTAATAAATCAAGTGGCTTTAAATCAGTACAACAAGTATACCATGCAAAAGAAAACTGTACATATTTACCTATCCTGCTGCCCATGCCATCAAACACTGCTTAGATCCAGGGAAATTGGCCCTAGAAGTTTCCTGTAAAACCAACACCTATGATCTCCTTGGTCCCCTGCAGCTCTCATTGATTTCTCCTGTTGACCTATACGTGATTACAGGAAGCAGTAATGGCAAGAGGGAGGAACAAGTGAAAGTAGATACTCCAGGAAAGATATTGGTTTCTTAGCGGATTTAAGGGGATCATTTATCAGGATTGTAGCTGTTCATGGGTACAGGTAAAGGTAAGAATATTTGTTTTATGTAGATCAAGTGTCTACAAACTGCCACCCTTTGCTTGCTTCTATCTGGCCATTGGGGCACTATTTTCATTCACTAATTCACCAACAATGGGGCATAATTCCCCCCATTGACACCAATGAAGGAGCAGAATTCCTTCCAATGACAATAACAATGGGGCCCAATTACACCAACAATGGGGTGTTGTTCCTCCCATGGACACCAACGATGGGGCACAATTCCTCTCACTGACACCAATGATGGGGCATTGTTTATTCCCATTTATTTTGGGACCTTATCTACTCCCAATGCCAACAGTGTGGCCCCCCTAAACATGAAGGACAGTAAACTGACCCTTTGTTTAGACAGTTTGGAGACTCCTGGTATACAGGGAAGTAAACATGTGCCCAGACTATACACTAAAGTATTTAAAAGTGATTTTACTGCTTGTTTAGAATTTGTAAACAAGACCTCATTCAACTCTGTAGCTATAGGCAATGTGGTGAAATTAGTCTTCACAAGCGAGGCACAGAAATCTTAATTTTTTTTTTATATTGTACCATAATCTTGGCAGTTTGCCAGTGTTCTAATGAAAACACACAGCAAGTGTTGCAAATGTATTATAAACTAACTGAAACCTGACTTTAGAGTCCTTGTTGTTGTGATCTTTGAGAATGAATTACTTAACAGCAGTTAGAGAAGCTAAGGATGGCTTGTTTTAAAGCTTTTTTTTTAATGTGAACAATTTTAATTGGATCTATAGCCAAAATATAAAATCATATAATTATTTCTGCATTGTATTTCAATTATGTATAGCCTACTATTAATCTGAATGATCTTGAAGTTTGTAAAGGTCCCCACACATTTACTTTCTTGAGTTCTGTGCCACATATTCACTATGCTATGTAAGTAGGCACTGCTGTGTCACAGAATTCACAGAGCCTGCTTTCTGAACTATAGAGGTGCTGAAATTAGGATTTCAAGGAGGTGGAGTCAGTACAGGAATTACTGGCTGCGGGCAGCAAGATACCATGGGATATGTAGTCCTTTAGAAATTGAAGAAGGAAGTTGTGGATAGAGACAACCATCAGACAGGACATGCTCACAACATGAAAGGAGATTTTTTCAAGTAAGCTTTTATAAATGGCAAACATAATTATTGTTTGTATTGGTACTACAATGCTGATGTTATAAAAAGTAAGTGTATGCTGTGACTATAGGTCTCCTTTAACCATATGCTGTCCGGGGCATTTTTTTTATTTTACACATGTTAAAATGAATATTTTTTCAGGAACGTTATTTAGAACCCTCAAACATTATACATTTTCTGAAGGCACATGCCATGGAGAATAAAATGGCTGCTAACAGTTTTTGCATCACATGATATTTACACAGCTATTTATCAAAAGAAAATTTTCATGAAAAAGTAACACTAAAATGAATTTTAGTGTACACAAACACAATATAAAACCCAATTTTTATTGGTAAAATATAAAAGATGATGTTGCATTGAGTAAATAAATACCAAACATGTCTGTGAAATAGCGACAAATTATGCTACTTTTAAAAGGCTTTTTTTGAGTGAATCATAAAATTATGGCCTTATAATTATTGCTTTCATTCGGATGTTTGCAGTGATACCACCTTTTTTTTTTACTCTTAAAAATAAAATAAAATAAATGATTCAACATTATTACTATTACAAAGGCGCTAACAAGTTCCCTATGTGATAGCTTTGGGCAGGTTACAGTTACTCTTTATGGGGACATCAGGGGTATATTAGTCAAACCATGCTTGATTAGCTGCTTTCTTGATTGTAACAGTCAGGGAATAGGAGCTCTGAAACTGTAAGTGATGAAATCAACATTGCTTCCCGGTTTTATAAGTTACAGATGCAAACAGGGAACAAATGTTCCTTGATTTTCTCTGTAACTCGCCCTCCTGGCCAATTACTACATAGGTCCTGAGCTCCCCAGAGGTACCAAAGAACCACTGCAGATGGAGGGGGAAGGGGAGGCCTTTCTTACTACAGTAAAAATGATTGGGTGGCAGTAGATATATAATACGTGGGGAACATGGGGAGATCTATATACAGACAGCTGTAGACATTTTATTGGATATGGACACGGCTCATAATGGTGTATGTATCTCACATCTAATGCCACGTACATAAGAGCCTTTTTTTTTAAAGGTAATTAAAAACTATTGTGTGTGGAGTTCGTAATGGAGTAAGCACATTCATCACGCTGTAACAGACAGAAAAGCGCGAATCGTCTTTTACTAACAGAAAATCAGCAAAAGCAGCCCAAAGGGTGGCGTCATCTGAATGGAACTTCCCCTTTATAGTGCCATCGTACGTGTTGTACGTCATCGCGCTTTGCTAGAGCATTTTTTTTTTCACGATCATGTGTAGGCAAGGCCATTTTAATGATCGGGTTGAAAAAAACGTTGTTTTTTCTAGACCATTAAAAACTTAGGGCCAGATTCACAGAAGAGATACGATGGCGTATATCTCTGATACGCCGTTGAATCTCTCAGAGTATCTATGCGACTGATTCATAGAATCAGTTACGCATAGATAGCCCTTAGATCCGACAGGTGTAATTGACTTACACCGTCGGATCTTAGGATGCAGTACCTCGGCCGCCGCTGGGTGGAGTTCACGTCGTATTCCAGCGTCGGGTATGCAAATTAGCAGTTACGGCGATCCACGAAGGTTTTTCCCGTCGTTACGTCGGCGCACGTCTTAGTTTCCCGTCGCAAAGTTAGGGGTGCTATTAACATGGTGTAAAATTACTCCACCATGTTAAAGTATGCCCGTCGTTCCCGCATCGCTTTTGAATTTTTTTTTCCCGGTGTAAGTACGTTACGCACGTCGCGATTCACAAACACGTCAGGCCGCCGTAAGTTCGCGCAAAGCATGTCGGGAAAATTGCAAACGGAGCATGCGCAGTACGTCCGGCACGGGAGCGCGCCTAATTTAAATGGTACCCGCCCCATTTGAATTGGGCGGGCTTGCGCCGAACGTGTTTACGATACACGTTTGTTCAAAACGTCATTTACGTGGGGTCATGCTTTATTTACATAAAACACGCCCACCTCTTCACAATTTGAATTAGGCGCGCTTACGCCGGCACATTTACGCTACGCCGCCGTAACTTAGGATGCAAGTGCTTTGTGAATACAGCACTTGCCTCTCTAAGTTGCGGTGGTGTAGCGTAAATAGGATACGCTACGCCCGCCCACACTTACGCCGCCCTATGTGAATCTAGGCCTGTCTGTCCTCACAAAGGGTTAGAGGTGTAGAGGCTGGACTTCTTGGATTGTATGTTAATGAGGACAGACTTGGGGCAGGCTCACTCTAAGTTTGTTCAAAAAACCTTGCAGTCAGCCATGACATCTAAAAGCTAACAAATATGCTTTTTTATTTTTTTTAGGTATGCTGTGTGAATGGGAACACATCAATTTTGTCAAATCTCACTTCAAAAGTGGAAATATGCTTCAAAGCTCTACGGCAGCCAATGTCTGTCTCATTGGTATTCAGCATTTTTACAGCTGTCTTTTAGGTCAATTGGATTTCAAACAGGCAAACAATATAATACAATACAGATCTAAGAGCTACCTTATTTGTCATCACAGTGTAAGTCATCAGTAGGTAAATAAAATATCCACAGTTGATAATATTCAGAAAGCTTTTCTTGAATTCAGGGCAGGTCTTTTTGTAAGTTAGAAGATGCATTATAATCCTCCACCGCAGCAGTGGCTGCAAATGTATTTGACAATTGCATGCTGTTAACACCATTCTGGAATGAAACAGCATCTGTCTCTAACATTAATCATGAAACATTGCTTTTACTCACAGCAGACTGTAAAAAAAACAAAAAATACAGAAAAGTCATCTTCGGCAAGGCCCATCTTATTCTGTAATGCAAGGTATAATTACTTTAATAAATAGGATTTTTGGGACTCCTGCCTGTTGCCATAATGCAAAATTTAATCTGCAGCTGAGATGCGCTGAGGTACAGATGCAGTTTGTTAATGAAATAGATCCCTAGCATATGGCAAAACATCCCCATAGCAAATGGCACAGAGTACGCAGACCTGCTATTAATTGTGTTGGCATCCAGAGGAAATCCTCGACCTACACGTTTAAAGTAAACATAAATAGTCCCAGAAGTGGAGGAGAGGAGGAATGCACAGCTTCGCTCATAACAGATTTCCACTTGATGGCAAGTGCTACACAGTTTTATTGGTTTATGAATATGACATTTAGTTGCTATGTTTTCCTATATTTGTTATCTCATAACTTTAACTTTAAATTCTTTTGAATATGGATGCTGTCACTTTTTATTTTTTGATTGGTAATTTTATGCCATGCATTTCAAGAACAGTCAGACTTTTTACCAACATTAATTTTAGAAACAAAAGGTTAACTATGTTGAGAACTACACACCAAAACGATTAGTAGATCTAGAGATACAAGCCACTGCGATGATTCTTTGCAGTCCAATACAATGCAGGTCAATGCCAGGTGGTTGTTTTTGACCTGGATAAGCACATTTTTCTTTCACACCATACAAAACAAAAGCAGCCTACAAATTTTAATTTTTTATTGTAATGTAAAAATCTCATTGAAAATGATAATATTCTCAAACGTGTTAGAGCTTTAAAATAAAATATCACAGAGCACAACATTTCAGTTTAGCATTTGTTAGAGAGTAAATGAGAGACCGGGACATGGGCCTAAATAGTTTTTCAAACCACAGCAAATACTGTAAGCATGCTGGCCTATTTTAATAAGACAGAAATCATGTTTTAACTATACTAGCCAATCAGATTTTACTGTGTGTTTAATAATTCCAAAAACAGTATGTAAACGGGTTACATGCATTGAAATAATTATACTCTGTAATGACAAAATATCTTTCTGGTAAAGAAAACAACAGGTCGTGCTTGGGAACGTGAAGGCTTTAGGCCTGGATTTTTCCCTGCATTACTGGCTCTCCAGCTTTCCGCTGCAAACCTCTGGCCTGTTTATATTCCTAAACATGATGTGACAATACTCATGTGCATCACACTGCGCCATCTGCTGATGCTTGTGTCCATTTAGAGGAAGGCTCAGGGCCGATCCTAGGCAGGGTGCACAGGGTGCATTGCACCCAGGCGCCTGCAGAGGTGGGGGTGCCGAACATCTATCAGACTCTCTAACAGAAGCCCTCTCTGTGTCCATCCCCCTCCAGGTCCCAATAAAGTACTCTGCTTCTCCTCCTGTATTTTGTTTATTGTTAAGAGATCATGTAAGGATCCCAGGGTAATGAAGACTTTGTGGGGGAGCATCTCTGTGGTTGAGTCATTGCCATAGAAACATTTGTAAAGGGGAGGAGTTAGTAAAATGATGACGCCCATGTGGGGGCGCCAGAAATATTTCTGCACCCATGCGCCTGTGACCCTAGGATCGGCCCTGGGAAGGCTGGTGTGTGGTGGACCTAGCAATGAACCAGGGGTGCATGGTAAGGAAAAACAAGGATCATAGGAGTGGAGTGGGCCTAGAGTTCACTGTGGACAGACTTTGTGGCAAAGAAGTTGTGAGCGTTACTTTAACAGACTGCTATTTGGAATATAATTTGAGGAGCAGAGTTGGTGGGAGCAGTTAACATGGCTGCTGAACTGACTCTGCTGGCTGTTGCAGGGCCAGGGGGTGTGTGAGTGACTGGAGTATGCAGTGCACAGTGGTTGGTGTTGGTGGTTTATTACTAGGGATGAGCCAAACACCCCCTGGTTTGGTTCGCAGCAGAACATGCAAACAGGCAAAAAATTTGTTCGAACGCGATTAAAGTCTATGGGATACGAACGTGCTCATTTTAAAGGTTATATGCAAGTTATTGTCATAAAAAATGTTTGGGGACCTGGGTCCTGCCCCAGGGGACATGTATCAATGCAAAAAAAAGTTTTAAAAATTGCAATTTTTTTGGGAGCAGTGGTTTGAATAATGCTTAAAGTAAAACAATAAAAGTAAAATATTCCTTTAAATTTAACCTGGGGGGTGTATATAGTATGCCTGTAAAGTGGCGTATTTTTCTCGTGTTTAAAACAGTCCCTGCACAAAATTACATTTCTAAAGGAAAAAAAGTAATTTAAAACTACTCGTGGCTATAATGAATTGTCGGGTCCCAGCAATACAGATAAAAGTCATTGAAAAAAACAGCATGGGTTCCCCCCAGTCCATTACCAGGTCCTTTGGGTCTGGTATGAATATTAAGGGGAACCCCAAACCACAATTTAAAAAAGAAAAATTGCGTGGGGGTCCCCCCAAATTCCATATTAGGCCCTGGTATGGATATTAAGGGGAGCCCTGCGCCAATTTTTTTTTTCAAATGGCGTAGAGGTCCCCTCAAAATCCATACCAGAACCTTATCTGAGCACGCAACCTGGCAGGCCGCAGGAAAAGAGGGGGGATGAGAGAGCGCCCCCCCTGAACCGTACCAGGCCACATGCCCTCAACATGGGGAGGATGTCCCCATGTTGATTGGGACAAGGGCCTCATCCCCACAACCCTTGCCCAGTGGTTGTGGGTGTCTGCGGGCAGTGGGCTTATCAGAATATGGAAGCCCCCTTTAACAAAGTAAACACCAAGATCCCAGCCCCCCCCCATGTGAATTGGTAATTGTACCCCTACCATTTCAAAAAACAAAGTGTCAAAAATGTTAAAAACCACAGTAGACAGCTCTCTCGCAACCCTCTTTTCCTGTGGCCTGCCAGGTTGCATGCTCAAATAATTGTCTGGTATGGATTTTTGGAGGGAACCCTGTGCCATTTTTTTTGTTTTGGCGTGGGGTTCCCCTTAAAATCCATACCTGACCTGAAGGGTCTTCCATTTGCATGTACAGTGACTCCTACAGTCATCCAAGTTACCCGTGTCTCCTCCTGAAAGCTAACTTGTACTATCTAAAGGACCATTGCTGCACTCTGTACCCACATTCAAGCCCACATACTGGATGTCTCCTGCAAGAGTCTGCCCATTGACCATTTACTTTGCATCTAGTGCAGGAAAAAAGTGCACGGAACTGCATGTGGTGTAAACTAGCACTAAAAGCAATGCTGTCCTCATTGAAAAATGTAGCATTTGCAGAACAGAAGAGATTTAAAAGAACTAGCAAAGGCAATCTTTCATTTTGTTGATATTTTTTTTAAGAAATCTAAAATTCCTAGTAGAAATTGTGTGTGTTTATCAGTAGACAATGCAAGTATTAATATAGGGAGACTTAGTGGTCTACAAAAGTTGGTTAGGAACCATAGCAATAATGTCCAGGACTGATTGTGTTATTTTCTCCAAGTAAACATCAAAAAAGATGTTGGCCTGTAGGCCATACGGTAACCCTAGTTTTCAATTACACTTCTAAAAGTAATAAATAATGGAACAGTTGAATAGTTTTTTTGTACATTCTACACCACAGAAAACTTCAAAAGACAGATTTTTGGACCAGATGCTTGCATCAAATCATATGTGGATTTACAGAGTGGAATAAATCCACAAGTAAGATGGGTGAAAGAATTAATGTGTGACCCCATAACAAGTTTACTTTTAAGTGACCCACTACTGTTCTATGTGCATCTGAACACTTTATTTGCAACAAAAAAGAAAAAATTCTTTACATGGTGCATTCTGTTTTTTCCAAACTTTTCAAATAGCTACTTAACAGGTTTCATTGGTCAATAGCCTAATGTAGTTAACACCAAATTAAACAACTTGCATACTTTTTGGTTGTCAATTCGCAACAAGACAGCTCTTAAAATTTTCATATTTGGAATAAATAGATTGGGATTCCTTCTTTAAAGATGTAACATGCTTCTATTTGACATGCGGCTGCTTTTTCAGAAAAAAATGCCATTACATGATTCAATTTTTAGTTTTAAGATGCCTATAATTGTTCCAAAGCACCTACAGTTGTGCAGCAATAATCCCACTCACATTATAAATGATTTCCTTATGGTTATCTCCTCAGAAGAAGTTCAAAACATCAGAAGTCAATGAATTAGAAGAGTCTGTCGATTTTGAAACGATAATGTTCTACATTTCAAAAATAATGTCAGCTGTTATAAGAACTTTATGCTTTTCTTTGCTTTGGCGACATTAGAAATAACTTTCAGTCCTTTCACACAGCAATGCTACCATTAAGCAGACCTTTACTCAAAAGAGAAAGGGCAGGTTATTCAACTACCTGCATGATCTTGCGCATGCGCAGTTGGGAGCTGGATGTGACTCCTCGAGAAGTCAAAGGCTGGGAAAAAAGAATGTTGAAGCAGTAGGCGCTTTAATGTGTGTTGAAGTCAAGGCAAGTATAAATGAGACTAAGTTTCATTTTTAAGTAAAAAATAAGTTATACTTACCTGCTCTCTGCAACAATAGTGCACAGAAATAACTGTCTCTTGCTTTTCTGGCAGTCCCCCACTGGTGTGGTTACCAGGTGCTATGGAGACATCCATGCATGTGTACCCCCAAGCCAGGATGTGTGTATCCATAAACACACACAGTGCTAGTAAGCCATGCTCCCACACCCTCCTCACAGGTGTGGTACTGATATTAGCAGGCGATTATGGCTCCTCCTGCCCTCAGTGTTTCCTTTTTGAAACCAAGAAGTAAGGGGAGCAGTGCTGCAGCAGAGACAGCTTTTAAGTAATGACAGAAGCCAGGTAAGTGTTTAGGAGTGAAGGGGCTAGGAAAGATAGTGTTTTCTTTACATTAATGCATTCAACTTTTGAACTTTAAACTCTTGTGAATAAAAAGTGGTCAGTGGTAAAGAATTAAGCTACTGTAATTTAAAAAAAATATATAGATTGTGCAGCATTAGGAAATATTTTGTGACTTTAATTTCTCACCTGATTTGTTCTCATCATTCATATTTATAGTATGTATACATTATTTTGATAAAGGCGATGAACCGCAACCAAATTGATGATGCTAATCATGATAATTACACATTTCCTGTGCCCTGGTTACCCAAAACTTTAACTTGTACAGTTACAGTGTATAGTAGGTCATGTTCTATCTTTATAATGCTTGCATGTTAGCCATATAAAGGTTTACAGTGGATCCTCGGATTACGAGCATAATCCGTTCCAGGAGAATGCTCGTAATCTAAAGTACTCGCATATCAAAGTGAGTTTCCCCACTGAAGTCAATAAAAACTAACCATTCCCGAGCCTTTCCAAGGTTTGCCGGGGTTAGCCGAGCTGTCCTCGGGCCTCTCTGTGCATTTCCGAAAGGCGCCAATCGGCTGCGATTCGGCTCCGAGACAACACTCGCAAACCGAGTTAGGATTATTTTAAACACAGTGCTCGTATTGTGAAACGCTTGTTAACCGCGTTACTCGCAATCCGAGGTTCCACTGTACTTTTTCTGAGGTCATTTGTCATGACTGGATTCTCATGCTAGTCTGTCTTTATAGTAAAGAATATATAGCTATAGCTCGCGGATTTATAACAGATTGCCTAAGGGTTTTATCGTTCCTGTATTTCCACAATTCTCCAAAGAAAAAAGAAGTGATATACACTGGACTTTCTTCTTCTAGTGGATGATAAAGTAAGGACTGGGAAGCGACCCATATAGGACTCTCCCCAAACACTGCACCACCGTGACAAGATAATTCCACGTATTCCACTATTATCTCTCCACAAAGATATTTGATCATTATATGTTTAGCAACTGTTCCTCTAAACTCAGAGCAGTAGAGAATAATTTTTTTAATTAATGTGTGTCCAAGACCAACATGTAATGTGCGTGCTACAACAGGAAGCATATTTCAACATGCCTGGCTCTCATTCAATCTGGCAAACATAGAGAAATCAATTAGTAACATGCACAGGTTGGGCTGATTTATATTCCATCCAACAACTCTAATAGCAGAATGAAGTTCCCCAAGAGCTTTAGGAGCTAGATAAGCTCTATATCTTCATGATTAATCATACATGTTTGGCGCACATTACAGTCCATGATGCTGTTTACCCTGGACTGCATGTCGAGTGCTATTAGACCACCTGCTATGTTAATCTGTTACGCTTTTGGATCTCTGGCTAGGATCTCTTCATTTTTCTCAGTCACGACTAAAAAAATATATACTGTACCATATCTGACCTGAGTAACAGTATCAAGGTAAAAGAAAAAAGAAGAAGAAGAAGAAGAAAAAAAAAAAAATTATGCAGTGCAGTAACTTCATACATGAGTAGCATGCTAGTTCTTCGGTGCTCACTATGGGGTGTTTATCATGATAAGTCCATATATTCAGCTGCAGTTTTATTGACGGAACTAAAGTCTATTCCTCACTGTCCCTATAGATTGTACACACATACAAAACAATATAATTTAAGTAAAATACAGCCATGGAAAAAGAATATTAGAAGGTTTAGAAAAGTTACTGTCAGGGATATTGGTGACGCAGGGGAGCTCTACCAATGTGTGAAGTGGCCCATCATTGTCATAAATTATTTGTGATGAGGGACCACCCTTCCCTTTCACTCTGGAGTAGATTAAACATGAAAAGAACAACTGACAATCACCTCAAATTTTCTCTAAATTTTGTAGACTGTTCATTATTATACAGGTAGTTGCCATATTTGAAATGAATAGAATGTATGTGTTGTATGTAGTTTGTGTGCAGCAATCAAGGAAAGCACAAACAAAGTAGGGTTCTTGGAACTTGAATGGCTGGGACAGGCTCAGTGAGACCCTAATCCTTTTCAATTCTAGGAGAATGTTTCATACAATGCCTAAACGTTCTCATACTGCAGTGTGTATAAACTGTACATTGGTGACCATGCAAAAGTCTGCAGTGAGTCCTTCCGAAGTCCAACAGAAAGAAAGAAAACAGGACCGTCGGACTTACGAGAAAAAAAAGTCAGATGGAGGCTACACACGGCCAAACTTTCCGAGAAAATAAGCATGTCTGACTTTTTTTCTTGGACAGTTTGGCCGTGTGTACGAGGCATAACAAAAAGCAAGAAACCTGTTGATGGTACCTGACTTTAAAGTAGATAGTAGTTTGTATATAATTTATCTATGGTTACTACTACTATTTTCTAGATCGTTGTATATCATAAAAACTTTCCGTTTTTTAAATGTTATTATTTTTTTCAGTAAAATACCGCCATCGCCATTTTTCATATTTTTGTTACATCTCATTGCCACCGACTTACTGCAGCTTATTCCTAACTATATGAATACAACCAGCGATGCTTTCATGGCATTTTCTTAATGGCCACAGCAGAGTACCATGTCTGCATATTGTGTGCTGAACAGCCACTTCTAGCCACCATGTGACAGGGGGACAACACAGGTATGTGGGAAGCACATTGGCTAAGTGGTTAACATTTCTGCCTAGCAACACTAGGGTCATTGGTTTTAATCCCAACCATGGCACCCCCTGCCTGGGGTGTGCATGTTCTCCCTGTGCTTGTGTAGGATTCAAGACAAGGTTTTCACACTCCAAAGACACACTGTATGGTAGGGTTAATTGGTTTCTGTCTAAATGTTTGGCCCTAGTATGTGTATAAATGTGAGTTGGGACCTTAGATTGTAAACTTGTTGAGGGCAGGGACTGATGTGAGTGTACAATATATATGTGTAAAGCACTGTGTAAATTGACAGCACTTTATAAATACCTGTAATAATTTCATACAGCCAGGGCTTTTGTTCTCTGAGAATAGGTGCAGGAACTTAACCATGCCCACCATACACACATACCTGCCAAATGGCATCAAATACATACAACCCCTCCCTCCACTGCCCTCATCTTCTCCCCCCTCCTTAAGAACTCCACCATCTGCCACATGTCTTACCTTTGTTGCAATAATAAGCTGAAGCACCCATCTGGCTGTAGTACCTCCCAGCATACTATACTATACTACAGTCACATACAAGGGAGATCATGCAGTAGGAGCATCAACAACTGGTCACCAGGGAAAAAATGGACACCACAGAGGATGCAACCTGCCATGCACCTCCTACCACCCATGACGTCACTGAACCCTGGGCATCTGTTCTGTATCTCCCTTGTCCCTGTCCTGCACTCAGTGGCATCTGCTCAGGAGATCTGACGTGTGGGAGCTACTAGGAGATAAGCTATCATTTGTAAATGCAGAAGCTGGACTTCAGTGTTACAAAGAGATGAGCAGGGAGAAAAAAACCTGAGCCAGAGGTGGTGAAACTGAGTTCCCCCAAGTTCCTGCTGAAAAAAAGCCCTTCATACAGCACAACTGGGAGACAGGGATAGAGTGTTCTGATTCTATAATAGCAAGTGCCTTAACAAGAAACTTCTTGACAGGATGAACAGGTATCATTTTATTGAAAGCTGCAGATTTAATATGTTGAAAAATATTTTGAGAATAATGCTTATATGAATTTTTAATGAATAGGTGTTTGGTATAGAAACAGAGAGTGCAATATATACATATTTTAACTTGATTTCTTTGTTGGCGTTGCATATTCTAATGATAAGCTATCCAAAATGATTGGATACAAACGTAAGCTATCCAACATTATTGGATACAAACGTAAGCTATCCAACATTATTGGATACAAACGGAAGCTATCCAACATTATTGGATACAAACATAAGCTATCCAACATTATTGGATACAAACGTAAACTATCCAACATTATTGGATACAAACGTAAGCTATCCAACATTATTGGATACAAACATAAGCTATCCAACATTATTGGATACAAACATAAGCTATCCAACATTATTGGATACAAACATAAGCTATCCAACATTATTGGAAACAAACGTAAACTATCCAACATTATTGGATACAAACGTAAGCTATCCAACATTATTGGATACAAACATAAGCTATCCAACATTATTGGATACAAACATAAGCTATCCAACATTATTGGATACAAACGTAAACTATCCAACATTATTGGATACAAACATAAGCTATCCAACATTATTGGATACAAACGTAAGCTATCCAACATTATTGGATACAAATGTAAGCTATTCAACATTATTGGATACAAACATAAGCTATCCAACATTATTGGATACAAACGTAAGCTATCCAACATTATTGTATACAAATGTAAACTATCCAACATTATTGGATACAAATGTAAACTATCCAACATTATTGGATACAAACATAAGCTATCCAACTTTATTGGATACAAATGTAAACTATCCAACATCATTGGATACAAACATAAGTTATCTAACATTATTGGATACAAACATAAGCTATCCAACATTATTGGATACAAATGTAAGCTGTCCAACATTATTGGATACAAAGGTAAAGACGATTATCCAAATGTTGGCCATTGAATAGAAGGTTAATGACTGTTAAATGTCTTCATAAATGATTGTTATTTGAAGAAAAGTTGTGAAAGTTGAATTGTTTTTATTTTATTTGGTGCATCTGAGTACTGGCAGATGTGTGCTATGAGATGCAGGATAAACAGTGTACAGTTCCATGCCTAAAAGAACACATGAATTTTTCATGTGCTCAAGTTTATGTTGCATTTTAATTAGATAAAGGTTCATTTGTATGTATGTTTCTTTCAATATGATTATTTTGTGAGGTTTTGTATTATCATAGCAAGCATAAAAATATTATTCCTTGTTAAGTTTTACCAAGCAGAAAGTTGAAGTTGAATTACAAAAACCATAACAGGTCTAACAGTGTCCATATCAATTTATTTTATAATGTGGCTTTATATGGCAAGGAAAATTTAGGTGCTTGACAGACCTATGAGAAATGCCTCCTGTCCTGACTTTGGTCTCTGCACTCTTAATTACTTTCTGTGCCTAAGGTGTGTTTTATGCTTTCATTTTATTATTTTGTTAAGAAAAAAGGCTGCAAGCACTCAAGCCTGAGAGCTGCAATGATGAGATATGCCTAAGAAAAAAGGTCACAAAGCCGCTGAAAAAGACCAGTTATTCCCAGCTAAGTAATAACAAATATCTGCTGAATGTTGAAAGAGAAGTATCCAACATCAAAGTATGGTATTAGGACATATAAAAATAGTCATCATCTTCTTGTTAAACACAACAACAAAAAAAACAGTGTTACCGGTTAGCTGGCAAATATTGTTCAGTTTGACTCAATCCTTTAAAATTGTAACAATTTTCAAAATGTTGTTGTCCATTTGTAGCCCCTAGATAGTGAAGGACACTTTTCAGACATATTTCATTGGTTATTACTTTCAAGTTTAAATTGCAGTTTTCTTATCCTTAGAGTGCTTCCACTATCAACTGCCTATTTCCAGCATTTGGAGAAGTGACAAAGGGAAGGAACTGGATGGATGATAGGATCTTTCATAAACAGCTTCTTTGTGCTTTATATATTAACAGAGCAAAGATGAATGATGTGCAACAATAAATAGCACCAATCAGAAATGTGAGAATGCCTAGTGCCGGAAACCAGACAGTAGATATATTCACATAATGATAGAATATTACCAGCATAAATAAACTGCATTACATGCAGCAAAATAATGGACCATAACATTTTCTGATGATAAGCATCACAGGCACACTGACATTGAGACAAAGTGAGCCCTCTTCCTCAAGTTGAAAAAAATAAGCGAGGCAGCAACTGTAACGCCTTAAAATGTCAGCTCTGCCGAGTCTTCAGAACTGCTCTGTGCTCTACACCTTCAGACCACAGACAGTAGGATCAGTACTGAGAAAAACATGCTTACTTGAAATGTTTGGGCCACCTTTTAAAATGAGGGCCAACTTTTGTATACTTCATGTTTTGCTGTTGTGCTAACTGGAGGATGTGTGTTATGGCCATATTGTCTATATCTTTGTATTGCTATGTTGCTTAGTTCAGCCAATGTGTCTGTCTACATTGGAACTTGTTTTTCTTTAATAAAAAAATACATTGAAATATAAAATGAGGGCCAACTATAAGGACACGTGTTTTATTACGTACTTTGTTTTTTATCTTTCGGAAACGTTAGTAGAAAAAAGAGCTCCATTATAGGAATAGAAAACTTTACACTGCCTCTCCATAGTCCATAGAGGATGTAAAGTTCTAGTCATTTCAGCTGGCGGCTTTTCCTTAAAGGGGTTGTAAAGGTTTGTTTTTTATTTACTAAATAGGTTCCTTTAAGCTAGTGCATTGTTTGGTTCACTTACATTTTCCTTCGATTTCCCTTCTAAATGTTTATTTTCTTTGTCTGAATTTTCTCACTTCCTGTTTCTCCTCAGTAACTTGCCCCCATCATCCGAGCTGTGGTTAGTCAGCCAGAACAGCTTACTGAACAGCTTACTGAACAGCTTACTGAGGAGGAACAGGAAGTAAGAAATTCAGACAAAGAAAACAAAGAAAAATAACTAAATGTAGAAGGGAAATCCAAGGAAAAGGTTAGTGAACCAACAATGCACTAGCTTAAAGGAACCTATTTAGAAAATAAAAAACAAACCTTTATGTGACAGACTCACCTGGGACAGAGGCTTTTGGAGGGGACTGAATGCTAGCCTCTTGCCTTGCGTTCATGGGCCCTGGCATTTGGGGGAATGGTGCTCTTTGTGAGCTGTGTGCCTGGGACCCTATATATGCAATTAGAGTGACTGATTCACACTGTTGGGGCATACAGTGTAAGGAGATGCTAATGCCATCCCCTCTAGTCATCTGTCTGTTCTCTGTGCTAATTGACCCTGCTATTGTGTGAAGATGTCCTGTGTTTACACTTATGATAATGTGTATTGTATAGCAGGTGAGCGAGGAGACGGGACGTCTACCCTGAAAGGTTATATCTATGAGTCGCCTAGTCTGGGAAAATGATTAGTTAATTAGCTCATGTTAATTTATGTTCTGGTTACATCCTCTCTGTATATAAGGTTGTATTCTTGGTTCTATTAAACACTCCATGTTCAGCAGACAAACAAGTCTCGTCTCGTTGTGTGCTTGAGAGCAGCTGGAATATCTGATATCTATATCCAGACTGATAGGAAGGGGTATATGACGGAAGCACTCAAGCAGAGTGTGGGACGTTCCGTTACACTTTACAACCCCTTTTATAGCTAGTAACGTTCTGTATGGTTACAGGTGATACACCTTGTGCAGCCTGCAACGTGAGATAACAGATAATGTAGTCTGCAATCTAACACAATGGAATGTGTATCAGTAAAGTGCACTCTGCCAAAACAAAATCTAACGTTTGGGGGGAAAAAAATATTAAAGTAAAATAAATGTTTACTTTATAAATGTATAACTCTCAAAAACAATACATACATACAATATTTCAGCTTAACAACCCTTAAATGTGGTGGCTGAATAAATGTTATTTTCTTGGGCTTTTTTTCTTTTCTTTTTTTCTCTTTTTAACCTGGTTGACACCTGAAGCACAGAGGACCATGGTATGTGTTTCTGTGCGATTCAGTGCCTTGCCATTTTTAGCCTATTCATTTGAATGGGCTGCAAACCTGCACACCCAGTGCATTTTCAACGGGATGGGGGAAACTTGCATGGAATTTTGGTTTCCTGCACTGCTATCTAGTGTAAATGAGCCTTTAAAGTGTATTTAGAGCCACAACTTGTATTTTAGTTTTGTATAGAGTGGTGAATGGTTAAAACCCTTACCAGGTTATTGTTGCTGTCTGTGAGACTTTAGTAAATTGGGTTTAAACTTTTTTTAATCTAGTTTTTGAAAGTCAGGCTGAAATGCATATGAGTATCTAGAGGACTGGGAGGCACAACAGATAGTAGCAACTGTATTAACCATTTAAGCCCCGGACCATTTGACGGGTCACTTTTTGCAATGCGGCACTGCGTCGCTTTAACTGACAATTGTTGTGCGATGTGGCTCCCAAACAAAATTGACCTCTTTTTTTTCCCACAAATAGAGCTTTCTTTTGGTGGTATTTGATCACCTCTGCGGTTTTTATTTTTTGCGCTATAAACAAAAATGGAGCGACAAATTTGAAAAAAACACAATATTTTTTACTTTTTGCTACAGTATAATAAATATCCCCAAAAAATAGTTTTCCTCAGTTTAGGTTGATATGTATTCTTCTACATATTTTTGGTAAAAAAAAAAAATCGCAATAAGCGTTTATTGATCGTTTGCGCACAAGTTATAGTGTCTACAAAGTAGGGGATAGTTTTATGGCATTTTTATTAATATTTTTTTTTTACTAGTAATGGCGGTGATCAGCGATTTTTATCGTGACTGCGACATTATGGCGGACACATTGGACACTTTTGACACATTTTTCGAACCATTTTGATATATAGCGATCAGTGCTATAAAAATGCACTGATCACAGTGAAAATTACACTGGCAGTAAACTGTAGGGGTTAAGTGTGCCCTAGTGAGTGCTTCTTACTGTAGGGGGGATGGGCTGTGTGTGACAGACAGTGATCATCACTTTTGATTACAGGAAGCGGTGATCTCTGTCATTGTCACTAGACAGAGCGTGAGAAGATCGCAGGTATCTCTGCGGGCTCACGGAGCTTGCAGTGGCACGCACGTCCATAATGCCACTTCCTTAAAGGCGACGTACAGGTATGTCTTTTTGCCCTGGAGTGCCATTCTGTCGACATGCTGGTGCGTGCGGCGGTCGGCAAGCAGTTAACTCAATGTCTGGCAAGAATTACAAAAGTCTCAACAGACCTCTCACATTTTGAGAGTGCTAGTATCATGCTGCACAGCAGGGCTACTTGTTCCTATTATTGCTGTATAGCAAGACCTACTAGTCACTGCATTGACAACCTCTTAAGCTCATCACAGGAGACATATTCATTAACTCATGGAGTTTTTTTCTAAATCCCAGAATCTTCCAACTCCTGTTCGAGGGATTTTATTAAATCCATACTCAGAGGGTTTTTCTCCTGATATTGGATTGTGTTATGTGACTAGTCTATGTGACAACAGTAGAGTTTTTCTTAAAGCTAAAGTTTACCCATTATCCTTGCTCCCTGTAACTTCTCCTAATCAACATACTAATATTTTTTTTTATTATGTACAGTATCCTATTTTAGACTCAGTGATGTCACCCATGGCTCCCTGTTCCTTGCTATACAATTCAGGGAGATCAGGACTGGTGAGATAGGCTGACAGAGTTCTGAAAACATCACAGCACCTTGCCTTAGCAGTGGACTGGTTCTTAGGAGGGGTTGTTCCAACGTCTAAATGCCTTGATAGGAGGATGGCTGTTCCCAGGAGGATTGCTTTTGCACTCATACTGCTCTAGGTAAGGAGCTTCCATGATTGAAAAGAACTAAAATGCAATGAATAAAAGGGATGGGCAAGAAACACTAAGGGCCCTTGCACACAAGTGATCCGATCAGGTCTGCCTGTCAATTTTTCAGGTGGATCTGATTGGAAGGTCCATGCATTCCTATGAAACAGCGGGCTGTTTACAACCCGCCTACTTCAGGGTCTGCTGAAGAAGTCCCCGCCTTGTAAGGGACGTAACGCGTACGGAAGAGGCGCTGTGACGTCACCCGCGGCCATCATGCATTACCTGTATACAAGCAGAAAAATGTTACTGCGCTGGTCTGAATATGCTATGACACAAAGTGATTAACCCCTTAGGCTTGGTTAATAAAAATATATACTTGTATGTGATACAATAAAGTGCTAAATCCAGTGCAGTGATGTACGTGATAAAACACGATAGATAATTAAATAAATATATAAATAACAATATCCAACTCTCGTGAACGTGTACAGTTGCGTGATGCTATGTACATCAACTGTGCCAACAAACAAAATTCGAGTAAATAAATAACAATATCAAAATCTCTCAATATAAATTAATATCCAACTCTCTTTCACATATATAAATTGTGCGAGGTGCTATGGGCAACTATTTTGCCAGCAAACAAATATAAATATGAATATAACTATAAATAAATATTTAAATAAATAAATATAAATATGAATAGAAAGTGCCAAGTGATATCATATGTGCAAAATATATGTATCAAAGTTCATGTGCATTCATAATATGACACATCCCAAATGGCGTAGAAAAACACAGCTTTCACAATTAGAGTCCAATCAGGGATTAGTGTGGTGATTAATCCTGGTATTATGTCACATGCATGCAGAGTGCTGCTATTTCTTCCACCCGACTGAAATAAGTGCTACCACCACCAACTGCTGAAATGCACACTCACCAGACCCCAGCTGGTAATAGGCCAAACACGTATTCCGTTTTAGTCGATGGGTATGTCCTCCTTTTTCTCACAAGATATTCCTTAATGCCTCAAAAAACAAGGGGCTCATCATGGTGTAGTACGTATAAAAGGTTTTGTTTATTTAAATTAATAAAAAATCAGACTACTCACAAGAGAGGTGCTTTAAGACCAACACCTGGTATCTTTGGCAGTATCGGGCTTAAACAGCCGCTCACCAGCTTATCTTTAGGGTGCATACCCGGCTTCTGCTATACTGTGGTTCCACTGGTCAAAATGCACTCCCTCTATGTGCTGTCCACCTGGCTTCTACGCGTTTCGCAAATATGCGTCATCAGGAAAGCTTTTTTATATAATTTTAAATAAACAAAACCTTTTATACGTACTACACCATGGCAGTTGGTGGTGGTAGCACTTATTTCAGTCGGACCCCCCACCCGCTAGAAGGCAACGACGTATATATACGCCCATCTGCCTGTACGTGCCATTCTGTGATAACACAAAAACACAAGCCTTTACAACCCCTTTAAAGTTTATAGCTGTATGTGTGTTATTTGAAGAAAATATTTTATTAGCTTTTCACAGCACTATGATTTTGAAACACAGTGTTAGCACTTTTTTGAAGTTAGCGCCACGTTTATTCATTTACATTATAGAGACCAATGGATGCTCACTCCCAGAATTACAGAAGCAATGTTTTTTTTTTGTCCTAGCAACAAGACAGGATGTGGGGATTGCTATCTGGCAGTTTTTCATCCAGGCTTCCAGTGGGGCCCAAAGGACCTATAAGGTATTATAATAAAATGTATAAACATTTTACAAAGCTGCACAGATTTAATATCTACTGTGGCCCCTTGACTGCATAGGCTATTTTCTGGAAAAGGTGAATTTAGCTTTTAATGAGAAACTAAACCCTCCTATCCTTTACAGTCAAGGAAGCTGCCATCTTATTATTACTATTATTATTATTATTATTATTATTATTATTATACAGGTTTTATATAGCACCAACAGTTTGCTCTGCGTTTAACAAAATAAAGGCAGACATTACAGTTACAATTTGGTACAAGAGGAATCAGAGGGCCCTGCTCATTAGAGCTTACAATCTAAAAACAAGGGTCAATTGATACGAAAGTTAATAGCTGTGGGGGATGAAGCTGATGGAGGAAGTAAAACAGTGTATTAGATAGAAGCAGGATAGGCTTCTTTAACCACTTGCTTACTGGGCAGATTTACTCCCCTCCTGCCCAGGTGAAATTTCAGCTTCCGGCACTGCACCACTTTAACTGACAATTGCGCGGTCATGCGACATGGCTCCCAAACAAAATTGACGCCCTTTTTTTCCCCACAAATAGAGCTTTCTTTTGGTGGTATTTGATCACCTCTGCGGTTTTTATTTTTTGCGCTATAAACAAAAAAAGCAACAATTTTGAAAAAAAAAAAACAATATATTTTACTTGTTGCTATAATAAATAGCCCAATTTTTTTTTTTTTTTAATTTCTCAGTTTAGGTCGATACGTATTCTTCTACATATTTTTGGTAAAAAAAAAATAAAAAATCGCAATAAGCGCTTACAAAATATAGGACTGAATTATTATTATTATTATTATTCTAATTTTTTTATTTTATATTACTAGTAATGGCGGCGATCTGCGATTTTTTTATTGGGACTGCGACATTATGGCGGACACATCGGACACTTTTGACACATTTTTGGCGCCATTCACATTTATACAGCGATCAGTGCTATAAATATGCACTAATTACTGTATAAATGTGACTGGCATCGAAGGGGTTAACACTAGGGGGTCAGGAAGGGGTTAAATGTGTTAAATGTGTGTTAAATGTGTACCTGTATTGTGTTCTAACTGTTAACTCTTAAACTGCAACTGTCATTTTCACAATAAACAATGCAATTTAAATGCATTTTTTGCTGTGAAAATTGTCCCAAAAATGTGTCAAAATTGTCCGAAGTGTCCGCCATAATGTCGCAGTCACGAAAAAAAACGCTGATCGCCGCCATTAGTAGTAAACAAAAAAAAATAATAAAAATGCAATAAAACTATCCCCTATTTTGTAAACGCTATAAATTTTGCGCAAACCAACCGATAAACGCTTATTGCGATTTTTTTTACCTAAAATAGGTAGAAGAATACGTATCGGCCTAAACTGAGGAAAAAAAAATTATATATGTTTTTGGGGGATATTTATTATAGCAAAAAGTAAAAAATATTGCATTTTTTTCAAAATTGTCACTCTGTTTTTGTTTATAGCGCAAAAAATAAAAACCGCAGAGGTGATCAAATACCACCAAAAGAAAGCTCTATTTGTGGGGAAAAAAGGACGCCAATTTTGTTTGGGAGCCACGTCGCACGACCGCGCAATTGTCTGTTAAAGCGACGCCGTGCCGAATCGCAAAACCTGGCCTGGGCATTTAGCTGCAAAATGGTCCGGGGCTTAAGTGGTTAAAGGCACAACAGTAAAATCAGAGTTCCCTTTTTATTCTTTAAGTTAGCAGGATCCACAGGTAAAAAAAAACAATGTAACATACATAGGTGAGGTTTAGTAAAGACAGTTTTGTTAATGCTAGTGACAGACTGCATCATATATGTATTTTTTTATTTGGCCTTTAGTACCACATTCAGTGTTACTTGAGTGATTTTAATATTCACTTTCCACAGATATTCACAGTGAACTGCCTGCATGCTTACTAACCTGTCTTATAAATCAGATTAAGAGCTATCTGGATGGTAAACAGCTGCAGAAAGAATTCTCCAGCTTTGCTGTGGGCTCTGACTTACTCTGCACTGCAGTCAGCACAGTGGTAAGTGGCAGTGCAGAAAAGCAGAGAAATGAACTGTGCTCCCTTACGCTGTTGTAAGTCCTTATCAAGCTGTGAAAATTGCCAGAAACGGCTGGCGATGAATCTCAGCATTACTGGAGATGGTGACAGGGAAGATGCCAAGTTCGTTTCAGTGTTATGGAAAATCCTGTAGCGCTGGATATGCCTCCCATAATGTTTGCTCTCTTTATTTCTAACAAAAGATTACTACATTCACTTATATGAGTACGATGACAAAATGGGTAAAAACTAGGTAGTGGATTTTTTTTTTTACAAAGTATTATGTTATGCCTTTTTTTCCTCGCCGTTGTCAATGTGGAATTAAGAAGTATTTTTTTTGGGCAGAATGTAAGTATGCAGTGCCTTGAAAAAATATTCATACCCATTAAAATTTACCACATTTTGTCATGTTACAACCAAAAACTTAAATGTATTTTATTGGGATTTCATGTGATAGACCAACACAAAGTGGAAGGAAAATGATAAATGGTTTTCAATTTTTTTTTTACAGATAAGTATCTGAAAAGTGTGGTGTGCATTTGTACTCAGCCCCCTTTACTATGATACCCCTAACTAAAATCTAGTGGAACCAATTGCCTTCAGACATCATCTAAATAGTAAATAGAGTCCACCTGTGTGTAATTTAATCTCAGCTATTCTGTGAAGCCCTCAGAGGTTTGTTAGAGAACGTTGTTGTGTTCCTTGGCTTTCGTGATGCTGTTTGTTCACTAAACAGGTCAGGGATAAAGTTGTGCGGAAGATTAAAGCAGGGTTAGGCTATAAAAAATATCCCACGCTTTGAACATCTCACGGAGTACTGTTCAATCCATCATCCGAAAATGGAAACTAAATAGCGTGGCAGAGGCAGGCTGTGATAAGTGTTGGGCGTATGGTTCAGCCTAAGTTGGGGTCGAACATTAGCTGTTCGGCCTGTTCGTCCAACACCCTAATTCGCAGGGTGCTCGGCGAGTGTTCACCCCGCTGAACACCCTGCAATGCACTGCGCACTACAAAGTGAACTTTGCCCAATCAGGGTGCAGTATAAGCTGGATGCTAAGTAGAGGGTCGGGAAGCAGCATATTTAACAACCGATGAGTCATCAGCTGCCAATCAGTTTCACAGCTGACAGCTAAATAAAAATAAATAAATTGCTGGTTAAACAAAAATAAAAAAAACATCATGAGGTCCCATAGGGCAGTACCCAGGTCCCCATGCCAAAAAAAAGGTGTGGAGGTCCCCCCAAAATCCACACTAGACTCTAATCCATGTATGCAGCCTGGCAGGTCAGTAAAGGGGAGGACGAGTGAGCGCCCCCCCTCCTGAACCTTACTAGTCCACATGCCCTCAACATGGGATGGTCAACAGGTTTATAGGGACTAGAACATCCTGAGTGCCGACCATCCCTTTCCTTACTCTGGTACGTTGGAGGCATCAGTAGCCTCAAGGTCTAAGCACCAGGCAGAGTTTTTATGTACCCACTATCCCTTTCCTTAAATGGGGGTGGGTTTTTTGCCCCCCCATTGCCCCCCCCCCCAAAGCACCTTGTCCCCATATTGATGGGGACAAGGGCCTCATGCCTACAACGTGGCCGCTGGTTGTGGGGGCTTATCAGAATCTGTAAGCCCCCAGATCCTGCCACCTCTTGTGACTAAGTATGGGGTACTTAGTACCCCTACCCATTCCCCAAAAAAGTGTCAAAAAGTAATAAAAACACAGAGAGAGTTTATGACAATTCCTTTATTAAAAAAGAGAAAAACAGTGTTCCCCAATGTAAATCCCCCATGCTGAGGTGCCACCAGGTGACGTAGCCAGGTGGCCTCACCCCTTACTCATATAAGAACTGGCAAATGGCAGAGCCAGCAGTAGGCAGCCAGCCTTCATGGATGGCAGGATAATTTTTTTTTGTTTTGATTTGTTTTCTTTGATGTATTTTTTTTTCCAATAGCTGGTTGTGCGCTATTGCAACTGCGATTCAATTTAAATGGAATTATTTATAAATTAAATTGTTGTCCTGTATATGCTACATATGTGCCACTTTAGTGCCTGTGGTGTCCCCTTAGTCTGCTTGTATATTTAAAGGATTTTTTCATTTTTATTGTTGCACTTTAAGCATCATCAAAATTACTGCTCCTGAATTTTTTTTATTTTTTTTAAATTGCATTTATACATGTCCTGCCGGGCAATACCCAGACCCCATACCCCTTTTATGGACAAGTATTTGGATATAAGCCTTCAAAATGATCACTTTTGATTTTTCCTGTTCTGGCTCCAATAGACTTCATTAGGGTTCGTCGTTCGGGTAAGAACTTTTCCCCTGTTTGGGAGTTCTGCTGCAAACTGAACAGAGGGTATTTGGCCTATCTCTAGTAGCTGTGATTGGTCAGCTAACCCAACCCCCCCCCCCTCCAACCAAACTACCCAACACAGGCACACTGTCTATCTACAAAGTGTCCCGTACCTCTGAATGGCAGACCAAAAGGATGGAAACTGAGCATACTAACACAGATCATTTTTATGATATTATTCTTATTTTTATTTTATTTATTTTTTGCATATATGTTGCACATAACGGACACATCTCCCAAATGCAATCTTTTCCAGCCTATTTTTATCTGGCCAATGCATTATTACATAACCATTTATCTCAATTATGTGGCTTCGGTATTTCTGGGATCTACTGTATGGCCACACAAACATAAGCAAACTAAATTCCCTTGTCAGCTTACAAATTGAATTATTACAAATGCTTTACTTTTTCTTTTGGCCACAATTCCAAAACCAGCAAACATACACAACTAGAAGGGAGATGTCTCTGGCATTAATATGTGGTGGCTCTTGAATGTTTCTATAGAACTATTGTATGTGGAAAAATGGAGATTATAAAATGTGTTATCATTAACTGCAGCTTTACTGGAGTTTTAAGTTACTGTGCTATTGTGATAATGGCCAGTGTACACAATAGCTGAGTTATCACTTGCAGTGCATAATGTGTTGTCTACAATCTCTCAATTACTTTGTAGAAGCTGAAGAAGTCATCTTCAAAAGGAGAAATGGAAAATGCATTATGTCAGTTTGTCCAAAGTCATTTTCTATTATGTTGCTCTAAAAAAAAAAAAAACACTTTTAGCAATGGTAAAAAAAATCATGAAATACAATAGTGGTGAAAGGTTCAATTAAAGCTGCATTGGAATGGATTAAATACATTTTGGACTCCAACATTTTGGTGTTGTGCTCCTGTTCTTCCATCTTTCTCCATTTCCTGTCTGAAGTGGACTTAGTATTAAGCTATGGGGTTAGATTAGGCATGTTCTGTAAGCCTCACTGTGAATAATTCTGAATAGTGATGGGCTAATCTGCCTGGCTTCAATTTGCCAAGGTTTCAGCGAACATGAACTTAGAGATAAATCGAATTAACGTACTTTACGGTGGGATCTTGTAGTTAAATTCTGGTCATTTTTAGGTATAATAGACAAAATGGAAAAATTATGTTTACTGCTCTGTACCTCAAGGTTAAATATATAACAATTCTGCAACTTATATGTGAGACACACACATCAAAATAACAATATTAATAAAAAGCTGCGCAAAACGAAATTAAATTGTGTATATGTGTATATATACAACATTTTAGAAATATATATGAGTAGAGGGAACTGTCTCCTGTCCTCTCCACTCAACTTCAATACAAAACCACACACAACTAAATATGACCTTATATTCACCAAACAAACATTAAATGTGTAGGTGGTCAAAAAATTGTGGGCTAATTGCCCCTAAACACTGTAAAGACACTAAATAATGTCCACAATACAGGAGAAACTCCAAAAAGAAGTAATTCCAAGAAGCAGGGGATCTCCCAAAAAAGTAGATTCCTTTAGCCAAAGTCCACAGTGACATATGAAACACCCGGGAAAGAGTGAAAGGGTAAAAGAATCCTCCACCATCAGGCAATGGCGGCTTACCGGACTGTATGATCCCTTATTTAAAAGAGATCACACAAGCTTTGTGGCTTATTTCCCAGCCCTGGGTCTCTGCGCCTCTGCTGATGGTGCCTGATGGTGGAGGATTCTTTTACCCTTTCACTCTTTCCTGGGTGTTTTTCATAGGGAAATAGTGTGCTGCCAGCATTGCTGCAGAGGTTATTAGGGGGTCAGCCTGTCAGTGCTCAGACCATACGCCGCACACTGCATCAAATTGGTCTGCATGGTTGTTGTACCAGAAGAAAGCCTTTTATAAAGATGATGCACAAGAAAGCCTGCAAACAATTTGCTGAAGACAAGCAGACTAAGGATATGGATTACTGGAACCATGTCCTGTGGTCTGATGAGACCAAGATAAAACGTATTTGGTTCAGATGGTGTCAAGCGTGTGTGGCGGCAACCAGTTGAAGAGTACAAAGACAATTGTGTCTTGCCTACAGTCAAGCAGGGTGGTGGGAGTGTCATGGTCTGGGGCTGCATGAGTGCTGCTGGTACTGGGACGCTACTGTTCATTGAGGGAACCATGACTGCCAACATGTACTGTGACAGACTGAAGCAGAGCATGATCCCCTCCCTTCAGAGACTTGGCTGCAGGGCAGTATTCCAACATAGCGACCCCAAACACACCTCCAAGATTACCACTGCCTTGCTAAAGAAACAAGTAAATAATGCGCATGGGTACACAAAAACTTTTGGTGTAAGATACAGCATAAATATCAAATATGAGGCAGCGGGAGATGGTAATAAAAGTCAGGAGATGACAGTTTGGGATAAACTGATCAAGAAGTCTGTGTTAAAGAATGAAATGGGTAAAACACTTCCAGGGCTGCCATCAGAGGGGAACAGAGACCATGTTCCAATTTCTAGAAAAAAGGCAAGGAGAGAGGCGCCTCTGGGTGTAGTAGCTTAAAAACAATTTAATGGTTAAAAACAGACACATGTGGTTGTTACACTCACATTTGAGCAGTATGGAACAGGCATGTAAAGGTTTCTTTTAGCTGGGTGAGCTGTCATCCGAGGAGGGGAGTTCCTTTTCCAGTCAGAGGGAGCGCTGTGCGGGGAGGTCACTGCTTCATCCGAAGGAGGACATCCATGGGGATGTAGATGGTTCTCAACCCGAGGTCTGGAGCGCACGTGGATGGCTGGCGAGGGCGGATGACGTCACTGGTATGCGACGCGTTTCAGAGTCTCAAAGCAGCTGATGGGTTGGCTGCTTACACTCCTTTCTCAAGCATAGAGGAGGAGGGGCACGGAGCTAGTATTTATTAGTGTGGAGGGGACGGAGCAAGGCGAGAGGGGGGCGGGACGGGGCGCGGTATAATGTGAAGGAAAGAGGTGTGGGCGTGAATCCAGGAGTGTCAGTATGTGAATGGGAGACGAGCGTATGGGACGGGGGCGGGCATAGAACGAGTGGCTTGAAATTAAGCGAATGGGGGGAGAGGAGGAGGGGCCGTGAATGAGACTAAGTGGAGTGTGATGGGAAGTGTCAGGCGGGGAGAGGACGGGGACAGTGTTAGAGGATATGTGGGAATTAGGTGCAGTGTAAAGGCAGTGGGGAAGATGACACAATAATGGATAAATAATGAATAAGAGTGTGTGTGCTGCACATATATGAATAATGGGAGCTAATGAAAAAAAATGTTTGGGTCGCAAGAAGTGCGGCATGAGTGGCAGGGGGGGGGGGGTGGCCGTGTGATAAGGAGTATATATATGGGCGGCTAATATTATTGTGATGCATATATGTGATATAAAAGTACTGACTGTAAGTGAATCCAAATGTAATCCCAGTCAGTGTGTTATTGCTGGAGGAGTAAGGTGGGAGTAATGGCACTAATATGTGCCAATATACCAAGGGGTAGGGTGAGGGTGGCATATATAGGAGGGAGGGGGGAGGGAGGGGGGGGGGAAGGGGCGGGAAGAAAAGAGGGGGGGGGCGGCGGGCTGAAGAGGGAGGGGGATAGTAGGTGGATGGCGAGGGAAAGAAGGGGGAGGGGGGGGGTAAGAGAGAAACAAAAGGAAGGAGGGAGAGGGAATGAAAGAGAGGGGGAGTGGTGGGGATATGATCCATAAGGTGTGCACAGTTTATATACAACATGTGGATATGGAGTCCTATTGAATTAATCCTTGAGAAATAAAATAAGAAGAGGTCTACATACACGCTGGATGTTCAAAAATAGAACAGCAAAGGACTCATACATACAGTGGTATAGACATACATAAATAAATGAATAAATAAATATATAAATAAATACATATACATATACACAAACTGCATGATAATACGTAGTATATGGAAAAAAAGAGGTATGGATAAAGGTATAAATTATAACTATATGAGAAGGAATGTGTATATATATCTCAAAAGATACAGGGGGAGCATATGTATGCCCGTAAGCCTGTATTTTAAAGGGCAGATGTGTGGGGGTGTAATGATGGGCGGGTTATAGAATGGTGGCAATCTCAATGCTTTCGTTGATGCCACCCGGAGAGAGGGCATCTAGGGTGTATATCCAATACGTTTCCCTGGCGCATAGTTTTTTAAATCTTTCTGCTGGGGTGATGGTGTTGCTAATTTGTTCTATAACCCATACTGAGAGTCCAGTGGTTGATTGCTGGTGTATGGTGGTAAAGTGTTTTGGCACACTATGGGGATCGGTGCCGCCTTCTATATTTCTTCGGTGTTCCCCAAAACGTTGTCTCAGGGGTCGAATGGTGCGGCCCACATACAGCAAGCCGCAAGGGCAGGTGAGGGCATACACGACGAAGTCCGAAGAGCAATTGAAGAATTCCTTCAAGGGATACGTTTTTTGTTTGGTTTGAAAGCTTTTTTGTCCATGTTTGACAAAATGGCATGTTTTGCATTTTGGTTTACGGCATTGGTACATGCCGACCAGAGGTATGAGGCAGGGCACAACGGGTAGGTTTGGGGTGTATTTCAGTTTGCTGGGAGCGATTTTGCTTTTCAGGTTTGGTGCTCTTCTATAAATCACCTTTGGACGAGCAGGAAGGATCGATTTCAGGTGAGGATCTTGTAGCAGGATATTCCAGTGTTTGGAAATAATAGCTTCCATATTTTTATGTTTTTGGTGGAAAATGGTCAAAAACCTGGTGGAGCAATCATCGGTATTTTTCTTTTCTTTGGGGGGTTGTTTATGTAAATAATGATTGAAGGCATCTTCTATCAACTTTTCTGGATATTGTTTATCTCTGAACTTCTGTTTGAGATTTTGGCTGAGAGTGATGTAATCGGAATCTTTGGTACAATTTTGTCTCAGTCGACAGAACTGTCCTTTGGGGATATTGTTGGTCCAGTTGGATAGGTGGCAGCTCTTGTAGTGCAAGTAAGAGTTACCAGCTGTAGTTTTTGTGTAGCTCTTTGTACAGATGGTATGGTCTTCATGTCTCAGCTCGAGGTCCAGGAAAGCCATAGTGAGGGGATCGGAAACAGAGGTGAATGACAGACCGTAGGAGTTGTGAGTCGGTGGGGCCATCCCAGATGATAAGGATATCATCGATATACCTTCCAAAGAAGGCAATATGCGATGTAAAGGGGTTGTTATTGAAAATATGATGGCTCTCCCAGAAACCCATCGCAAGATTAGCGTATGAGGGGGCGAAATTGGCTCCCATGGCAGTCCCCTGGATCTGCTGGTAGAAGGTGCCGTCAAAGGTGAAATAGTTATGAGTCAGGCAGAAGTTAGTGGCTTTGTGGATGAAATTGGCCTGGCGGGGGTTAAGTAGTGGTTCCTGAAGAAGGGATTGTTCTAAGGCCATTAGTCCAAATGAATGTGGTATGGATGTGTACAGTGAACATACGTCTAGGGACAGCCAACTGTAGGAGGGTTCCCACTGGTAGTGGGACAATAGTTCTAATAGGTGTGAGCTGTCACGTATGAAAGATGGTAATTGGGAGACTATGGGTTGGAGAAATTGGTCGATATAGAGACTGAGACCAGTGGTGACGCTGTCCATAGCTGCCACTATGGGTCTTCCTGGCGGGTCAGTTAGGTTTTTGTGTACCTTGGGTAAGTAGTAAAAATATGGGATTTGAAAAAACTTTTTTCGAAGGTAACAGCCTTCTGTTTTGGTGATTATCTTGTCTTCTAGTGCCTCAGAGATCAGGTCATATACTTCTTTGGCATAGTCCATGGTTGGATCACTTTTAATTTTTTTGTAGGTGCTATCATCCGATAGGAGTCTGTATGCTTCTTTGAGGTATGCATCTTTGTTGAGGAGTACGATCCCTCCCCCTTTATCGGCTGATTTTACTATGATGGAATCATCTGATATTAATGAGTCTAGGGCTTTTATTTCTGATGGGGTGAGATTATTGTATTTTGATGGAGAGCTACATAGTTTTGTTAGATCAGCGTAAACCACTCTGTAGAATGTTTCGAGATATGGACCTTTGGACTGATGGGGAAAGAATGTAGATTTCGGTTTTAATGTTGACTGGATGATCGGGGGTGATGTGGCCGGATGTTGAGTGTAGAGTCTCAGGAGGTCGTCATCATCAAGGATCTCATTGCAATATTCAGGGGAGTGAACGGAGAGGTCAAGGGAACTGCGGGTAGGTGAAGTGAGGGGAATAGGCGGGGTGATGGAATTGAGATTGTCTTTTTCTTGTTTAATGTGAAAATGTCTCTTAAGAGTCAGATTTCGTATATAATGGTTCAGATCCTTGAACAAAAGGAAAGGATTGGGGTGATTGATTGGTGCAAAACTCAAACCGCGACTAAGAAGAGAGGAGTCAGCTGCAGTAAGTGGGTGAGAGGACAGATTGAAGATTTTTATAGTTTCTGGTATTTTAGTGTGTTTGGACGATTGTTTTCTTCGCCCTCCTCTACAGCCTCTTCTGTGAGCTTTCTTTTTCGTGAGACTGAGGCTGGTGGAGGGCTGGGTACTAAAAAAGATGATGATGATGGGGGTGGTGTAGCAGGCATGATATTTGTTGCGATGGAGGCAGTGACAGGAATCGAGGGTTCCGGATCTGTGGTGTCCATTTGCTGATTGTTGGGAGGTGAAGTGGGGTTGTTGGTAGTTTGGGGGCATATGGGGGGTATCGATAATGGAGTGGGGATGGCTGGTCTATTGTAGAACTGATTCAGAGCTAAAATCAGTCCATTCTTTTTATCTTTATTGGATGTATTAATTTTAGTTTTGCGGGGACCTGCTGGATAAGCAGAGGTAGGTAGTGTATTCTGAATAATGGTGGTGGGGCAAAGTGGTGCCCTGTGCTGTCTATAAGGTGCGAAATGACGGGGGAATTGTAAACTCATGAGGGATGGGAGGGGCTGATTAGAAGGGGTTTGAGAGGTGGGGGATGGGGTAGGTTTTATGTATGTGAGGGCTGATGGGTATTTTTTGTTCCATGAGAAAATTCTATCTGAGTTATAGTCATCAATATCTCGTTTGAATTTTCCTGTTTTCGTATCGATGAGCAACAGTTCATCTTGTTGTGTATTGTTTTTGAGGGTCTCCAACCAACTGGATGGAATGGGTGATTTTTGGCTGGCAATGTCATTTATGACAATTAATAATTGGTTTTTGAATTTTTCATATCTATTGTTTCTATGGGTAATAAGTATTTGCATCCATTTGGTTGTACAAAATTCGGCAATACTGGCCCATTCTTTTGAGCTCTCACTATCCAGGAATGTGGGGCATTCTTTCATCACCCTTAGGCCTCTAGGAGAGACTTTAGTTTCAATGTATTGTGATAAAAAGAATTGGTCCCACCATTGTTGATTGGTGGTTTGTATTAGCCGTTCGAGTTGTTTGAACTTTCCACATAGTGTATAGCGTGATTTGCCAGATAGTTTGGCGTCATCAGAGAAATTGATCGGCGTAAGCATGGAGTAGATTTGTTCTAAAATCACATTTTTGTTCGTCTCTATATTAGAGATGATGTCCATGATGAGGAGAAGGAATTAAGATGACTGATGAAGAGATGTGATTCGTATACAGAAACACGAAGAGGGATAATTAGATGTGCAGACTAAAAAAGTAGGCGTGTGGGGGCACATCAACTTCTAGGTCATTTTCATGTAAATGTATATATATATATATATATATATATGGGGATGTATATACATATATCCTTAGGTGCATGCACATATGTGTGTGTGCATTATAATTGACATACTCTCTTTCATTCCCTTTCCCTCCTTCCTTTTGTTTCTCTCTTACCCCCCCCCTCCCCCTTCTTTCCCTCGCCATCCACCTACTATCCCCCTCCCTCTTCAGCCCGCCGCCCCCCCCTCTTTTCTTCCCGCCCCTTTCCCCCCCCCCTCCCCCCTCCCTCCTATATATGCCACCCTCACCCTACCCCTTGGTATATTGGCACATATTAGTGCCATTACTCCCACCTTACTCCTCCAGCAATAACACACTGACTGGGATTACATTTGGATTCACTTACAGTCAGTACTTTTATATCACATATATGCATCACAATAATATTAGCCGCCCATATATATACTCCTTATCACACGGCCCCCCCCCCCCTGCCACTCATGCCGCACTTCTTGCGACCCAAACATTTTTTTTCATTAGCTCCCATTATTCATATATGTGCAGCACACACACCCTTATTCATTATTTATCCATTATTGTGTCATCTTCCCCACTGCCTTTACACTGCACCTAATTCCCACATATCCTCTAACACTGTCCCCGTCCTCTCCCCGCCTGACACTTCCCATCACACTCCACTTAGTCTCATTCACGGCCCCTCCTCCTCTCCCCCCGTTCGCTTAATTTCAAGCCACTCGTTCTATGCCCGCCCCCGTCCCATACGCTCGTCTCCCATTCACATACTGACACTCCTGGATTCACGCCCACACCTCTTTCCTTCACATTATACCGCGCCCCGTCCCGCCCCCCTCTCGCCTTGCTCCGTCCCCTCCACACTAATAAATACTAGCTCCGTGCCCCTCCTCCTCTATGCTTGAGAAAGGAGTGTAAGCAGCCAACCCATCAGCTGCTTTGAGACTCTGAAACGCGTCGCATACCAGTGACGTCATCCGCCCTCGCCAGCCATCCACGTGCGCTCCAGACCTCGGGTTGAGAACCATCTACATCCCCATGGATGTCCTCTTTCGGATGAAGCAGTGACCTCCCCGCACAGCGCTCCCTCTGACTGGAAAAGGAACTCCCCTCCTCGGATGACAGCTCACCCAGCTAAAAGAAACCTTTACATGCCTGTTCCATACTGCTCAAATGTGAGTGTAACAACCACATGTGTCTGTTTTTAACCATTAAATTGTTTTTAAGCTACTACACCCAGAGGCGCCTCTCTCCTTGCCTTGCTAAAGAAGCTGAGGGTAAAGGTGATGGACTGGCTAAGCATGTCTCCAGACCTAAACCCTATTGAGTATCTGTGGGGCATCCTCAAACAGAAGGTAGACAAGCGCAAGGTCTCTAACATCCACCAGCTCCGTGATGCCATCACGGAGGAGTGGAAGAGGACAGTGGCAACCTGTGAAGCTCTGGTTAACTCCTTGCCCATAAGGGTTAAGGCAGTGCTGTAAAATAATGGTGGCCACACAAAATATTGACACTTTGGGCCCAATTTGGACATTTTCACTTAAGGGTGTTCTCACTTTTGTTTCCAGCCATTAATGGCTGTGTGTTATTTTGAGGGGACATCATATTTACACTGTTATACAAGCTGTACACTCACTACTTTACGTAGCAAAGTGTAATTTCTTCAGTGTTGTCACATGAAAAGATAGAATAAAATATTTACAAAAATGTGAGAGGTGTTTTGTGAGATACTGTATGTATCGTTATTTGATATCTAAGGCCTACTTCCTTGACAAGGTCCTATCAAATAAATAAAAAAAATCCACAAAATAAATAAGAAATGCCAAAATACCACCCCTGAAACAAAAGGCAACTTTTTATTATAAAGAGTCGCCTTGCAAAAAAAAAAAGCAGTTTAGCCTAAAAAAGGCATATCATCAGAAATAAAAAAATGTATAAAAACCCCAAAAGACCACCCCTGAAACAAAATTCAATTTGCAGAATAAAGCAATTTACCCCCAAAAAGCCCTATCAACATAAAATAAAAAATATACCCACAAAATAAATGAAAACTCCAAAGAACCAACCCCTGCAACTTTTTTTATGCTACGGATTAAACAGCAACTAAAAGTGATCGCTGATCTAAAATCAATCACAAACAAATTATTATTGGGTGCTTTTTTGTCTTATATTTTAAAGAAAAAGAACCAAAGGTAGAAGAGAGGTTGATTGCCCAACCTGCTCAAAGAGCTAGAAATCAGAACAGTTTTCTAACGGACCCTAATCTCTCCCTATGTCGTTTTTTAGCTTTCCTTTCTAAAGCCCGATGGCGATTGTTCTAAAGGCCATACAGTGCAATATGGTTTTAAACAAATTCTTCTGGATAAATCTGCACATAAATTCACCAGGGCTGAGAATCTTGAACCAGCAGGGTGTGACTGGGACCCATGATACAGGGAAGCCCAAACCTAATCCCTGGTTGTAACCTGCTGCTTCCAATCCCTAGATAAACCAAGGACATCAAGAAGGCTTTAAGAAGAGTGTAACTGCTTATGTTACATATTAAGGTCTCTTGTGTTGAAGGAAATCTGCAATGAGTAAAATATGTAGGATGCCATTGCTAAACTCCTTCTGATAATGCTTACTGCCTTATTGTTGTCTCTGATATCAAAATGCATTGAGTCACTAACTCAGAATAAGTTCCACATTAAACAAGAAGAAGAAAGAAGAAGAAAGAAGTCCCTTCCCATTTCAAAGGCCTTATATGTAGGTTTTATTGAAATATTCAATTCATGTACTGCTCCACCTGTTCATCCAAACTATAATGCCCGCCCCGTACACACGTACGAGATCTCCTACGGGAAAAGTTCCCATTGGAAATCCCGAGGGGAAAGCCGAGAACCTGCTCGGTTCAGTCTTTCCCCTACACACGGCTGGTTTTCCTGACATTAAAACTGCGATGGAGCTTTGGTCGGGAATCCTGGCCGTGTGTATGCTCCATCGCAGTTTTTCCTATAGGAAAACTGACAAAAACCGCCGGGCAAAAGTCGGTTTTCCCGGCGGTAAAAAAGAGAGCTGGTCCTCTTTTTTTTGTCCAGCGGTTTTTGGGCAGTTTTCCCGTCTGAAAAACTGCGAGGAGCATACATACGGCTGGGATTCCTGGCCAAAAGCTCTCCTCGCATTTTTCCCGTCAGGAAAACCGGCCGTGTTTACAAGGCCTAACACTTTTCACACTAATTCCAGAGTTTGTAATATTGGTGACCACATTAGCCTTCTTTGTTCAGACTTTCACCTGGTGATCCTGTCAGTAACAGATTTCCTGTCCTAAGGTGACAACCCTCACTTTACTGTATCTATGGAGGTTAGCAAAATTTTGAGTATAGCCTCATATACTGTAAGACTCAATAGTAATTTGACAAAAAACATACCATCAATACATTGCCACACTCCACCACAACAGAAACCACTCGGGGTCACCGTTAGCAGTAATTTGTGGTATCTGGGTGGGGTCTGGCTTGTATTTTTTTAATGTTGTTTAATTTTATGTAATAAATATTTTTTATGATACTATATGTGTCAATATTATTTATCAGTACCGAGATAGTCCAATCAATCCCCTTCCAGGTGACCATATATGGGTTTAGGCAACATCAGCACCTGCCACCATGGGTCCACTTGGTTCAATTGTTTTACGTATCTATGGAGGTGGATTGTTGTCACCATAGGATAGAACAACAGAACCTCTTCCCCTGGTGGAAGTGTTCCATTTACAAAGAGCAAGCTAGGAACAAATCTCACTTATCAGAGTGTAGCACAGTCAGGAAAACTAGATTTCTGGCAGGATCAACAGGTATAACTTTGGCTATATCTGTCCGATAAAAGGCAAACACTTCAAATTGTATATTTATAGGCAAAAAATAAGCAAATGAAAACAACTCTTATTGTTTACATAAACTCTAAATAATGTGTAATTTAGAAAAACGGGCTATGTCCCGACAAAACATTGACAAAAACTACATTGGACAATTCCTTGTGCTGTCGGTCCCGTTGAGTGCATCTACTGTCTGCTGCAGAATGTGTAATTTAACCACCTCCCTACCCAGCTATAGTAATATGATGGCCGAAGGAACCCTCTGTCCCTCCAGGCGGCCATCATATGACATCCCAGGCCTAGGCGTCACTCAGGAGCTGATGCACGTGCCTGGCGGCCATGGTCTCCTCCCCTTGTGAGTTCCCTCCCCCTACAGTTACAATCACTCCCTAGGTGACACATTTAACCCCTTGATCGCCCGCTACTGTTAAACCCTTCTCTGCCAATGACATTTATACAGTAATCAGTGCATTTTTATAGCACTGGTTACTGTATAATGTGAATTGTGCCAAAATAGTGTCAACAGTGTCCGATATGTCCGCCGCAATGTCAAAGTCCCGATAAATAAGGTCAACAGTGTCTGATATGTCCGCCGCAATGTCAAAGTCCCGATAAAAATCACAGATCGCCACCATTACTAGTAAAACAAATTTACAATAATAAAAATGCCATGAATCTATCCCCTATTTTGTAGGCGCTATAACTTTTGCGATTTTTTTTTTTACAAAAAATATGTAAAATAATACATATCAGCCTAAACTGAGGAAGAAATTTATTTTTGTTTTGTTTTTAAAAAATTGGATATTTATTATAGCAAAAAAGTAAAAAATGTGTTTTTTTTTTCAAAATGTACAACATTTTTGGGTTCATAGCGCAAAAAATAAAAACTGCAGAGGTGATTAAATACCACCAAAATAAAGCTCTATTTGTGGGGGGGGGGGAATAATATGGGTACAGTGTTACATGACCGCGCAATTGTCATTCAAAGTGCGACAACACTGAAAACTGAAAATTGGCCTAGGCAGGAAGGGGGTGAAAATGGCCTGTATTGAAGTGGTTAAAATATGCGCTCCCTAAGATGTTTTATGACCACTTGTATGCAAAACAGCTGCTTAGAACTCGTACACACGATAGGTTAACCAGAGGACAACGTTCTGAAGGACCGTTTTTATCGGTCCAAACCGATCATGTAGGCCCCATAGGTTATTTAACCTTAGGTTAAAAAAATGGCAACTTGCTTTAAAATGTAACCGATGGATTGATAACCGATAGGTCAAAACCGATCGTGAGTATGCAAAACCATCGGTTAAAAACCCGCGCATGCTCCGAATCAAGTCGACGCATGCTTGGAAGCATTGAACTTCGTTTTTTTCAGCACGTCGTTGTGTTTTACGTCACCGCGTTCTGACACAATCGTTTTTTTAACTGATGGTGTGTAGGCGCGACGGACCATCAGTCAGCTTCATCGGTTAACCTAAGACAACGGTCCTTCAGACCGTTGTCCTCTGGTTAACCTATTGTGTGTACGAGGCTTAAGACTAAACTACTTGTTGACAAATGCCTTTTGCACAACACAAAGCTCTGGGTAGGACTATTTCAACTTGTAAGGCCAGAACAATGTATGATTATAGTCTACAAGAGAGACTTGTTTGGAGTACAAAATACGAGTAGAGAAGCTTTAGGCAATGCTCCTTGGGAAAAGTACACAAATAACCCTCTCCAAAAGGTTTATTTGCTTTAAAGACCTTTTTTTACTTTTGAGAGACCTATTAGCAGGAAGTGATTTTTAGTATCCTCACTTCTTGCTTTGTACTTTAGTGTAGTCAGTTTATGTAGTACTGCAAACATTAATGATATACTAGAATAACAACACCCTGTATTTTTTTTAGAAGTCTTTTAGAATGGCTGCTCAGAAGTATTTTTTATTTTTTTGTCCTTGCTATTTCTGAGCAAAACAAGTGGAAATCAGTCGAGCTGCAGATCTTTGTTCCATGACAATAGCAGAGAGAAGCAGTCAGGCTGCTTATGTTAATGTCTGCATCAAGGGGCTGATTGCTATCTTTGCAAGACTAGGGTGCATTAATCTCCTGCGTTTGCTCAGTTCACTGGGTCAAGTGCAGGCAAAAGTGGCTTTAAATGAGAATATCAATGCAAAAACCGCTCTATTCTGAGTCCATTAAAGTATGCAGCTGGATTGCAGAAAAACACTGTGTTGTAATGTTGACTGCAAATTACTTACTTTATATTCGCCTGAAAATACAGCAAAATTTACATGACTTTTGCAGAGAAAGTTATTTTTATTCTTAAAATGAAAAAGAAGCATCAGCATAAGCCTATTGCAGGGTGTTTTTTTTTTTTCCTTAAAACGGAACATAACTGTAACTTATCACTGCAAACTGACAATGCTATTTCATTTATTTTTAATATTCAAAGTAAACTCACTCACCTCTCCATGTCTTTATGATTATTTTGTTGAGAAATCACTTTGAAAAACACCCTCTAGCTATTCTAGCCATAGACATCTTGAGTAAAAGATAATGCAGCATTTACTTCCTGGAATCCATCTTCCCTTAGCTCAGGCACACAGGCAGGAGGGTGTGTTTAGCTGAGAAAACCCCTCCTACCCTCCTCCAGATGTAAGAAAAAAAATGCTCATAAAAAATCCTGGGATGTATGATATTATTTTGACCTTGGCCAAACCCTAGAAAGCAACTGAAGAAATCTAAAAAATAAGTTTAAAACAAGAAAGTATAATATATCTTCCTATCTTTTTACTAAAGGACAGTTCTGTGTAAAAGTGGTTCTAAAGCCTTACGAGTGTTTAAGTTAATGCTTTCTATGCATTAACCACCTCCTGCCCACGCTATAGCCAAAAGACAGTTACAGCGTGGGCTGCCCGCGGGGCTCGCTCAGCGCGCTCTGTGCTCAGCTAGTCAATAAGACTCGGCTGATCACAGATCCCTTACCCCTAACCATGTGATCAGATGTAAACAGAATATTGTAATCGGCCTTTTTTTCTCATGCTAACAGCGTGAGAAGAAAAAACAAGCCGATTACCGTCTTCTGTCAGAGGGACATTGGTCCCATACACAGAGAGCCACTGCTGCTATGAAGGGCCCACCAGTGCCACCTGCCAGTGCCACCTAGCAGTGCATATCAGTGCCACCTATCAGTGTCTTTCTGTGCCACCTATCAGAGCACATCAGTGTCCTTCAGTGATGCCCATCAGTGATGCCCATCAGTGCCACTCATCAGTGCCCACCAGTGGCACCGATCAGTGCCCACCAGTGCGGGGATGATCAGGGACACTGACTGGTTGTAAAAAAAAAAAAGCATTAATTTTCTTTCAATTTTCTTTCTTTTTATTACACAATTTTTCTTTTTTTTTACAATGTTTTTTTTTTTTTTTTTTTTTTTACACACTGTAACACACTGTGACCAGAGCAACCCAATGTTACCATAGTAAATGATCTAGATTCTTTTACCAGTGAATTTAAATGAACTAAGTGAATAAGCAACCATTTTTACTAAATGAAACAGATTAATTTTGTGTGCATTGTTGTGAATAGATGTGATTGTCCACAGCTAATCACATGGCACAGATGGGCTGTGATTGGCCCTGTCTGTACCATGTGATCACTTTGACCAATCACAGCTAACAACACAATTGTACACCATAAATTCAAAAAAGGAAATCACCTATGGGCAAGTCATGAACTTTTTAGGCACTATACTCTGGTACAGATATAGTCAAGATACATGCATACATATTCCTGGTGGTCTTGAATGATTATTACAATGCTGATAAGTTTGTTGTTGTATGGTTCTTAGTGAACTGAGTTTTTTATATGTACACTATTTTTGTAATAAATCTTTTTTAGAAAAAATCCCCCCTGTTCTCTCTTGACTATATCTGTACCAGAGTATAGTGCCTAAAAAGTCCATGACTTGCCCATAGGTCATTTCCTTTTTTGAATCTATTTAGGACGTTGGCACACTGAATACCCCTATGTATCCACATGCCCACTACATGTGAGGATACATGCAAATTCCCTCCTTTCGTACACCATAAATTGTCATGAAAGGAAAACCATATACATTGTTAACAATTGTTATGTGATCTGCTGTGATTGGTCACAGTGATCACATGGTACACTGATCAGTCATCAGCTATGTCCACCAGATCAGGTCGCAGCACCATATCACATCCACCCGGAATTAAAAATGTCACGCTAAGCCATCATCTGACAATAAGGTGGGCGGGAAGTGGATAACTACAGTTTTTCCCCTTATGCCGCGTACACACGATGAGAATTTCTGACGGAAAAAGTCCATCGGATATTCCCACCGCGTGTAGCCCCATCTGAGTTTTTTCATCTGAAAATTCCAATGAATTCCATCGGAATTTAGATATAGAACATGTTCTATTTTTCTCCGATGGAATTCCGATGCGATTTGGCCGGGCAAAAGCCTGATCGTGTGTACGCGGCATAAGGGTGCTCTCCTGCTAGCATGTTTGCAACTTTGGCATTCTGCTCAATACAAGTTTCAAGTTTTATTGTAACCGGACTTTATTGTAACGGTGTGTTCACTGCTGATGCACCGCGCTGCATCTCCTCACAAGTATGAAAATGCGTAGCACTTTAAAAAGTCCCCAGAGACATAAGATAAATGTTACACGATGTAGCAGTTTATGGTTGAATTAAAAAATGATTACATTTCTATGACTACTCTCTGATCTCTTCAAATACCACATGGGCAAAAAATATATTATTTTCTTGGGTGGTCATTAGGGCTTATTCACAATAGTATGGCTTATCATTTTGAAAAATAACATACTGTAGATGTTTTTTTTGTGGTGAATTGCAATGCAAAATTAATTATACTGTTGCACTGTTGAGATACAGTACATATGCTCACTTTTTTTTTTAGCATGCATTGATGTGCTTTCACAGCCCGTTTACTTTACATGGGTTGCCTAATGCAGCACCCCTGAAAATTGCACGCATTTCAGGGCACTGTGCTTCAACATAAACCCGCCTTATTGTTATCAGCTCAGATAATCTAAGGATGTCTTTCTCCTTTTCCTGATCCCGCCATCACAGCTGGGCATGCATACTTCTGGAAAGGGCTTCAGCGATCAGCACATTTTACCATTGGGATCACTTTGAATGGCTGACAACAATAACACAGCATCCAGATGGTTGCTACCATCAAGCCTATACTTTTTTTAAGGTGGCCACGGAAAAGACAGTAATTACAAACAAAGCTCTTGATTGCTATTATCAGGCTGTTCTTGAACTTCTGGTTGGTGATAACAAGACAAGTTGCTCTGTTTTTTTGTCATCGCACATGGAGATTTTCTAACTTTTTCTCACACACACATATATCATGCCATTATAAGAAAAAGAAAAGAGGTATCTTTATAATTGAAAGTGTGAGATTCCTTTAGAGTAGGTCCTGTAAAAAATCTTGGAACATTTTCCTGAACCCGAGAAGGCTAGAAGTGCCATGAGTGAGAACATGTTAGTCATTTGCTAACAAGGAAGATATTTCTCTCAGCATTTATGCACCAGCTGTGGTCTGTCTAGGCTGCTAACTCCACAGCAATTATTATAAATCAGTAAGACAATCTGTATATATATCAAACATGTCTTTTACAGTCAGTCAAGAGATCTTATTAGCTTGTCACAAGGGTGCAAGATGGGAATACTTTGGTAGCTGAAAACTCACACTAGGAGTAGCTGGCGGTAACACATCATTTTTTAACACCAATATTTTTTTTTCAGCTGAAAATCCTCCTGTCCTAAGATCGATGTTTGATTAAGGATAACTGAATGCACAAACTTTTCAGAACCATAATGTCTAACAATTATGAATATGCCATGTCAAATATTTAGCACAAGGTGTTCAATACGCACAGCAAATCAGAATTAGGACCTGGTCACATTAGTACATTGTATTAACAATATTTGTTTAACCACTTCCATACCGTGCCTATTCTGGCACTTTTTTTGCTAGAAAATTACTCAGAACCCCCAAACATTATATATATATTTTTAGCAGACACCCTAGGGCAGGGGTAGGCAACCTCGGCTCTCCAGCTGTGGTGAAACTACAAATCCCATCATGCCATTGCCTCTAGGAGTCATGCCTGTGATTGTCAGGGCCTTGCAATTTCTCATGGGACTTGTAGTTTCAAAACAGCTGGAGAACCGAGGTTGCCTACCCCTGCCTTAGGGAATAGAGTGGCGGTCATTGCAACTTTTTATCTCGCACGCTATTTTTGCGCAATAATTTTAATAGTTTCATGTATTAAAAAAATAACAAAACAGTAAAGTTAGCCCAATTTTTTTGTATAATGTGAAAGATGATGTTACGCCGAGTAAATAGATACCTAACTTGTCACACTTTAAAATTGCGCACACTCATGGAATGGCGTCAAACTTTGGTACTTAAAAATCTCCATAGGCAACGCTTTCAATTTTTTTACAGGTTACCAGTTTCGGGTTACAGAGGAGGTCTAGAAGTATTGCTCTTGCTCTAACGCACGCGGCGATACCTCACATGTGTGGTTTAAGCAGCATTTACATATGTGGGCGGGACTTGCGTGCGCAAGATACCGGGGACAGGGGCGTTTTACATTTTTTTATTATTATTATTTTTTATTTTACTTTTTTATTTTATTTTTTTACCCTTTTAAAAAAAAAAATGTTTTGATCACTTTTATTCCTATTACAAGGAGTGTAAACATCCCTTGGGATAAAGGAATAGTGTGTGACAGGTCCTCTTTATGGAGAGAGGCGGGGTCAATAAGACCCCACATCTCTCCTCCAGGCTGAAAAACATGAGATCGGGAAAAAAAGTCACCGATCTCATGCTTTCAACCACAATTGTGGCTTTGATTACTTCCGGGTACCTGGGCATAACATCGCGGCCGGGCTTCCGACGGCCATAGAGATGACCGGAAATCTCTATCCTCCCCATCCGGCGGCGGCCGATTCGTTCTCCGAGCCTCCGATGGAACGAGACAGCCCAGAGAAGTGCCGGTTGGTGACAGGAGGGGGGATGTCCCCTCCTGCAGCCTATAAGAGCGATCAATCGGTGGAACTGCCATAATGATCATTCTTGTGGTGCGTAGAATGGCCGCCTGAAGAGAAGGATATCTGAATGATGCCTGTAGCTGCAGGCATCATTCAGATATCCCCCCTCCAGGACGTCATATGATGTCCTACGGTACAGAAGTGGTTAATGACTGTAAAGGTAAAAAAAATAGATTCACACAGAGCAACCCCTCTTCAGGGTTCTCCTGGGTCCTCCCTTTTCTGAGTGTCCTTATAGCAAGCCACTTTCTATGGGGGAAATCATGCAGGCTCGCTTCTGAACCAGGCTCTGTGTGTCCATTGACACACACAGGGCAACTTAGCCCTGTCCCCCGCTCCCTCCTCGTTGGCTGTGATATTGACAGCAGTGGGAGGAGAGAGCAAGAACAACTCGCAATCGCTGCTGCCCCCCGCTCAACAACTTTGATCGGCCGGCGGATCTCCCCCGCTCAACAATTTTGATAGGTCGGTCGGCGGATCCAGCCCCCCACCCCTGAAGGTGCCAAGTACAGACCCCATATGTCCACACTCAGCACCTAGCAGATGTCTCTTTGTCTGATTTTCTCTCCAGCCCACTCTGCATACCATTTCTTCAGAGAACAGCCTTGCCAGGGGTTATCCACCCTCATCCCCTCGCAGGTGTCCACATAAAGTGTACAGGTACATAACACAAAGTCGCATCCCTCCATCCCTTACTTGCAGCACAGGAAGAGTGATGCAGCCAAGTACAGTGACAGCAGCCATGTCCCAGGGCTCCCTTCTAGAGGGGACCCCAGTGTACCCAGCTGGTCTCTGCGCTGCTATGTGTGGGTCTCACACAGGAATGAGGATTGCACACTGGAATCTTCCACTGTGGCTCTCGGTGTAGGGGGGGTGAGGGGGTGTCATGCCATTCCACACAGTAGGCACACATGGTACAGCTGGAGAAAGGCTCAAGGTGGCTCTGGAGGGATCGGAGCCCATATTGGGGCCTGTTCTTTTTGTGTGGCTGGGCCTAAATGAAAGGAGCTGCAGCTCCAATAGCATCTACTTTAATCCAGCCCTGACCGCATCACAAAGGTTGATCATTTTGCACTGAAAAGATGGTCCAAAAACATAAATATCCTAGAATGCTACAGGTGTTCAACTGGTAAAAAAGATTACAAACATAGAAGGACAGTGCTATAATAATAAGGGTCAGATCATGGCAGTAAAAGAGAACAATTAGCCGGATTCAAAAAGACTTACGAAGGCATATCAGTAGATTCGCCGTCGTAAGTCCGAATGCGCGCCGCCGTATATTTAAGCGTATTCTGGAAACCAGATCCGCTTAAATTTGGCTAAGATACGACCGGCGTAAGTCTCCTACGCCGTTGTATCTTATGTGCATATTTACGCTGGCCGCTAGGGTCGTGTACGTGGATTTACGCGTTGAATATGCAAATGACCTAGATACGCTGATTCAAGAACGTACTTGCGCCCGATACGCTGTTTACGTTAGGCGTTTTTCCGGCGTAAAGATAAACCACCAAAAAGATGGCGCAGCCCATGAAAGGTATGGACGACGGAACAGCCGTCGTATTTTACGTATTTTACGTTGTTTGCGTACGTGAATGGGGCTGGGTGTAGGTTACGTTCACGTCGAAAGCAATGAGTATTTGCGACGTGATTCTGAGCATGCGCGCGCATGCGCCGTACCAACGGCCCTCATTTACATGGGGTCACGGTTAATTTAAATGAAGCCCGCCCACTACATGCCTACTTTGAATTAGGCTGGGTTACGCCGGGCCATTTGCGCTACGCCAACGTAACTTAGGGAGCAAGTGCTTTGTGAATACAGTACTTGCCTCACTATGTTACGTTGGCGTAGTGCAAATGGGATGCGCTACGCCGGCATAAAGATAAGCCGCGATACGTGAATCTGGCTAAATATCTTTTTAATTAGGAAAAATAAAGCAAATATGAAAATACATTAATGGTATCATGGCAGAAAACTAGTATAAAGGGACAGTTTGATGACAAGCCACAAAAATATTTATTGCGTCACAATCTTTACTACATATAGTACTGTATATTTCTGATGTTTCAATGTTAAGCTGTGATGCAATCGCCCCCATTTACTTAAATTCTCTTGATGCTGAGGAAGTGATACTGTCTGTGAAACCCTGACTATTTCAAAGGTGATAGTACCTCTTATATAGCGATAGCACTCCTGCATAGTCAGCACATGCTGGTAAAGTGTGACTTGTGCTAGTGAATGACCTAGGTCAATGTACTCTATCCTTCCTGATTCTTCCCTGCAGGGAAGAAGGCCATGACTTGATAAAAGGTTTTTCACTTCATTTTTTCACTTCTTTTATTTTTTATTTATTTTTAGCTGGTTTAACATCTCATGATGTGATTTTTTATAGACAATGTGGGAATGCAGCGTACTTTGCAGATCTGCAATACATGCAAAAACAGATTGCTGTTGTCTAAAATGACAGGGGAAATGATAGAAAAGCAATCACTATTTTTGATTGGTCTGTGAGAACATTGCAGAGAACCTTTTTTATTATTAACCATGAAATACATTTCCTTGGGCTTAAATAAGAAAAAAGAAAAAAAATGAATTGCTGTTGTACTGCGCTACATCATGCTTTAGGCCATGGCTGCTTTATGTTGAATTCTTATATGTAGCATTCTTTCTGCTTTTGCCAGAAAAGAGAATTACAATTTTCTGTGTACTTTGTGTTGCTGTACAACGTATTAAACTATAATTATAAATAAGTTGTACGAATGGGACGTGCTGATGGCATATGACACAGAGATGTAATTATAGATCAAGAGAAAATAGTAATGTTGCGCCACACATTTAAGGTTGACAATCACGTAGTATCATTATCTGCTAAGCAACTGTAGAAATTGTACAGAACGATTGGTTGTAATGCATCAATATTTTTTTCTTGAACCTATTTGCACAACTCATTATAGTAAACAATGTACTAGGTTTAGCACTACCATGGTTATGGAGAATATGCATTCAAAGCCATGTCTGCCTTCCTACAAGTACAAAAACCCACACTACACCTGTATCTCTGCTGAAAATAACAAGGAGATCACGATGACTGAATTGACGTGAGTTTCTGGAAGCTAAGCAATAACATCTGCAAATCTTAACAAACGAAGAAGAAAAAAAAAAACCTGTCAACTTCATATTTATCCTGTCCAGATTGTGAGGCCCCGTACACACGAGAGGATCCATCCGCTGGAATTGATCCGCGGACCGGCTCCAGCGGATAGATCCCCTGGTGTGTACAATCCAGCGGATCTGTTTCCGCGGATTTTTATCCCCTGGGATGGATTTCAAGCGGATAAAAATTTGAAGACATGCTTTCAAATCTATCCGCTTGAATCCATCCCAACGGATTGATCCGCTGGTCTGTACAGACTCACCGGATCAATCCGTCCGAATGAATCCCCCGCATGCGTCGTAATGATTCGACGCATGCGTGGAATTCCTTATATGACAGCGTCGCGCACGTCGCCGCGTCATCATCGCGGCGACGGCGCGACACGTCATCGCGATGGGATTTCGGCGCGGATTTCGATCCGATGGTGAGTACACTCCATCAGATCAAAATCCTCGCAAATCCTGGAGAGGATTTATCCGTGGAAACGGTCCGGTGGACCGTATCCGCGGATAAATCCTCTCGTGTGTACTAGGCCTCAGTGTTCTCTGATTTGGTATATACTCACTTGTTCGCCATTTCTGTACCACATTCCACCCTTTCTGTGATGAGAAAGAACAAGTGTTCCATACAAAATTAAAGTGGTTCTAAAAGCAGTTTACTTTTACCTTAAAGGGGTTGTAAAGAGTATTTTTTTTTAAATAACAAACATGTTATACTTACCTCCGCTGTGAAGCTCGTTTTGCACAGAGTGGCCCCGATCCACGTCTTCTGGGGTCCCTTGGTGGCTGTTCTCTGGTCCTGCCCACACAAACTTTCCACCTTCATGTGAGCGAGCTCACATAGTGGTAAGTTCTTGTGGGCGCGCTCCCGTGGAACAGCCGGCGGCTATAACTGCTCACTATATCACTCGGGGCCCGCCCCCCCGACGCGCCGCGTCATTGGATGTGATTGACAGCAGCGCGAGCCAATGCGCTGCTTATAATCCATCCCCTTTAGCCAATGAACGACCAGGCTGAGCGGCGAAGAGGACGTCAGGGGCAAGCGCCACAGGTGAACGGGCTCAGGTAAGTAAAACAGGGTGCATTTATTGTTGGATGTTTTTTCACCTTAATGCATAGGATGCATTAAGGTCAAAAAACATGTACCTTTAGTGTCCCTTTAAAGCATAAGTTCACTTAAAAAAAAAAAAAAAGGAAATGCAAATCCTTTTGCAGCTAAAAAAATATACATTGAACACAAATGCAATATGTTGCAGCTTACATAAATCTGTTCATCAAGGATGAGCTCAGGTGGGTTTTGACAGAAATTTAGGCAGTCCCCCTGATGACTTAATTTTCTGATGAAACACTTTGGGTGTGGCTAAAGACGTGACTTCATAACGCTACATTTGGCATTAAAGCTTGTGAGTCTGGCTTTGCGATACTGTCTGATTTGTATCCCCTAATGCTCTGTGTAAGCAAGATTCAGGTTTTATCTTGTAAGTGCATTTCTACATACTTGCAATAAAGAGAACTATACTGTTACATACCACACTAAGGTCTTTGCATATTGCAATTATGCCAAATGCTGTGGATGATCGCCATGGATGGATGAGCTGGAGTTTGGAGAACCATTATCCTAGCTAATTTGCTGTTGACTATTTTAACCCTGAATTGTCCGCAATACTCGTAAAAAAAAGCAACCACCAGCCTCTTACCGAGGTGTTCACATTGATTGGAGTGGTGCGGAAGGCACTATTGACCATATTTTCATTGAATGGTCCGTTCTGTTTGGTAAGAGGCTTAAAGGGGTTGTAAAGACAAAAATATTTTCCTCTTAAATTAAAGTCTGACAGTAGCTGATAAAGTAAAAAATAATGTTTTGCATTATAACTAGTTTGATACCTGTTGAAATCGAGCTGTTTTATACAACTCTGTCACTCCTGAATCGTTATTCTCACTGACTTCCTGGTTTGCGGTGCGCATTCATTCTTGCTACATCACGGCATAATGGGAACTACAGTTCCCATTAGGCTTAGCCTCTATGCCTGTGAGGGATAAGAGAGCATCTTCACGCAGGGCTGTAGTCATAGGGAGGGGGTGAGCACATTCTGCTTTCCACCATGCAACACGGCTCAGATACTGGTGGAAAGCAAGAAGAGGAGAGACAGGAAATGGCATTTTCAAACCTGGATTACTGGATTTTGGAGGTCAAAAGGAAAAACAAGGTAAGTGATATTTAAATGCTCTAGCTTACAGCAATCAATTGATCTAATAAAAAACGAACCTTTAGTGTTCCTTTAAGTTTCTTCATTTGATTGTACCAGTTGTTGATTTATTTGGATGATGGTTTAGTACTTAAAAAATGTGCACTTTGATTTTGGAGTTAATTTATTCGAAGTGCAAGCAGTGCAGCAAATATATGAATTTCAAACTGCAAGTGCAAAACAAGTTTAGAAATTCCAGTTTGCGCTCTATTCATTTTATGCTATATTTGATTTGCAGTTTTACAGATTTTTAGTTATTAGGACATAGTGCCAGCTGTGCATTATACTGTATGTTTTGTATTACAAGTCTAAAGCCGCGTACACAAGACCGTTTTTAATGTTGCGAAAAATGGCCATTAAAAATGTAGAACATGCTCTATTTTTTCTCGTCGTTTTTAACGTCGTCATTTTTCTCGACGTGAAAAACGATCGTGTGTACGCTTTAACGAAGGGGAAAAAGATGCGCATGCTCAGAAGTTATGAGACGAGAAATTCGCATGATCAGCCCAAAGGGTGGCACCATCCGAATGGAACTTCCCCTTCCTAGTACCCTTTGTTTTTTTTCATGACATTAAAAACGGTCGTGTGTACGCGGCATAACTCATCTGAGCTTTCCTACCAGAAATCTATCAAAGGGGACAGCCAATCACAGGTGATGGAGGCATTCCCCACCCTGCAGCTGCGGGTATATAAGCATCCCTTGTAGATGTACACCTGTGGGCAAGGTATGCTTGATTGGCTGTCTGCTTTGACAGTTTCCTGGTAGAATAGCGCAAAATATTTTTGGACTTTTGTCTAAACATGCCTGAGCTAATCCCTACTGTTGAGGATCATGTATGATATGGAGGTGCTGTATCACCTTACCTTAAATGCCCATTGCCTACCAACATCATCCCACTGGGTTTGAAAAGCCATAAAGGACCAATGGAGGAATCAACACTGCTCTACTCCACCTATGTACTACAGATTTGTGGCGTACTTTCATTGGAATTGCTTTTTAAAACTTAGAATTAATTATGAAAACTCAAAAGAAAATTTTCAATTTTCTCTTCGGCACAATAATAGGAAGGTATACACAGTGTATGGGTAGCTATTGAGTGATAGTAGAACTCTTCTTAAGTTAGTTTGATTACAAATCATATAAAATTATCCTCTGGGTTAAATGCTACATACACTATATTGCCAACAGTATTGAGACACCTGCCTTTACACACACCAGCCTTCTAAAGGGGTAATCATCTTTAAAGAGTTACAATACTTCATTTTTGCTGAACACAAATTCATTTTTATAAAGTATAAAAAAAGAGATTTGTTTATTGCATGTGCAGTGGGCATTTACTGTACACTATATTGCCAAAATTATTGGGACACATGCCTTTACATGCACATGAACTTTAATGGCATCCCAGTCTTAGTCTGTAGGGTTCAATATTGAGTTGGTATTGAGTATTGTGAACCTTCCATAAAGACATGGATGAGTGAGTTTGTGCAGGCCAGTCAAGTTACTCCTTCCCAGAGTCCTGACCCCAACCCGGTAGAAAACCTTTCGGATGAATTAGAGCTGAGACTGCGAGCCAGGCCTTCTTGTCCAACATGAGTGCCTGACCTCACAAATACGCTTCTGGAAAAAGGTCAAACATTCACATAGACACACTAAACTAAACCTTGTGGACAACCTTCCCAGAAGAGTTGAAGCTGTTATAGCTGCAAAGGGTGGGCCAACTCAATACTGAACAACCAAAGTTCATGTGCATGTAAAGGCATGCATCCCAATAATTTTGGCACTGTAGTGTACAGTAAATGCCCACTACACATGCAATAAACAAATCTCTTTTTTTATACTTTATATGAATCAATTTGTGTTCAGCAAAAATTAAGTACTGTAACTCTTTAAAGATGATTACCCCTTTAGAAGGCTGGTAGGGGGACCTGTCATAAATGGTTTGTGTGTGTCCCACAGTTGGTACTGTAGTGTTCAAAAGGGCTCGGGAGTAAAATTGGCTATCACTGTTTGTTTGCCAACAAGGTATGGGTTAAAGGTCCACCTGCCTTTTATAAAGTCTTTGCCGTTAATCTTGTTATAAGTAATTCTGCAGTAAAGTGAGTGTCTGTGTACTATTCCTGAGGATCAAAAGGGGCATTTACTGTCCTATGCTTGCTGGCAGGGGTCGATGGTTAAAGAACAACTGCTTAAAGGTGTCCTGAATATTATAACTTCAGGCGGTACAAACACTGCAGAGTGTAGCAGTTGAAATTCTTGCCATTGATTCATGCATATTTGAAGAACAGGCTCGAAGTTGTTTAAGAAGGTTTAAATGAGCTGCAGGCAGCTCCATTAGGACACTTAGTGCACTTGGTACTATTGGTATTGACTGAATGAGTCCATGGAGAAGGCTTTGCTCTACGTACCTCTCCTAATGTCCTGTTGCCTGCTGCAGGGAAGGGGGTTGAATTTGCCATTTGGAGACTATATTAAATGTCATAGCTTAAGAAGGCCAAGTGTTTTTTAGTTTGCAGTCCAGTTTGTTTAAATTGTCTGCTGTTTACCCAGCTGTGCTGACATGAGCAGCCACTGTGAAAATAAGCATATATTATTCCCTGAAAAGTGATCGCTATAAAAAAATGTTTACATGTATAAATGATAGCAACAGCACATGTACAGTATAGTAATGCGGTCTACACACATTCACCGTACATTGCCATTAATCATGCTAAGCAGGAGTTAAGCTATGAACGCAAATTGTATAAACATGCATTAAAGCTCCAGGGTTTATGGAGCAATATGTATAATGGTACGTGGTGTACTTTTGACCAGGTGTGTATTGTAATAAAATCCCTTTGTCATCTTTTACTTCATGTCATGGGAGGTGATCATACTGTTTATAGGGTGAAACATGCTGGGATGTGATCAGCCCAAATGGTACCAAGAGACAATTCACTGCTAAGTAACTACATTTGTGGTTTTAAATACGTTTTGCTTGTTTGCTTCTAACAAATATCCCTTGCTAGGTAAATCTGGATCTTGAGATTTGTGCAAAATATTTAAGAGCCAACTGTTTTTTTTTGGTGTGTGTTTTAAGCACTGTAATATACACCTAATGTAGAATCAGTATTTCATTCATTTACAGTCTATTCAAGCTTTTACTGATTAATCATCTTTAGACCACCTTTTACAAATAAATAATAAATGCAGCCATACTGATTAAAGTGATACTAAAGTCTTGTTTTTTTGTGTTTCAAATAACAAACATGTTATACTTACTTGCTCTGTGCAGTGGTTTTGCACAGCGCAGCCCCGATCCTCCTCTCCTCGGGTCCCTCTTCGGTGCACCTGACCCCTTCCTCCTGCCGAGTGCCCCCACAGCATGCAGATTGCTATGGGGGCAGCCGAACTGCAGCTCCATGTGTCCATTCAGACATGGAGTCGGGGCTAGGCCCCACCCCTCTCTCTCCTTATTGGCTCACTGACTTTGACAGCAGCTTGAGCCAATAGTGCTCCGCTGCTGTCACAGCCAATCAGGAGAGAAAGTTCTGGGTAGCCAAGTCTATCCTGCAACATCACTGAATAGATATGGGTCTAGGTAAGTATCGGGGGGCTGAGAATGCATTAAGAATGCATTAAGATAAAAAAAAACTTCTGCCTTAACCACTTTAATTTAAAAAAAAAAGTTTTTTTTATAAATTTGTTTTGCATTGGAGCCTGAAAAGCATTGCAACTGTGATCAGTGGCCCTATAGCCTTAGTTACAGGGCTGGAGGAAGTGTAAATGAACTACAAGACCCAGCACTTATGCTCCATTGAAAACTACAATTCTCTCTGCCACCATGTAGATGGGACTTTTTTCGCCGTCACAGAACTTTGTTTATAGATGACGTTGCTGTTCAACTAAAGCCCAATTTAAATAGTGACAGGAGATGACCAAGAGAAAAACTTCTGCCAGAAAGACAGAGTTTCCAAAATAATTTTCTTTCCAAGTTTGTTCGAATTTTGCACCATGAATGATGGGGCATGTTGGAAATTTTTGGGAAAGACAAACGATTTTCTAATCAATGATGGGAAAATCATGTGAGAAATATAAATCGTAAAAGAAATGCGCATGAGCACAAAAAAAGAAAATTCCGGAAAATAAAAGAAGATTTCTGACCACGAAAATTATTTTCTTGGCCTGCACAAGCCTTTATTATCAGGTTTACTATTAATGCTTCTACATTTGCAGCACGTTGCCTTAACATGGTTACCTTGTTAGATGCATTAGCACATTGCAGTGCCATTTTTTTTTGTACACCACAGTGCATGGTAATAGATCTCTGCTCTGTGGTACACTTCATCATAACAATTACTTCATGTCCATTTTTATGCTCATTCCTTGTGTTTTGGAGGCCATTCAAAATTAATCTTAACACCCACAGCCGTCTTGTTTAATGTTCATTCAGTATTATTGTAACTCCCTGGATGGCTTGTAAAAAATTATTTGCACAATGCATCGATGTCTGAGCAAAGGATGTTAGCAGCTTTGGTCCGCACCTTTAGCATTGGTGCTTTTACAAAAAAATAATCATCTTTTGAAGAGGGTTCTTTGCATTCATTTCACAGGGAGCAGTACTTGAAGTCTGATAATTTTTATTCTGTATCCCAGTAAAGTACGGTATCTCCTGGTGTGTTTATCACGTTGCCCAGAACCACCAGCCCCATTCTGATAATGTCAAGAGACCAAATCAGCAGAAGTAGTTGTATTAATCAATTAAAGCTTTTTGATTGCTCTAATCACATCCGGTGAGTTAGACATTCACTTGCAGGTCTTCCATATAAAAATTGCATAACCAACATGTTTTTTCTTCTTTAGTATAGAGTTCATTGTGGTAAGCCTAAGCAATTAACGGAAAACTATAAAATGCTGCAGTGGTGAAATGCAATTACTTAAAGTGGTTGTAGAACTCTTAAAATGAACAAAAACTAAACAAAGCATACCCCTCTATAGTGTGTACTTGCCTCATTCCAAAACACAGAGTGTGGTTCCTATGTTATCTCTCCTCTCTCTTTTTATGGATGTACAATGGTGGGAGCCTATATAAACTGCATTAGACATCACTAGTGTTGTTCCTGTTCCACTGATGATGATTGATAGCGAAATGTGTTGGGCGGTGCTTAACTCGTGACGTCAGCGCGCTCACCGTGTGGCCAATTGCGATGCATCAGTACACGCTGTGACATGTATTTCCTTTTACCTCTGTAAGTACCTGTCTATTGGTTTAAATAGATTGTTTGGCTGTTCTACACTATATGTGGACTCTGCTTTCCTCCAATGCGTGTGGATGTGGCTTGATCTGACTTGCTAATCTTTGGAACCCCTGAAACCTGAAGTTGGTGTCCTGCTATTGCCATTGAAGAATGTCTGGAGGTCTGTTAATTATATGCCTGGCTGATCTCTATGGTGGGGATCTTTCATATTTGGTAAGAGGCCAACCATATTTGTGGTGAAAGGCACAAGTTTTTTTGGTCATCTCTTTAGGATAGATTTACGGAGTCGTTGGACAGTTGAATGTTTTCACTTGTTCTTGGACGTTACTGATTTTTTTGATTTGCACATCCAATATTTAGATGTTTAGTGGGTGCTGCTCTGTGTACAATTTTTCACACTAAGCACAAAATAATACTTTTGTATTTTAGTGACTCCTGAACGCCTGTCAGTCACTGCTATACTGCCCTCTAAAAAGTGATTTGCCACTTGTCTGAAAGGGTTGTAGTGAATAGGGAAGGGTGGATGGATTTAGAAGCTTATCAAGACAGGAAATAGTAACTTACAGTACTTGTCTCCATCTGGATTTTGCAAAAGCATTCGATACAGTTCCCCATAAACGTTTACTGTACAAAGTAAAATCCGTTGGCATGGACCATAGGGTGAGTGCATGGATTGAAAACTGGCTACAAGGGTGAGTTCAGAGGGTAGTGATAAATAGGGTGTACTCAGAATGGTCCAGGGTGGAAAGTGGGGTTACCCAGGATTCTGTCCTGGAACCAATCTTATTTAATGTATTCATAAATGACCTGAAGAATGGGATAAACAGCTCAATCTCTGTTTTTGCAGACAATACTAAGCTAAGCAGGGCATTAACTTAACTGCAGAATGTGGAAACCTTGCAAGAAGATCTGAACAAATAATGTGGTGGGCAACTACATGGCAAATGAGGTTTAATGTAAAAAATGTAAAATAATGCATTTGGGTGGCAAAAATATGAATGCAATCTACTCACTGGGTGTAGAACCTCTGGGAGAATCTAGGATGGAAAACGACCTGGGGGTCCAAGTAGATGATAGTCTCAGCAATGGCATGCAATGCTAAGCTGCTGCAAGCAAAGCAAGTAGAATATTGGAATGCATTAAAAAGGGGATTACCGTAACTCCAGAGAATGATAATTCTCCCACTCTACAAGGCTCTGGTCCAGCAGCACCTGGAGTATGCCGTAAAGTTCTGGGCACCAGTCCTCAGGAAGGATGTCCTGGAACTGGAGAGAGTCCAGAGAAGGGCAACAAAACTAATAAAGGGACTGGAGGACCTTCGTTATGAGGAAAGGTTACGAGCACTGAACTTATTCTCTCTGGAGAAGAGATGCTTGAGAGGAGATATGATTTAAATGTACAAATACTGTACTGGTGACCCCACAATAGGGATAACATGTTTCTGCAAAAGGAAATCTAATAAGACACGCGGCCATTCACTAAAATTATAAGAAAAGTGGTTTAACCTTAAACTGCATAGAGGGTTCTTTACTTTAAGAGTGGTAAGGATGTGGAATTCTCTTCCACAAGCAGTGGTTTCAGCAGGAAGCATCGACAAATTCAAAAAACTATTAGATAAGCACCTGAAAGACCACAACAAGACCACAATATACAGGGATATACAATGTAATACTGACATAAAATCACACATATAGGTTGGACTTTGCATATCCTGAGAGAGGACTGCTTTTAATTGTCTTACTATGGTGTAGTAGGCTTGTGGGGCAAACATTTTAATAAAATATCAAAAGAGAAGTACATCCAAAGCTTGTTTGGTAGTACTTCTTCTGTGAATCACAGGAGTGCAGTCTGTTCTGCACTTCTGTGACCTGTTTTCAGCAGAAAGCAGGCTAAAGCTTGCTGTTGGCTGACGTCACAGAGACGGCACCTGGCTCAGCCTCTCAGTGAGCCATTGAGAGCCTGATCCAGCCTATTCCGCCCCCTCCACAGCCCAGCATTCCAGTGAGTGTGAGTGGTGGGGGGCGGCAGAGCAGAGAGCTGTTGACTGACAGTCTCCAGCTTTCTACTCACGGAGCACTGAAAACTGTGCGATCAGAGGTGTTTTAAAGAGGAAGTAAACCCATACAAAAAAAAAAAAAAAGAAACCTGCAAGCATACTAGCTCATTATGAATTACTTCACATCGAAGCCCCTGCAGCCGTCCTCGTCTCCCCCTCAGGCCGCCGACATGTCTCCGGGGCTTGCTTACAGGTATCGCGGCACAGTCACTGTGATTGGCCGGAGCCACGATGACGTCACTCCCGCGCATGTGCGCGGGAGCCGCCGCTAACGGCACATGGACTGAAGCATAGGTGCCATTGCTTCAGTTTGCCCCATTGCGCGGTGCCGATCACTTCGGCACATGCAGGGGACAGGGAGACCTCCTAAACCATGCAGGTTTAGGAGATATCCTGGGTAGCTACAAGTAAACCTTAAAGTGGAGGTTCACCCAGAAATGTAAATTTTTAACATTAGATTCATGCTCATTTTGTCTAGGGGAATCGGGTAGTTTTTTTAAAAATGAAGCAGTACTTACCGTTTTAGAGAGCCATCTTCTCCGCCGCTTCCGGGTATGGGCTGCGGGACTGGGCGTTCCTATTTGATTGACAGTCTTCCGACAGGCTTCTGACGGTCGCATCTATCGCGTCACGATTTTCCGAAAGTAGCCGAACGTCGGTGCGTAGGAGCCATATAGAGCCGCACCGACGTTCGGCTTCTTTCGGCTACTCGTGACGCGATGTATGCGACCGTCGGAAGCCTGTCGGAAGACTGTCAATCAAATAGGAACGCCCAGTCCCGAAGACCCATACCCGGAAGCGGCGAAGAAGATCGCTTTCTAAAACGGTAAGTACTGCTTCGTTTTTAAAAAAACTACCCGATTCCCCTTGACAAAATAAGCATGAATCTAATGTTAAAACATTTTTTTCGGGTGAACTCCCGCTTTAATATAGGATTACCTGTAGCACAAAGTTGTTTTCAAGGGTTTACAACCACTTTAAAGGCGGTGGGGGGACACATTGGATCCACTTAGGTAAGTATGATCTACAAAAATGCAAAAAATCCACTAAAATCTCATATAAGCCTTAACATGTTACTGTAATTTTAAAAGCAATTTGAAATCCCTGAAAAAATAACCTGCTCATTCTTTTATGAAGGCACTTGTTCAGACACTTCTTGTTATAGATGACAACTGTCTTGCTTCTCTGTTGCCACCTTATCAAATGTGCTGCCGGTGCAGGCTACAAGCAAGCATGTTTACCATTAGGAAACTGAACCTAAGCAACAACATGCAGTGAGATCATGCAGACAAAAGGTGAAAGAAAAGTCTGGAGGTGGTCAGCAGAACCGAAGTACAAAAAGAATGAAGAAATATTAATTAATATTAAAAAAAAAAAAAAAAAAAAAAAACATGGCAACTGTTTTATACACAGTTCTTTTGCAAACTAACTGTAATCCAGGTAGGGTTTAGATCTACTTAAAATAAAATAAAAAATATATACTATTTGCTAATCATCTCAATCCAGGTCAGTTCCCAGACATAGGCGGATCAGTTTGTTCATCTTGTTGTATAATACTGTGAGCTCATACTGAGTGTTAAAGCAAAACATTTCACGGGATATTGCCACTAGGTATCCAGCACAGTGATGTCACCTTGAATAATAGTTCATCTTGCATCTCTGTATGCCCTCCTTTACAAAAGGCTGCAGCTTGTGAAACATTAATCAAATTATCAGGCTGAGATCTATACCCAGTGAGTGTTTATAAGATTAGAAATCTATTTTTGGTCCTGTGTTCCATTTAGCTTATGAATGCTATTTTGGTGCCAGACTAACCTTAAGGTGCAGAAATCGCACAATGATAAATTCGTTCATTTTCCCCTTTTGCTTTCCTGGAATAATCTTGCACCTTTTCCTGTCTGTCTTGTCGGTGGTTTTAAAACATATCAAACCGTGCTTGTTCATTAAATGCATAGCAGTGTTACAACACAGCGCTGTTCGTATGCATTAGTTTGTCAGCACAAATCATTTGTCAATATCTTAGAACACAGGATTTTAGGATGTCATCCCGTGCTCCCAGTTATCCTATAAATGCGTTCTCCAGGGGGTACGGATCACCTATTTGTGGATGTTCAGCAGCCCAAGGATAGTTGACATGTGCTTTCTAGGGTTATGCAGGTCACAGGTGTCCGTCATTTGATGTATGGTTGGTATGGTTGGTCTGGAAGTATCTTTATTATGTGGCTGTCTATTAGCCAGGGGATGAGTGATTTTGCTGACAGTAGTAGTTGCCAGTCAAAAAAGGAATCATTTGTGGCCAGATGCTGCCATTTTGCTTGCTTTTATCCAGCCCTTGGGGCACTATTCCCCCCCCCCACTGTCAGCAACAGTGCAGCATAGTTCCTGCCACTGACCCCGACAATGGGGCGCAAGTCCTCTAAGGCCCCATTAACATCTGAGCGTTGTGTAGCTTAAAGCTTGAAGCTACAAAATGCTGGGGGGGGGGATCAAGTGCCTCGGCCATCCAGGCATCTCTCTCTCCTGATTGATTGACAGTAGCAGGAGGCAATGGCACTGCTGCTGTGTCTCAGCCAAAGTAATTTAGCCAATGAGGTTAGAAAAGGGGCAGTGCCGACTCCATGTCGGAGGAGGATACACAGAGCTGCGGTTCGGCTTGGATGCCCCCATAGCAAGCTGCTTGTTGTGGGTGCACTAGACAGGGCCAGGAGAGCCGAAGAGGGACCAGAGAAGAGGAGGATCTGGACTGCACTGTGCAAAGTCACTATACAAAGCAGGTAAGTATAACATGTTTGTTACTTTTATAGAAAAACAAAGTGAGTCTTTACAATCACTTTAATTCCACTGACACTTTCTTCTCCCGCTGGCTACAGTTCACCCCCTAAAGTTTAAAGGACAGTAAACTGGCCCTTTGTTTAGAAAGCTTAGAGATCCCTGTTATAAAAGAATTGTGACATACTCTGTCCAAACACGGCATGGTTATGACAGATTATTTCCACTAGGAAAGTTGGACCACACATGTTTATCAGTCCAACTGGGAAGGTTGAAAGCTATGGGTGAAAATGTGCAGGTAGAGGAGAATTTGGAAGGATGGAGGTGTGGAATGTATGTGTGTTCAGGTGGAAGCAAGTAGAGACTTAAGCCACGTACACACGATCGGAATTTCCGATAGAAAAAGTCTGACTGACTTTTTCCATCGGAAGTTCCAACTGTGTGTATGCCCCATCGGAAATTCCGACGATTTCCATCGGAGTTTCGATAGAGAACATGTTCTCTTTTACTCCGATGGAATACCGTCAGACTTCCGTTGTGAATTTGGTCGGACAAAGCTCTGATCGTGTGTACGGGGCTTAAAAGAAACAAATCAATGCAGGTCTACTTTCAGCACCTGAATTTATTCAGCCTCTTAGATTTCCTGTATTGTTGAGTTTAGACTGGGAAAGGAAGAATATAGAGCTGATCAGTTATGTTGCAGTGACTATGTGCTAACAGAGAGCATGCTGATAGGAGGAGAGAGTGACTGGAGGGATGAGCGCATCAGCGTGGTTCTTCTCCCTTCATGATGTAGTCACAGGCTAGGTGAAGGACAAGAGCTGTACGTGTTATTTAAAGCGGTGTTCCAGCCACAAATTTGTATTTATTTTTTAAAGTCAGCAGCTACGAACACTGTAGCTGCTAACACTTACCTGTCCAGAGAGCCTGCAATGTCGGCCACCAGAGGCCGATCTGCTTATCGGCTCAGAAACAGGCACCGCCATTGTCACTAAGGGAAACCGGCAGTGGAGCCTGCATGCTTCATCACCGGTTTCCTACTGCGTATGCACAAGTCATCTTCTGGGACACACACAGGTCCCAGAATCCCCCGGGGGGGGGAAAGGGAGAAATGACGCTGTGGGCTGAGTTAGGAAGGAAGTGCACTCAGTAATTCACATAAGGTAAGTAAAAAAACGAGTGGTGGAGGGATGGTCATTCCTTAAAGAACAAGTTGTAAAATAGGGTGGAACTCCGCTTTAATGTGGTACTGAAGGCACAAAAAAATATACAAAATTGTGAGCAGACAGGCTCTTCATTGCAGACATGCAATATCTCTTCTGCAATAAAATACACTTACCTGCCTGTTTTCAATTCCCTGCAGAATGTACACTGAGCTGTAAATTCATCACCTATATGTCAGGCTCACCGCACTTTTGCACATGCGTGGGAGTGATGTCATTATGTGGTGGCCAATCAAGACTACAGAAGACCAGCATTCCGAAGAAGCCAGACCAGGGAGATAATGCTGGCACTGGCGAGGGACCTCGTGGGTGTTGGACTGATGAAGCATGTGTGAGTATTTTTGCCTTTAGGCCCGGTTCACACTTGTGCGATGCCAGACATCGCATTTAATTCGGATGCACTGCTGTTCACATTACATGAGATGTCTGTGCGGTGCGATATCAGCCATACAGATTGTATGGCTGATATCGCACCACATTCGGTCCAAAGACACACAGGACCCCAGAATCAGATTGCATGTGTGTTCACACCTATGCGATCCAATTCATGTCCGAACTGTCAGTTCTTACTGCGATACGCAAGCTGAAATGGGGGTGTTGTTAAGATATAATGACACTCCCCAGCAGTTCGCATATGGCAGTGTGAACTGCCGTGCCTGTCGGGTGCAATGCCAGGGCTGTCATTTCGCATGGCCACCTGCCCAGCGACCCCAGCCAAGCATCATTCAGCCGCCTCCTGCACTAATATAGCCCCCGGCATTGGCGGTGGCATGGCAACTATGGCTATGCATAATTATAATTTATTTAATTCACATCATATTTGATTGGCTGCTCGCTTCTGCTTGGGCCTGGGCCTGGCACATGATGACTTGGGCTACTTTCACACTGGGGCGTTGCGCCGTCAGCGGTATAGCGTCACTATTTTTAGCTGGGATTTACCGTCATTTTTGCGGCGCTATTCAGCCACTAGCAGGGGGGGGGGCAATTTGCATTTTTATTCTTGTGCGTGATTGTGTAGACAGGGCCCCAGGGGCCTATAATGCTCTTAAGATGCCACTGTGCAGGAACTCGCAGTGGATTTGCTGTGTTCTCACATTGCACAAGTGTGAACTGGGCCTAAGTTCTGTTTTAACCACAGCAAAGAAAAATCTTCTACACTGTTGAGTGGCAAGGTTGTGTTAAAACCAGGACTGGATAGACAACATTTCAAATACTTTTGCAGCTAAAACTGCTCCAAAAAATGTATAGCACTAGATTTCTTGTATCATGGAAGGTAGCCTCAGGGAACAATACTGCTAGAATCACTGGTGCTGGGGAACACAACAAAATTGTGTCACTTACAATGACCTAATAATGTACCTGTTCATTATGTTGTGCTGGGGATAAGGGAGGTGTAACTGAGTGCATTTATTGAAAAGTTATACTAATCAAATTCTGTTGACACATTTAAATGTTTTCATGACTGACATGTATTTGGTTGGTTAAGTTTTGTGTATTTTTAAGTTCTGCTTGATACATCTCTGCTGCGCTTTCTGGCAAAGGGATCACTGGTAATGCATGAATGGCGCAGAGATGTTAATGTATCCCTGAAAAATCTGTGATTATGTGATGTTGGCTTATTCTGCATTGCATATTCATGGTAATGTCACTATAAAACAGTGTGGTGGCATAATCATTGGGTGGCAGTATTATCATAATCAATGGATACCCTGTTAGTTTTTTAAAGTCAATAAGGCACAATGCTGACATAGTTAGTAAGAAAAGTGTTTGCATAATTAACAAAAGAGCAAAACGGCATAATAAGCTGCAGATGTAACTGACTTAATGGCAATGTGGGGGTACTAAACTAGTTTTAACAGTCCTACACATATTTTGCTGGCTAATATATTGTAGGATTGCAATAATTGCAATAAAATTGCAATAAAAAAAAAAAACATTTAACAGACTGTAAAATTAGACACTCCCTTCAAGTCTGATTGATGTTTAACATATTGACAACTTCACAAGCATGAATTTGGATTAAACAGCTGCTTAAAGGAACATTTAAGGAAAATGCAAAGTAAAATAGTTTTACATCCTTAAAAAATGAAATATATTTTAATATGCAGCTAGTTTAGCCACCAAATGTTGACTTGGTATGAGCGTCCTGTAATGTCTTGTACAGCAGCATTAGGAGCCAACAGGGTGAGCTGCATTGCACATGTGATGAAAGGGAAAATGCTGAAAGGAGAAAGCAGAATGAACAGGGATCAGCATATCAGTCTGCTGTCGACTCTTCATTAACCAGTTGCAGGATAAGGGCAGAAAAGTGACCTGGCTGCATTGGTTGAAGTGGACCTTCCCCCGCGGCCCTCTTACACAATTGGATAATACTGCCCCATTATTAGAAAGGTTCATTATCTTTTTTTTGTGCTGCACCACAGCATTTTTTCCTTCCTTGGCTAGGTGAGGATGACATTGGGCCTCTGTTGCCTCCTGGGAGGTGTGAATGTGTTTTTCTGAGGAGTGCATGCGTGTCACAAGATTCCATGCATGAAAGGATGTGTGCAGTTTTTGGGGACGTGAAGCACATCTGTGCACATGCAGGGGTGAAGACAAGTGCAGTTTACTATCCCCCACTGTAGGTGGTGCTGTGTTTCTGGCAACTGTACAGAGGGAATGGAGGATGAGATTAACATTGTCCTTCTACAACCTCTGTAGGTTCCACCAGCCAACTGCCAAACAGTCACCCCTCTACAGAGATGTTGTTCCAGTAATTCAAGCCCCATTAGACTCACAACCTTAGTAACACAATCAACACAGGTGCAGAAGTTCTCAGCAGTCTAATGCCGCGTACACACGATCAGGCTTTTGCCCGGCCAAATCACATTGGAATTCTGACGGAATTCCATCGGAGAAAAATAGAACATGTTCTATATCTAAAATCCAATGGAATTCATCGGAATTTCCTAAGAAAAAAGTCAGTCTGACTTTTTCCATCAGAAATTCCGATCATGTGTACAAGGCATTAATGGTACATTGGAGTAGTCCCAGCACTGAGAGGAAACTCTGTCACCATAATGTTATGGAACAATTAAGTCAAGTAAGTACCTTACTGCTGTTCTCCACTTGTCATTTGTTATCGCCAAGTAAGTACCTTACTGCTGTTCTGCATGTGTCATTTGTTATCGCCAATTAACCAAATAATAATTCTGCCACTTTACTGGGTCTCTGTGTGCCATTCTTCTCTATTGGGTACCTAACTGGACCCACACACAAGCGTATTTCTGCACACCTTTACACATGCTGAAAGTCTGTACAAGGTCTAATACCAGAAACCAGTGCCGTGTATGCACACATGTGGAAAGACCCAAGCAGAGACTGGTGGCACATCTGTGCAAGTGCGGGATGGCTAAATATGGAGGCATGTGAGTGGAGCTGGGGCCAATATCTCCTGGGTGAAGTTTTTTTTTTAACTCCAGATCTAAGATATTAGCAACTCACTCAACCTCTAACTAACCGCTGGTATGTAGCATTAATTTTTTTTTATTTACTTTATCTGAAGCCCTAGTCCTGTGACGATCCTTCTCTTTTCTGTTTACTTCCTCTGGTCTTTCTTGGGGTGTTCATATGCCTGCCTGCATAACATGGACACCTCCTATTGATGGAGGACACCTCCAACAATGGGGTCCTCTCTCATAGGCTCAAGGGGCAGGACCAGTGCCTAAGAAGATAGCGAGCAGGGAAAAATATCTGGACCCCAGGGCAGGGTATTAGCTTGGCTCATAGAGGAAATTGTAACATTATTCCATTACACTGCAGAAAGGCTTAGGAAGAGGTGTCTGGAATCAAGACAGTTAGTCCTGAGATTTACACTGTTCTACAAGACAGCAATAGCCAAGTTGGTAACTTGATGATTTTCTGCTGCAATTTAAAGCAAATTAAAGCAACCCTGTCACGAGTATAACAAATAAAAATGGCGACAGGGTTAAAGTGCACCTAGAGGTGTCTGCACAAACCTCCAAACACTGCTGTTATATCTTAATTCTAGGTTATTCTGGCAGGCAACGTTCTTCCTGATAGTGTTAAAGCTTATTCATCGCCTGACTCACGCCTATTGACCCCGGAGACAGCCCATTATAGAGATGGGACAATATGAATTTTTGGGAGGCAGGAGGGAGCAGATAAGTTTTAACACTACAAAAAAATGTTTTGCAATTTATGTGTGACAACAGTTTGGTTTTTCTTTTTAGCTTAAAGCTGAAGTTTAGCTAAGAAAATCCCTACAGCTTAAGTCAAATCACTTGCCTGTAATGAAGTATGTCTCACTGTAACAGCCGCTTCTGCTGGCTGTTCCTTTTTCAAATAGGCGCTTTCAGCAACGTAATGCGTTCAATGCTGGAGCACATACGGCGCTCGCGCGATGATGTCATCGTCCGGCGCTTTGCTTGTATCAGTGCTTATGCACTGCACCTGGACTACTACTCTGCTCCCTATAAAGGCATTCACTTGTCTTGCAAGCCTTGTTCTATTATTGTCAGCCATAGCTTGTCAGCCGTAGCTTGTCAGCTGTAGTTGTCAGCTGTAGCTGTCAGCTACCTTACACATGCAGCTGCCTTTGCTCCCTTTGCCGGAACACCGCTCCAGGAAACGACTACTACTTTGCTGCTAAGACTTCCTCTACAACAACAGCATTGCTGGGAACTGCCTTCATGCCTTGACCACCTTGCACCATGGATATTCCATCTCCTGCATTAAGATACCTACAAACGGATAAGTAGTAATTTCTTCACTTGTAGTTCTATGCTAATGTTTCATCTATTACAATTGTAGTATTACAAATACTGTGTGGATATTAACATATCTTCTGGGAGATACTATTGTGCTAAAGCTTGTTTGCAAAGGAGTACCTTAAAGGGACAGCTACCTATAAATTACTACAGCAATATATAGTTCACGTATGCTACTATAAATTCCTGAGCTATATTGCCTCTCATATGTAACCATTGCTACATCTACAAACATAGCTTGTGTCTGCAACTATATTACTTGAGCTATATTGCCTCTCATACGCAAGTACTATTACTCAACTAAAGTACCTTTCATATGCAAGTAAGAGTTGTCACTACTACTTATATTTACTACAAGCTCAACATAAGTACAAATACTCATAGGCCTTGTCCTAATTGTTTGAACATTCGCTCTAACTTTTCCATGCTAGAGGTTGATGCTATTTCATAGCATCTCCTCTAGTGGCCTAATACATCTCTACATGCTTAAGTTGATATGATGTAGAGAACCTCCAAATTCCTGTTGCTAGGTGCGACGCCTGGGGTCCCTTACTGATAATCACTTGCATGTAGTGGTGTATTGGGATATTGACCTTGAACTATAATTTTATATTGACCTTGAACTATAATTTTAAACGCTAAGCTCTGGTCTCTTGTTGTAATGCGTCCATGCTTAGTAGCTCAACGCCTTTCTTTATGTGACAAAGAGGTGATGTATAGATCCCCATAACCCCTGTTGTGAGGAGTGACGCCTGGGGGCTAATACTGAGTTGTCGCATAGAGAATCGCATTGAAATCCTTGCTAACCGCAGTTGTGATTCACTCCGTTCACCAGTGCTGTTACACTCACATTGTGCTGACAGCTGGATCCTGTGGACATCTTCACTACTGGGATGCCTGGTCTTCTTCCTGTCTCAGAATTGTTAGTGCTGCAATGGTTAACAGCTTCAGGTCTTCAGATAGAACAGCATTACAGATGGTTTGACATGCCCCTCGTTCCTCCTCCTCCTCCTCTATTGAGATAAGCTCTTTGACTAATTACACTGCTTGTAACATGATCTTTGAATGGGGAGAGTCTGATCAGTCACATAATTCTCTCCACCTTTGACAGATCTTGTTTCAAGCAATGTAATAAATGAAAGAATGTATCCCAATGGCAGATAGGGAAGGAGCGGGGATGCATCCCCATCTGATCATCTGTAATGCTGCTCTGCTTAAAATCTTTAAACTGTTAAACTTTGCAGCCCTGTATGTTCAGAACCATGAAGAGGACAGGCATCCCTGCTGTGAAGATTTCTACAGGATCTGTGATGTGACTAAAGCTGTAAGGATTTTGTTAGCTAAACTTCAGCTTTAATATTGCAGACAATGTGACTTTTGTATTGTGTAATCTCTAAATGTGTGTAACACTGTACAGTGAGGTAGTGAAAGTTGTATTTATCGATAAGAGTCCAGTAACCCTCAAGCATCCATATAATGAATATATAGTAAGCACTTTGTACTCAGACTGTACAGACTGCGACTGTACAGTGTATATTAGCTCTAAGCATAAAGGGTAAGCTTCTTCTAGCCATATTTGGACACACCAGTTGTGTGTTCCAGGGGGTCTGGCAGATGAGAACAGGCGGTGTTTACAGCTATGGTATACACACAAAGGGCAACACAGGGAAGTTCATCAGATAAACTGCAAAAGCACTTTCAGATTTTCCATTATTCCTGTAACAGTGTAAGCTTGTCATTTTCAGTATAGGTACAGTTTGTTCCAGGTTTTATGTCATTTATGAAAAATGGCATCAGGAAAAATAAATTCTGCATTGTTCACTGCTTCATCCTCAGTGCAGAAAAAAACCTTTATATCTTTGCTAAATGAAAAATTAATTATCAACCTTTCACAATGCACAATTTTTTTTAAATAATAATATAATAATATATATATATATATATATATATATATATATATATATATATATATATATATATATATATATATATATATATATATATATATATATACATGTGTGTGTGTATATATTTATGTGTAAAAACATTTGAAAAAATCAGTGCAGGAGAAAACAAGGATATGTTGGTGACTTCTAGCAAATATGCAATGGCTTTACTTATATTTCTGACCTCAAACTTTATGATTTCCATTTTCACAGCATACAGATTTCTCCTATAATTGTATGTATGCTTGTGTTGTGCTGTATCTTTTTATCAATCCTATATGTGTTTTTCAATCTGCACACCATGCAGGTCCAGAAGTCTGCACAGATTTTTCTCCTAGCTCCTAGTCTTTATTATAATGGATTTAAGAGGTCTGTACACTCAATTTCCCTGCACATCTCTTGTAGAAGGACTCATATGCACCTCTCAACTGCTCTTTTGTGTATTGCTTTTCACTGGTTCTCCATCTGCCCTGCCTGCTGTTGTACCATCCAATTTTCACATTATTATTGCATTACCTTAACGAATAAGCCTGATAGAGCTGCACTATTTCTAAGCAGGGAAGTTGCAAAATCAGTCTTCAGATTATTTATAATAAAGAAACTGACATTTCAGAGAGTACACATTTAAAGCATACCTTTAAAGTGGAATTTAAGCCTATGGCCTCGTACACACGACCGAGTTTCTCTGCAAAAACCAGCAATAAACTTGAGGAAACCGGTCGTGTGTACATTCCTGTCGAGGAAACTGTCGAGAAACTCGACGAGCCAAAAAGAGAACATGTTCTCTATTTCCTTGACGGGAATGGAAAAAATTGGCTTGTCGAGTTTCTCGACGGCTTCACAAGGAACTTGACGAGCAAAACGATGTGTTTCGTCCGTCGAGTTTCTCGGTCGTGTGTATGAGGCCTTAGGCCCGGTACACACGGGCAAACATGTACGATGAAACCGGTCCGTCAGACCGTTTTCACCGTACATGCCTGCCAGAGGGCTTCTGTACGATGGCTGTACTAACCATCGTACAGAAGTCCGCGCGTAAACAATACGCGGGGCGTGTCCGCGTCGTCGCCGTGATGATGACGCCCTGATGACGCGGCGACGCGGGCGGGCCTGCCATTTAAAGGCTTTCACTCATGCGTCAAAGTCATTCGACGCATGCGAGGGACGGCGGGCGCTCGGACATGTACGGTAGGTCTGTACTGACGACCGTACATGTCCGAGCGGGCAGGATTCCAGCGGACGGCTTTAAAACACGTCCAGGAATATTTGTCTGCTGGGCAAAGGCCCGGCGGGCAAATGTTTGCTGGAATTCGGCCCGCTCGCGCCTACACACGACCGAACATGTATGCTGAAACTGGTCCGCGGACCAGTTTCAGCATACATGTTTGGTCGTGTGTACGGGGCCTAACTCTAACTATTCTTAAAAAGTCCCGTCCCCTCCTCCTCTCTTGTCTACCCTACATTAGGTAAAAACAATTGCAAACTTCCTTTTCTTTTTGATGGGTCCAATCTGGTCATGCGATTCTACAGCTCCGGCCCTCCTGTGTTAGTGAGTCATGGCTGCAGTGGAAGGTGGGAGCGCTCCATAACAAGGGGGAGCTGGAGCTGCAAGATCACATGACTAGACCAGACTGGACTAAAAAAGGTAAGTACAAGGTAAGTATTTTAATATGACTAAGGCAGGCCATACATTATACAATTTTAGATTTACCAAACCCATGTAATAGAAGGTCAAATCTAAACACTTTCAATTTGTATGCAATCAGGCAGGCCCCTCTACTACATAGTTCAAGGTAAATCTAAAGGAAATTGAATAAGAAAATTGTATGGTGTATGGCCAGCTTAAGGCTCATACAGGTGGCTGAAAGGTGTCAATCTTACCATAGGAATTTATTATTTTATGTCTTGATAGATTAAAATAAATAAATACGGTCTATGATTTTACTTCAAGATGTTTTGGTGCTGGACTTATATTTTTTATTGAATGTATGGACAGTATGCACAGCTTGTGTCCAGGCATGAACATTTGATCATGATTCTTCCGTGTGTGGGATAGGGGTTGAAGCACTGCAATCTAATTTGCCTTTTAAAAAAGGTAAGTATACAGCTCTTTTTTTATTACACAGGATAGGTAGGAGAGGGAGGGGGCATAACATTCTTTAAGAATAGTTTGTGTGGGTCTTGAATTCAAATTAATGTAACATTCGCTATTTTATATGCTTGGAGTACCATATTTGCATGATTATAATTCTCACCCATATTTGCAAGTTATCCTTGTCTGAGATGACAAAGAAGCAGTGAAAGACTATACATCACCATTATACTATGTTTACACTGCTCCCCCTTAAGGTGCAAAAGTAGCATATAGGGGTGTATACATTCTGCAACCATGATGCTTTGCATTGTGTCGCAGCAAAAATGTTCCCCTTATTTGCATTTGGCGGTCCGTCCTGCCAAACACAACCCATTCAACTGATGAGCATATGCTGAAACCGCCCTGCAACCACATGAAATGCACACGATTGTGGCATGGTAGTGCTTATTTTTAAGGGTTAAAACAGGCAGTGAGGAGACAACATAGTGCCTCCTCATGGCCTATCAATCACCCTTCTGAGGGCAAACTTCTGTAAACAAGCCCTAACATAGTAAACACAGCATGTCAACTTTGTAAAGATAATCCACAAGCATGGCTGCCTTATTTACATACATGATAAAAAACTATAAATAGAAACATTAGTTTTGAGATGTTGATAAATACTGACAATATATTTAGTGTGATAAGCAAATCTGTTCACACAAACTGGGGTTTCATCTAAATTGGGCATATGAGAAATGGAAAAAGTTTAATTCAGACCACTTACTTATGTACATTTTTCAGACTGTGAGTTTTATGTTTTCACTCATAGAGTACTATTAATTTTTGCATTTATAAATGATTGCATAATTGTGTCACTCGGCAAATAGCATCTATAAAGTTGTGGACTAGGGGATTCCCACACAGTAAGCTTCCCACATGGTGATGAGGGAGTGAAAAACTCTACAACATACAAGTATAGTAGGACTTAATAAATGAATGACAGGGCTAGGATCCTCCAGGATTACCATACTGTCAATCGTAAACATAGAATTTTACTGATTAAGTGTCTTTGTCTACAGGCTTTGGACTTGTGTTGATGGGCAAATGCAACTTGCTTTCATATGATCTCTGAAGGATCTCAGAAACATATCAAGCTGAGGTCAGATGCAAGCAAAGACCATTAACAGGTTAATTTTTACCTACAGTTGACATCTCTCTGACCTGTATTGGACCTCCTTCTAAGCTCCATCATCTGGTTTTGCAGTCCCAATGACTTGTATGGCAATAATTCTGAGGCCTCGTACACATGACCGAGGAACTCGTCGAAAATGAAACATTGTTTTCCTCGACGAGTTTCTTGTCAAGCTTGTGGAGAAACTTGACAAGCTTTCTTTGCGTATCACACTGTCAAGACCAAATCTCCTTGTTCTCACACGCGGTGACACACAACACATACAACGGCAGGGGAAGTTCGATTCCACTGGCACAACCCTTGGGGCTGCTTTTGCTAATCTCATGTTACTGCGTGTTAAGTAAAAGTTTGGTAAGAGACGATTTGCACTTTTCAGTCTGTTACAGCGTGACAAATGTGCTATCTCCATTACAAACGCTACTTTTACAGAAGGTGCGCTCCCGTCTCATACTTTATTCTGAGCATGCGCAGGTTTCTTGGCATACACACGATCGTGTTTCTCGTTGAAAACCAGCCCGACGAGGAACACGATGAGGAAATTGAGACTCCTGTCGAGGAAAAAGAGAACTTGTTCCTCTACAGTTTTCTCAATGAAAAACATACACACAACCGTTTTCCTTCGGCAAAAAAGCTCTGCCACCAAGTTTCTTGATGGATTCTGTCAAGGAAAACGGTCATATGTACGAGGCCTGATGCAAGCAAAAGCTTGGCAACACAGACCCCAGCTATTCCTCTCCAGAGGAGCTTATGAAGCCTGTAGTCACATGGGATTAACAATTGAAGCATCACATTAAAGGGACACTTTACACATGTATATCATAGGGAAAGTTTTTCTTATTTATTTTTTAAACCACATAAAAAAGGTTGCACAATGGACTACAGCAGCAGATGGTGTATATTGCCTAAAAAAGTTTTTTTTAAATTTATGTCACACACATGCCGCGTACACACGACCGTTTTTCGGGATGTAAAAAATGACATTTTTAATAGTCTAGAAAAAACAACGTTTTTTTCAACCTGATTATAGTTAAACTGGCCTTGCCTACACACGATTGTGAAAAAAAAATGCTCCAGCAAAGCACAGTGACGTACAACACGTACGGCGGCACTATAAAGGGGAAGTTCCATTCAGATGGCGCCACCCTTGGGGCTGCTTTTGCAGATTTTGTGTTAGTAAAAGACGATTTGTGCTTTTCAGTCTGTTACAGCGTGATGAATGTGCTATCTCCATTACGAACGAGCGCTCGCATCTCATAACTTGCTTCTGAGCGTGCTCGTTTTTTTCACGTCGTTAAAGCCCACACACGACCATTTTTTACGACGTTAAAAACGACAAAGTTAAAAACGACGTGAAAAATTAGAGCATTTTCTAAATTTTTAATGGCCATTTTTTACGTCGTGAAAAATGCTCTGGAGCCTACACACAATCGTTTTTAATGACATTTAAAAAAAACGTCATTTTTTACAACCCGAAATACGGTTGTGTGTACGCGGCATAAAGCTAAGGCATGACTAAAGCCATATACAGTAGGTCCAAAAACATACCAAAAAAGGTTTCCTTTTCTGCTTCAAGTCTTAGTAATGATGACGTTACACCTAATTATTATAGATTTAGGCATACAAGTACCTGTCTCAGCCTTATACCTTGTAACAGGGTGCTAAGGCCATTGATCTTGCTTACAGACCTTTGCCCGCAACACCTGGCTTTTGTAGTCAGGCCTCATAAACCTAAGCAGGATATCATCCAGCCCTTTTAAGTCCTGTCCATCTGTTTTATTTAGTACCTAACTGTATTTGAAAAAATATTATTTAAAACAACAACAAGCCAAGCAACAGCAAAGTTTGACTTTAAAGCGGTGGTTCACCCTGCTGAACAACATTTCAGCATACAATTCGGCATCGTAGCGCGAGCTACAGTATGCCGGTCTTACATTTTTTATCCCCGTACTCACTGTTTAATCGTACCTAGACGATTCCGTCTGCCGCGGGGAATGGGCGTTCCTAGCAAGAGGGAGGGTGATTGACGGCCGACTCTGGCATGTCACGCTCCCCGAAGACAGCCGGAGTAGGTCTCGGCTCTTCACGGCGCCTGCGCACAGGCTATGCGCAGGCGCCGTGAAGAGCCAAGCCTATTTCGGCTATTTCCGGAGAAGCGTGGCGCGCCAGAGCCGGCCGTCAATCACTTTCCGTCTGGATTGGAACGTCCATTCCCCGTGGGCAGTCGGAATTGTCTAGGTAGGAATAAACAGTGAGTACGGGGATAAAAAATGTAAGACCAGCATACTGTAGCTCGCGCTACGATGCCGAATTTTATGCTAGAATAATTTTTTTTTTTTTTTTTTTTTTTTAATAGGGTGAACCCCCGCTTTAAATTGATACTTAACACACACAAGTGTTATTTGCAGAACAAGTAGAAAAAAATCTCAGTCACTGCACACAAAAGTTTCACAAAAATTGCTCCCTATAACTCTTTATTGAGTCAAAGGTGATTGTTACTAGCTTTTATGTTCAGAAGGCCCTTTTTTGTTTTACATGTATTAGCAATTACATTTGATATATGTAATATTGATTTATATTAAAACTAGGCTTTTTGTGAGTTTCTTAGTGAATGTAATTAATCAGCATACTATATCACATCCCCGTAGTGTTTAGCAAAAGGAGGACATGAAGGAGGAGGGAGGGAGGAATTGTTATTGACCACTGTGTATACAGCCACATGTGACTCTATGGGCTGCACTGATAAGAAAAATGAGGAAATGAAGAGCTTAGAAGGGAATAAAACTGGAACATGCTCAGTAGTTGGCAACAGCTGGTCTACACATTTTCAGGCTGGAGTGGTGACATAGAGAAGATTGGAGGGACAGCTGAAGACAGGATCAACCAGTTATATTTTACTCTACACAAAACAAGTGCTTTAGGCTACTTTCACAATGGGGCGGGGGGTGGGGGATGGGGACGGTGGACTTTATAGCTGCGGATTTCGGCAGAGAAATGGGCCGCTGCCGATGCGCTTTGTAGGCGCTTCAGCAGCGCTGCCCATTAATTTCAATGGCAAGGGCGGTTTAGGAGCGGTGTATACACCGCCCCAAAGATGCTGCTTGCAGGACTTTTTTCCCGTCCTGCAGGCGCACCGCACTGGGCTTTTCACACTAGAAAGGCATGGCGGGCACTTTTCAGATTTACAGGTGCTATTTTTAGCACTAAACCGCCTGAAAAGCGCTCCAGTGTGAAAGGGGTCTTAGTGGCTTCATGAGTATGCACGCTCTGTTGTATAGAATGCAATGAGAGTTTTTTTTTATAGTCTGGGTTTAATTACACCTTAAACGAAGATTCTTTTTTAACTTTTGCAACTTAAAAACATTAAATAAATTGATATGTGTCACTTGTGTTAGTTAACTCAATTTCACTTTTTGTGAATTGTTTTGCAATTATTGTTGGAAAAAATCCTTTCCATATCAGTAAATTGATGGCATTTTAGCAAACCTCATTGACATGTTCTTCTACTCCTACTCTGTGACTGTTTTGTTTTTGGAAACATGCACAGTAAATTGGGGCTTGCATGCGTGAACTGTACTGTATTAATTACATTTTCATGTAAAAACACTGTAATAAATGAAAAAGAAACACAGATTAGTAGAAAATATAAAAAATAGAACATGAGTATTCATGAAATAAGCTCCAGAATATTACGTAGGAGCATCTTTAAGATCGTCCTTCGTTTTTTCACCAAAAGTACCATGAAAGCATTCTTGTCTAGGCACCACAGGCAGAAGCTGGGGTATAAGGTAAGTATTTACAATATTTTTTATATTGTCACCTAATTTTTAATGCCATTTTTACATGAGAGGAGGGTTCAGGGGTCTGCTTTGTTTATTCTGGAGTTATTCTCTAGACAGGGTAAAAAATACCCACAAGGTTGCCATGGTTGCAAAGAAGCAACATCTAACATTTTTGGCAACTTCAAGATTCATAGCTGGCTGCTGGCTGAACTGAAAAGGTAATTTTGGCTTGAAACAGTTTTCAATTAAAGCAGTTTCTGCTTAGCCCTGTGTAATCATATGTTTAGGTTGCATTGCCCAGTTCTGACACATTTTCTTTAATGTTTAAAAAAAAAAAACATAAGCGTTACTGCTATGTTTATATGACCTGCACTTCTTCAAAAAATGGTACATCATTGTTCTGAAGAGATTAGTGTGACTCCAGTCATTTTGTCTGTTGACTTAGAGGCACAGCTCAACCATCAGCAAAATCCAGAAAGATAGGCAGGGCGAGAAGGACAAATAAAAGTAAAGAACTGTGAAAACAGAGAAAGGGGTTTAGTAAATAAAGTAAAGAACTGAGAAACCAGGGAAATGGGTTTATTAAATATCTTTAACATGAAAAAGAACATGCAGAAGATATGCTATATACTGTATATAGAAAACATCATTAAAGCAGTATTAAACCCCAAAGTAAGTATTTATTAAATTACTGCTTATCAATTCTTAAGCCCTCTACACGCAATCGTTATCTGATATCCGATTGTGTGTACAGGGCTTTAGATGCGATGGCTGTTCTATAGTTTCCTTTTTTATGCTTTCTTTCTTGTATTTTTATCTGCTGATGTGGCCAGTATGTCTGTTTTTCAAAAGAAAAGCTCTCTTGCAGTTACTGGGTTAAGACAAACCATTTAACAATAGCAGGGGTGCCTAAAATCATCAGTTTTTATTTATTTATGTAAAGCTTTGACCCACAAGGAACCAAATAAGATTTTCTGTAATTAACTATACAATATTAGCTTGAGTTCAGCTTCAGTTTGTTAGTGTATTTAAATCTGCTGATACGTTTAACATTTCCCTCCCCCAGACTGACAATGTTGCTGTCCAAAGGTGCCCCCTGTGCTCCTTCATCCAGGGTGGGGTCACTCTAATACATCTGTAGTGTTTTTGGCCAGATCACCAGGTGAAAACAGAGGGAAAAAAAGCATAAATAAAGAAAACGAATACAGCCTCTACATCTAATGATTGGTAAGCTGCAACATATTACAATTTTGGTTCTGGGTTTACTACCACTTTATAATTTATACTTCCAATAAATAGTGTTTTTTTTTTTTTTTTTACACATTTTCTTGCTTTACAGTGATCAGGACTAAAATTTTAAATTTTTATTTTTTGTTCACGTAAAATGAAATAATGGATATCAATAGTTAGATTTTTTTAGACAGCAGGTGAATCTCTTGGCTTATTTTTACATTAAAGCCTTTGTTTTTTTTAGAATTCAATAGCTAAAGCAACAACTTATGCAAAGGATAGAATGAGTTGTCAGAGATTTATCCATTATCATTTGGCTCAATCCAAGGTTTTAGGTAGACAAAGCCAACTGTGAAGCAGGCAGTTACTGCTTCTTTAGCTAACCATAGTGCTCTGGGAACCATTTGTGGTTTACATCTAAAACAACTATTTGAAACTTACTGTATCTAAACAAAATTGATTGAAAATTATACAATTTGTAGATGCCTGGTTGTTATTGGTCGTAATTTACTGGTTGTAAACACGGGCGGAATATCGACCAGCATCCACCAATTTAATAGAAACAGGCCAACATTCAGCCTGTGTGTACGGCAACTGGTCATGACCTAAAAAGATCTGCCGATCAGCATCCGATCAGTGCTCTCAGCACTCAGAACTGACAGGAGTGTTCTGACAGGGGAACCGCTCCCCCCCATCAGAACACAATAGCTCAGAGGGGGAGTTCACTGTACTAACATTGCATAGCTAGTACAACAGCTCCTCCCAAATAGAGTTGGGCTGAACACCCCCTGTTTGGTTCACACCATAACTCTCGAACATCACAAAAGTTCAGACTCGAACTTGAAAAATCAGTCCCCATCAGTCCGCATTTTAAAGGCTTATATGCAAGTTATTGGCCATAAAAAGGGTATGGGCACCTGAGTACTGCCCCTGGGGACATGTATCATTGCAAATTTTTGGAAAAAAAAACACTTCACCCGCAACAAAGGCAAACCGCCAAATGCCTGCCATTTGACAGCTCTTAAATAGAGAAGGGGCAATGTCACCTGGTGGAACCGCCCACTTGTGACATCACTGGCCAGTGCATGCTGGGTTGGTGACGTCACAAGGGGCAGTGTCACCAGGTGACGGCACTGTGTGGCCCCGCCCCTAACTTATTTAAGAACTGTCAAACGTTAGAGCAGGCATTTGATGGTTAGCCTTCGTCACAGGCGCAGTGTTCTTTTTTTTAATATGAGGTCTGGCGGTGTGGGGTCGCCATGATTGACAATGAATCTACATCAGGGGACATTGTTTTTTATATTTTAATAAAGAAATTGTTTTCCTATTCGGACATGTTTGTATTTTCGGAACAGTTTTATTTTAGTTGATACTGAATGATTCGTAATTCTGTCTAATTTATTTTCGTTGATTCGAAATTCGTAATTTTGTTAGATAATAATTTTTGTTTATTCGGTACACTATTCGTAATTTAGTAATTGTTACTTATGTGAGATTACCTTTTCCGTTGATTTGAACATTGTTTTGTTTTCGTTGATTCGTGTCTATTACCGTGCTTCGAATGGATTTGTAATTTTGTACTTTCATAAATACATTGCGGCGCGGTCATTTGCAATCTCGTATTTTAGTTTCATTTAGTTTCAACACATGGCTAATCCATATTAAGATAGACTTTCTCTTAAGCTCCATACACACGGTCAGACTTTTTGCCAACAAACTTTAAAATGAGCAAGTTTTCCAAAAAATCCGACCATGTGTACGATCCATCGGACAAACTTTTTCGGTTTTCATCGGATAAAAGTTCGCTCTGCAAACGGACAAACTTTTCGGCAACAAAAGTCCGATGGTGCAAAGTCTGACTGTGTGTATGCTCTGGGTGTGCCCGGCCAACTGCCTTTGGACAAAAATCCACGGAAAAGTTTGTTTGAAGTCCGATCGCATGTACGAGGCTTTACACTGTCCAATGTGACTCAGCACAAAAGAGATAATCTGATTGGCTAAGATATTTAGTTAGATACATCACTCACTAACTACACTGCCCAGTGCCCATTCGAAAGAACGATTCGAGTACACAAATTTACGAACAGACAAAGAAACGGATTTACAAAACACACGAATGAAAATGCGAACATATGAATAAAAATACAAATATTTGAAATTAAGAACAGACAAAGGATTTAAAATATGGAATGCAAATCGTTATAGATATCATTTTCGTTCTTTTGCTGTTTCGGTGTTTCGTATTTTAGTAAGTTTGTCCAATCGTAAGTTCGTATTTTCGCTTGTTCGTTATTTTGCGTATTCAGAATTCCGTAATTTTCGGATTTTAGTACTTTCAGCTGTTTGCATGTTCGAATTGATCCGATGTACAAATACTAACAAATTTGTACGAAAATCCATTAGTTGTGAACAGAATCGCACATGTCTACTATAAGCATGCATAGCATGAACATCCCCTAAATAGGAGGAACATTAACATCTTACTCCATTGCATATACTGTATATCCCCCAACATTGTAACTTTTTTGAAAAACAAACAGTATCCTGGAATTTTTCTTAGGGATATCCCCATATAAAAATGGTAAATATCTAAAAAAATACCCATGTTATCTCCTCACATTCTACTTTGTATTATGTAATACCTTGTGATTCTGAAGACTTTTTTCTGTTATAATCTCTGGGTTTGTCTTTATATATATCCTTTCTACTATTATTTCTAAAAGAATGATAAGCCTGTTCCACCACTTTATTTTTGTAACCCCTGTCACAGAACCTACATTATATATCAACTGCCTCTTTTTCATAGCTTTACAATGAAGAGCACTTATGTTGGGCTCTTTATTAACTGTCCTTTGAAGATAGCTCTAATGACATGAGGTGGATGACAGCTTCCAGCATTAGGCAAAGGATTTCTTGAAATAATTTTATGATAAGATTGCACAGAGTTTCTAAAATCAGCATAAGAAGTTTTGTTATTTAAAAGTATAATTAAAACACTGTCGTTCAAATAATGAATTATGTCAACTGCGTGCATGCTTTAATCCGCAATAAATATAAGAATGTCAATATATCTAGCAAAACAACTTTATGCTGAATCTAAAGGAATTGTCATCAAGCACCAAACCTCTGGAGATACCAACTCCCAACAAACAGAAAATAATTGTTGATTAACAAAAGTGTATTTAGATCTAGTACATATTCAGTATAATATCCTCAATGATGTTGTAATGTTTTTAAACCTAACCCGTCTGTCAGGAATTCAAGAATATAAAGCGGAGGCATCACATGTCAACCAGTTAGAACTAATGACCTTTCCTACCCCATACATGTTTTACTGTCTTTTTTAAAAGAAATATTTGTTGTCTTTTATGTAAGAGAGCAAATCTAACACCAAGGTTGATGTAACTAGTCAATCAAATTTCCCAATGGTCCACAAAGGGACCTGATATTGACAACAGTAGGCCTGTCTAGCAAATGATAGGTATCCCTTTGGGCAATTGATGGAATATAGGGGGTACTGGACAAGCAGGCACACATTTCTACACTAAAATTTCACCCAAAAGACCAGTAGATACAAAACTTCACAATTCTTCTTTGAAGGCAACAGAGGGATAAATACATAAACAGATATAAAGTTTCCCTTGCTAAATAATATACGAGTTTAAGAATCCTTAAGAAGAACTCTGACATAACCATCAAACTGTCAGACAAAGAGGAAGCAGGTGTAGTTTTAAAGATTCCTTGTCCTGTCTAGACATATTATACCAAATTAATTATGAATTTCTTTTATCCTCTCAGTCAGGGAAAATACGTTTTTTTTTTTTGCAATAAATATAAGGCTTCTCTTTTCTCATGAATGGGATAAAAGTATGCTTTATGTTTTGCTGAGCCCTTAAGACTGTCAGGTTCACATATTTTGTGATTTGTGCTATTATAACAAAGTTATATTAAATGAATTTGTTATTAAAGCGGAGGTTCCACCGTTTTTCTTTTAAGAGCCAGCAGCTACAAATACGGCAGCTGCTGACTTTTAAAAAATGGACACTTACCTGTCCAGCGCGCCTGCAATGTCAGCAGCCGAGGCTAAGCAATCGCTCGGTCCTCGGCTGCTTCTGCCGCCATCCTTGGTGAGGGAATCAGGCAGTGAAGCCTTGCGGCTTCACTGCCCGCTTACCTACTGCGCATGCCCCGCTCTCTCCGGGGGGGAGTCAGAACCCGGAAGTGGGTGCAAATACCTGTCTGAGACAGGTATTTGCACCCCCTCCCCCCTGAAAGGTGCCAAATGTGACACCGGAGGGGGGGAGGGATCCAAAAAGCAGAGGCTCACTTTTTGTGTGAACCTCCGCTTTAAGTTAGTTTGAAATCTGAGAAATGTATTTGTTTTATTTGAACCATTTCTGAACATTCCTTACATTCCTTATATCTCCTACTTCTATAACCTCCCTAATCTTAACATTTATTTTATTGTATTTTTATTATTAGTGTATGGACCTTTTGTCTCATTTTGTTCAGCATTATTGGAAAAGGTATCCTTTAATTGTATTTTTTATTTGCTGTTTCTGAGTGAGAATTAGATGGGTAAACTGATGCAACAGAGGCTTCTCCCTCAGTGTGTGGGAAACAGACTTGTTTTACTAGTAGCAATTGGAGTAGAACATACTATAAAGGTTTTTGAATCCTAGATCCACTGGGCATAGACCTAAAACAATAGTAATGGTTCCAGTTAATACTTTATTGTCTTCAAAGTCCTGTATCTTTTATAGTGTTTAACCACTTTAGGGCTGGGCCTATTTTTCAGACTCAGTGTTTACAAGTTTAAATCATTTTCTTTTCTAGAAATTTACTTGGAGCCCCCCAAACATTATATATTTTTTTTTCTAACACCCTAGAGCAGTGGTCATCAATCCTGTCCTCGGGGCCCACTAACAGGTCAGAGCAGCAAATGATATCACCTGTGATGTATTTCAGTTGTCTTGCAAACCTGGCCTGTTAGTGGGCCCTGAGGACAAGGTTGACAAATAAAATGGCGATTGTTGCAATACTTTCTGCCACACCGTATTTGCACAGCAGTCTTACAAGCACACTTTTTGGGAAAATAATACACTTTTTAAAACAAAAAAAAAGACATATGCGGGTGCTACTCACATATGCGTTCGCCTTTGCGCATGAGCATGTTGGGACGACGGTTTATTTATATTTTTTTCCTTTTTAACTTTTTTGTAAAACTGTCCTTTTAAAAAAAAAAATGGGTCACTTTTATTTCTATTACAAGGGATGTAAACATACCGGGGTTATGGCAGCTAGCTGGTGTCATAATAACGATTTCCTCTTCAAATTGGCACCGTATATTGAAGTGGTCAAAGTGGCATTGATTCACCTTTCCCTTTTACATTTTTCTAAATCCACCTGTATTTTTTGTATTTCTAAATAAAAAGAGCTCCTCAGTAAAGATTTCCTATAGTTAATTATTATGTCTAATAATCTGAAGATGGTATCAATTGGGATTGATTTGTGAAGGCTTCATCTCTAACTCACAAGTCAGAATTTTTTTATCCTCAATTCTCTGTGTTTTCTTTAATGATTGTAAATATTCATCTAATGAAGCCACAACCCACTAAAGCCTAATTTCCTTATCAAAAAGTGTCTGTAATCTCCAAAAAGGCCAATACAGATTTCTGTAGAAACTACTTTGATAAATCCTCTCCAATTACTCATTAGTAAGTCTCTCATTGTTTTATGAAATGTCTGTATTGATCTATTCATCACAGGCGGGGGATCAGTTGCTTATTTCATGTGAGACATTTTGTTTTGTTAATGGAATTCTGGAACCGCTTCTGAACAAAACAGAGCAATATAGCTAGCAGCCAGTATTGCAATCGAATCTGAATTTATATTTAGTTATTATTAGTTATATATAAACTCTCATTTATTGAAAAGTTTGAAGTTAGTTTTTCCTGAAGGTGGTGGATTTCTTTCTACATGTGAAGCTATCATCTGATGTCTAAGGGCACCTTCAGAAGTATATCTGTAACTTTATAAATAATAACCAAAAAAATCCATAACTCGAAAAAAGGGTGAAAATCACTATGAAGTTTTAGAAATTTTGTTTACTATTAGAATGCATTGCATCCTGGTAAAAAAAAAAATTCTGTGTTGTTTTTATATTAGCTTTCAGTCATCATTTTATATCACGGTAAATTACAATTTTACAAAAAGTGTGGGGGAGGGGGGAGTCCCAAACTTGAAAGCCTAGACTGCCATTTCTGACTTGCTTCTAAAAAAAACAAGTAAATTACTTTGACTATGAAATGTGACCAGATTGCATTAAGCACATACATCTTATTAGCTCAAAGCTTGTCTGAGGCATGGGGGAGAGCAGAACAAATATTTAAAAACCATAACTGTGCAAGCAATTCTGGGACTGTGGATCGGAACTATTATGCAACAAGTAACATCAGAAAGTAGTCATAAATCTTAAAGTGATATTAGGCCCTCCATTTAGTTAATCACTTTAGGCAGCTGATTTAATAACTTACAGAGTATGCAGCTTCTTTGGGCCAGATACACTACGGCGCCGTAACTTACAGCGTATTTTCCGTATCCTCAAAGAATTGGCGCCGTAAGTTATGGCGGCCTAGTGTAAGGCCCCGTACACACGACCGAGTTTCTCGGCAGAATTCAGCCAGAAACTCGTTCGGAGCTGAATTCTGCCGAGAAACCCAGCGTGTGTACACTTTCGGCCGAGGAAGCCGACGAGTTCCTCGTCGAGCCAAATAGAGAACATGTTCTCTATTTCCTCGTTGTTCAGTGAGGAAAGTTGGCTCACCGAGATCCTCGGTGGCTTCACACAGAACTCGACGAGCAAAGCGATGAGTTTTGCCCGTCGAGTTCCTGGGACGTGTGTACGGGGCCTAACTGTGTCGGCGTAAGGGCGCGCAATTCAAATGGATGAGATGGGGGCGTGTTTTATGGCAATTCCTATTGACCCCACGTAATCTACATTTCTTTTGAACGGCGCGTGCGCCGTCCGTGAGGGTATCCCAGTCCGCATGCTCGAAATTAACCCACAACAAGCCAATGCTTTCGACGTGAACGTAATTCTACGCAAAGCCCTATTCGCGAACGTTTTACGCAAACGACGTACACGACAGAAAATTCAACGCTGGTCCGACGTCCATACTTAACATTGCATACGCCTCATAGAGCAGGGGTAACACTACGCCGAAAAAAGCCTTACGTAAACGACATAAAAAAAAAGCGCCGGGCGGACGTACGTTTGTGGATTGGCGTATCTAGCTAATTTGCATACTCGACGCAGAAATCAACGGAAGCACCACCTAGTGACCAGCGAAAATATGCACTTAAGATCCGACGGCATACTAAGACGTATGCCAGTCAGATCGAGCCCACATTCAGTCGTATCTTGTTTTGTGGATACAAAACAAAGATACGACGGGGCATCTTAGAAATTATGCGGCGTATCAATAGATACGCCGGCGTAATTTCTTTGTGGATCTGGGCCTTTATCTTTAAATACTTACCTATGTTCCAGTTTAAACTGTTGTCATGACTGCTGCCCCAGGTTTCATTATTTAGGGTGCTTTCTTTTCACTCTCAGCATCCTGTGGACCCATCCTTGCATGCAAGGACCAGTTGTGTTCCCCTACACCGTTTGCATCAATAGAAACTCCCAGCCCAATAGCCTAGGTTGGCAAGGCACTTCACTGTTTCCCCCTCCTAGCCCCCCTCCCCTTCTCCAAGGTAATATACTGGCTCAAGACTGCAGTGTCAACTGTTAACTATTTCCTGTGATGACTGGAAGTTCAGGGACGCAACACTGAGAGAACAGGAGTCAGAAGCACTGACTTGGTTGGGTTTATTACTACTTTAACCTGTATGCTTTTTCAGGGTCAGTGACTTGGCATGTATTAACCAGTTAAGCCCCGGACCAATATGCAGCCTAAAGACCCAAGGTGTTTTTACAGTTCGGGACTGCGTCGCTTTAACAGACAATTGCGCGGTCGTGCGACGTGGCTCCCAAACAAAATTGGCGTCCTTTTTCCCCCCACAAATAGAGCTTTCTTTTGGTGGTATTTGATCACATCTGCGGTTTTTAGTTTTTGCGCTATAAACAAAAATAGAGCGACAATTTTGAAAAAAATGCAATATTTTTTACTTTTTGCTGTAATAAATATCCCCCAAAAACATATATAAAAACATTTTTTTTCCTCAGTTTAGGCCGATACGTATTCTTCTACCTATTTTTAGTAAAAAAAAACGCAATAAGCGTTTATCGATTGGTTTGCGCAAAATTTATAGTGTTTACAAAATAGGGGATAGTTTTATTGCATTTTTATTAATTTTTTTTTTTTTACTACTAATGGCGGCGATCAGCAATTTTTTTCATGACTGCGACATTATGCTGGACACTTCGGACAATTTTGACACATTTTTGGGACCATTGTCATTTTCACAGCAAAAAATGCATTTAAATTGCATTCTTTATTGTGAAAATGACAGTTGCAGTTTGGGAGTTAACCACAGGTGGCGCTGTAGGAGTTAGGGTGCACCTAGTATGTGTTTACAACTGTAGGGGGGTGTGGCTGTAGGAATGACGTCATCGATCGTGTCTTCCCTATAAAGGGAATGACGCGATCGATGCGCCGCCATAGTGAAGGACGGGGAAGCCGTGTTTACATACGGCTCTCCCCGTTCTTCAGCTCCGGGGAGCGATCGCGACGGAGCGGCTATAAACAAATAGCCGCGCCGTGGTCCCGGATCGCTCCCCGAGCGGACCCGACCTCCGCATGTAGCGGGGGGGGGTCCCGATTCGGACCCCCCACCCGCTAATAGGCAAGGACGTACGTGTACGCCCATGTGCCTGTACGTGCCATATTGTGGACGTATATGTACATGCGGGGGTCGGGAACTGGTTAAAGTCCGAGGATCAAAGTGACAACAAAAAGAAGTGAGAATTGTCAGCCTATGTATTGATTTCATAAAACAGGTATTCTTAACCACTTCCCATCCTGCGTATATAAATGTGACGGCTGCAAGGTGACTCTGCCATCCTGGGCGGCCGTCATATGACTTCCTCGAGCCTGCTGGCCGCTAGGGTGCCGATGTGTGTGCCTGGCGGCCGCGATGTCCGAGCCAGGGACGTGGATCTCTGTGTGTAAACACAGAGATCCACGTCCTGTCAGGGAGAGGAGACCGATGGTGTCTTCCTTGTACATAGGGACACTGATTGGTCACCTCTCACACTTAGAATCACTCCCTAGAATATACATTTAACCCCTTGATCGCCCCTAGTGTTAACCCCTTCCCTGACAGTCACATTTACACAGTAATCAGTGCATTATTATAGCACTGATCGCTGTAAAAATGTGAATGGTCCCAAAAATGTGTCAAAAGTGTCTGATCTGTATGTCGCAATCTCGCAGTCACTATAAAAGAAAAAATCGCAGATCGCCGCCATTACTAGTAAAAAAAATATTTGTGCAAACCAATCAATATACGTGTAATGCTTTTTTTTTTATCAAAAATATGTAGAAGAATACATATCGGCCTAAACTGAGGAAAAAAAATAAAAATTTTTTAAATTGTGATATTTATTATAGCAAAAAGTAAAAAATATTATGTTTTTTTTTTTGTAAATTGTCGCTCTTCTTTTGTTTATAGCGCAAACAATAAAAACCGCAGAGGTGATCAAATACCACCTAAAGAAAGCTCTATTTGTGGGGGGAAAAAATCGTAAACATTCATTTGGGTACAGTTTTGCATGACCGCGCAATTGTCATTCAAAGTGTAACATCGCTGAAAACTAAAAATTGGACTGAGCAGGAAGGGGGTGAAAATGCCCTGTATTAAAGTGGTTAAAAACACAACTTCTGCCTAGTCTTTTTCCCAGTCCCCTTTAGGGCTCTTTCAGATGGGTGGTCCGCCTGACGGAATCTGCTTTGCTTAGCGGGGAATCGATCTGCTGATGCCCGCTGAGCTGGCGGGTGACAGGTCCGTCTCTGCTCACTGTGCTGATCGGATGAAAATGGGCCACCTGTCTGTTTTCATCCGATCCGATGCTCCAGACGGATGGAAAATAGGACCACCCTCGGTCTGGATTTCACGGACAGGATCGAATAGCAGCGGGTGTCAGCGGACATGTCACTGCTGACACCTGCTGCTCCATAGAGGTGAATGGAGCATCCGATCAGGTCCACTTGAAAAATTGTTAGGCGGACCTGATCGGAAAGCTATTGTGAAAGGGGCCCAACTGTTTTCTCCTTCAGGTGTATACTCTTGTAATGGGTTGCTACAATACGGTTTAACGGTTTAACCTCTAACTAAGCATTATGTACCAGGTTAATTGTCTGTTGTCGGTTGAAGCTCTTTTTGCATAGGGTGTGAAAGAGATAGAACCACTTCAAATTTATATTGCTGTTGGTGTACCTGTTTGTAAGATTGTTCTTTTCTTTATGTCTGTTTGATGGGTGTCAGAAAATTTCGAGAGTAGGGGAGCACAACAACCAAAGAAAACAAAAAACTGTGATGACTTAGATGGAAAATAGTGGATATTTTGCAGCATACTTCCCTTAAACAATTCTGGTCTATGCTGCAAGTGTCTCCTAAAAATAAGGATAATTGGCGTTCTTAATAATGGTCCTTAATAAAAGACTGAAATGTTGATTTGCAGTTAATTTTCTTTTTTCTGCCCTCCATTCGATAGATAAATATATGCATGTGTAATAATTAGGACGGCTTCATGCATATTAAAATAGATTGTGACGCAAATGTTTTCAATACTATCTTTAAACTGTTTTAAAATGTACTGTGTAGGAAATGACTCTATTTAAACTTTAATTACATTTTGCCCGGAACATTATTTAAATAATATACTTAATGCTTTTTTTTCATTTTTTCCCCTGTGGATGCATCTTTCCAACACTGCCAAACAGCACAACAAAAACTGTTGTAAATTGATTTCTGACTGCTGCATAATTACATTTGTAGTTTTGCTATCTGAGTACATAATGTTTCTTTTAATACCACATCTTGCAGTCCCAATATTAAGTCACCCTTTATCTGTGTTAACAAAGTGAGGTCTGTTTAAAATGTTGACGTATTATGCAAAGTTATAGTATTAACAAATCTATATATAAAAAACACTCCTGCTGTGAAAGTGAGAGTGAGAAATGTAAGTATTGTCCTCCTTTAGCTGCACCTAAAAATGTCAGGTTATCAAACCCTCTTGTTTAGGATATAAGTTTAAGAAGACAAAACACAGAAAGGAACTCTGATATTTCTGCTTGATTCCTTTTAAGGAAAAATTAAACAAAAACACTTTTTCTTTTTGGTAATAAGCCCTGGAATACATCTTCCTGTCTATTGATATCTGTGCTATAATGCAATACCTATCTTACTTAGAGGGACCCACATAGGAAGCAAAATATACTTTCTGGGCTGATGTAAAATTGATTGAATCTCTGTTTTTTTTTTAACCTGAATCGTTTTAAAAGAACAATTTTTGCATAGTGTAGTCTGAGCACTTGGAACTTAAAGGAGTTGAAAAGTATTTTTTTATTTTTAATAACAAACATGTTATACTTACCTCCACTGTGCAGTTAGTTTTGCACACAGTGACCCCGATCCTGGTCTTCTGGGGTCCCTCGGCGGCTGTTGCAACTCCTCCCCGCAGCAACTACACACAGGCATGCTCGCTCGCTCGCATGGTGTGTAGCTGTTGCTGGCGCGCTCCCGTGATATAGTGTTGGCCGTAGCCGCCGCTGTATCACTCGGCCACTCGTGTCATTGGATGTGATTGACAGCAGTGCCAGCCAATGGCTGTGCTGCTTTCAATCCATCCACTGCAGCCAATCAACGTCCGACTTCGACTCAAGTAGGATGACGTGACGATGAACGCAGGACGTTCGAAGGGTCAGGTAAGTAAAATGGGGGCTCGGGGGGGCCGGCATCATCTGATGTTTTTTCACCTTAATGCATAGAATGCATTAAGGTGAATTTTTTTTTTACCTTTACAACCCCTTTAAAGGAGAAGCACAGCCAAAGCTTGTTTGGCTGTACTTCTACTGTGGATCACAGGATTGCAGTTTGTTCTGCACTCCTGCAACCCATTTTCAGCAGACAGCGGGCTTACATCACAGAGCAGGTCCAGGCTCGGGAAAGATTGCGACTGTATGGTAGGGATCCGCCCCCATGCCTAGACCGGCACCTGGAGACAGCCACTCCTGTCCCCTCTACAGCTCAATGAGTGAGCATGTGGGGGGGCAGAGCAGAGAGCCAGTGTAACAGTCACCGGCTCTCTGCACACTGAACTCTGAGAACAGAACGATTGGCGTGTTTGATCGCTCGGTTCTGAGAGCATGCAGAGGACACTATAAAGAGGGAATCCCCACACTCCGTCATTACGTCCAGATGAAGCAACGCACACGTTTGCGAAACTAGTCGACGTTTTATTTTTATTTTGTCCGGCCGTCATGCAACTATAGTCTCCCCATAGTGACGCCGAGCCTAAATGAGAATGAGGAATGAGGAAATGCCACTAGTTGGCAATGGAAGGAGACAGTTATCAAGCAGCTCTTTAAAATGCTAGCAATTATTGTCCTAACTCAGGAATAATCAACTAGCTGTTCAGCTTCCTTGGACTTTTTGATCCATTTGTTTGATCTACTCATCAAGCAGCACGTCAGCTGTCAGTTACTACTTTCTTTCAGCTATACAGAGCAACCAACTAGCGTCTAACCCTGTTATTGACACATTGCGGTCATGGACTTTTTCCTGTGATATCAACCACAAGGAGTCACGCAGCAATCTGTAGATAAAGTGCTTGAATCCTTGGAAGCAGTAATGTATTATTCACCAACTGTGATATACATGATCTACTCTGCTGACTACATATTTTTGATAACCTACAATTGTCAGTGTGGTCATATAGTCCCTCTTGTTTTCCTGGGTTGAAATATTTTTTGTAGAGGACCGATGCTGCATCCACATAGGTAAGTATGAGTCCAAAAGAAACATAAAATATTCCTATACTCCTCTTTGAAAGCGAAAGTGTACGTTAAAAAAAAAAACTACCTACTCCCTCCATAGCCCTCCTGAAATAACTATACTGCATTTTCCACCCCAGTAAGACACAAAAAGCCTGCTCCAAGCAGTTTCCTTGCTTTGACCCTGGCTGGCTGAAAACATCTGATGGTAGCTCCTGCACCTAGAGTTCTCTTTTGTATAGGTCTATCTTTCACACACTGGAGAGGTTTTGTAGATGGTCCAGTCAAAGTCAATCAGGGTTCATTGCATAAGCACAGCCAGCGATGAAGAGAATTTCATCTGAAGGTGTAGATGATAGTTGAACCACTATTATTAATACCTAAAATTGAGATCTCGTGTCTGCTACTGGTATGCAGTTCTGTGACTCGCTTGCTTGAGGGATGGCAACTAGTGGTGATCTTCTACTGTTGTACGCTGTAGGTTGGAGAGAACGTGTTGTAGTTAAGGAGGATAGTCACTGAATAAATCATCAAGTCGGAACTAAGGATACAGTTCAGTGACCCTGCCTCTGCCATAAAGTTCAAAAGGGCAGGTAAGTAACCCTACAGTCATATAAAATGACATCTAGGGCTGTTCTTCTGCCTGAGAAGACTAGCCATTCACATTGCTGCCCCCATAATCATCCTATTACCTGAAAATAGTAAATCATGGTGGATTCAATTTATTAGCAAAAATCACTGCATGTTACTGTATGTAAGCATGTAGCTGCTGCAATTATACCAGAGTTAAAACTTGCATGTCACCAGAAAGGTAAGATCTACAGCGGCTGCACTTGCAGTGCAATTGAAGTGCAAAGTGGATTTGCCTTTAGTAAATAACCCCCTGTATCACAGGTTTAGATGAGATGCACATGGGTTGATGTTCTTCATACAAAAAAATACTACTATGGCCTTTGCATGTTACCAGAGAACATGCAAGAGAGAGAGTGTAATGACAGTTGCCATGAGAACAGCATTTTACTATAGAAAGTCGTCCATGGAAATGATGTTCATTTATTGGCATAATGGAATGACCTTACATCTTCCCGGTGCAAATAAAGGCTTTTCACAGGCTTGCTAATGAATGAAGTGTAACATTCCCAGAAGCTGTCATCTGACATGTGGATCTACCTACAGAGACACCAGGAAAGCTGCACTTCATTCAGCACTTAGTACCCACTTAGAAATTCTCTCCTCAGTAGGTTCATTGAATCGCTACATAAAAACAAGCCATTAAACAAACTTGCTGCCCATACCTATATTGCAAATGTTAATAATGATGGCATTTAGGTAGAGCAGATTTATTTTAACCACCTCAATACTTTCACCCTCTTCCTGCCCAAGCCATTTTTCAGCTTTCAGCGCTGTCACACTTTGAATGACAATTGCGCGGTCATGTAACACTGTAACCAAATGAAATTTTAATAATTTTCCCCCCACAAATAGAGCTTTCTTTTGGTGGCATTTGATCACCTCTACGGTTTTTATTTTTTGCGCTATAAACAAAAGAAGAGCGACAACTTTTTGCTATAATAAATATCCCCCAAAAAATATATACATTTTTTTTCCTCAGTTTTGTCCGATACGTATTCTTCTACATATTTTTGGTAAAAAAATCGCAATAAGCGTATATTGATTGGTTTGCTAGTAATGGCGGTGATCAGTGATTTTTATCGTGACTGTGATATTGCGGCGGATACACTTTTGACACTATTTTGGGACCATTCACATTTATACAGCGAACAGTGCTATAAATATGCACTGATTACTGTATAAATGTGACTGGCAGGGAAGGGGTTAATACTAGGGGGCGATCAAGGGGTTAAATGTGTACCCTAGTGAGTGATTCTAACTGTAGGGGGAGGGGACTGATTGGGGAGGTGACCGATCAGTGTCCCTACGTACAAGGGACACACCATCGGTCTCCTCTCCCTGATAGGACGTGGATCTCTGTGTTTACACACAGAGATCCACGGTCCTGCTCAGTTACTGGGCAATCGCGGTTGCCCGGCGGACATCGCGGCAGCCGGGCACGTGCATCGGGTTCCCAGTGACGCGGGAAGGCGAGGACGTCATATGACGTCCTCCCTGAACAAGAGGCTCCCGCTGTCATTTGACGGTGGGCGGTAGTCTAGTGGCTAAACTTCAGTATGATGTAACTGGAACTGATAATGGTAATAAATGATTGTTTTTGGAAAATATTTACAAAAAGCCTGTGTGAATTAGGCCTCGTACACACGACCAAGTTTCTCAGCAAAAAACAGCAAGAAACTTGCTGGGTTTTTTTTTGCGCTGAGGAAACCAATCGTGTGTACACTTTTCGACGAGGAAACTGTCGAGGATCCCATCGAGCCAAAAAGAGAGCATGTCTTCTTTTTCCTCGACGGGAATGGAGAAATTTGGCTCGCCGAGATCCTCGACAGCCTAAAACAAGGAACTCGACGAGCAAAACGATGTGTTTCGTCGTGTGTACGAGGCTTCACAGTTGATTTTTTTTTAGATGTGACTGATTATTGTGTGCGTACTTTTTCATGTCTATACAGTATGTGCTTTAAATAATAAATCGGAATTTCTTATCATCAACAATTTGGGGTCCTTAGTTAATTTAAGGTCACCATTTACCTGTGTGTACTGCTGGGTTTTAAGCTAACTTATGAAATATTACTATACCACATACCAAAAATCAATATACACTGTATCAATAACACCACCCATATTTGTATTTTATTGTTAATTACTCTATAACACAGTGATTGGATTCAAAAAATGTGTCATACACAGACTTTAAAATTCCATTGGGTCACCACACCACAATTGTTGCTGCTTGTAAAAGATTCACTGGAGTTGGAGGGCCCATTTGGACATGCCTTCTTCATTGTGCTCCTTACTCGGCCACTGCCTCTGTCACACAGATAAGTGAATGGCTGATGTATTTTCTAGTATGATGGACTGAGCCAAATAGGAAACCAAGGCCTGCTGAACCGGCCAAGATTTAAACTGTGTATTTTCAGGCTAAATGTATCAAAGTGATCGATCGATTTACTTGGGTATGACCAGCATGCTGTGTTTTACCTGCGATTATTGCTTGTAGCTGCTACAGCCACTAGCAATAATCACTGTCGGGAGCAGACAATGGTTTTAGCAGGAGGGATTCCTGCATCAACTCTGTGTTGATGGGGGCATCTAGCAGATTTCTTTCTTGCAACCAAAGGTTTGTTCCATGTATGGCCAGCCTAAGTAACTAGTTCCCCATCAGGCCCACCTTGCTGTTGATTGACAGCAAACAGCAGTGAACAGATCCATATATGCTATTCAATTCAATAGTAGCTTTTGAATCCTCCCACTGTCTCTGCTGTCAAAGGTAAAGTTTCTCAGTTCCCCCATCAGGCTCCACTGCCCCAGTGACTCAAGGAATTTACCAAATGAATTCAATGACATCAGCAATATACCTGGTTCCTTAGTTTACATTCAGTTTTTGGCCAGGGAATCTCCCTAGCAGACAGCTAAATGGAGCCGGGGGAAAGGACCTGTTCAGAAAGCTGTCCTATGCATGACAGATTCGCAGCTCAGACATGTCCAACTTTGAGCACTGACATACCTCTGTATGCCAGCTCAGATCTGGTCTTAATTACCACCAGTTTCTGAATCTACAAACTGGAGGTATTTAATAATCTGTAGCTGCCGTAGCGAGGGGGGCTGTAGTTAAAATTACCTAAATATGTCAAATGTGTCAGTAATGTTACCAAAACTGGCAAAAATACTTGCCTGAATTGATAGCAGGTGGTTCCAAAAGGAAACTATCTCCAGAAAAATATTATTAAAGCATAAGTTCACTTTTTAGAAAAAATAATAATAAATGCACATTTTTTTGCAGGTAAAAAAAGTGCCTTTATTGATTTTGTGCCATGCAGGTCTCCAGCAGATCTGCCAGTGTATCTGTGTGCCCGTACCTGAATATGGGTGCGTTTTCATGTTACGAAAGGTGAACTTATCCTTTAACCTCCCTGGCGGTAATGCTGAGTCTGGCTCGGGGTGGAAATCCAGTACCATTAGCGGTATCCCTGAGCATAGCAACCAAAAAGTGTCCCCTTATGTCAAAAGTGGTTTTAGAGCAGCCTGAAAACAGTGACAATAAATTAGAATCACTTGCAATATTGAGCGATAGTGATTTGTGGGGAAATTCGGCATCAAACACTGAAAGTAATGACAGCGAAAATTCTGCAACTGAGCAAATTTCAGTGTTTTTGATTTGATTACATTATTGAATAATTTGTATTATTATTATAGTATTATTTGTTATTATTTATAGTTATTTATTATATTATAATTAATTATTTTGTGTTTCAAACTTTATCATACGCGGGATGTCTACTAGACTCTGGTTGGACAGATTTAAGTGAGTTATTTCTAAGAATTACAGGCCTACAATATAAAACGCCAAATTTCCATGCAAAACAATTGTACCGCTTTCAGCATCAAAAACCTGACATAATCATACCGCCAGGGAGGTTAATGCTTTATTGAATTCTCCAGACTGTGTCTTTTCCAATACAACCCATCCAAAGAAAGCAAGCAAGTGCTCAGTACCAGATTGTGCTGGAAAGACAATATCGTCTGGACAAAAAAAATCATTTGACAGCTTTATTAACCTCGAACATAAAGGGGAGTAAAATTATAAAGTTATAACAGACAATCACAGGAAATAGCTCACATAGATTCTAAAACTATATATTTTACAGCTTCCTTTAAATTTAGTTAAGAAATAGCATTTTTGAGTTTTTCATTTTTTATATTTCTGCCGTTGTGTGAACATAGCATCTCCATGAGAATACAGGTTGTCTGAATCACAGTATTATTCGCAGTCTGAGTCACCAGCCTTGTCTATTCCCTTTCCTATCAAACACTTACATAAGTAGAGAAAAATGGAATCTACAATGCAACAGGCAGAGGAAGTGATTTAAAATGAAGTGGTCAAAATGATATAGAGTGCGTAATATATTAGAGGTACATGGAAACAACCCTAAGCATCTAGTTACAATATTAGCATTTTCATGGCTATTTTAGTAGTTGCAACTCACTCACCTTAATAAGGTTTCACTTGGTTTCCAAACCTCTCTCCCGGTCTCCTGTCCTATCCCTAAAGCCCCATACACACCATCAGATTATCTGCAGATTTTTGTCTTCAGATTTACCAAAACCATATAATATGAGGTCAAACCTTCAGAGTTTCAATTTGTATGCAATCAGGCAGGCCCTTGTACTACATGGTTTTGGTAAATCTGACGACAAAAATCTGCAGATAATCTGATGGTGTGTATGGGGCTTAAGTTACCCTTGTTTTCATTACTTTTAATATTACACATGCAAAGCTGTCCAGAGAAACAGTATCTTGGTTGCTGGGGACCACGGTTAACTCAGAGACCCTACCTTCAGCCTGTAACAAGTTAATGTGTGTGCAATATAAACAGAAAATCTTTATTTCATTCAAGAGGTTCTCATTGACACTGCATCCATTAAATCTTCAAAGCTACGACCAGGTCAGGTGAATCGTATATGGTAGGATTTTGTTTTTATCAATAGATGTTGAATCCCTGAGAGGCTACTATTTCTGATGGTTAGTCCCCTATGTTATACCCGAATTAATGTTGTTTCTTTGCTTAAATGTTCTTCTATACACCCTGGTAGATTGAAGTGTTTTTTTTGTTTGTTTTTTTATAGGCATGCTTTGCATAGTTAATATTACATGTATTTACATCCAGTGTATAATGTCCAAGCTCCATACGTATTCACAGCCTTCTTTAGGTGTTCTCACCTGCTGTGCTTAAATGTTGTCTCTCTACGCCATCAGTTGGATGACATTCAGCACTGGTTTGCTCACACTGCAGTCAAACGCCTGTCCTCAATTAGTGGTGTTTAAATTGGGAGCAGAACACTTAGCAAGTGCTTAATCAAAGGTATTTGTATCCTGATATGCCAGGACGCATCTGTAAACTTTGGATCTGGTTTTCTGTTTACAATTAAGCTTGTATAGACCATCTGTCTCTCACCTTATCCTCAAACTCTGCCTCTTCTGGTTGACTGTGGTTATCCCTTTTCATTTTCATGGTCTTTTCATTTTATTGTTGATGCACTCTGCCTCCCACCTACTCCCAGGGGTTGTGCTCTATGATCTGTCTGCAGCAGAACATTTGCATGCCAAATGCTTTTGGAGAAGACCAGAAAATATAGGATCATGACCTCAGTAAGAGCCTTCTTCTGCCTATTGGTAGATTGAAGTGTTTTTTTTGTTTGTTTTTTTATAGGCATGCTTTGCATAGTTAATATTACATGTATTTACATCCAGTGTATAATGTCCAAGCTCCATACGTATTCACAGCCTTCTTTAGGTGTTCTCACCTGCTGTGCTTAAATGTTGTCTCTCTACGCCATCAGTTGGATGACATTCAGCACTGGTTTGCTCACACTGCAGTCAAACGCCTGTCCTCAATTAGTGGTGTTTAAATTGGGAGCAGAACACTTAGCAAGTGCTTAATCAAAGGTATTTGTATCCTGATATGCCAGGACGCATCTGTAAACTTTGGATCTGGTTTTCTGTTTACAATTAAGCTTGTATAGACCATCTGTCTCTCACCTTATCCTCAAACTCTGCCTCTTCTGGTTGACTGTGGTTATCCCTTTTCATTTTCATGGTCTTTTCATTTTATTGTTGATGCACTCTGCCTCCCACCTACTCCCAGGGGTTGTGCTCTATGATCTGTCTGCAGCAGAACATTTGCATGCCAAATGCTTTTGGAGAAGACCAGAAAATATAGGATCATGACCTCAGTAAGAGCCTTCTTCTGCCTATTGGTGACATTTTCTTTGACACCTGGACTCACTTTAGAAAGCTGTATCAATAATGATAAGCTATAAGACATTAGCATTTTTCTAGTGGTATCTAAAAGCATATCAGTAGTCCCCTAACCCCTGTTCACACTGATGTGACTTGTCATGCATTTGCTGTCACACTGCAATGCACAACAAAGGAAATCACATTATTTTCTATGATGGTCGTTCACATCTTTGTGATATTCTTGTCACAGCAGATATTGCTAGACATTGGCAAAAACAAAAATGCATGAAAAACATAGGGGGTAGATTTACTAAAACTGGAGCACTCAGAAGCTGATTGGCTACCATGCACCAGATTCTAACCCCAGCTTGTTCAATTAAAGGGTCACTAAAGGAATTTTTTTTTTTAGCTAAATAGCTTCCTTTACCTTACTGCAGTCCTGGTTTCATGTCCTCATTGTTCGTTTTTGCTTTCATGTTGCTGTAATTCCTCTCTGTTCTGGACACATCCTGGTTGCCTGTTTCCTGATGACCACAGTACTGGGAGATTTCTCACGGTGGTCACTAATCAAGGAGCTGTGTGTAAAACGAAACTGGATTGGTGCTGAGGAGTTTTAGACAAAGTATCACTGCTCTCTATTGGCTGACTGCCCTCTAGTGGCTCTCTGTACATCAGAGAACCAGGAAACAACAGCAAAAACGAAACTACACTGCAGGCACATTATATGATTGTTTTTTTATCTATTTTCAATCATTTTTAAAAGGAATCAGTTAACTATTATGTCTCTATGCCCTGTAAACAGTCATTTCAGCTAAAAAAACTTTTTCCTTTAGTGACCCTTTAAGTTGTGGCAATAAAACATGGAAGCTGATTGGTTTTTATGCAAAAGTGAGCCTGATTTTGCACTCTCCAGCTTTCGTAAATAAACCTCATAGTGTGAACCTAGGCTTAAAGGGGTTGATTTACTAAAACGGAAGAGTGCAACATCTGGTGCAGCTCTGCATAGAAACCAATCAGCTTCCAGTTTTTTTGTGTCAAAGCTTAACTGAACAAGCTGAAGTTAGAAGCTGTATGGCTACCATGCACAGCTGCACCAGATTTAAAAAAAAAAATTCTTCATCAGTCTCTAGAATATACCATGTTAGCAATCCATACCAGTCTTGAGCAGTCACTAGCAACATGTCTAGGGACTCTGGGAATCTAACATGTCAGCAGCCTCTTATAACATTGGAGACAATTGTTCAAGACATTGGCAATCTCTAAGGCCTTGTACACACAACCGAGAAACTCGTCGTAAAAGAAACATTGTTTTCCTCGACCAGTTCCTTGTCAGGCTTGTCGAGAATCTTGTTAAGCTTTCTTTGCGTACACACTGTCAAGACAAAATCTCGTCATTCTCAAACGTGGTGACGTACAACACGTACAACGGCACTATAAAGGGGAAGTTTGATTCCACTGGGCCACCCTTGGGGCTGCTTTTACTAATCTCATGTTGCTGCGTGTTAAGTAAAAGTTTGGTGAGAGACGATTCGCTCCTTTCAGTCTGTTACAGAGTGACGAATGTGCTATCTCCATTACGAACGCTACTTTTACCGAAGGTGCGCTCCCGTCTCATACTTTATTCATACTTTATTCTGAGCATGCGCGGGTTTCTAAGCATACACACGAACATGTTTCTCGTCGTAAACCAGCCCGACGAGAAACACGACGAGGAAATTGAGACTCCAGACGAGGAAAAAGAGAACTTGTTCTCTTTTTTGCTCGTCGAAATCCACAACAGTTTTCTCGACGAAAAACATACGCAAAAAAGCTCTGCCACTAAGTTTCTTGATGGGTTCTGTCGAGGAAAACGGTTGTGTGTAGGAGGCCTTGCAGTCTATATCAGCAGACTCTGTGGGACTTGATTTACTAAAGGCAAATAGACTGTGCACTTTGCAAAGTGCAGCTGCCCAATTGCTTAGTAAAAGTGCAGAAGCTCAGCTGACTTTAATCATTCACTTTCGTGCAAGCAAAAATCCTGTTTTTTTTTTTGCATTTTCCTTAAATGTGATTGGGTATTCTTTGCAAGGTGAAACTGCCTCATTTACTAAGCTCTGGAGCAACTGCAGTTTGTAACGTGCACAGTAGACATGTGCACACTGAAACACATTTATTTAGTTACTCCCGAAATTTGTTTTTATTTATTTTGTTTAGTTAAAAAATGCATTTGTCCTAAAATCAGAATTAATTAAGGTCAAATCTGTCATTGAAGGCTTTTGGTGTCTGTCGAATGTTCTAAGAAGATTCGACGGAGCAGCTAAACTGTAGGACGCCACAATTGTACATTTCCGCTTGAATGTTCCGCCTACAAGCTATAGAAGAATTCTAATGTTGTACGACACTAGTAATAATTATATTTTTAAATTATTATTATTAGTCAACCAACATTCAAATTCTTCTATAGCCTATGGGTCGAGCATTTGACCAGAAATGTACGATTGCGGCGTTGTACAGTTTAGCTGCTTGTCGAATCTTCTTAGAACTTTCGACAGACACCATAAGCCTTCAATGACAGATTCCACGTTTGTATGTTTTTTTGCTGCTTCGTCGAATCTTCGTTGTTCATGTCAAATGGTCTACCCCAACACTGTCTCTATAATGTCGAATCCTTTCTCTCTATGTCGAATCTTTCCTTCTCTATGTAGAATAATCTTGGACTAATAGAGTTAGGTTAGGCACATTCGACCGTAGGTTCGATAGACACAGATTGCTATTGTCAGCATCATGTCGAATCTCCTATCTATATAGAACTGTTGTAGCAACGAAAACGAAAATAAAGCATTTTTTTATGTTGTATCTTTCGGGTTTCGGATTCTGCGCGTTTGTTAAAACGATAATGAAAATACTCGAAATTCGGACGAAAACTAATGCACATGTCTAGTGCACAGTATATATGTCTTTAGTAAATCAACCCCTGTGTTGTAATGCAAGTCCCTAACAGGTTTTCTAACTCACAAATGGTCTCCTCACAGTCTTGAGTAAGATAGCAGCAGATTCTAATAACTATTAAGTTATTTCATTAACCTAACCAAAAAAAAAAAAGACCCCTCTACATGGTTATTCAACAATCTTTTAAAAATGTAATAAAATCTAAATGAGTCAATCATTGTGTAGTTGTGTTGAACATTTAAAATGCCCAATAAATCAAATTGCTGTTTATAGTTGCAAAGTAATATTTATTGTGAAATTGGTATTTGTTGCTGTGGATTTGTGCCACACTTAAAATGACTAGGCAGCAGCAGTCTTTTAATTTGGTAGATCAACTGCAATTCACAAACACAATGCCAATAAAATGTGCATCATTAAGGATGTGGTAAGAGCTATAGAAAACAGGCACCTTTATTACATTGAAATTATTGCTCCCTATAGATGCATTATAACACAGAAAACGTGGTTAGAATCCATCTATTTCATTCAGTGTGCTGCAACTCCCTGCTAACTCTTATGACCTACATTAAGAACTGCAGTTAATATTTTAATACTTATTTTACTTAATGTAAAATATTTAAGAAGTCCAGCCAAGCATTTCATGTGTACAGGAGCATGCAAGCTTCTTTACTGCTAAAGAAAGCGGTAATATACAGTATACTACTATAGCATATAGTATCATCTAGTACAGTGCCTTGAAAAAGTATTCATACCCCTTGACATTTTCCACATTTTGTCATATTACAACCAAAAACATAAATGTATTTTATTGGGATTTTATATGATAGATCAATACAAAGTGGTACAGAATTGTGAAGTAGAAGGAAAATGATAAATGGTTTTCACATTTTTTTTTACAAAGAAATATCTGAAAAGTGTGGCGTGCATTTGAGTTCAGCATCCTTTACTCTGATACTACTAACTAAAATCTAGGGAAACCAATTGCCTTTAGTAAATAGAATACACCTGTGTGTAATGTTATCTCAGTATAAATACAGCTATTCTGTGAAGCCCTAAGAGGTTTGTTAGATAACCTTAGTGCACACACAGCATCATGGAGCCCAAGGGACACACCAGACAGGTCAAGGATAAAGTTGTGAAGAAGTTTAAAGCAGAGTTAAGTTTTAAAAAAATATCCCAAGCTTTGAACATATCACAAAGTACTGTTCAATCCATTATCCGAAAATTGAATAAGTATTGCACAACTGCAAACCTACCAAGACATGACCATCCACATAAACTAACAGGCCGGGCAAGAAGAGCATTAATCCAAGAAGCAGCAAAGAGTAACTGTGGAGGAGCTGCAGAGATCCACAGCTCAGGTGGGAGAATCTGTCCACAGGACAACTATTATTTGTACACTCCACAAATCTGGCCTTTATGGAAGAGTGGCAAGAAGAAAGCCATTGTTGAAAGAAAGCCTTTAGAAGTCCCATTTGCAGTTTGCAAGAAGCAATGTGGGGGACACAGCAAACATGTGGAAGAATGTGCTCTGGTCAGATGAGACCAAAATTGAACTTTGTGGTGGAAAACTAACACTGCACATCACCCTGAACATGGTGGTGGCAGCATCATGTTGTGGGAATGCTTTTCTTTAGCAGGGATAGGCAAGCTTGTCAGAGTTGGTGGGAAGATGGATGGAGCCAAATACAGGTCAATGTTAGAAAAAAAACTGTTGGAGTCTGCAAGACTTGAGGCTGGAGTGAAGGTTCACCTTCCAACATGGCAACAACCCTAAAAATACAGCCAGAGCTACAATGGAATGGTTTCGATCAAAGTATATTTATGTGTTAGATTGGTCAAAGTCCAGACCCAAATCCAATCGAGAATCTGTAGCAAGACTTGCATATTGCTGGTCACAGATGCTCTCCATCCAATTTGACAGAGCTTGAGCTATTTTGCCAAGAAGAATGGGCAAAAGTGTAATTCTCTAGATGTGCAAAGCTGGTAGAGACATCCCCAAAAAGACTTGCAGCTGTAATTGCAACAAAAGGTGGTTCTACAAAGTATTGACTCAGGGGGGCTGAATAGAAATGCACGCCACACTTTTCATATATTTATTTGTAAAAAAATTGGAAAACCATTTATCATTTTCCTTCTACTTCACAACTATGTGCCACTTTGTGTTGATCTATCACATAAAATCCCAATAAAATAAATATACATCTTTGGTTGTAACATACAAAAATGTGAAAAATGTCAAGGGATTATGAATACTTCAAGGCACTGTATATAGTTTTCCTTATCTTTACATATAATACGTATGCATATTACAATTTTTATAACTATAGAGCTATATATTTATTTTGTAGTTTTATTGTAATAGATTGTGTACTTTTTACAGATAATGCCGATGAACACGTGCCATCACTAACTGCAACCAAGCAAGTGTAGGGCTTTAGCTCCAAACCTGACTTATTGAACCACATAACAATCACAGGGGTTACAGCCCTCAGGATATTGCTCAGAAGAAGCTCATTGTACTTGCCTACTGTCGTGTAGGTACTTGATGAATATCCTTCATGCATATTGTCTTCTTCTAAATGTTGTAGGGTAACAGGAACATCTTTAGACCCCTTTTACACTGACAGACCAATTGAGTCTGCCTGTCCATACTTCAGGGGGGACCCGATTTGACCATCCATTGCTCTGGACTTGTGTCCATTGACACCCGCCCTCATCTAAACCTGTCCGGTAAAAACAGATGGATGGGGATCTGTTTCCCCATCTGTCTGGTGGATCCGATCAGATGACAGTCTGATGAAACGGACAGGCGCCCCATAGAGAACATCCACTCCACTGATGTCTGCTCTGCATCAGTGGAGTGGACACAGACCTGTCATCCACCTGCTTCGCGGGAATCAACAGAGAGATCCCCATCTGAGCAGATGGATCCGCTGGCGGACTCCGGCAGTGTGAAAGGGGTCTTAAGTGAAATTAAACTCAATGGAGTATAAAATAAAGAGGCATGACATAGGGACATGAGTCCTATAAAAAAACTTTCCTGCCACACATGTGCAATTTTGTCTCTTTGACCCAGTTAAAGGGACTGAAATGAAAGTAGGGGAAGGGGGGTGTCATTGCTGGGGTAGTCATTTAAGAGAATGGAAAGGAAAGTTAGGATGAACCATTGGAGAGAGTCACTTGTAGCTCCATATCTGGACGTACTGTTTTTTTTTCTGGCTCCAAGATGTGGACTAAAAGGTAAGTATGTACCTTGTCTGTTCTAAAGCAAAATATATATATCTCTGGTATCCCAGGATACAATCATGAGAGATGAAAGAAAGTGTTTGGAGTTTTCTTCAAAAGTGATTTTAACTGATTCATATGCCATTTGTACAACGGTATTCACAATTTGGTTAAACCGGTGGTTCTCAACTCCTCTCCACAAGACCCACTAACAGGCCAGGTTTTCAAGACAACTGAAATACATCACAGGTGAAATCATTTGCTGCTCAGTGATTGCAGTATTCTAGTCTGCATCTCCCCAAGGTAATGCATCAAATCTAGCCTGTTAGTAATTCCTAAGGACAGGAGTTGAGAACCACTGGGTTAAGCAAAATGAAAAAATGGCAAATATTGCTCTGGTTTTAAATGTTGGGAATAACAGTGAACCTGAAGGGGTTAAAAAGTACAGCCAGCACAGGAAAGAGCCATCAACCTGAATTTTCCGCATCCTTTCCTGCCCTGCAGCTTGTTATTTCCATACCACATTCTTGAAAAATGGTTGTATTGCTACAAGACTATTATTTATAAAACTGCTCTGGGCCATTTCTTCACTAATTTCCAACATATTTTGATTAGAAGGAAACAAGAAAACCATAAGAAAAATTATTTAGAACATAACGTTACAAGTTAAGACTTTGTGCTGGAAACTGATAATTTGAATGCTAATTTTTTCTCACTGTTTTATTAACTTTCATTAAGACTTGATGTAAACTGGAGAAAAACGTGTGACAATAAGACAACGTGCAGTCAAATGAAAAGCAAACATTTCCCCAGTCTTTATAAATAGGTCTCATAGTGACATAAAAATACACTACCACTATAGAAGTTGATAACATTAGCTGCTAAAATATGTCCAGATGACTTAACTTGAGATAAGATAATATGATCTCAAAGATTTCCTGTGTGCAGCCTGGTAGAGAAACCACTTACAGTCACCTAAACTATACATCAGCAAATAAATCAGAAGCATAGTGTGTTTGACTAGCTTTAAACTCTACGGAACACTGCTAACCAGGTCAATCCAGTGTACGCTGAATACATCTGTTCAAAGCATGTCATGAGTTCATGAGAAGAACGTGTTTACACTAAACTTAAAACTGGTGGTTCCAACAAGCTCTAGCTCCCGTCTATGAACATGGTATGCTAGTTTCACAACAGTCGAGTGACATCAGGCCTTTATGCGTTATCTTACAAAAAAAGATATATGTCTAATTGTTTACTTTCTAAATTATCTGGCTTTTAGAGATCTTCTGACTTTGTGAACACTCAAAGGGAAAGTTTAGATTTTAAAGTGATATTAAATATTAAAGGCAAGTTTAAAAAATTAAAACAAACATATTATACTTACCTGCTCTGTGCAGTGGTTTTGCACAGAGCAGCCCCAATCCCCCTCTTTTGGGGCCCCATGATTGTGCTCCTAGTCCCTCCCTCCTGCCAAGTGTCCCCACAGCAAACAGCTTTCTCTGGGGGCACCCAAGCAGGCTCACTCCCAAGCTGTTCCTCTACGTGTCCATTCACAGACAAAGCCATGGCCTAGGCCTACCCCCACTCTCTCCTCATTGGCTCACTGGTTGTGATTAACAATTGTCTGTGCGACATTTACCACTGGATGGCCATCAACAAACTGTGCCTTAATAGTAACAAAACAGAGGTCATGATAGTTGGAAAAGGCAAGACCGACTTTCTTCAAAATTGGCCCACTGAGTTGGGCTTGACACCAAATCCGAAAGATAAGGTGATGGTCCTGGGGGTTATCCTTGACGAAAAACTAAGTATGATTCCCCAGGTTAGACAATCGGTTTCGAGAGTCTCCCATTTTCTACGACTTATCCGCAAGGCAAAATATCTCCTGATCAAAGAACTTCACTGGCTCCCTGTTATAAAACGTGCCGATTTTAAAATCCACCACCAGCTGGGCCCACAGTTCCTATCAGATCTGACTCTACACTATATACCTAGACGCTGTCTTCGCTCAGTCGACAAAGCTCTACTCATTGGCAATACCGACAGGCTAATTTCTATAGGAGGAAAACGGATTGGCTCTGCAGGGGCGACTCTCTGGAACCAAACCCCGCTTAACATTCGCATCTCCCCAAGCCTATATACGTTCAGGAAGAAGCTGAAGACCTGGCTATTCTGATATTGGTGACAGCTTACCTCACATCAATCAATAGTCTTTCACATTGTCTGCACAATCCACTTCTCTTTCACAAGGAAAATTACTGGATAGAGTCATATGAACTTTGTTTCGTGGCTTTTTAAGACTTTTTCTTCATATATCCATCTGCATTTTTATGTTTTTTCCTATTCTGGTTATATTTTCAGTTTATTCCAGAATGACTTTTTTTGTTTATTATTAATTTATATGAGCACAATATCACTCACTAGCGCTGCACTGTTTTTTTCTTTTTTATGTTACCAAGTTGTTGTACACAATTTAGTGCTAGCAGCTATTTACATTTATAATTCAATATTTAATTTAGCGCAGCGTCAACCTTTTGGTTTTTGTTTATTCTGATATTCAGCATTGATAGGCAGCATTGATGGTCACTCATAGGTGACAGTGATGGGCACTCATAGGTGGCACTGAAGGGCATGCATAGGTGGCACTGATGGGCGGCAATTATAGTCAGCACTGATTAGAGGCGCTGGCAGGCATCACTGATGGGCACAGAGTGCCATCGCTAATGGGCAATGATTGCCATCCCTGGTGGGCTCTAGTGAGCTTACCTGGTGGTCATGGGTGGGTATCCCTGGTGGCCATGGGTGGGCATCCTTGGTGGCCCTGGGTGGGTGTCCCTGGTGGCCATGGTTGGGCATCCCCAGTGGTCCTGGGTGGGCATCCTCGGTGGGGCTGCACCGATAATCAATCAATGCAGACACCCCCTGTCAGGAGAGCAGCTGATTGGCTCTCCTTCACTCGCGTCTTACACTCTGATCAGTTGTGATTGGACACAGCTGATCACATGGTAAAGAGCCTCTGTCAGTGGCTTTTTACATGTGGTGTGCCAGACTGACACGCCACACCATTGATCGCCATGATGCACGCCCCGCAGGCACACAATCGCGGCTTATCCTGCTGGCTGTTATATGACACCAAGTCAGGATAACTGAACCACTTCCCGGCCATCATTCTGCTATAGGCCGGGCGGAAAGTGGTTAAAGCGGTACTAAACTCAAAACCAAAAATTTATTATATTGCAGCTTTAACCATTGGTAAGCTGCAATATAATACATTTTTGGTTTTGAGTCAGATGGGAGATTTTCATTGGATATTCCGACCGTGTGTATGCCCCATCTGACTTTTTCCGTCGGAATTTACGACAGACTTAGATAGAGAGCAGGTTCTAAATTTTTCCGATGGAAACAATTTCTATCGGAAAATCCATTGGTATGGAATTCCGACTGGAAAAACAATTTGACACATGCTCGGAAGCATTGAACTTAATTTTTCTCTGCTCGTCGTACGTGTTGTACGTCACCCCATTCTTGACTGTCAGAATTTGGTGTGGCCGCGTGTATGAGAGCCAAGCTTGAGCGGATTTCTGTCTGAAAAAATATCTGATTTATTTCCAACTGAAAATTCGTTTGTGTGTACGCTGCATTAGAATTGGTAAGCTGCAATATAATATTTTTTTTTTTGCTTTTGGGTTTGATACTGCCTGAAAGTAATTGTAAAGATCACCTTATAAAACAATCTATTCAGTTTAAAACAGAAATGAAAGGCAAAACATTTGTGTATAGATAATAAAAAACATCAATACATTTTATTTTCCTTTTTTATAAGTGATCACATTCCCTCTGTTCCCACATGCATCAGAACTGGGGGAGGAGCAACAAACAGCATGCTGAGCTTTTCAGTGAATGGCTGTTCATTGGGGGCATATCAGGACAAGTCTGATCATTGGAGAGGAGCAGGCTGAGTTCCGAGCATAGCTAGAGAACAAACCATGGTGTGCTCTCCTGCTTAGTGTTGTCAGCGTTTAATAGGAAAGCAGAGGGACTGGCAGGAACAACAGGGATTTCACACAAAGGAAGCAATACAAAGAGAACAGGATATTTTTTCATACAAGTACATGGTACAGCAGACACATATCAGGAATATGAAATGTTTGGGTAACAAACACTTCAATGAATGATGCTGATAAACTCATACATGAGCTGACTGCAGCAATATAAAGCCTAAGAAATTGTTATAAATTGTTGTATCTCTCATCACCTTTTTGTATATACCATTTTTATTTTGTGCAGTACCTTTTAACCTAGGCCCTTAAAAATCACCATAGAAATGGATTTGTGCATGATGTATTGTTATTTAGAAAATGTTTATATTATTAACATTTATTATTATTATTCAATTAATTAATTTATTGACATTTCACATTTACAAATGTTTACCTCTCATCCATAAAAACATGTTTTTTTCTAAATTATTTTCTTTGTTCCAAGAACGAAAGTTCATTTTCCCAGTTGGCAATTATGCTTTACAGTTTTGCACAATGTCCCATTTGATGGGTTTGTCAGCCTGGGTTTTCCCATACTCTATTGGCTAATGAACATTGTTAAGTCAATACCCTCACTCCAACCATCTGCATTCTACAATGTCATCTCATGTATATCGGCAATAAAACTGTGATCCATAATTGCTTGCATTTCCCTCAAGAACTTTCTGCTCAGTGTTATTGACTCTGAGCAAAAGAGAAGTTTATTGGAAATGTAAATTCAAAGAATCAACAAACATATGGCAGCAGTAGGGAGATGTGAAATGCATGAAAAAGTAGAAGTGGAGTGCTGCAGAAATGACAAATATTTTTGGAAAGAAAAAGGTATTGGCAGAGTGGTAAGCAGCTAAACACGTGGTTGCAATGCACATATGAAAACTGTTAACCTGTTAAAGGACCTGTAATTATGTTCAGCTAATCTAATGATCCATCCAAATATCCCTGTCAACGGAAAAGATATGCCTTACAACTGTTATGCCTCGTACACACGATCGGAATTTCCGATGAAAAAAGTCAGACTGACTTTTAGCATCGGAGATTCCAACCGTATGTATGCCCATCGGAAATTCTGAGGAATTCCATCAGAGTTTACATAGAGAACATGTTCTCTTTTCCTCCGATGGAATTCCGTCGGAATTCCGATGTGAGTTTGGCAAAAGCCTGATTGTGTGTAGGAGGCATAAGTATACATAGGTTGCTGCTTTGGTTATTGTCTAAAAGGTTGATATATTGTATGTACACTGTATAATAATACTTCTTTTGTAATACACACGCAATATAATTTTCTGGTGAAATAGGCTTCACATCTTCGGTATGCTGTGTGTAATCGTTTTAAATCTGTTCCTATTCTGTTTACATGGCTGCTGCTCACCATGATTTCCTTTGTTCTGCATGCCAGGTGTAATTCTAGGTATTAGTATTTATTCTTTAATATATGAGTGCAGAACAATATCATTTCTCTTGTTCTGCATGCTGGAAGTAATTCTCAGTAACATCCTGGGTGTAATCATTGGTATCTGTTCTTTTTCACTTTCACTCTTTATTTTAAAGTTTGTAAGTCCGCTTTTCTTGTTAATTTTTTTTTATTGAAAAGCACATAGAACAAAAACATTGACGAAATTGGCACAATTACAATACAAAGTGGAATTCGCACCCACTTCAAGTGCCATGTATGTTGTAATATAACAATAGATTAGCATAGAACCGCAACACAAAAATATTCACTGATATCCATAGCTTCCAACTGTCCCTGATTTCGAGGCACTGTCCCTGATTTGGAGTAATGTCCCTCTTTAATTCTCATTTGTCCCTCATTTTGATCTGATCTATACAGTTGTATGTAAAACACACTTTTTATCTTTTAAAAAGTTTCCCATTGCTAAACCTTTCGTCCAATTTCTAAATTGCTGCATTTGTACATTTTAAAAGCCAATAAAAAAGAATAGTAGTGGTAAAAAAAGCCCTTGTGAATATAATTAACCTTTTTTTTTGGTTAATTTTCCTTTAATGGGGTGTGGCAAGGGGCGTCTCCTATGCCTACATACATTTGTTAGTAGGTGTGCCTCATTCCCATCTCAAAATGTTGGGAAGTATGGATATCCACTGATGAGGGTAGAGACTAGGGCCTGCAGAATTAAGCCTGGTACACGCTACATTTTTTTTCGTGCAACCCCGTACTAACATTAGTACAGCGATCTCCCCTGCTGAGCTGTTGTTTTCTGACAGGGGGGTGGCCCCCCCACCAGAACACTCCGATCAGCGCTCTCTGCCATTGGGTGAGAGTGCTGATCAGGAGTCAGTCAGCTGCTGATGGACAGACACACATACAAAGGGCGAATGTCAGCCTTCTTTTTGAATCAGCAAATGTCTCCCAACATTTGGCCTGTGTGTGCCCAGCTTTAAAGCAGTGTAGCTTCTGGACATTAAAAACTCTTGCAACAGTCAATCCAGAGAATCTGAGGTGCAAAAGTACAGAATGTACTAACACCAAGTAGCATATGCCAAAGAGCAAAGAGGGGAAATAGGAGTGGAGGTAGCTAAGAAGGCAGGGGAAAAGGGGGAGGAGGTCTACTGCCCTCACCAGGCTGGGGGAGCATCCAGTTACCTAGTGGGCAACTGGCAAATCAAGGTTCAAGAAAAGAAGTCAAGAGAGTCAAAACCTGGAGGTAAGGAATTTTCCACCCAGGGTTGTCAAACCTTCACATGTTAAGCCATGTCCCTAAAAAAAAAGTATCCACGACACAAAATATGCCACTTCCTTTCTATTTCCAGGTTGATATTTCCAGACCTGGATACACCCCAACCTGCCAACTGGAAAATTAGGGAGAGTCAGCATATTGATGAGGTCATCCAACTACTGCTCTTGTCAGCATGAATATTTGTCATTACATGTGCATACAGCAGAGCCAAGATGTTTCCCAGTGCTGGAACACCCTCTGCCACTACTGGAGTGTAGAATTGTTTTGAATAGTGGTGTTTTAAACTGGGATCAGCATGAATGGTTATTTTAGCATGACTCGTTTCAGATATCTCAATGTGTTGTACAGTTTGGGTCTTGCTTGATTAGAGAAATAAAGCAAGCAGTCTATGGTGTAATTACCTGTCTCATGCACTACATATTGGCAATGAGGATGGCAAACTTCCTAGATTCGACAGCAATTGGACAATTTGTTATATCTGGAGCTCAGAATTGTCTTAAACACTGCTGGCACAAGTGGAAAAAGGCTTTCATTTCTATGTTAGAGAGAATGGAATGACTGTACCCACACAAGAGAGACCTCTTCTGTTGTATCCAGTGGCATCTGAAATTCAGGACACTTTTTTAACCTGTCAGGGAACTAGGGAAGATTATGATGGAGGTACTGTATTGGGTATATACTGTATGCTAATGCTCCTTACACATGATCGGAATTTCCATCTGGATAAACTCAGATGGATTTTTCTTACGGAATTCCGTTCAAGCTGTCTTGCATACACACTGTCACACGAAATTCCGACCGTCCAAAACGCGGTGACGCACAACATGTCAACGAGCCGAGAAAAATGAAGTTCAGGGCATGTGTCGACTTGATTCTGAGCATGCGTGTTTTTATCTCCGTCGGAGTTCCATACAGACGGAGAAATCCGATAGAAAGAGAACATGTTCTTTTTTTTTCGATGAAAAACATTTCTATCGGAAACTCCGTCTGTATATCGGATTTCTAAGTCCGTCGGAATTTCCGATGGAAAAACTCTGATGGGGCACACACACGTTCGGAATATCCGATGAAAAAATTCCGTCTGACTTTTTCTATTGGAAATTCCGATTAGACTAGCTACACTAGCTGACTCTGACGTGTAATCAAGTTAAAATAACTAGCAAAGTCTTGTAATTTTGGTTTAGTTACATATGTTATACACTGCACTGGGTATTACTGGAAGCTTAGATTAAGACAGTAAGTAAACGTGTTGTGCTTATGCATATATAGGCAAAAGGTAGAATTCATATGCCCCAGTATTACAAACATTTTTTTTTATTAATATACCTTAGATATGGTTAGAGGTATGGAGCATATAGCATAGGGCACAACATTTACAGTGGAGTGATGAGTATTATATACATTCTGCAGTACATTAATGGTGCAGCACAGTGTATGAAGACACCACAGCATTTACCTTAATACACTCCGCACATTTCACATGCATCCTTATAAACTCAGTACATGCACCCATCACATCTTATAAGCCCCCTCTATTGGATGCCTCCCATCAGGGAACAGCAGACTTTCACTTTTCAAGCTGCACCTCCTGACCAGCAACTATCAATTTCCCCAATCCTAACAAGATGTTTAACCTAGATTTACATCTAAAGAATATGTTAACCCAACATTTGAAATTCCTTGAAAATGTATCCAGTTTTCTTTGTATTGCTTCCTTTGTGTGAAATACCAGGTGTTCCTGCCAGTTCTGCCGCTTTCCTATTAAAAAAAATTTACCACACCAGGTATGAGGGCACAGCATGGTCAGTTTTCTAGCTGTGCTGGGGAATCAGTCTGTTCTCCCAATGATCAGAATTGTACTGACACCCCCCCCCCCCCGCCTTTGCACAGCTTTTCAATGGGGAGACTAGTGTACTGGTGTTTCTCTTACCCTAGCTCTATAAACTCCTTATGCAGCAGAAATCAGAGGGTATGTGACTTATAAAAAACATTACAAATACCTTTTTTCCCTCTTTTTTTATATGTATACATTGTACCGTATTTGCCCCCTAATTTTCTAGCTAAAAGGTTGGTTTTTGGGATATACTCACCTTATAAGACGACCCCCTTCCGACTCACCTCACTGTGCCCATTGCATAACTCACTGTGCCCATTGCATACCTCACTGTGCCCATTTCCTACCTCGCTGTGCCCATTGCCTACCTCACTGTGCCCATTGCCATACCTTATCCCTGTATGCAGAGTCAGACTTCTGGTGTCCATTGTTCAAAAACTGCGCCTCCTCCTCGTCCTGTTCCGTGATAGGCGGAACACTCAGTTTCCCAGCAGAGCCTGTGTTCAGTGTTCCGCCTATCATGGACATCCTCTCATCTGAGGCCGAGGACAAGAGGACGTCTGTGATAGGTGGATTACGGAACACAGGCTCTGCTGGGAAACTGAGTGTTCCGCCTATAACGGAACAGGACGAGGAGGAGGCGTGGCTTTTGAACAATGGACACCCACAGTCTGACTCTGCATACAGGTACCGGCGTATAAGACGACCCCGATTTTTGGGGGATATTTTTAAGTACAAAAGGTTGTCTTATAAGCTGGAAAATATGGTATTTCTTTTTTAAACTGAATGGGTTATTTTACAAGGTATAGGTCCACCTATACTTTAAGTACAGGTCGACTTTGAAAGTGATCCATCAGCCATTTGAAATATGCTGTGCTTTATCCTGAGATAAGCCAGTGTTATAATGTCAATGAGCAAATAAAGCAATTCATTGATAAAGGCAAGTGCCATTGGTCTTGGTCAAGAAAGGATGGAAATTGGCTTTTTAGGCCATAGCAGTATCTTTGTGAATTCCTCCTCTGTAAGGTACCATGCTTTAATCTGAATGCTAGTGTTCCAATCTTGGTGAGTAGACTAGCTAGATGCTATCAGAAAATATAAAAGCCCCTTTGTTTTCGGAAAGCTATCTGGAAATGAAAGCAAGGGCTTGAAAAGCAGTTTAATGACAGAAGAAGAATAGGGCGTTCAAGTCATTATGTCAAAAGCAGTTCTTATGTTGTAAGCTTCTTTGGTCTCCAACCTTCTTCTATGTTACAGCGTAGGGTGATGCTTTCATTGATTTCACTAGAGAACGTATTGGCACAGATTTCAAGGTGTTACTTTGCTGTTATTACCTTTCTTCTTGTTTTTAGTTAATTAATTTCCCTCAAAAGGAACATCCTCCATGATTATAGGATGGTTATTACTTTAACTTAAAAAATCCAAACCCCTTTAAAATATATGTGAGTGTATGTATCATGAAAGAAATAGAAAACTCGCGCCAAATTAATATACACTAATTGTAAACTTGATATACCAAGTGACTAACTGAGTGAAGCTGCTCCCAAAAGAAATCAGATGACTGACTTATGTAATTGTGCAATAGAAGTGAGGGGCGATAAAATTAATATAATGGATAATGTGTCACAATACTATTCAAGTGATCTATATCAGACCATATATTCAAATATAATCAGACCGTGTACTCAAATATAAGTGAATAAAATACAGATGATGGTAATATATCTTTAAATGCAATAGTGCCCAGATGATGTGAAAGAGAAAATCCAACAAAAAAAAAAAACGCACGATGAGTGCAACGTTCCAAGATTGGATCAAGTCCAAGTGCAAATACAAATACAAATAGTGCAATCCCAGATTGCAGAGATAAAGTGCAAATGCAAAGTGCTTGTAGATCTTCAAACAAAGTGCGAGAAGGGAGTGGTCCGCCTTCACCTACAGGTCACCAAAGTAATAATGGATGGCTCCTTACCACATGATGTTGACCAGATTAATTAAAATGTGGTCAATAAGGCTTAGTAGTAATATAAATCAGCAGGCTCTCATGGGTTCCAGTTTCAGCAATTGTAGCAGATGGTGTACCAAAAAAATTGAGAGGAGATGCCACCATAGCGTAAAACCATTTAATAAATGAAAATAAAATACAAGTGCCAAATGGCCTCTTACTGTTGCTGGTGCCCTTGTCCCGGCACTGAGGCTGTGGGTTTTGTAGGGATATTAGACGAAGATTAGAGGTGGCCGCGTCCTGGTCTGCTAGCGTGCGTTCCACCGCTAGCTGTCCATCAACCAGTGAGACCGGAAGTGCGTGGCTGTGCATGCGTGCCCGGATACCGCCTCGACGTCACGTTTCAGTTAAACCGTCATCAGGAAGCATGCTTCCTGATGACCAGGATGACTAGCAGACCAGGACGCGGCCACCTCTAATCTTCGTCTAATATCCCTACAAAACCCACAGCCTCAGTGCCGGGACAAGGGCACCAGCAACATTAAGAGGCCATTTGGCTCTTGTATTTTATTTTCATTTATTAAATGGTTTTACGCTATGGTGGCATCTCCTCTCATTTTTTTTGGTACACCATCTGCTGCAATTGCTGAAACTGGAACCCATGAGAGCCTGCTGATTTATATTACTACTAAGCCTTATTGACCACATTTTAATTAATCTGGTCAACATCATGTGGTAAGGAGCCATCCATTATTACTTTGGTGACCTATAGGTGAAGGCGGACCACTCCCTTCTGGCACTTTGTTTGAAGATCTACTTGGATTTTCTATTTCACATCATCTGGGCACTATTGCATTTAAAGATATATTACCATCATCTGTATTTTATTCACTTATATTTGAGTACACGGTCTGATTATATTTGAATATATGGTCTGATATAGATCACTTGAATAGTATTGTGACACATTATCCATTATATTAATTTTAGCGCCCCTCACTTCTATTGCACAAGTGTATGTATCATACACAACTAAATTCAGCTGTAATAGAGGAAGACTAACAGCTACAGTTAAAGCTCATGTTTAAGATAGCAAAAGTTCAGTGTCTACTGAGTGCCTACAGGCTTTGATTATGGAAATAGAGTTATACAGCCATTGTTTCATCAGGCATGAATAAAAGCATTTATCCTTTATAATTGTAAATGCCAAAATTGATCAGAGAAACAAAACAGCTAATGCAGCAGCATGGTACAATGTGCATTGCAAGCATCTAACACAATCCACTTAAGGGCTTCTTCACACCAACCCCATCGGGGTGTGATGAGAAGTGGTGCCCAATGCCGTCTCAACACTTAAGCCTCGTACACACGACCGAGGAACTCGACGGGCGAAACACATCATTTTCCTTGTCGAGTTCCTTGTTAGGCTGTCGAGGAACTCGACAAGGCAAGTTTCTCCATTCCCGTTGAGGAAATAGAGAACTTGCTCTCTTTTTGGCATGTCGAGTTTCTCGACAGTTTCCTCGCCGAAAATGTACACACGACCGGTTTCCTCGGCAAAAAAATATCTCCCAGCAAGAAACTCTTCATGTGTATGAGGCCTTAGACAATGCATATTACCTCATGTGTTATTGCTGAACGTGTAACTGAAGGCAAAACCTTTTTTTTTCAGTTTGGATAGAGTGTGGAAGGGTTATAACCCTTGTCAGTCTTTTATTTTGCCATCTGTGACCCATAGGGAGGATCCCTCTTCACTTCCTGTCCTATAGTAAAAACAGGAAGTGAGAGGAAATCCCAGGGTGTCACCAGGGTCACTAGAACTAGTGATGGATGTTAACTAGATGATACTTGTAAACTAGACAAATAAGAGAGGGTGAGCCTCCCTAATGGGGGAACAGACAGCAATAAAAACTGACGGGTGTTCTAAACCCTCTCCACTCTATCTAAAAGTAAATAAAAAATTACACTTTAAAGTGGTTGCACATACTATGCATGAAAGTAAAAAAAAAACTTCTGTGTGCTGCTCCCCCCACAGTTCTTCCCTTCTATTCACCTAAGCCCTCTCCCGATCCAGTGATGTGCACAAGAGCCTCAACTGTCCTGGATCTCTCTCTCCTCATTGGCTGAGACACAGCAGCTGGAGCCATTGGCTCCAACTGCTGTCAATCACAGGTAGTGAGCCAATGAGGAGAGAGCGGGTGGCTGGGCCAAGCAATGGCTCTATGTGTCTTATTGAAGCAAAGAGCGGGGCTTGGAAGCAAGCACACACCAGTGCTCTCATAGCAAGCAGCCTGCTATTAGAGGAACTGGTCAAGAGGGAGGAGCCAGGAGTGCTTGCGGGGGACTAGAGAAGTAGAGGATCAGGGTAAGTATGACATGTGTGTTATTTAAAAAATAGAATCACTTTACATTCACATTAACACTCAGGGGGTTATTTACGAAAGGCAAATCTAGTTTGCACTACAAGTGCAAAGTGCACTTGAAATTGCTCTGAAAGTGCACTTGGAAGTGCAGTCGCTGTAGTTCCGAGGGGAACATGCAAGGAAGATAAAAAACAGAATTTTAGCTTGCACATAATTGGATGATAAAATCAGCAGAGCTTCCCCTAATTTCCGATCTACCCCTCAGATCTATAGCGAATGCACTTCCAAGTGCAATTTCAAGTGCACTTTTCCCTTGTAGTTTGCACTTGTAGTGCAAACTAGATTTGCCTTTCGTAAATAACCCCCACAGTGTTGCATATTGCAATTTTGTGCAGTACATTCTAACATTATAGCACATTGAAATTGACTGCTGAGAGTTAAATAAAGTGTCAATTTAAAGTTAAAGGAAAAAAAACAAGCACTGAGGTGCCTTTTACAATAGATTGCAGCATGCAATGCATTGGTATACATTGTATAAGCATTAGTCAAAGCATTTTAAATAATCAGCACAAGGGAGAGTGCCTACAATCAATGTGAATTGCCCCTTATGCTGCTGGGTGTGGTTTTAGTTGAAATCTTCACACCTCTGACCCACTCCCTATCCCCACAGCAATAATCTTCCAGAGCTGCAGGGTTAATATAAGCCGATGGACCTGTAATGCGCACTTGTCAATAGTGATACCTCCTTCCATTTACAGCTGTACTATCAGTGGCGACTGGTTCTCTATTTTTTTTTGGGGGGGGGGCGGTCAAACAAACTCCCCCACACCCAAAGTACTGAGCCCAACCTTTTTGAAGCCAATTTAATCCTCAGGCTCTAATCATGTGCTTCACAGAAGAAAAAAAAACATAGAAATCCATGCGCCCAGAGGCGATTCAGTTCGCATGTGCAGCGCTATATACGTTTTTTACTCACTCACTCACTCACTCATGCCTCTGGCATCCTGCATGGAGATTACGGGGGCCCCTTATGGACCAGCCACCAATGTGTATTATAGATTCTATTAATGAAGTGCTCTACCAATGGAAGTCGGGAGGATGTATGGAAGTTCCACCTCCTCCATTCATAGATCACAATTCATTCATGTTTTTACCAAACTGACTTGACATAGGCCTGATAAGAATTACTATAAAAACTCAGTCATATTCCACAGTATTGATACCATTATTTTGTACAATGTATAAAAGCATTTCTGGAACTCTGTTCACAAGCACATATTTAACATGTGAATAAAATGCAGTGGAACCTCGGTTTACGAGTAATGCGGTTAACGAGCATTTTGAAAGACAAACAACTTTTTTTTTTTAATTCTGACACGGTTTTCTAATTCAAGCTAATGGGGTGTGCAGTACCACATTTGGCCACAGGTGCAGGGCCCCCCTGGTGACACTCGGAACAGTCCGGAGCCGTTCAGAAACACTCAGAAATACTCCGTTCCTGGGTGTTCCCGCGTCTTTCCGAGCATTTCCGAGGCTCTCCGCACTCCCCCACCTCTGGCCACATGCGGTATTGCATGCCATTGAAGTGCGGAACAACTTATTTTCATTTCTATTGACTTCTATGGGGAAACTCGCTTTGATATGCGAGTGCTTTGCATTACAAGCATTCTCCTGGAATGGATTTTGCTAGTAATCCAAGGTTCCACTGTACTGTTTTTTAAGGGTCGAAGTATACTGACCCTTTTTTAACAAGACAGGGACTGGGAATGTCTTGACAACAGAGGGTTTATTGGTAATACGCTTGTATAAACCACACAAAAGATTACCTTCAAACAATATCACAATCAAAAGGTAGAAGAAAAGAAAGATGGATTTAGCAGAAGTTACAAGATCAGCACACAAAGGAGATTATTTAACATAATGCAAGAAACAGTGGTGTTTAATAACCTTTATTAACCAGCCAGATAATGGCTTTTAGGGTTTTTGTTGTTATCCAAAGCTGTGAGTGTATGTCGTGGGTTACTAAATATCACCATTCTTTCTAGTATTTTATTAAATAAATGTCTTAAAGTACATGTGAACCCTTCCTTTAAAGCGGGAGTTCACCCAATTCGTTTTTCTTTCTCTTTTCCCCATAGCTGGATGCTCGTTTTGTCTAGGGGAATCGGCTATTTGTTTTAAAATATGAGCCGTACTTACCATTTTCGAGATGCATCTTCTCCGTCGATTTCCGGGTATGGGTCTTCGGGAGCGGGCGTTCCTTCTTGAGTGACAGTCTTCCGAGAGGCTTCCGACGGTCGCATCCATCGCGTCACTCGTAGCCGAAAGAAGCCGAACGTCGGTGCGGCTCTATACTGCGCCTGCGCACCGACGTTTGGCTTCTTTCGGAAAATCGTGACGCGATGGATGCGACCGTCGGAAGCCTCTCGGAAGACTGTCAATCAAGAAGGAACGCCCAGTCCCGCAGCCCATACCCGGAAGCGGCGGAGAAGATGCATCTCGTAAACGTTAAGTACAGGTCATATTTTAAAACAAATAGCCGATTCCCCTAGACAAAACGAGCATGAAGCTAAGGGGAAAATGTGTTCTCTATGGGTGAACCTCCGCTTTAAATACAACCCATTAAGTTTAAAATAGAAATGCAAGCCAAAGCTTTTGTGTCTATTTTTTATAAGTGACCACATAACCTCTGTTCTCAGCTGCATAAGAGGCTTTGAGAGATGGAGGTGGAGACATTAAAAGGGGGGAAAACAGGGTGTCAGCAAGAGGCAGAGGAAGAGCAATACACTGATCTTCCCAGTGAACAGCTGTGCAGGGGGGGGCGCATATTAGCACAAGTCTTGTCCATTGGAGGGAAAGCAAATTGTGCTCCTGGTGTTTTGTCAATTTCTCCAACCCATCAGAAACTCCAACCACGTCACTTTCGGTCTATTAAAAGCCTTAGTAATTGGAGATTTTGATGAATTGCCGGTTGGACACAACACCAGCAACCAAATAGAGTCCAGTACAGGAATGTTGAGCTGTTTTGACAGCACAGCGGCTAACAAGGACAAAGTTGTCGCCTCCTCGGTGGCGGCCATTTTGTTGTCTAGTATCAGAGCCGAGTAAGAATTTCCGCTTAGAATATCCTGCACCAGACTTTATTCGATTACCGATGTAGTGTGAAACCACCAATTAATCAAAAACTCCAATTACTGCTGGTTTAAAGAAACTGGAAGTGTTTGATGGGTTGAATAAATTTGACAAAACACAGAAACAGACAGAACAGTGACAAGATTGGGATAGATTTGATCTCATACCTAGCATGGTCAGTTTAAGAGAGGAAAGCAAGAAGACGGGCAGGATCACCATGTATTTCACACAAAGGAAAAAATACAAAAAGAACAGAATACTTTTCATAGTACAACAGGCACATATCAGGAATATTTGATGCTGGAGTAACAAACATTTTAAAGGTTCACCTTTTGTAACATGTTAGATGCTACACCCATATTTAGAGTGTGAGGCCCCGTACACACGACAGAGTTTCTCGGCAGAATTCACCGAGAAACTCGGTCAAAACACGGATTCTGCCGAGAAACTATGTCGTCTGTACAATTTTGGCCCGATGGAGCCGCCGAGGAGCTCGACGAGAAAATAGAGAACATGTTCTCTATTTTCTCGTTGTTCTATGGGAGAAGGCGGCCTGCCGAGCTCCTCGGCGGCTTCATCCTAAAACTCGACGAGGAACTCGACGTGCCAAGCACGTCGAGTTCCTCTGTCGTGTGTACGGGGCCTCACATGTTACAGATGCAGCAGCCCACCTGGCTCCATCATTCATTGGCAGAGTTCTGTGAATGTGAGAACTACAAGCCTTTGGGGCTGACAACTTGTAGTTCTCAAACAACTACTAGGGCACTGTTGAGTGCTCTAGGTAGTTCATTGATGCTTTCTGTCCATGTGTGACTGCCTGCTTGAATGAGGTATGAGCAGACAGCTGACATGGACAGTCTGCAAAAGCCCTACATTGCACCTACGATCTGCTGATCCACGGTTGCAATGCTTTATAGAACAGGTGTCAAACACAAGGCCCGCGGGCCAAATCCGGCCCTTCAGGCCATTTAATGTGGCCCTCGCACCTCTCCTGCAGCTGCAGGAGAACTCCAGCCCTCCTCTGGTTCTACTCCAGACCCTTTCTGCTTTCAAGCAATGCATCCAGCTTCTCCCCAGAAGCAGCATAAGGTAAGGGGGTGCACTGTGATGTAAGGGTGAGTAAGGGACTTCTGATGGTGGGGTGGCTCTTGACATCTAATGTAAGGGGAGGGGATGCGCTGACATCTAATCTTACACATACAACCGGCCCTTTTGAGGGCAATCATAATGCTGATGCGGCCCACAATGAAATTGAGTTTGACACCCCTGCTTTATAGCCTTCTAGTTAAAAATATAATACATTCAAAATGTTTTACCTGCAAAAAGATGAGCATTTATTTTATTTTTTTACAAATGTGAACTTATCTGAACCAAGGTTAGGTCATGACAATATTTTTTGACATGTAAGGATTACTCGATCTGCCTTCTAATATACTTGAATTTCACATAAATCCAGGTATACTTTTCTTTACTGAGGTATATAAAAGTTTGTTCCCCCATGGAGCACCTTCTGATACTACCAATTTACCAATCAAATCTGTAGCACAGAAGTTACAAGCTCAAAGTGGAACTATGGGCAACATAAGTAAATAACAGATATGATGCAGACTGTCAAGAGCTTTCTTAGATAGTTGTATTACCTAGTATCCCTGCCAGTATACACTTGTCAGCACTCATTCAGTTGTCTGTTAGGCTGCCTATCAAGTCAGATCAGATAAGCAGCCTAATGGCGAGCTAAAGGAGTTTTCACAGCAGCGTACAATGTTGCTGATAATTACAAGGCAATGGTTTAGCACTGTCAACAGTATATGCTCTTATTGGCAGGAAATCCATGTAAGAAACTTTGCAACATAGTTACACAAAATGTTTTCCTTAACCACTTAAGTCCCTGGTGCCATTTTAAAATGGCATAAGTACGGCGCCCATTTGTCCATCACCATTTTATAATTGATTTCAGCCAGCAATAGATCATCTTGAGCCTGGGTTCACACTTGTCCGACAAACGCTCCGACATTGGGAGCTCATGTCACATGACGTGTGAAAATCAATGGGAGGCGTCGTAAGTGGTCCGACACAAGTTGGTCCGACTTTGAAAATGCTCCCTCTACTACTTTGGTCCGACTCTGATCCTACTTCAGCCCATTGAATATCATTGAAGTCGGATCAAAGTAGGATCCTTGTCCTTACCATCCAACTTGTGACATCCGACATGGGATTACAGGAGCAGTAAAAAATAATTTATCTCGCACTCATTGTTTTGATTGGTCAACAAACAAGTCGGATCAAACTAGTATCCTGTTCATGAAAGTCAGATGGATGTAGGACCAATGTAGGATCAATGAAAAATGTGTTTAAATCTCGTGCCTAATAAGTGAAATAAAAAATATTAAATATAAGCTGCTCTCCCCAACTAGCCAAACTGGAAAGACGTTGTGAAAATAATTAATATATAATTATATATTAATGGGGTCGCTAGAGAATTAATTAATAGAAAAAATAAATGATTAGTAATATAAACACCAGCCTACTCACACCAGCTAAATCTATAAATGCTGTGGAAACCTATGAAATAAATGGAAAAAATAAAGAAATGCACTAATATAATAGAATATAAACCATGAGTATTGTTGTGAAACAAATATGAGCACCACTGTGCAAACCCGATTGGAATAATGACCCAATACTCAACTGAATAAGACTGGAACCATCAAATAATGCTACTTCAAAATACAATTATCAGAACTAAACCAGTCCTAATATAAGTCCTTGAAAAAAATGTGCATATGCGCATTAATAGTGACAATCTTGGTGATGATTTTTTTGAAAACGTCCTTAAGAAACCCAATCCAGAACTTAAAGTGACTTGCTAACGTTCACCTTCACCATAATACAACTACAAGCACATTAGACCTCTTTTTAATTAAAAGGGTCAATGTGTTCTGGTAAGCTGCCATCCTTACCTTGAGCACTTTTGGGTGTCTTCCATTGTCTGCAATTATGGTGAAGGTGAACGTTGGCAAGTCCCTTTAAGTTCTGGATTGGGTTCCTTAAGGACGTTAACAAGAAAATCATCACCAAGATTGTCACTATTACTGTGTCATATGCACATTTTTTTCAAGCACTTATATTAGGACTGGTTTAGTTCTGATAATTGTATTTTGAAGTAGCATTATTTGATGGTTCCAGTCCCATTCAGTTGGGTATTGGGTCATTATTCCAATCGGGTTTGCACAGTGGTGTTTATATTTGTTTCACAACAATACCCATGGTTTATATTCTATTATATTAGTGCACTTTATTATTTTTTCCATTTATTTCATAGGTTTCCACAGCACTTATAGATTTAGCTGGTGTGGGTAGTCTGGTATTTATATTACTAATCATTTATTTTTTCTATTAATTAGTTCTCTAGCGCCCCCATTAATATATAATGGAGGATCAATGTAGGATTGATGTCGCAGAGCAAAGTCGGATGAAAATCGGATGACTGTCGTGTCGTATCAGTGTGAACCCAGCCTTAGAAGGGATCTGTATCTACAACCAGCCAGATACAGACCCCCCCATGAACAAAAGAAGATATTGTGAAAAAAAAAAAAAAGCCGCACACACACATATTATATATATATATATATATATATATATATATATATATATATATATATATATATATATATATATATATATATATATATTCTAGTGTGTGTATATATATATATATATATATATATATATATATATATATATATATATATATATATATATATATATATATATATATATATATTCTAGTGTGTATTCTCTCTCAAAATTAATTCCTAGGTTAATTCCTAGGTCCCAACAATGACTTTAAATGATCTGGATGATCTGGGCGAGTGCCACAGAGATGAATGTAATGTCATTTGGCATTTTTCATTTTTAAGCAATTAAAATCCCACATAAAAGTCACCGTTCATTTGTATCCTCACCAACTCAACTGATCTCAACTTGATGTTAACATTTAACAAAATAACTATTTGTTGTGTCCCTGCTTTCTTTGCAGCATAGCATTGAAAGGGGAAAACGGAAACATTACTATGTTTCGAGCTTCACCATTCTGCTATGTTGAATATAAATTACACCTATGTTATGTAATGTTAGTTGGCAACATTTTTTGACCAACATTTTTTGGGGTAAGTATCTGTGGGTAAGTAATATTTCACTATTTATACAAATCTGCTACCAAGTTAAGGCCTTATCTCGCCTGAAAAAATTATATATATATATATATATATATATATATATATATATATATATATATATATATATATATATATATATATATATATATATATATATAATGTGTGTGTGTGTTTTTAGATAGGTAGGTAGGATAAGGAGAATAATATGCTGAACTGAGACATCTGCTAAATAAAAAAAAAAATAGCCCTCTGGGACTTAAAGGGATTGAGGTAGAAAAAAGGCCTAGGGAATCAAGCACTTAAGAAAACTATATGAAATAAGTCAAACATAGAATTTTGGATTTACATACACTTATCACTGACTGGGGTATTTACAAGAGCTTTTATTCATTTGGTTAAAACCTTTCTCCAGAATAAAAAAATAATTCCAGCTAACACATTTTAAGCAGTAACAGCAACAGTAGACTTGAATTAGTTTGTCTCTTAGGTAAAGTCCCTTCCTAAAGTCTTGAATTTCCATCTACATCTATCCTGTCCACAGTGTGATTATAGCTTCTTTGCGATTTCACTGCAGTACAAACAGCCTTGTCACCCTATTACAAAAAGTAAAAATAGCTGACCTACTCCCAGGATCAACAGGTAATAACACAATGGGGGTTATTTACTAAAGGCCAATAAACTGTGCACTGCAAGTACACTTGGAAGTGCAGTTACTGTATATCTGAGGGGGACATGCAAGGAAAATAAAAAATAGTATTTTTGCTTGTACATGATTGGATGATAAAGATCAGCAGAGCTTCCCTACATTTTAGATCTTCATATCAATTCTACAGCGACTGCACTTCCAAGTGCACCTGTAGTGATTTGCCTTTTGTAAATCAACCCCAATATTTTAGGGGGGGGGGGTCTCTAAAAAAACACTGGGAAATACTGCACTTGGGAAAATAGTCCGCTATGGGGGTTCAGAATTTCCTGCAAATTTTAGTTGCAACACTATTTGTTTGGTTTGAATCAAAATCTGTACAGCTTTCATTTCTTCATCCAGCTAGAAGACCGGCAACAATGGTTTACAAAGCAATTCTAATACGAAGAAGCTCAACACAAAGCCAGAAACCAAAGATAATGTAGTTTACTCTGTATATGTAAACTACTGTATCACAAATATATCAATTAATTTATGTACTGTAGTCGTTTGCTCAACCTTTTCTTTTTAGACGTTAAAAGCATATTTGCGTGTTTGCATTTCACAGATATAACACAACAGCATGCATGCTAGATACCAATCAGATTTCAGTTTTCTGTAATCAAACCAGTGATGTTTTATGAATTGGAACATATTCTTGTATATGAGCTATGGTAAGAATTTTATTATCCCAAATAGGCAGCTGCTCAGGTTTATAATGGTGGAAATAATGAATAAATATTGATATGTACAGTATAATACAGTTCTGAGTATATAGTGCAGTCCGTGTAGTATATATAATACAGTTCAGAGTATATAGTGCCATCAGTAGCCTTCCCATGTTGAGGGCATGTGGCCTGGTATGGTTCTTTCCTTTAGAAATGTAATTATTGTTATATGCATTGCACAGATGCGCCACTTTACAGGCAGACTAAGGGGACCCCAGGCATGATATTTAAAGTAATATGTATTTTTTATTATTTCCCTTTTAAGCATTATTAAAATCCCTGCTCCAAAAAAACAATTGTTGTAAAAACTTTTTTTTTGCATTGATACATGTCCCCTAGGGCAGTACCCGGGTTTCCATACACTTTTTATGGCAATAACTTGCATATAAGCCTTTAAAGCGGAGTTCCAGGCTTTATTTTGTTTATTAAAAGTCAGAAGCTACAAAAAGTGTAGCTGCTGACTTTTAATAAACAGACACTCACCTGCCCCATGGTCTAGCGATGTGGCTGCACGGAGCCTCGCTTCTCTCCCCCTCCATTGAAACTGTGGGCACCCGGCCGTGGCGGTTTGCAGCTTTACGGCTGGGCACACACTGCGTATGTGCGATTAATGCTGCTCTCTCCAAGTGGACAGGCAATCTTCTGAGACCTGTGACATTTCCCAGAAGATTGCCGAGAGGAAGGTGCCGCCTAGGGGGAGAGTTGGAGTCGCCTAGGTGGACCAAATTCGGAAATAGGAGGTGGGACAGGAAGTTCCACTTAAAACTAGGCACCCACTCCCCCCAAAAAAATTACATGCCAAATGTGGCATGTAAGGGGTCACGGAGTTAAGGTGAAAAAACACCTTGCAGTGTCCAGCCCCCCTGACCCACCCATTTTACTTACCTGAGCCCTGAATTGCCATGGGCACAATCCCACTTCGCTCTCTTCATGGCTTCTCGGCTCTTCATTGGATAGATTGATAGCAGTGTAGCCATTGGCTCCTGCTGCTGTCAATCAAATCCAACGATACGGCCGCCAGGGTCTATGGATGCCGAGTGTATGACACAGGAGCTTCCCAAAGGGGGTTATCTAATGCAGGGAGGAGCCGTGAGCTGCCGTGGGACCCCAGTAGAGGACGATCAGGGCCACTCTGTGCAAAAAGAACTGCACAGTGGAGGTAAGTATGACATGTTTGTTATTAAAAAATAAAAAACTTGAACCTATACTATCACTTTAAAGTTTAAAATGAGCACTTTAGATGTTTTGTGTCCCATAGACTTTATTAGAGTTCACATGTTCGCTATAACTTTTTGCCTGTTTGCGGTGTTCTGGTGCAAACCAAACCGGGTGGTGTTCAGCCCATCCCTACTCAGAGGGAGAAGGAGCCAGGAATGCTGACAAAGGACCCCAGAACAGGAGGATCAGGCCTGCTCTTTGCAAATCCATTGATATGTTTATAATTTTTTCTTCATTTAGAATCACTTAAAATTAACTTTGTTAGTAATGGATTGTAATCACAGGCAAGATACCTAATTCAACAAACTAAAACAAGTAGGCCAAACTCAACTGATCCATATAGAGCACTTATTTCTGTCTAATTTAGTTTCTGCACAAAGTCAAAAAAGACTCTTAGGAATGGTTTCTTATTAGATCCTTCCCTCTGCAAAACTAGTTACCATTCATATAGCTTAAATTCTTGTAACCTAAGATGAGGACATTAATCCAAGCCCTATCAACTCACCGTCACCTAAACATGTCTATACTTGGTCAAAACCATGTTGGTTTTTAAAAACTTGACCCTTATGTGCTCTGACATTTTGCCTTTCTCACCAACACAGTGACAGCTCTGATTGCCATTTATTGTAGCAAGTAAACAATAAATCCTGACAGGTTTCTGTGAGTATAGCGTTAGTGTTCTTTAAAATTGCTCTATTAAATTGCCATATTTAATAAATCAGATCATTGTAAAAATGCTATGGAAATAAAACAAACACGTCTGTTTTATTGAAAATACATGTTTCCCTGAAAGGCGGTAAAGATAGAGTCAAGTATTTTCCTACAGACTACAGGTGAGCAGTGGACAGGCAAGGTCGGCTGAAGGCTGAGCAAGTTGATATTGTACACAATATATTGTACTACTCTGTAGTACCTGGCTACACAGTATAGTAAACACTTTTGGTTGGTTGAGGGGTAAAACACACATTTTAAGAATATTGATCAAGATCTTGACAAATTGAGCAAAAGTCTTCAGCTTTTACAAACCAAACAACTGAGAAGTGTGCTGTGTCTAACTAGTGAAGAAGCCACAGGTAATTTATTATACAGTTTTAACAGGCTTTTGTGCAGACAGTTGCAGCAGAACTGACTCTTGACACGCTCTAGGAAGCAGTAGGAAGTATGGCAAAATATATCAAAACTGACTTGAATACCACAAGGGAGCATGTACAACACAGCTGAATGCGAACCAACAGGGAGCATAAAATCCTTCTACTGTAGACTTTCTCAAAGTTATAATTAGACATTGATTACCAGACTTTTTCACTGGATAGTTGTTCTTATACTAAAAATCTTGTTAAATTGTAAAAAAAAGCGAGTGTGAAACTGTAACAATACCAATGACCTGTTACAATCTAAATTACTACAGCAACAGGACATATAAAAAAACTGAGCAAAAACTTGAATACACAGCTTTATCGATCATGTACTGCGATACTGTTATATTCCTTATACTGTAATTTTTCCATATACATGGTAAATCAGACTATATAACACAATTCAGCACATTCATTTACAAAACAAATAATGGTTTCTGGTTTGCATTGTAAATGTTTCTCTTCACTTGTTAAACAAAAGTTAAAATATATTTTGTTTCTGTAGCAGAACTAAATTACACTGTCGGATCTTAGGATGCAGTACCGCATCTGCCGCTGGGGGCATTTCGCGTCGAAATGCCGCCTCGGGTATGCAAATTAGGACTTACGGAGATCCACAAAGCTTTTCAGCTTCGTTTTTTCTCCGTAAGTTATATTTTGCAAACGCAAAATTAGGGCTGCTTTTACAAGGTGTAAACTGTTTACACCTTGTAAAAACAGACCTTTCTTGCTCGCGACGCGATTTGTTTTAAATGTAAAAAATTTTTTTGGGCGCCGTATCTTTTTTTTTACCTGACGCAACTTTATTGTCTCGTCACAATCCACAAAGCCCGACGTAACGTAATTTTGCGCTATGCACGTCGGGAAAATTACGTCACGAGCATGCGCAGTACGGCCGGCGCGGGAGCGCGCCTCATTTAAATGGTAATCGCCCCCTGGAGAAGAGGAACGCCTTGCGCCGGCCCGATTTAAGTTACACCGCTCAAAATTTCTAGGTAAGTGCTTTGTGGATCGGGCACTTAGTTAGAGATTTTGCGGCGGTGTAACTTAAATGGAAAAAGTTACGTTGCGCCAGTTTTTTGAGGATTACACGTTGGCACCAATGACAAAGTCAGTGGAAGACAGAGTGTCCTAAAAAATGATTTTAGGGATTTAGGAACTAAACCTCGAGCCACACCAGGAAAGCAGATTAGGAGATTAGGGCAGTAAACCAGTGGCTGAGGAGCTGGTGTAGAAAAGAAGGGTTTGGGTTCCTGAAGAACTGGGCCGACTTTTCAGTAAGTTACCAGCAGTATAGAAGGGACGGACTTCACCTAAATTAGGAGGGTGCAGATCTGCTGGGAGTAAAAATGTATGAAAAATTTAGAGTGGCTTTTAAACCAGGCGACGGGGGGGGGGGGGGGAGATAGCCACGTGGAACGTATTTCAATGGTAGGATTGGGGGCAATAGTGGTAGGTTGTCAGTAACAAGTCCTATTTGCAACCTCAGAACACCCAATAAGTATATATTATGCATCCGGACAAAACTACAAGGCATGTTCACTAATGCAAAGAGTCTGGCAGACAAGATGAAAGAACTAGAGCTGCTACAGTATGAGGAGTAATTCGATTTTGTGGAAATTTCAGAGACCTGGTTTAATAGCTCTCATGGTTGTCTGGAAACCATTCAAGGGTATTCCCCATATCGCAGGGACAGGGAGGGTAAAAAAAGGGGAGGGGGTATGCTTGTACTGTATATCAAAAATCATATACAGGTGAATGTGAGGGATGACATCACTAATGGAGCAAGGGAAGAGATGGAATCCTTATGGGTAGATTTACAAAGGGAGGAAACCGAGGAGAAATTAATATTGGGAGTATGCTATATGTCCCTAACCTGAGGAAGAAGGGGGAGACAGGCCTCCTATCACAGTTTTGAATGGCGGCAAGGATGGGAAGTGTCATTATAATGGGGGATTTTAATTATCCAGAAATAGACTGGGCGGAAGGAAGAAACCACGCATTCATCTAAGACTCGCCATTTCCTTAATGTCTTACAGGACAATTTCATGGGTCAGATGGTAAATGCACCAAGAAGAAACAATGCGTTACTAGACCTACTGATTATTAGCAATATAGACTTGAATGCAGATGTAGAAATACGGGGCAAATTAGGAAACAGCAATCACAGGTCAATTTGTTTCAGCATAAATCACACAGATAGGAAACATAAGGGGAATACAAAGACACTGAATTTCAAAATAGCTAACTTCCAGAAACTACGCTCCTTGCTAAAAGATTCTAAATGAGATAAAATCCTAGGAACAAAGAACACAGAGAAAAAATGGGTGTGCTTTAGGAGCATATTAAATAAGGGTATTAGCCAGTGCATCCCAAAGGATAATACATTTAAAAAAAGCTAATAAAATCCCTGGGGGAGGCTTGATGTCAACGTAAAAAAATATATATAAATACAAAGGAGAAGGCCTTCAAAAAATACAAGACTGAGTGATCATCATCAGCATTCCAACTGTAAAAAGAATGCAATAAGAAGTATAAGGGTGTAATCAAGGCAGCAATGATAGAACACAAAAGACACATAGCGGAGGAGAGTAAGAAAAATCCCAAGAAATTCTTTGTTTATAAATAGTAAAAGAGGAGGACAGTTGTTGGCCCCATAAAGAATGATGAAGGGATTCTGATTACAAAGGATGGTGAGATGGCGAAGGTTTTGAATGTATTCTCCTCAGTCTTCACAAGGGAAACGGGGGGCTTCAATAACCAAAACTGAAATGTTTATCCTCATAACATGTCACCGGAAGCAACCCCATGTTTAACAGAGAATAAAATCAGAAACAGACTTGAAAAACGTAACATAAAAAAGTCACCAGGACCAGATGGCTTGCCCCCGAGGGTCCTTAAGGCCAAGCCAAGTAATTGCCAGACCGTTGATCCTAATTTTTATGAACAGTCTACTGACTGAAATGGTACCAGCTGATTGGAGAAAAGCCAATGTAGCACCAATATTTAAAAAGGGCCAAGATACATCCCTGGGAAGTTTACAATACAGAACAGAACGTATAAACCAGCACATGTACTCATTGTGTTTTTTTTTTAACTCCTCCATACTCATTTAGTTAACAAATGTATTTATTTTTGAAGGTTTTTTTGCATGTAGTCTTTAAGTAAAAATGTAACTTCACCTTGGAACCTTGTTCCAGCACTTTGATATTGATATTGCAATCATACACTACATTTTATGATTTCCTACATTTTTGCAAATTATTGCTCTAATACTTCACATGTGATTGAAGCTAAGAATAAGTTATCCACAATGAGGGATTTGTATACACGTAGGCGTGGGTAATCTTGCTTTATTATTGTTTCCATTAATACCATTTTACCAATATTGCATCATGATTGTTTGCAATAATACAATTTTTCTGACAGTTGGTATGCATATGAATGCTTTCAATAGCGGAACTTTGGCCTACGTTTGGTATTCAGCACCACACTGATTTCTATTAAGAAAACCTAAGGCACAGAAAGCACAAACTGCTGCTAGTAATCACCTAGATTATGTATCCCTATGCAGTGTTAATATACAGTACAAAGGTGAAGCAAGCGACTCTAAGATATTTGTAGTGAATTTACTAAATATGCTCAGCATAGGTTTTTATTCTTTTCTATGTCTCCAAAGGGAAGATTTTCCTTTCCTTCCAGATGTAGTAACAGAGGTCGGAGGGGCAGGAAGTGATGAAAATTAGCTCCAATGGGAACAGAGGTATCCGCAAAAACATTTTTAATACAGAAGAAAAAGGTTAGAACCTCTGCTGTCTTTGACTGTGGTTGGGCTAGAGGGCACGTAAAATCAATTTATTGCACTTTTGTCATTAGGTTGTGATTCATATACCTGCTACTGCTTCTGTGTAAATGCTTTCACATATTTCTTACAATTCTAATGTTCAAGGCCTAACCATAGATATACTGTATATAGTTCATGGTCTTTCATTGATGATATAGTGATAATGGAATGAAAATATTGTTGTTATAAAGGATAACCGCCATCTTGTGTATAAGAACTAATAAAAAGAATAAATTGCGCCAATGAATTAGGCCAGCATCAGATTCAGAATGGCAGTCCTCAACAAAAATAAAAAAGAGTCAAACACCAAAGGATGATAGGATAAAACACTCGGTATTAATATGAAATTAGTGAAGTCCCAAAATAATGATGAAGGGATCGAGGCAGACCCCGGGACGGCGCACACTGACGTCACCGCGTGTTTGTACGTTTGGAGGAAGGGCTCCTTAGTGCCGGCCAGCAATACACACTTGTTTTTAAAATACGTGACTTGTTGCAAGTACGTTTTTGTCCTTTTTTATATTACATTTTTATACGGAGTTACGCTATTGGTCCGTTTCTTTTCTACACATTCATGAACCGAGGACCTGCCTATCTGTGAGGACGTGATCGCTCCCTGCTTATCCGTTCCTGGAATCCCTCTTGGCTCGGTGTCCTACTCTGTGGATGGAGTTCCTATGTGCCTATTAACCCCGTGGTTGTGGTAAGCGGCTTTCCAATAGGTGGTGGTCTCGTCACAAGAAGCATATTCATGGTGGTGTTGTTTATCCTACTTTTGGGGTCTGCCTCGATCCTTTCATCATTATTTTGGGACTTTGGCGCTAATTTCATATTAATACCGAGTGTTTTATTCTATCATCCTTTGGTGTTTAAAGACTCTTTTTTATTTTTGTTGAGGACTGGCATTCTGAATCTGATGCTGGCCTAATTCATTGGCGCAATTTATTCTTTTTATTATGTTATCTATGTTTATCACATTTTATTGCTGCCTTGTTCTTTGCTGATGTAATTTCTTATTTTTTGTTAGCGCAGTCTTTTTTCTTATATTGTGTATAAGAACTGTTCCCGTAATAATTAAAATATGTCTTTAAAATATTTTTATATCTATTTGATAATTGCATAAATATACATGTTGATCTTGCCAGAAATCTTGTGAGCTAATAACTGCCTTCACTCCCTGCTTCTGCTGAATGTTTTAATTTAACATTTTTCTCAGTTTTCATTTTGGACTATAGAACACCCCCTTCCATTCTTTGCATGGGGGGGTGTTCTGTAGTCCTAAAACACTTCCTGTCCTGTGGTGACAATGCTGTAGATACAGTATTGTGAGTAAATTTTGTCACCCTAGGATCGGACAGGGTTGATTTACTAAAACTGGAGAGTGCAAAATTCAGCTGTGCATGGTAGCCAATCAGCTTCTTAAAGCGGGAGTTCACCTGAAAAACAATTTTTAACATTAGATTGAGGCTCGTTTTGTGAAGGGGAATCGGGTGTTTTTTTTTAATCGAAGCAGTACTTACCGTTTTAGAGATAGATCTTCTCCGCCGCTTCCGGGTATGGTCTTCAGGACTGGGCATTCCTATTTGATTGACAGGCTTCCGACAGGCTTCCGACGGTCGCATACATCGCGTCACAAGTAGCCGAAAGAAGCCGAACGTCGGTGCGGCTCTATACGGCACCTGCGCACAGACGTTCGGCTACTTTCGGAAAATCGTGACGCGCTGTATGCGACCGTCGGAAGCCTGTCGGAAGCCTGTCAATCAAATAGGAATGCCCAGTCCCGCAGCCCATACCCGGAAGTGGCGGAGAAGATCTATCTCTAAAACGGTAAGTACTGCTTTGATTTAAAAAAAAACACCTGATTCCCCTTCACAAAACGAGCCTCAATCTAATGTTAAAAATTGAGTTTTTGGGTGAACTCCTGCTTTAAACACTTTGACCAAAAAAAATGGAAGCTGATTGGTTTCTGTGCAGAGCTGCACCAGATTTTGCATTCCCCAATTTTAGTAAATCAACCAAAAATTTTTTTAGGATCACCAGGTTAAAAAAAAAGGAAAATAATGTAGCCACCACATCTAAGGGCTGGTATGCTGCACTATATTTCATTTTTGTTCTTGGCCTAGGTATGCATTAGTAGGTGATGTTAGTAAACGCTGGCTGTTTTAACGAATCAAAAGCATAAGTGTCGACGCACACAGGGGCAACCCGACTTACAGCGCGACTTTGCAAGGTGATTTGGAGGCTACTTCAGCACGACTTCAGCTTGACTTGCAGCAACTTACCACGCAACTTGAAGTTGCCTTTAGGACAGGCGACTTTGGCCCTGGCCAATCACAGAAAAATCAGCTCTGTGGGAGGGAGAGGTTTGCCTGAGTAAACTATTTTCTTTTCCTGTAAAGTTGCTTCAGTTAAGATGGAGATCCAACTTTGGAGGCAACTTCCATTGAAATCTATGGGTACAAGTTGCCTAGAAGTCGCCTTGAAGTAGGAACCTTTTCTGAAGTCGGAGCAACTTCAGTACTGTACATTAAGACGGCTCTCATTCACTTCAATAGAATTTCTTATTTCTAGCGACTTAGGGCAACTTGAGGTCTGACAAGTCGGATCCCAAGTTGCTGTAGTGTGAACCGATACTAAATCTAGTCAATGGTTATCTAGCATAAATAATATGCTATTTTAATACTTATTGTGTTCAGTGCTCCACTTGTTTTATTACAGTGTGGTTTACAAAAGTTATAAACAACTTTAACCCCCTTAAAATTAAGTTATGTTGCTGCAATACTTTGTCATTTCACTACCAGTGCCAACAATAATACTACCATTCAGAATTTTTTGTCAAAATATGAATTTACATATATGGTAGAATGGCTGCTGAACAACTATTTGATAAAGTAATAACTATGGATTGCTATTATCCACTCCTTGCTGTATGTCTGCATTATGCATAAACATTAAGAATAGCTGTCTTTTGAAGTTGAGTGTATTCTTCTAGAACTGGAAATCATGCTGTTTCTTCTGAAGTCTAGGAAAGCAATTTCAAGAGGGCAGCTTCTTATGTTTAAAAGTGTTCAAGAGACACATATTCTTTATAGCATTTGCCCACCAAATACATATGTATCCTTGCCTCTGGCGGAGAAAATATGGAAATGAGTGGGGAAATGTTATGGATAACAATAGCCAGCAAAGAAACCTTGAGCACTGTTTTTGAGTAATTGTTCTTTTGTGGTTAAAGTACAAAACATTCAAACTTTTACAGATGTCCCTGCTTCTTTTTCATGCATGTTCAGGGACAAACATATCAAGACTCTGACACTGATATGTGGCATTCAAACCAAATTGTTATCATGAAGGTCTCTGCTTTCAACCTATAATTTGTTGCCCCTACCAGTTGGATATACCGTATATACTCGAGTATAAGCTTTTCAGCCCATTTTTTAGGCTGAAACCCCCTCGGCTTATACTCGAGTCAGCAGTAAAACAGCATGCGTCTCCTGCTGTGTAATCCATATGCAGCCGTACCATTCATTAGTAAAACAGCGTTTCTGCTGCTGTGTAATCCAGTCTTTTCGGCCGCCCATTGTAATACAGCCCTGCCTCCTCCTCGTCTGTGATAGGCAGAACACTGATTCAGTTCCCAGCATCGTATCAGTGTTCCTCTATCATGGACGGATGAGGAGACGGAGCTTTCTTACAATGGATGGCCGAACAAACTGGATTACACAGCGGCAGACACACGCTGTTTTACTAATGAAAGGTACGGCTGCATATGGGCACAGTGAGAGACTGCATAGGGCACAGTGTGAGACTGCAGATGGGCACAGTGAGAGACTGCAGATGGGCACAGTGAGAGACTGCAAATGGGCACAGTGAGAGACTGCAACTGGGCACAGTGAGACTGCAACTGGGCAAAATTAGACTGCAAATGAACACAATTAGACTGCAAGTGGGATGTTCCTGAACGTCCACTCAGAACGAGGAAAGGACCACCCGGACGTTTATGTGCAGTGACAGGATGGGAGGTGGTTAAACACACTGTGGCCAGAGCAATATAATGTTCCCATAGTAACATTTTACTACTCTGGGGAAGTTACACATTTGGTTTGCTTATAGCAGTGAATTACTTTGCTATAAGCAAGCATTTTACTGAACTAAACTGATTCATTCAGTTTGTTTTGTTGTGAATAGCTGTGATTGGTCAAAGCTAATTACATGGTAAAGGTGGGCTGTAATTGGCCCTCTCTGTGCCATGTGATCAAATTGACCAATCACAGCTAGCAACACAATTGTACAAAATTGATGGCATGAAAGGAAGACATTAATTGTGTAGAACTGTCATGTGACCTGCTGTCACATGGACATGGCTGGTGACAGTTCATGCCGCTGTGCAGCACTTTCTGACAGGATGTCATATGACGTCCAATCAGGATCTTAAAGCCAGTGCCTGTCTGTCATTGTGCTATAGGAGCGGCGGTAAAATTATGAAAGCTGAACTCCAGGAAAACCACAAAAAATACATATTAAATACATAAATGAGAGATGTTTTACCTGCCTAAGATTTGTATTCTTGTCCATTCAGTTCTGTGCCAGCCACAGCAGTTTTGTCACAGCATGGGTGGCAGAGTAGGAGACCCAATCTTTTCTCTGCTGCAGTGAAAGGGTAACTCCACTTTTGTGAGGGAAAAAAATAGCAAATAATAAAAATAATATAGCATATTGTAATTGAATGTTTTTAAAATTATTTTTCTATTTAAGCTGCAGAATTATAATTGATTTGAGACATTGATTTTCCCAGAATCCTGCATTAAAATACAGTATACGTTTGATTTTAGGCATCCTCTGCTACCAAAATTTCCCTTTTGTTGAGATACTCAAAGTGTTAATCACTCCTAAAGTGATGCTGCCACTGCAACGTTCCTCTTTAGAACACTACAAGTTCATCAGCTAATTAAAAATGAAAAAGTCACTCCCATTGGGATTCACTCTGCAGACAACATTTCTTCAAAGCTGAAACAGGTAGGAATCGACAACAAAGTTTGTTAAAATGTACATTGATTACCCAGAGGTCATAGTTTTTTGCTTAACAAAAGTGGAGTTACTCTTTGAGTGTATAGCTTTGCAGAGGGTCTTTGACATTTGGTAAAGAGGTGTTATGTCCCCATTTCACTGCCTGTTTAACCCCTAAAAGCCCACACTACTGCGCAGCAACCACGTCGTTGAGATGTGACCCCATTAACATGTATGTGTTGCATTCAGTGGGTGTTATTGGGTGTAAATAGCAGGTAGTGGCGCCTACTTAAGTGAAATAAATATAAGTGGACATGAATGGTAAACCAATATATCCACCTTAGTGGTACAATTGCGTGGTAACGTCTGTAGTCAATCCAAATAAATAGGTGAACAGATAAAGAGAAATAAATATCGTGAAATATATATCATAAAAATAAATATAAATAAATACTGTGCAATACAATGCTGGTGATAATCCTTGAATACATAAGCTGTAAAAGATGCAAACAAAAACAAGTCCAATTTCCAATCTTGCTTCATGCAAAAATAAATAAATAAAGTGCTGTGTGCTTCATGCAGATACAGGCTATACTGCAAGCCTTCAGTGGATCACTCAGTGCTCTCCCCCAATGGTCCCGCACTCACCGAATCCAATCACCCCTACAGGGGTAACAGGCTCTCACAATAAGTATCCGTACTGCTAGGACTGCCAGGACTTTTCATTCATAAACTTTCAGCCGCTCATAGAGGAGACAAATGAAGTGCCCAATAGCGTGATACCATTTTTACAAATAAAGTATAATACTTTATTCTTACAAACAGGTACTCACATTTGACATATGGTAAAAAAGCCTTAAAACAAGTGCCGTATCTCAGAGATGCGATCGCTCTACCGGTTTTGTCTCTCTGACGTCATCTGGAGAGCGCCTCTGAGCCGTCAGCCCTTCTTTATTTAGTGGGTGTTATTGCCCACCGAATGCGATTGGAATTTTTTTTCTGCACCTTCATGCAAAGTACCTTGTCCATGGCATGTGTATATCCCTATATGGCTGTCTTTTTAGGTTGGATGGAGCTTTTGGAGCATGGGAGGGCAAAAAACACTTCTCAATTTCCTGTTTTAATGCCCCCCAAATGCAGGTGTCAACAGAGCTTCACTCTGTTCTCTCCTATCAGCATGTCCGGTGTTAGTACATTGAACACTGCAGTACAAATAATTAACTGATTGTGCTGCTTCTCCCTCAACCTGAACCGGTTAAAACATGGAATGGAATAAACAATCTCCATGAGGAAGATGCATATGTGATATAATTATTCTCAGCCGGGCTAAAAATAGTACTTTCTCTTTACATATAGCTTCATGTGGGAGGATAACTCAAGTAGCGTCATGATTTTCTTATCTATTTACGGAAACTAAGCATCATGCCAAGATGTAGATATAGTTGACGTTTGAATGATGGATTAATTCCTCCGAATACGTTGGCACCAGTGTTTCTATTCTTTCTAATGACTTGAATTGCAAACTCTCTGCAGGCACAGCAATCAACCATCGAGTGTTATTGTACTATTTTATCAATTTATTTTAGGCATTGAAAAAAACAGAAAGAAAGAAAGAAAGAAAGAAAGAAAAAAAAAAAGGACATTTAAATGTAAATACACCCATCAGACCACTGCTGGATTCACAACATGAAGTGGTATGTGCTTGATATATAGAACACATAGATATGCTAATCTAGTAGAGCGATATGAATTCTACACACATATATCAAGAGAAATGCTGAAGAAATACTTTTAACAGAGCAATGTGATATTCACTCTGAGAATTTTTATACCTGTTAACAGAATAATGCAATGTTGCCATGGCAATGCAATGGTACCATAGTCAGTGAATCTTCATTCCTAGATTGGTGCCGTGATGCAAAAGAGAAGAACTGATTTGTTAGAGGGAGTAGGTACCTTTCGGACACTGTTTGTCCTCCTTTTCTCATCCTTCCTGCTTCATGTAATATATCTCATCTCCCTGTAAGATTATCAAGCTCTGAGAAGGCTGAGTAATGCCCTGTACACACGATCGGTTTGTCTGATGAAAACGGACCGATGGATTTTTTCATCAGATATCCGATGAAGCTGACTTTCATCAGTCTTGCCTACACACCATCGGTTAAAAATTTAAAAAAGTTCAATGCTTCCGAGCATGCGTCGACTTGATTCTGAGCATGGGTGTATTTTTGACCGATGGATTTCCCCACAGACGATCGTTTTTTTTTTCTATTAGTTTTTTAACTATAAGAAAAATTTAAAACAGGTTCTATTTTTTTTCACAGATGGGAAAAAAAACGATGGGGCCCACACACGATCGGTTCGTCCGATGAAAACGGTCCATCGGTCCATTTTCATCAGACGAACCAATCGTGTGTACAGGGCATAACAGTGTACATCAAACTTTCTCTAAATTCCAAAAGGTCTCGAGCCACCCAAATTATTTATTTTTTTACTGAGGATTTAACATTGTGTGTATGTAATAGATTGTAAGCTCCCAAGAGCAGAGCCCACTGAACCCTATTGTATCGATTTGTTTTTTCTCCCTTTTTTTTGTAAAGCACTGTGAAAACTGTTGGTTTGTGTCATGATATTTTCTTATTATATTGTGCCCCCGTCTCCAATTTTTGCAATGTACCTCAATGCTTTTTTAATGGCCTGTTTGTTCTAATTTATTTTTTTGTCATGGCCACACTTCCCGCTGCCATTTTTGCTTAGATAGGAATATTGTCCATCGTCTCACAGCCTCCTGAGATTACCACTTCATATCCCAGAAGACTGCAAGAGCAGGGTCTCATAATGATCCTGTCATTGGAAGTCTAAACCCAGAAGAAGCAACTGGCTTCTGATGAATGAGAAAAAGATGTTGGCGTAGGACCCGGGTTTTGGAACCTGGTCAGCAGATAACAACAGGACGATGCTAGGTTTGCTGGGCAGATGAGTATTTGGTAATAAGTATCTGACAATTCTGCAAAACAGCTTAGTGGACTTCCTCCTTAAGATTTTTAATAGAAAAGTTTGAAGCCCTCTGGCGCCCATGGGGGAAATATTATCCCCCTCACTAACTTTGATAATTCTTTGCTCCTACCTTAATAACTCAATTACCTGTTCAACATACTCTTTGGGCATTTCCTCTGCAGCTGAATTCTGGGATTCCCTCTTACACCTCCCCACCCCCTCCCTTCATGCCCCTTTACCACCTCTACTCTTTCCTATCCTCTCTGTTTGTCTCTCCTCCTCTAATACTGCTACTCCACTTTTTTTGGTACTCGCCACTATCTATATTCAGACAACTCGAATTACCACCATATACCACAACTTCAATGATTCTTCAGCCTCAATCTCTTAGGCCTCGTACACACGACTGAGTTTCTCGGCAAAAACCAGCAAGAAACTTGCTGGGAGATATTTTTTTGCCGAGGAAACCGGTCGTGTGTATATTTTCATTGAGGAAACTGTCGAGAAACTCGATGAGCCAAAAAGAGAGCATGTTCTCTAGTTCCTCGACAGCCTAAGAAGGAACTAGACGAGGAAAACGATGTGTTTCGCCCGTCGAGTATCTCGGTCGTGTGTACGAGGCTTCAAGTTTTGTAAACAGTGACCCTCCTGTTGATCACAGTTACTCACTTGTCCTCTTCAGAAGCTAATTACTGCCTTCCCTAACCTCTTAACTGGCATATGCATTACCATAACCACCTTCCACTACCTTAGCCTCCTCCCATTCCTACTAGGTCAATATATCATTAGGGACAACATGTTATTGTTATACGTTTTTTTTTTTTTGTATATTTTTATTCACCATGGACTGTAATAGAAAATCTCAAGTCCTCCCATCTTTCTAAAGTCCTACTTTGTACTGTAATTTCAGCGAAATAAAAAAAAGAAAGTAAATTCAAATGCATAACGTCTGTTTATGTTTGGACATTCTTATCCTACCTTTTCCTTTTTATACAATAAAAACATTGAACAAGAAAATATACTTACCTTACCCTTGGCTTTTGACCACAGCACCTAGGTGAAAATGATGTCCTGTTATTTCTTGCAAGATTCTGTGACTTCTGAGTATCTCAAATCTCATGGGAAAATACTCATGTACCATGGAGGAGCATATTTTTGTAAGCTTTGGGATATTCATAATTCCCAAGGTTTTGACTGAAATATCATGACATCACCAACGCAGGAGCCAGCAGTAAAGTAAGTACTGTATATTTTCTAAAATTTCCCAAGAATCAATTTATGCAATTTGAGATGGTGGAGTGGCATTATGTAACAAGCAGACCTTCCAGTGCAAGGTCCACTCTAAAATTAGCTTCTTACTGTCAAAAAATCCTCTTGTCATGAGGAGGTTAAGACAATTTTTTTTATCAAATGTACATAAAAGCAGTACTCTCCTTAGATCTTTGGTCCAATATATGATTTTTACTAAAGGTTGAATATTTATGTCTAAATGGCTAGCAGTGCTTTTATGATTGAATATTAACCTCTGTTTGATACCTATTGTTGAACATACCACATATGAATTTATATCTGAGAATTTGCAGAGGTTTCAGATAAAACCTGCATTAGGTAATATATTCTTTAATGATGTCCTTTAATGAAGAGGTTATTCTTTTATGTCTTCATTGGAGATGAAGTGAGACTCTAGTAGGCATAATTCATTCCTACACAGATATACAGCCAGCTTAGCACGGGCTGGCCTACCAACTGAGTTTAGATGGATTTAATTTTAGCATCTGTGGAGCTGCTTGAGCCCCTGCAAAAGATGAAAAGCTGGGCTTATTTTTCTCTTTTTCAACAGACATATTACCTGGAGCAGCATGACATACTGCATCAGGAATCTTGTTTGAGGCTTATTTATTCCGGCTCTCGTGCTGGTGGAGATGTTACACGGCCAAGCTCTGCTTTCGCAGGTTTGGAGATACCGTGAGTGTGTGTGAATGTACTTGCCAGCCAGAATGCCATTCATCTCAGCATACAATCAGAGCTGCGGGTGACCTGGAAGCCTGCTAAGCTGTATATTCAGACTGAATGACTGATATCTCCAGTCCAATTTCTGCAAACAGCAGCAGATAGAATGATGGTCTAGTTATACACCCTTTAAATGCCATTTCCATATGTCTTTATTAAAAATACTCTTCTGATTGACATATCTGTTTTTGAAATAAGTAAGTAAACCCTTACACAAAGTCTTTGCCCAGATGCTGGTAATGTCAAGCTGTTTGTACTTGCTTCCATTGTAGTTGTGGCAGGTGTTTCTTTTTAAAATGCAATTAAAATTAAGCTTAACTACTTGCCGACCAGCTGCCATCATTTTACGGCGGCAGGTCGGCTCCCCTGCGTGAGAGCCCGTAGCTATACGTCGGCTCTCGCGCAGGCCCCCCGCTCGCCCCCGACTCCCGTGCACGTGCCCGGCAGGCGCGATCACCGCCGGGCACACGCGATTGCTCGTTACAGAGCGGATACCAGGAGCTGTGTGTGTAAACACACAACTCCCGGTCCTGTCAGGAGGAGAAATGCTGATCTTCTGTTCATACAATGTATGAACAGAAGATCAGTCATTTCCCCTAGTGAGGCCACCCCCCCTACAGTTAGAACACACACCGGGAACATACTTAACCCCTTCCCCACCCCCTAGTGTTAACCCCTTCACTGCCAGTGGCATTTTTATAGTAATCCAATGCATATTTTTAGCACTGATCGCTATAAAAATGCCAATGGTCCCAAAAATGTGTCAAAAGTGTCCGCCATAAGATTGCAGTACCGAAAAAGAATTGGTCGGCAATATGGTCCGGGGGTTAAGTGGTTAATAAACATTGTACTAATGTTGTGTGATTATCTTTTTGTTAGCATGATAGTTTTATCTGCAGGCTACAATGTCAGAGTTCTTAAAGGAACCCTTTAACTGCATTCTGTTCAACTGCATTCTGAGAATATTAGTGGCCTGGCAGTCTCTGGCTTTATTACTTTGGATTATGTGCATGAAAAAAGCATGTCCAGTAAAAAGTCAGAATGAAGTCAGAACTGATTTGCATACTTCTTATTTCAGAATGGTGCCGCAGAAAATATTTAAGCCACTAAATCATCAGGGCAACGAGAACAATTAGGTGAACTTTTTTAGAGTGTCAATACTTTCAAAATGGGCCCTTGATGCATGTCCAAGGACCAAAAATCTCACCTACCTTTTCTTACATCATGGAAAATATGTGTTTTCTATTCCATGCACTGCTGTACACTCAGGGTAAGGTGCTTTTGTTTGTCAAACATACAGTACACTGCACAGAACATTGTAAATGATGATCCCCCAATAAAAAAATATAATGTAGCAAGTAGTAGTCATATCCATATTATTTTGCTACCCATCCAAGCTGATTTTTTAGTTCTGAGTGTAAGGAACATACCCCAGAATTTATAGCACTAAGGGCACATAGCTTATCAATCAAAATGGAATGTGCAATTTCACCTTTATACCTAAAAAATAAAGATTACATTCTGTACACAACCCCGAAAGCTGTGTGTAGCAGCATAATGCTACATAATGGCTTGTGGTCATTTCTTAGCATGGTCACGTGGCAATTCTGACCAATGGGAGTTTCTTTTTATTTTCGAGACAGAAAAAAAATGCTCTCATTGGTCAGCACTTTAAGGCAAATATTGGGTGTCCAAGAACAGAATGGGAAATGTAAAAGTTTATGAAACCTCTGTGCTTTGAAGGGCAGGAGATAATTGTTCGAGTTGCAGGGCCGAAGATGTGAATTGTTGTCAAATCACCAGTGTAATGATGTTAAAATGGCATTATATGAGCCCAACAGATGGTGTTCAAGGCCCCAGCCCCAGTTTATGAATGGCTTTTACACTTATGACATGGTTTCTTTCATACCTCTTGGGAACCAGTTGTCCTCTCGGTCCAAAATGTGCAACTTACTGAGAACAGTGCAGTAACATTTTTTGAATCAAAGCAAGCATACAGCAGAAGTGTCAGAACAGTGTTCAAATGCCTAAAGTCTGCAGAACCCACCCAAAAGGGGCCACTAATTGCCACAAATTAGTGTAGAGGCAGCAAGGCACATAGCAACCGTCATTCACTCTGGCTAATTAATCAGTCATGGGGGCTGTCTTTTTATGTTTTATTGAAGAAAAAGCTTGAATCAGGTGGAGGTATTTATGGGATACTCAAGCAATACTGTACAAATGGAAGGGGGCACTCTGCTCTCTATTGACACTTCATAGCATAGTCCTTCTAGTAGAAGCTCAGGAAAGAAGAAACATTGAAACGTAAGCTTTGTCCTTGAATAATTGGTTGGCTTCTTCAAATATTAGCCAGACATTCACCTGTAAGCTCCCCAGAGAAATTCCTCAATCAGCTCCAAGGATTCTCAGAAAACAACCCCCCGCTGAACAAGACACCCCTGCTCCAGACTATTTATGTGCTCTTCAGCCACCTACTGGGCACACCTCCCCAGTGATGGACTAAGGCCCCATAAAAAGGCCTGCTCATTTGACTTGCTCAACTTTTATGTTCTGGACCCTTCCAAAAAGCAGGAAGGTCCAATCAAACCTGCAGCTGTGAGACCCAGATCAGACCAAAACAGTCAACACCTGCTTGACTGATTACAGAGTAGACCAAAAATAACAACATTTACCAAACATCCTAGCACCTAACTAGGAGGGTGCTACATGTCTATTCTTGCTCTGGATCAATGCTTCAGAAATCATTGAAGCCAAAGCACTAGTAGATAAGTAGACAGACATTTTCAGAAGGAGAGGTCAGAAGTGGAAACCTACATACCTTTCTCATGATAGGTATATTTTTAAAGTGAGTCTGCTATTATAGTAATGTAGCTGCAATTTGCTTTACTTATACAGTTTTCTATAATTACAGGCATATACTTATCCATCATGCCATGCCATTAAGGAGGTGTGTGATTAGCCCCACATTTCTTCTGTAGCAGGTCAATGACCCCCAAATATACAGCCAATGTCATTAAGAACTATCTTCAGCAAAAAGAAGAATAAGAAGTCCTGGAAGTGATGGTTTGTCTCCCACAGAGCCCTGATCTCAACATCATAGCATCTGTCTGAAGTTACATTAAGAGACATAAGGATTTGAGGCAGCCTACATCCACAGAAGATCTGTCATTAGTTCTCCAAGATGTTTAGAGCAACCTACCTACGAGTTCTTTCAAAATGTGTGCAGGTGTACCTTGAAAAATTGATGCTGTTTTTAAGGAAAGCACCAAGCTTTGATTTGGATTTCTCTTCTGTTCATTTGCTGTTCATTTTTTTAATTGATAAAAATAAACTATTAAGGCTTTTATTTCTGAAAGCATTCTCAATTTACAGCATTTTTTTACACCTGCCTAAAACTTTTGCACAATACTATATATATATATATATATATATATATTTTTTTTTGCTTGCTCGTGATTGGAAATCAGCAGAGCTTCGCCACATTACCTAGTGCACAGTCTATTTGCCTTTAGCAAATCTACTCCACTGTAATACACATTTGTAAGTACAGCTAAGAACTGCACAGGCACCAGCATTAAGGTTATAGTGTCATCATCTATCCCTGTCAAGGAAGTTGATGCTGACTCTGGATAAATCCCTTAAAAACACTCTCCATCCTTCTGGGGAGAAAAGTAGAGTAAATGAAGGTATTGCCCAGGGGTATTTGATGCCGGTAAGTGTAATGCCGCATACACAAAAATCATTTTTCGGGTTGTAAAAACTGAAGTTTTTAAAAATGTAATTTAAAATGATCGTGTGTGGGCTTTAGAGCATTTTTCGGGTTCTGAAAAACGGGCAATTTTTTTTTCGAACATGCTCTATTCTTTCACGACGTTTTAAACTATGTCGTTTTTCGGGTTGTAAAAAATGATCGTGTGTGGTCTTTAACGATGTGAAAAACCTGCGCATGCTCAGAAGCAAGTTATGAGACGGGAGCACTCGTTCTGGTAAAACTACCGTTCGTAATAGAGTAAGCACATTCATCACGCTGTAACAGACAGAAAAGCGCGAATCGTCTTTTACTAACACAAAATCAGATAAAGCAGCCCAAAGGGTGGCGTCATCCGAATGGAACTTCCCCTTCATAGTGCCGTTGTACGTGTTGTACGTCACCGCGCTTTGCTAGAGCATTGTTCTTTAACGATCGTGTGTAGGCAAGGCCGTTTTAATGATGAAGTTGAAAAAAACTTTGTTTTTTCTAGAGCCTGAAAATAGTCGTTTTTTACAACCCGAAAAATTATCGTGTGTACACGGCATTACAGTTACACATTGCTATGGACGCATGCACTTAGAAAAAATAAATGATACCCAATTCTGGATCCCATTTAAAAATATAAGAGCATGTTCACAAATAAGCTTAATTCTGAAAAATAGCCCCAAACAGTTGTTTAAATGTTACTTTTATAAATACAGACTCTGTGGACCTCTTTAATGTACTCAGCATTTTCACTCTGCATTTATAAAATTTGCATATCGTGATCATCATTCTGCCTGGATGAGAAAATAAAGTTAATTCTAATTCTCTTTGTCATGGTTATAATTTACTGATGCATGGTTTCAGATAATTATCTATTTCTAAAACATAACGTGTTCCTCATTAAATTTTCTATCGCTTTTAAAACTTTTAATTTGCGAACTCATGTAGGATAACATGGAAAAGGTGACAGTGGGAATGAAACGGCATGCACTTTTTGATGCTCCTGATCCCCCAACAAAAATTAAGAGAGTGACCACTCATCTCCTTGCCTAATAGCATCTATGTTACATTTAATAAAGACAATTTCTGTAGGCCCAACATATATTCAACATCCAACAATACACAGATGGTTGCCACAAAACTCAGAAGGAAATATGCCTTTCTTTCAGCCACTGAATAGCAACCTCACCATGGTATTTCTGTCAAGTTTTATATTTTTCTTTTAGTAAAAACTGTAATATAGAAATGCTAAGCACATTGAGTGCTACTTTTTGTGCACAGTAAGCCTTATCAGCCAATCAGAACATGTTACCAGAATGATTTACTATTTATCCATGTTACCACACTGCAAACAAACAAGGGATCCCAAATAAAGAGAGTGGGATAGACCGGTGCACATCAGCTATGCATGAATAACACATCTGAAGTATTGAACAGGTGGGCTGTTCTCCCATTTTGACTTCAAAGCTTAAACAAAAAAGTAAACTAAAATTACAAAATAACAAGCTCACCAATGCCATTTTTCCCAACCTTAAAACAACTTCAAAACTACAAGACCGTGTGACTTTCTGGCCTTCCCTGAGTTGGCACTACAAACACTTAATCCAAGCTGTCAACATACAGTCTAGAACATTCAATGGTGGACCATACATATCTTACTGTAAATGGATGACAGTTCCCTATCCAAACCCAATCCATAGGATAGCATTCAGTTTTTAGCTCAGATGAAGTACAGGTTGTGCTGTGAAAAGCTGGGATTGCTTTAGGAAATAGGAAATCATATGAAGCTGTACATATATTGATCTGATCTTTTAACATTATTTTTATTTTTTTTATATTCTGATTGAATCCAGTCATTATCGGTCATTCTACATTACCATTCTGATTGCTTTTGTCTAATTCTGTGGGATCAACTTGAAGATTAAAGCAATGAAGTGGCTTACAATTAGTAATTTTCAAACAAACAGGTAGGAAACAATCAATAAATTCTAAAATGACCACTTTGATTGATTTTGGTTTTTCAAAAATTGTTAACATTAAAAGTGATCAAATTTACCTTTGTTTTGCATCAAGGTTGATTAAAATTATCAGATTGAAGGTCAACTACTTAGTAAGAGATATGTGTGTGTGTGTTTTTTTTTTTAATGCTAGTGAAGAGATAAAGTATGCATTGATGAAAGCTAGTACCTAAATGGTTTATTTTAAATTGTGATGGGGTACTCACATATCTATAAACTTCTGAGGCCCCGTACACACGTCCGAGGAACTCGACGGGCAAAACACATCGTTTTGCCCGTCGAGTTCCTTGTGAAGCCGCCGAGGATCTCGGCGAGCCAAAATTTCCCATTGAACAACGAGGAAATAGAGAACATGTTCTCTATTTCCTCGCCGAGATCCTCGTTGGCTTCCTTGGCCGAAAGTGTACACACGGCCGGGTTTCTCGGCAGAATTCAGCTCCGACCGAGTTTCTGGCTGAATTCTGCCGAGAAACTCGGTCGTGTGTACGGGGCCTGAGAGTTTCCATAATACTATTCCATCCAATGTCCATTGAAAACTGATACATTACTTTAAACTGGAAGCCAGTGGGTTAATTCAGTGTAGGCCTGATGTTTTGTTAGGGGACTTTAGTGGCAAACCCAAGTTCCTAGTCCTGCTCCCCATCTCCACTATTGATGGTACAAAGTAATGATTGTCATTTTATTCCTCCTGGAGCATTCTCTGTAATAAAAAATAAATGGAGAGTGCAATAGAGAAAACAAGTCCCCCTTAAAATGGATCTCACCAGCAGAGATCTGTTTAAGCAGTCCCTGTGAGGTATAATAAGCTTGTAAGTAATTTTTCCCACCAACATTCACTCAAAACTAGAAAATAATTAGATAGCAACATTTCTGCTATGGGCTGTATTACTTTGTAAATGTATACAACTTTTTATTTCTGCGACATTGTTCTATATTTCTTACATTATATTGTCTAAAGAAGATAGATATGTGCAGCTCTTCCAGTTCTCAGTCAAATGTATGTGCTAATTATCTTCTACTAATAGTAATTTGCTTGTTCAAATTTACTTTGCTAACTCACATAAAAATCTGAAAAAAGGTAAACAGAAACCGATGAGCATATTTTAAAGCAGGCATGTCATTAAAGTGAACCCGGAGAGTAAATTACTTACCTGATCCTCAACCATCAGCACCTTGAGGAGCATCCTGTTGATTTTTAATTCCGAGATCAAAGGTGGAAAAAATCTTAAGGTGTTATATGTACTGTATAATTATTATTTTTTGCTCCCTTTCATTGTCTAATTCTTATAATGGCCACTGAAACCACCTATCACAGCAAAGGACTAATAGCAAGTATTATTAAGTGAGAGGGATGAAACCAGATTTTCAGCCACTGACCAAAAAAGTATGTGCATATCTGAGCGCTCAGGGATGCTATACACCCAGGATGCTCAAACTGACAATCTATCTGACAGTCAGACACCCCAAGGTGTACCAGAATTGAAAAATATTTTACATCACAAGTTTGCTTGAAATTAAAAGTCTATGTGAATCATTAGAAAACAAGTTATCTATGCCAAAGGACATGAGTTATTAAAAAAAAGGTTGCTACCTATGTCACCCATGTGATGTATAAAGTCTAGGCCAAGATCAAATTATTTCTGGTGACCAGGATCTTTATACTTGTTTTATGTTATGAAACTGAAGAGGGTTTCAACAGCATTGCTCAACAAGAAGCCCGAAGCCTGCATATGCAATGCCTTGTATTTCTGTCTTTATAAATATATACAATGCTGGTAAATGTTAAGTATTTTCATCCAAAACTATAAAATAAAATAAATGTTTTGTTGGAGCTGGACTATGACATGCATTAGTAGAGTTCATTACATTAAGTTGATCTTGTGTCAAATTTAAGTGATATTAAAGGTTCAAGTTTTTTTATTTTTTTAAATAACAAACATGTGATACTTACCTTCACTGTGCAGTTTGTTTTGCACGGAGAGGCCTCGATCCTCCTCTTCTGAGGTCCCACGGCAGCTCTTGCAGCTCATCCCTGCATTAGATAACCCCCTCTGGGAAGCTCTCTACCAAGGGGTTACCTTTCAGGCACGTTCCTGTGTCATACACTCGACGACCATAGACACTGAGTGTATGACTCAGCCACCCCCCCAGCGCCCGCGCCATTGTATTTAATTTACAGCAGCGGGAGCCAATGGCTGCGCTGCTATCAATATATCCAATGAAAAGCCGAGAAGCCGTGGAGAGAGCGACGCGGGATCGTGCCCACCGAAAGGTGAAAAAACACAGAGTTTTACAACCCCTTTAAAATCTTTTGGGGCATATGTAAGTGTGGGCACATACCCATGTACACCTGTGGCTCCAGGGTGGGAAATTGAATGCCATGTGTCCCTAGGTGCCCATGTCCATAAGACTTAAAAAGTTTGTTTTACCTTTAAGTGGTTTGTTACTGGCCATTAAGGCTGTACTCCAGGCAATTGTAATAAACACCAAGTAATAACACTATGTACTATCCATCATTACATTTTTTATTTCATCTAGGGAAAGTATAAGAATCTGTTTTCAGTATACCAGGCTTCTTTAATCTCCTATGCAGTACAGCTAAGAAAGGGAAGACAAGGAGGCAATCAGGTTGTACAGCAGGGCACATATGCTGGGATCAAGAGAAAGAGCAGAAGGAATCCTTATCACTGGGCTGCTGCTCCATCATTACCCAGTCAGCAGGATAGCATTGAAATATGCACATTTATGACCAAATTTCACTGTTGCTGCAGTCAAGGTCAAGTACCTGCCTGTGTTGCCTTAATCATGGCTTATTTAAGACTGGCTGGACGGAATAACAACTCTTTTGTCAGGTAAAACAGTTTCCATATGTGAATTTCAACTATTTATCTGCTTACCTAGATTTTAGCTTTTCACGTTCTTCAGTTTTTCACATACAGTGGAACCTCGGTTTACGAGTAATGAATGCGGTTAGCGAGCATTTTGAAAGACGAGCAACTTTTTTAAAAAAATTCTGACTCAGTTTGTGTGCAGAATTCAAGCTAATGGGGCCTGCAGAACCGCATTTGGCTTGAGGTGCGGGGGCGCCGAAGCCATTCGGAAATACTTGGAAACAATCCGTTCCCGAGTGTTTGAGCCTTTCCAAGGGTTTCCAAGGTCAGCTGAGCTGTTCCTGGGCCTTTCCAAGTGTTCCAGAGGCTCTTGGGCGCCCCCTACCTCTGGTTACATTGAAGTCAATGCTGAAAAAAAAAATGTTTCATTTCCATTGACTTCTATGGGGAAACTCGCTTTAATATGCTCGTAATCCGAGGTTCGACTGTACTTCACAGTTATTGAAAAAATGCATATTTCCATCTCTATTTTTTAAGCTCTGTTTTGCTACGAGTTGTTAATTTTATTCACAGTGGGAGATCACAAAAACATGTGTTTAGAGCAACGAGTTATGGTAGATCAAGCAAAGCCAAACATAGTCAGGCATTTATTGTATTAAATCCTTTACTAATATATTTTGATAATAATACCTTGATATAGAAGACAGTTTAAAACAAATTCCCCGAACAAGCAGCAATTATTTACAGTTCTTTCGTTTCTATGGCAACTCCTGAGGCTGTGTGACGGCCATTCTTAATATGCCCTAAGGATGATTATTTTGGAGTTTCCAGCACAGACAGCGTTAAAGAGATGAGATACTGGCTATTGACTGAATTTGTTAATGCTCCCTTTCGCATTGCTCAGACCACTGTCAATAGCTTGCGAATATCCATCTTTTTTCAAGTGAATAATTTATCTTGGGTCACATAAACACAGCTCTAATGGTAAAAACAAAATAAAAACACACCACAGTCATATTATCATATTCACAAAGACACTAAGTAAAATGTTTGCTTGCACACTTTCATATCACGTTATGGCTGTTAAAGTCATTTTATGCTGCTTTGGGAGTTCTGGCTATCTTCAAACCATTCCATTTTTTTTTTTTTTTAATATCCCTTTATCACATCATTGCTTTATTTGACTAGACACAGACCGGCTTCACCCAAAGAAGCATTTTCTGTGACTTTATTATAATCTGGTCCCTACTGTGCTTGAAATTGACAAGTGGTGCCTATTAGCAGCACGCATACTAGAGCTTCTATTTATAGAGCAGACAAGGTTCTCCCATGGGCAGCGGAAAGGGGAGTCAAAATCAATGTCATTTCTGACATGGCTCCTTGGCAGACATCTGCTGGAAATGTCTTATCTGCACCTGCCTCTGATTGGTTCCAATCCATTTCGACACACGTATAAAAGGCATCATCACCATGGATACCCTTATGTACCAGAACAATTGAAACACTGCATAGGACCTTAAATGTATGCATAGAAAACACAGCAAGATGAGATATAGCGAAGAAGAGGGATTTAATTCTAAGCAAAACATTAACAACATTGTAAAATGCTGTGGCACTGCCATAAGTGTGAAGCTATCTATCTTTATGAATAGCGACACTACTTTCTTGTTAAGAAAAAAAGGGAGGGTGGAAGCAAAGGGGCAAAAGAAACACACTTAGACATGTTATGTAACTGAATTTTAGTATGCCCAATAGCCCTGGTAGAGCGAATCCTATATCTCCAGTCTAACCACTTCAGTTTACTTTAGCACCCGTATAAAATGTACAATACTGAAACTTGTTGATATAATTTACACGCATTGTTTGACTGACAAATAGTTTTTCGTACTACCATAGTCTGAAAAACAAAGATTAAGTTACGTGACGCTTAAACGAGACAGAAACGCAGGCTGCAATGCTCCCTTAAGTCACTGTCAACAGCTATAAAATTTAAACAAGCACTGGAAAATCACCCACAGGTGACTCGGTGCTTGTAATTGTGCACTGGTAAATAACTCTGTTTCTGGGAGGCCTCCTAGAGGCTATGTTCCTTTTATGAGTGTGCCCTTGCGAGACTCTCTGGCCTGCATTCTTCTATTCTTTTTTTTTTTTTTTTTAGGGGGGGGGGGTGAATTGAGGTGACACTGTTCAGAAAATGTCTATATGCTTGTAGGCTAAATGGGTTTGATCATGAAAATATATAAAGGCAGGTGAAAGGTGATATTGGGCTGATCTTTTTTTCGCCAACTTTATAATTTGCTATGGTCAACAATACTACATTTTATTTGCACAATTATTTTAATACATAAAACAAGCACTTTTATTTAGACCCTTTTCACACTGAGAGGGTATTGCAGACGCTATGGGCCAGATTCACGGAAGAAGTACGCCAGAGTATCTGCTGATACTCTGGCTTACTTTCAAATTTGCTGTGTTGTATCTTTAGTTTGAATCCTCAAACCAAGATACGACGGCTTTAGGCTTCGATCCGACAGGCGTACAGCTTCGTACGCCTTCGGATCGTAGGTGTAATACTTTGGCGCCCGCTGGGTGGAGTGTGCGTTGTTTTCCGCGTCGGGTATGCTAATTAGGTGTTTACGGCGATCCACGAAGGTACGCGCGGTCGCCGCATTCTCTTACGTCGTCGCTAGTCGGCTTTTCATGGCGTATAGTTACAGCTGCTATTTCTTGGCTTATATTTAGACTTGCCATGTTAAAGTATGGCCGTCGTTCCCGCGTCAATTTTTTTTTTTTTTGCGTAAGTCGTCCGTGAATAGGAAATGACGTAATGCGCGTCGCCGTTCAAAAAATGACGTCGGTGCGACGTCATTTCGCACAAAGCATGGCGGGAAATTTCAAAACGGAGCATGCGCAGTACGTTCGGCGCGGGAACGCGCCTAATTTAAATGATACACGCCCCATTTGAATTAGGCGGGCTTGCGCCAGATGGATTTACACTACGCCGCCGCAAGTTTACAGGCAAGTGCTTTGTGAATCAAGCACTTGCCTGTAAAACTTGCGGCGGTGTAACGTAAATGTTACGCCACCGGAATTCTACCTGAATCTGGCCCTATAGCGTTAAAAATATTGCCTGCAATCCACCCTCAAACAGCTGCTCCATTGTCTCCAGTGTGAAAGCCTGAGGGCTTTCTCACTGGAGCTTTGCGCTAGCAGGACGGTAAAAAAAGTCCTGCTAGCCGCATATTTGGAGCGGTGTGTTTACCGCTCCTCCACCGCTGCTGCCCATTGAAATCAATGGGACAGCGCGGTTTTAACCCCGCTAGCGGCCGAAATGCGCTGCAAATCCGGCAATAGCATCGGCGGTAAAAATGGCGGCGGTTTACTGCCGACGCTATGGGCAGCTCAGTGTGAAAGGGGTCTTACTCAGTTACAGTCAAGAGGACAAAGGAAAGGGAACATCTTTACTGCAAGTATTTACTATCCCCTTACTTTTTAACATTTTTTTTAGGTTTATTTATTGGAACTTGATTTCTAATTAACCAGGTTGGAAAGTAAGCAAAAATTTTGACATTCAAAAAGAATATTTATGAAGGAGGGAAAAAGATAGCCATGTGTTAAATGGGCAGGCCTACTATTAACAAAGGTATTGCTAACTTTCCCATGCCCAGCCTACCCAAGATAAAGTGTATTACCCCCTTCCCCACTCCCCTTCTCTTCCTCAGATACTTAACCTCCATTACAATGCTGTTTTATTTACTCTGGAGTTTACATCATCTGTGACAAAATAGACACTAATAGGGTTTTGTACCAAGGATCTGCAGTCTCTATTTATGACCCTGTTCGAGTCTTCAGGGGTTCAGGACACAGGTGCAACCAAGGTAAGCAACTAGCTGGGTTGTAAGGGCAATAGCACTATTTTTAGATGGAGGTGAAAAAGTGGGTTAGTGATATTTTAGCTATAGGTAGACCTATCCTTAACCAGTTGCCACCCGCCCACGCCAAATGACGAAGGGGCGGAGCGGCTCTCAATCTGAGCAGATGTCATATGAGTATACCTGCTCGATCGGGTGCATGCAGCCCTGCATTGTTGGTGGCGGCATGTTCCCAGGAACACTGCTCGATACTGAGCATGGTAAACAGCCAATTCACCAGTGGATTTTTACCATGTGATTGGCTGTGATCCATTCACAGTGGATCACAGAATGTAAACACAGACCGAGAACTGTCTTCTACCGGCTTTTCTCACCTCATACACTATTTCCAGTGAGAGAAGAGAGAGAGGAGAGAAGAGCCAGGAGCAGTGAGTTACGATCTGTGTGTGTGTATTTTACTGCACAAGCACAACACAAATGATGAGAACCTGTCAGATCGCCCCTACCCCCCATTGCAACTTGTCACTCAGCAGTCACCACATCAGAGCCCATCAGTGCTCATAAAGTTCACCTGTCACCCATTAGTGCCCAAAAAGTGCACCCGTTACATCAGAGACTGCCAGCGGTAAACCTGTCACACATCAGTGACCGTCACCCATCAGTGGCCATTGCCATTCACCCATCAGTGACCATTCCCAGTCTCCTGTCAGTGACCATCGCCTGTCACCCGTCACCCACCAGTGACCATTGCCTGTCACCCATCAGTCACCGTCATCAGTGACCGCCATCAGTGACTGTCATCAGTGACCCATTAGTGATGATCACCTGTCACCTATCAGTCCCATAAAGTGCACTGGTCACCATCAGAGACTGACATCAGTGACCATCACCTGTCACCCATCAGTGACCGTCAGCTGTTAGTGATCGTCACCTGCCACCCATCTGTCACCCCCCGCACAGCCACCAGCAGCATGTCCAAAAAAGTATATAGTAGTGACTGATGAGAGCAGCGGGGAGTTTTTATCAGATTTCAATGCCAATTGTCATTCCAAATCAAATTCAGAATTTAAACGAATTGATAGCAGTGGATCAGCAAATGAATCAGAGGAAGAATGGGTCCCTCCTAAAAGGGCACGGTGCTCTGGAAACCAGGCAGCCACCAGCATCAGATCCCAGGCCCAGTAACAGCGCTGCCACTAGCGATTGACCCTGAGAACAATTGCCCAGGCCCAGTGCCAGGGCTGCCGTCAGTGAAAAACTCTGAGAAGAAATGTCCAGGCCCAGTACCAGCGCTGCCGCCAGTGAAAGACCCCAAGAACAAATGCCCAGGCCCAGCACCAGTGCTGCAGTATCGCCCCCAAGTACAAGGAATTTCAAATCCCCCAACTACCAGCATTGGGGTGTGACGTCCCCCAAGAGTCAGGGCCACTACATACCTCCCAAATGGTATTGCCAACCCAACATGGTGGCCTTCCTACTCGGGATCAGCAATTATTCTCCCTTTCACCGCACAGCCAGGTGTGCAGGCCAATACCCCAAATTTCTCAGAAAGGTATTGTTTTTATCTATTTTTGCCCGACACTTTGCTTCAATTAATCGTGGACCAGACCAATCAATATGCCCAGCACCATATTGTCAACAATACACAATCATCATATGCCCATCCGTTTGAGTGGAGAGATCGGATTTTGGAGGAGTTCAACATTTTTATAGGCCTCACCATAAACATTGGGCTTGCAACAAAAAAAAATTAAGGACATGCCTACTGGCCCACCAACCACATCCACCATATGCCCATTTATTCTGTCGTAATGTATAGGTCCTGATATGAGATAATCACGTGCTTCCTTCACTTCAGCGACAACACCCAGTGCCATCTTCCAAATCATCCAAATTATTATTCATATTTTTTTTCCCCAAAGATTTGCAGAACTCTATGTCCCCAATCAGCATATATGTGTGGATGAGTCCCTGGTACCATTTTCAGGCTGGCTAGGAACAAAACAATATATTCCTAGCAAAAGGGCCAGATAAGGAGTAAAAATGTATACGTCTTTTGAGAGAGTCACTGGATATCTGTATGCATTCCACATATAAGAAGGAAGAGATTCCCAGCTTCAGCCTCCTGAGTGCCCTTCCTAAATGGTTACAACTGGAAAAAATGTACACCTATACCTTGCAAAACCAATGGCCTGCAGAACCTCTAGAAACAGGAAGAGCTTACCTTGAGGTGGAAGGATAGCAGAAATGTGTACATGATGTCCACCATCCATGATGACACTACAGTTGAGGTCCAAAGAAGATGAGGTCCCATTGAAAAGCCAACATGTGTCCAAGAAAACATTCCTTACATGGAGGTGGGGGGGGTGGATTTCAATGACTAAATGCTTAAGCCCTATTTGGCAATAAGGAGGTCCTGTTTCTGGTACAAGACAGTAGCAATTTATCTCATCTATTTGGCCATTTATAATGCTTACATAATCTACACCAAATCCACAGAAAGCCAAACCAACTTCCTAAAACTAATCAAAGAAGTTGCCACGTCCCTCATCTATCAATAAAGACTCCCCCCCCCGAAAACATTCACTCTGATGCTATTAGCCGACTTCATGAGCACCACTTCCAGATAACATTCCACCATCTGAAGCAGACCGAAGACGCCAAAAAAGATGTTGCGTACGCAGCAAAATGGGATTTTGAATAGATAACAGCTACCATTGGTGAATGCTTCTGACTTCATCACACATCCCTAAAATACTAGCCCATATTTTTAACCATTTCCCAAATTTCAACATCTGTGCCGACCATTTCCTCACTGCCTTCCACGTGAACTGACCCTGGCCTGGTTTATCGACTATGATTTTGCTACCACTTGGACACATCTGTTGCCCTGCTACTGTACTACACAGGGGTCTCACATATGTGAAGGGCTCCAGAATTGTTTTTCCGGATGGAGGTTTTTTTTGTTTGTTTTCTCCGGGTTTAGTTTGTTGCAGATTAGGGTCTGGAGAAGCCTCTGCCCCTGTGCCCCTGTGCCCAGGTTTTACCTGACTGAGGCCCTCAGCCTGCTGCTGACTTACTGCCATCATGCCTCTGCCTGCAGCATGAACTGACCACACCCTCTGCCTGCTATCTGTACTATGGAAATAATTAGCAAGAGGTAGTATGTTTATGAAGGGCTGGAGAGTGGTACAATAAATATGAGTGTCTGCAGGTAACAGTGTACCAGGACCAATAATATGGCTGTGCTGGCTGTCTCTGTCTGAACAATTCCTATGCACAAATGCTTTGGATGTGCTGAAAATATATCTTGTACTGACTAAAAGCAATATTCATGCCGGCTGCCTGGATAATTACTATTGCTAATCGGTAAGCACACCCCTGCCTGCTGCCTGGACCAATACTCTCCTCTGTGGACACCACTAAGGCCGGGTACTAACGAGCAAACATGTACGATGAAACCGGTCCGTCGGACCGTTTTCACCGTACATGTCTGCCAGAGGGCTTCTGTACGATGGCTGTACTAACCATCGTACAGAAGTCCGCGCGTAAACAATACGCGGGGCTTGTCCGCGTCGATGACGTGGTGACGTGGGCGGGCCTGCCATTTAAAGGCTTCCACGCATGCGTCAAAGTCATTCGACGCATGCGAGGGACGGCGGGCGCTTGGACATGTACGGTAGGTCTGTACTGACGACCGTACATGTCCGAGCGGGCAGGATTCCAGCGGACGGTTTTAAAACACGTCCAGGAATATTTGTCTGCTGGGAAAAGGCCCGGCGAGCAAATTTTTGCTGGAATTCGGCCCGCTCACGCCTACACACGACCAAACATGTATGCTGAAACTGGTCCGCGGACCAGTTTCAGCATACATGTTTGGTCGTGTGTACGGGGCCTAAGACCACAGGTAATTTTTTTTTTACCCTTTCTTCAATATAATTTATTTTGGATTGTAATTCTTGGTATGTACATGCTATGTGTTAGAAATATGAAGGGCCCTCAAAAATGATAGGTTGTCAGGAAATTAGATGTGTAATTTATGCTCCTAGCATGCCTGAATGTGCTATTTGTATGTTGGGCCTCTGTATGTGGCCAGGCTATGGGAAAGTCTCACACATGTGGTATTGCCATACTCAGCAAAAATGACACCCCAAAATAAATTCTGCTGGCAATACAACATGTGTGACACTTTTTTATAAGATATTTCCAACACATAGCATGTACATAGCAAAAATTACACCCCAAAATACACTCTGCTACTCCTCCTATGTACATGCTATGTGTTGGAAATATCTTATAAATTGACAACTTTTGTGTAAAAAAAAGTGTTTTCATTTTTTTTCCACATTTTCCATAAACTTCAGGAAAAAAATGACACGTTCAAAAGACTCATTATGCCTCATAGATTATAATTTGGGGTGTTTGTTTTCTAAAATATGGTCATTTTGTGAGCTCTCCCACTGTCCTGGTGATCCAGGGCCTTCAAAAGTGTAATAGATGGCTGAGAAATGAGATGTGTAATTTATGCTCGTAGAAAGCCTAAAGGTGCTACTTCATTGTTGGACCTCTGTATGTGGCCAGGCTGGAGTAGCAGAATGTTTTTTGGGGTGTAATTTTTGCTATGTACATGCTATGTTTTGGAAATATCTGGACAACTTGTAAAAAAATAGGTTTTAATTTTTTTTCCACATTTTGTTAAAACCTGTGGAAAAAAATGAACCATTCAAAAGACTCATTATGCCTCACAGAATATATGTTTGGGTGTTTGCTTTCCAAAATGGGGTCATTTTGTGGGTGTTTCCATTATCCTGGTGCTCCAGGGCCTTCAAAACTATCATAGGTCATCGTGACATTAGATGTGTAATTTATGTCCCTAGCCTGACAGTGCTCCCTGCATGTTGTGTCTCTGTATGTGGCTTGGCTGTGAAAAAGTCTCACACATGTGGTATTGCCATACTCAGAAGGAGAAGCAGAATGTGTTTTGGGGTTTAGTTGCAAGTATACATATGCTGTGTAAGAGCAATAACCTGTTAATATGACACTTTTGTAAAAAAAAAACTAATAAAACAAAAATATTAATTTTGCAAAGAATAATGGGGAAAAATTACAACTTCAAAAAACTCACCATGCGACTTACTAAATACATTGGAATGTCTACTTTCCAAAAAGGGGTCATTTGGGGGGTATTTGTACTTTCCTGGCTTTTTAGTGTCTAAAGAAATGACATAGGCCTTCAGTACATCAATTTTAAATGGCACCATGGCTTGTAAACTCTATAACTTTCATACAGACCAAATAATATACACTGATTTGGGTTATTGCTACTAGAGATATGTAGTAGTTTAAATTTTGGCCAAAATTTATGAAGACAAATTTCTAATTTGCAATATTTTATGACAGAAACAAAGATAAATAAAAAAAGACCAAAAATTTTGTGTACAAATGCATTTATAACACAAAAAAATAAAGAACCCACTAGTGATTAAATACTACCAAAAAAGCTCTATTTATGTGAAAAAAGGACACACATTTCATATCGGTACATTGTTAAATGACTGACTATTTGTCATTCAAAGTGCGAGAGAACTGAAAGCTGAAAATTGGTCTGGGCAGGAAGGGGGTGAAAGTGCCCTATAGGCAAGCGGTTAAAGAGCAATACCATAGCAAATTCTTAACCTTGACGCCACTGTAAATTTTTCTTTATGCCCCATTTTCTGCTCTTCTATGCAAAAATCCACCATGAATCAGGGTTTTTTTTCATGGTAGATTTTTAGTAAAAATTCATAAAAATTCAAGAACTCAATAAATTCTATGAAAATTCATAGAGAGAATAGGAATAGAAATAAAGACACATTTTAAACAAAAACATTTTTTTTTTGCATATACACAATAAAGGTCAAGACATTCAGAAGGTGAATGACCACCAACGTGTACCAGAAAAAAGGGGCTGACAATACAGAAACTGATCAATCAGGCCTGCAGTTTTTAACTAAACTGTATCCAACTTTTCATCCATAGTAAGTACCTTGGTAACCATAGTCCCAGGAATTTGTTAACAACTGTTTACATTTGAACGAACTACAAGCACCTCATAATAGATAACCAACATGAAAATATAATATATAAAATATTATATTTCTGTTTGATGTTATAGATAACGTTTAATTATTAATATTGTTAATTGTTTTCCAGTTACCATTATATGCATTTGGGTATATATGTGTGTGTGTGTTTCCCCTCTGGGAGAGGGTTGCATGTATATATGTATACGTGTCTATGTGTATACATATATATGTATATGGATAATTTTTGTATTTTACCATCAATGTCTGAAGTTTGATATATATAATTTTTTAACTATGCCTAGACTGGTTGTCTCTGTACAGCTATTTTTTATTGTGCAAATGCTGGCCCAAATTGATTATTTTTATAAAATGTCCAGTTATACTGCTGTTTTTAGGTTGGGCCAGCCTTTGTAGTCCCACTTCGGCCTGATATGTTTAAATTGCTGCCTAGAACAGTTCTCCCCTAGGCCTGTAGAATAAGCAGGATCTCCGAGTGTGTAGCCTGTATTGTGTCTCTGTTCCCATACACCCGGTGATGTAATTTCCGCCCACGTTCCAAACTGGTTTTACTTCCTGGTGGCCACAGGACACCTATGAGGCCTGCAATCAGATGTGTTATCCCCACGGGTGGTGCTATGCGGATGGGCTGATTAAGACTCCCCTACTCCCACCTTCCACCTACTGAGCTGGAAACTCACTTGCATTGTGTAAGTGCATTTTAACCTAATAAATGAATTGTTAAATCTCTGCACTAAGCTGGCTCTACTTTCTCACCCCCCCTTCTAGCAATCCTCTGTGTTTCTTTCTTGACATGTTTCCTTTACCCTCATTTTATATAGGGGTTGTAATTTCTGATAATACAAACTTTTCTAGTTTGGAAAGCAGAAGGAAAGCTTAAAAGGCATGTAGCCTGGTTGGGAAAGTTAAGAACAATATAAAACTGTTGTTTGGCAAGAAAAAAACAGAATCCCCCACCCCCCAAAAAAAACCTCTTCCTTGAATATGTTTGAATTTAATTTGTGTACAGTAGAGTGATTTTCTTGTCTCAGTGGTGGTATGGGTTACTTGCACATTGTAAAAAGTATCTGCACCTGGTATTTTCTAAATGCTTTGGAAAAAGTGAATGTTATTATTCCTGCATAAACAATGTTGTACAAACCCTCCTGTAGGCTGGTCAGAGTACATTCTTTCTAAGGAAAAAAAAGAAAAGGAAAGTAGCATTTCTAGTATATTTATTAATATGTTTTTACCCACATCGCATTCAATAGATTTTTAGACCTAACAAGCTTCATAGAACTCCTTATAGCTGTTCACTTCAAATTTCATATTGGGAAAAAAAAGTTTTATGTTTCTTTTGCTAGTGAAGGTTGCAACTAAATTGTTTCGGAAACAAGGGGCCTAATCCACAAAAACCCAGCGCAACGTAATTTTTCCCATTTAAGTTACACCGCCGCAAAATCTCTACCTAAGTGCCCGATCCACAAAGCACTTACCTAGAAATTTAAGTGGTGTAACTTAAATCCGTCCAGCGCAAGGCGTTCCTAATCTAATGGGGCGATTCCCATTTAAATTAGGCGCGCTCCCGCGCCGGACGTACCGCGCATGCTCCCGACGCGATTTTCCCGACGTGCTTTGCGCGGTTTTACGTTACGCCGAGTTATGTTAATCGCGCCAGGTAAAAAAAGTTGCGTCGGGAAAAAAAAAAGATGCGGCTGGAAAAAAAATAATTTAAAAATAATTTTGACAGCGTTGCGGGAAAGAAAGGTCTACTTTTGCAAGGTGTACTAACTTTACACTTTGTAAAAGCAGCCCTAATTTTGCGACGGCAAACTAATACTTACGGAGAAAAAACAAAGCGTAAAAGCTTCGTGGATCTCCATAAGTGCTAATTTGCATAACCGAAGCGGCATTTCGACGAGAAATGCCCCCAGCGGCGGCTGCGGTACTGCATCCTAAGATCCGACAGTGTAAGTCCCTTACACATGTCGGATCTTCTGCCTATCTATGTGAAACTGATTCTGTGGATCAGTTCCATAGATAGAAACAGGGATACGACGGCGTATCCCTTTTGAGGATCAGGCCCAAGGTTTCTAGTTGGGCAACAAATTGTCTTCCTGGCACATTGATCAACATCTGAGAAGCACCCTTTTTCCATTTTTGGGAGACAGAAAAGTGGTCTTGACAACTGGTTATAAGAATATTTTAAATTAGTCAAAATTATTAAACAAATAACCAGTAGGATAATTCAATATTTTGGCATTGTAGATTTTGCTGGGTCCTTAATCTAGTGTGACAGGCGGAATGATTTTTTTCCCTAGTATTTAAAAAAAAATTGTGTCTTTTTTTTACATTGCACATCCACCCAGTAGTACTTAGAATTGTAAAACAAGATGTAGTGTGATATTGTACTTGAATATATTTATGACTGCACTTCCTGTCAAAGTAACAAAGGTAAGGGAAATTACCTTTTATGGTTAACTGCTGGGAAAATCACATTAAGCTTTCAAGGCACAAGGCCCCTTCTTCTGACAGACTATATAGCAGATTACCTAGTTAAACTAGAATAATGAACAATCGAAAATGTAGCCAAGAAAAGTCCGATGTGAGCCTTTGGTCAGAAATTCCGACCGTGTGTATGCTCCATCTGACTTTTGCTGTTAAAATTTCCACCAACAAAAGATTGAGAGCAGGTTTTCTATTTTTCCAACGGAAAATCTGCTCGTCTGTATGCAATTCCGACGTGCAAATAAACACGCATGCTCAGAATCAAGCAGAATAGCCGAACTGCCTATTGAACGTCATTGAACTTGGCTCGTTGTATGTCTTGTATGTCACCGCGTTCTTGATGGTCAGAATTTCCGACAAGATTTGTGTGACTGTGTGTAGCAACACAAGTTTGAGCCAACACAGAAAAAAAACACGGTTTTCTTGTTGTAATTTCCGATCTTGTGTACGCGGCATAAGGGCCTTGAACTATTTCCATTGTAGTTAGCCATTTATTTTTACCCTTCTTAATCTTTGTTTTTGTGACTAAAAGGTTGAAACTAACTATGACAACACTCTTCAGCTAATGGATCTCTTTATTGGAGTTTGACTATCACTAGTAATACAAGCAACTTAGGCCCAGATTCACGTAGAATCGCGGCGGCGTAACGTTTCGTAGATACGTTACACCGCCGCAAGTTTTCATCGCAAGTGCCTGATTCTCAAAGCACTTGCATGAAAACTTACGCTGGCGGCCTCCGGCGTAAGCCCGCGTAATTCAAAGGGGCGTGTGCCATCTAAATTAGGCGCGCTCCCACGCCGGACCTACTGCGCATGCTCCGTTTTGAAATTCCTGCCGTGCTTTGCGCGAAGTGACGTAAATTTTTCGAACGGCGACATGCGTAGCGTACTTTCGTATTCCCGGACGTCTTGTGCAAGAACAAAAAATTTTCACATTTCGACGCGGGAACGACGGCCATACTTTATACAGCACATACGTGTGCTGTGTAAAGTTAGGGCAGCAAAAACGACGGCTAACTTTGCGACGGGAAACTAGACTAGCAGCGACGTAGCGAACGCGAAAAACCGTTGTGGATCGCCGTAACTACTAATTTGCATACCCGACGCTGGTTTACGACTCGAACTCCCCCCAGCGGCGGCCGAGGTATTGCATCCTAAGATCCGACAGTGTAATTCAATAACACCTGTCGGATCTTAGGGCTAACTATGCGTAACTGATTCTATGAATCAGTCGCATAGTTAGGAAGACCCTAAAACAGAGATACGACGGCGTATCAGGAGATACGCCGTCGTATCTCTTTTGTGAATCTGGGCCTTAATTTTTTTTACTGTAGATAAAAATAGTTGTATAAAACAATTCTGCGATAATAAATTAACCCACCTACCATCTTTTAACAAAAAAATAAATAAGTTTAGTCTCTACTATTACTTCTGTAAAAGATTAACTTGTAGAATTTTGCTAAGCATATTTAACAAGCCATTAGCAGTGCTGAAGACAGCTAAAAAATTGTGCACATGGTGTACTATCATCAAATTCTATGTTAGAAATGAACTATTTAAAAAAAATCCCTCTAACCTGATTTATCCTCATAAATTGGATATGAAAGGTGAAAATGTTCTGAAAATTACAGGTATTCCTATTTTGAGCTTTAGCCCAGGTTCACACTGGGTACGATTTGGTACGATTTGAGATGCGATTTCACATGTCAAATCGCATCTCAATTGTCGGCAATGGCACCATCCTAATTGGTGCGACGCCGCATCTGCGGCCCTGCACCGATTTCAAAAAGTAGTTCCTGTACTACTTTTTGCGATTTCGGGCCGTGATGTACATTGAACCCTGCACAGGTGTCTCTTAAATCGCGGCAAAATCGCGGCAAAACCGCAGCCGCTAAATCGTGGTAAAATCGTGATTTTTACCGCGATTTTGAATTCGCAGCAGTGTGAACCTAGCCTCAGATGGGTTAGACCTTTTTTTTTGGTTCCTTGGAAAAAAAAAACGTAAGTAGATCATCATTATGAGGTAAAAAAAAATTATATTATAATTAGGTAGACATGTGACAGATGCAGGGTCTGAGTTTTGCTGGTCAAACTCACACCGTACTGTCACTGATACATGACAATAGCACCCTCAGCCCCACCTTGCATACAAATTGTCCAGTTCACAGGACCACATTAAAGTGCCAGCAGACTGAGAGCGATCAACACTGGTTTTGATTAACTAAGCAATTAACTCTTTACCCTGCCACCAGATATTTTTATTGTAAAATTACAAATGTTCACAATATAATCAATAACAATTATGACTTTAGATAAACGTTTGTAACACACACACACTATCACCACAGACAGGTATATCTAAAGATTTACCATATATAAGTGCTCTTCAAAGAGATAGGGATTCTTTAAGTTCTGTCTTTGTGCATTACAGGCAATAATAATAATTCTACAATATTGTTTAATTAAAAAACAGTTAAAATAATGGTGCAAACAAAATTCTTACAAAAAAGTGTATTACAAACGAAAACAAGCCAATAATGCAGAGAAATAAACAGGGTTTAAGAATGAAAATACTTAACAAGGTTCAGTGAGCAAGATGGATCAGTGGCTCTCCTAAGTCTTTGCTGATGTTTGATGGTAAAAGGAAAGCTCCAGACTGCTGATGTGGCCCCTCTTTTCTGGTCCTTGAGGAAGGTGTGGACAGAAATGATCTGACCAATGAGAAGGTCTGAGGAGTGGCCAATGGGATGTCACTGTGTTCATGACCATGTAGCGGCCACTCCCTAAAATACAGTTTTATATGGGTATTAATATCTTCAAACACTTACAGGTTGCATTCTGGTAACTTGTAAATTATTGTCCAGCATAGAATTACTGTTTGAATGAATGCAAATATTATGGGTATCGGGTGGCTATTTCCCCTAGGAAAGGTAATGTGTCCAGTTTTCCTCCAGTACCTGTAGTACTATAATATAGCAGTGTTTGGGGTTAAAATGTGACTAAATACTTGATTTGGGTAAATACATCCTTATCCTGGTGGTACTGTTATTATCTCAGGAGTTATGAAATACACTGAAGTTTGGATTCTTCAGAACGAGATAGACAGAAATGTATATTCACTAAATACTCCAGCTAAACCTTTTACAATGCGTGGTTGGCCTATGTTCCTATTATCTTGGAGGATATCAGCTTGCTTTCCAAATTACTTAAACTTAAGGGCCATACACACAGGCTGAATATTGGGCAGCATCGGCCGGTTCAATAGAAACTAGCTGACATTTGGCTTGTGTGTATGGCAGCCAGTCTGACAGAATACAGCCATTCAGCCGGCATCTGTCGAAGGGGCATGACTGAAAAATGTCTCCGATCGGCATCTGATCAGCGCTCTCAGCGCTGACTGGCATGTTCTGGCTTTCCCCCTATCGGAACATATAATTTTTAGCAGAGGAGATTGTACATCACATAGTCAGCACAGTAGCTCCTCCCAAGCCCACTGGTTTGAACAAAAAACACTAATAGTGTGTACTAGGCTTTAGACTGAAGGTTTATGAGGGCTATTAGAGTGAGACTGAGTTGTGTATTGTGTTAATAGGGTTGAGAGGGCCTGTGTTGTCCTCGCAAAAAACTGATAATGATGTTCTGGAATTGTATAAGATTGTATAAGATGAAGTCCTAGGGAGGGATCACTGCTGCTAAAAAACAAATGTCATGGCATTTTGAACAACATGGCTGCCCTGTCTCACACCAGTTTTTTGGGTGCCCAGTTTGCATTATCATCACAGGGCAGTCTTCTAAAAAACCTTATTAAGAGCTCATTAGCACCATACCAAAGGATTAATAGACTTTGGACCTATCAGCATTATATTAAACAATGAACACGATCAGCATTTCATAACAGAAAAAATTATGTAAGACCTATAAATAGACCTAATTTATGTTCTAATTGTTAATTGTCCAATTTTAATACTATTAATATTGAGATTAGATCTAATAGTTACAGCAAGGGGTTTGATTAATTACTTTTTTTCATGAGCAACAGGGTTTACTTTGTATCTATTCTAAAGAGGGCTTCTAGATTACAAAAATTCATTGCCCACAGATCCACATCCTTCAGGGACTGGATGTGTGAATGAGGCCCATTATGGGGACTGAACAATACCATATGGGTGGAAAGGATATTTTAAAGGCCTTGGACTTTGCATAGTTTATAGTAAAACCAGAGAGTAATGCCCTGTACACACGATCGGATTTCCCATCGGAATAAACTGTTTTTTCCGATGGAATTCCGCTCAAGCTGTCTTGCATACACACGGACACACCAAATTCTGAAAACGCGGTGACGTACAATACTACGACGAGCCTAAAATAATGAAGTTCAATGCTTCTGAGAATGCGTCAAATTGTTTCCGAGCATGCATGTTTTTTTCTCCCTCGGAATTCCATTCTGTCGGAAAAAAGAGAACATGTTCTCTTTCTAAGTCCGTCGGAATTTCCAACGGAAAATGTCAGATGGGGAGTCACGGTCGGAATATCCGATGAAAAAACTCTGTCTGACTTTTTCCGACCGTGTGTACGTGACATTAGACACATTTATGGAGGAAGTCCATAAGATTGGGAAGCACGGAGACAGGACTGGTAGTAAACAAGAGGGCATCGTTCACAAATTGGCAAATTGGTCATACCCACCAATTCAAAGCCAGAGATGTTATTGTTGTTTATCATTTGAGCTAAGGGTTCTATCATGGGAATAAGGTGAAGGGGGAAATAGGTGACATCCCTATCTCGTACCCCTCAGAATAGGGAAGGGAACAGACTTAAATCCCAAATATGTGACATATGTGGCAAAGGCTATAGTAAACACAATACAAAGATGATGCCAAATTGATAAACTATGAGCCAAAATAACATTTAAAAAAGGGTGTAAAAAATACAATGCCATGAAAGGAAATGACAAGATTTTCAGAAAAGCATAGTGGGGTTTCGTTGCTGTTGGAAATAATGTAATTCTCTGAACATTTTCACTGGCTTGAAACATAGGAAATAAGCCCGCCTGGTCTCTTCCATTTGAGCTACTGATCAAGACATTCAAACTTGTGGTAATATCTTAGCTAGGAATTTCATATCTATATTAATAAGGGATACGGGTCTAAAGTGAAAACAATGGATAGCATGTTGGCTATGGGGTTCGTGCATAAAAAAGCTTTCAAAGATTATTAGCCAAAAGAGGCATCATCCTTGATTCCATTGAAGGCCTTCAAGAGGAGTAAGAAGTTCAGAGAATGTCTTCTAATAAGACACTGTGAAGCCACCCAGTCCTCCTTTGTTGTTTAATTTAAAAAATAAGTATCACCACAACTTAAAAAATCTTAAAGTCTCCCAGAGGACAAAGTGCTGTTGTAGATGGGCAAGGAATGCCTTTCTCTCTCTTTGGACGTGAGAAGCTCATTGGCTGACTTCTCTAAAAACAGGCTTGTGATTTTACCATGAAAGAGAAGGGGATGTTTCAAGGTTTTTCTTATTGACTACATATTCTACATAAGTTTGAATAGCAAAGCAGGTGGAGAATTCAGCAAGGAGGAAGTCATGCTTTATCCTTCTGGAGACTAAGGAGATTAAAAGTATGGAAACCTCTGCATGATCCGACCATGGGATGAAATGTACAGTTGTGCCCATATGTTACAATCACACAGATCACAGACGAGGATGGTTACCTTTAATAGCCATTCTAACACCTTTGTATCAACTTGTGTGCATGTTATCAGGCCAAAATCACCAGGGTATGTAAACTTTCGATCAGGGTCATTGGGGTAGTTTCTGTTGTCATTATGATTTAAAAAGAGTTAACACAGTAAATTGATAATAAATAGCTTCAGCCAAACACTAACCATGCATGAAAGAAATGTTTTTTTGTGTTATCAATTATATTCTCTGGCAGATTTTATGATTTCTTGGCCATTATTCAGAGTATGTAAATCTATGAGCAAAACTGTTTATAGTATTGAGAAATAAGCTTAAGAAAGGGGGTCTGAACAAAGGTGTAATAAATCATTTGGGGATTGGAGTAGAAGGTATAATATTATCTGGTGGGACTCAGTTCACGCACATGCTTGTGCCAAGTGGCTTGTTTTTAGTTAGTGGAATGGAGAGGGCCACACACATCTGGCAATATTTTTTTCATAGAGAAACAAAAGCAATTAGAACATGCTTTCTATCCTGCTTGATTGACTGTCCCTAAAGACAGCAGTTGGCCAGCAATCATAAGTGCCATTAATAGACATGTTATCATCAGTGAATGTCTGTAGGTTTGGCACAGATCAGCCCTGACCCACTTTTTCTTGGGTTCCTTGCCAGAGCTCCTGGCTCCTCCTTCATGACTAGTGCCCCAAAAGCAAGCCATTTTGGGGCACTGGTGCGTGCTCGCTCCCGAGCCCCAATCTATGTGTCCATAAGACACATAGGGGCTGATTTACCAAGCCTTTACTCCATGACTCATGGAGTAAAAGCAGGAGTAGCAGCCGTTTTGCCATTTACTAAAGAAATACGCTGCTAGTGCAGTGTATTTCCCTAGTTACTAATGTGCTCCGTGCGCCCAGGAGAGGGTGCATTGTGCACCAGTACAGACCTGGCGCACGGCACATTAAACTGTAAATTGCGGGGGTTTGGGCGGGAGTTTATTAGGGGGGGAGGTGGGGGGATGCAGGGGAAGTGAAGTGACATGTGTTTTAAAGTGTTTGGCGGGCCGAATTGAAAGGGAAAGTGTTTTTTGAAAACAGATCCCCGTACGCTTGCACAGTGCGCCTGAACCTCGGGAGGTTCATTTGCATACTGGGCATGCGCAGAGAGAAAAGTCAGGGATTCCCGTGCGCCTTGTCAGTACGCCGTGAAAATCTTGGTAAATACCAAGCGGCGTACCCGTGAATGCGCTGCGTGACGCGGCGCACGGGAATCTCCGAGCTGTTTTCAGCCCTGAAGGGGAACTCCGCGCCAAATTTCAAACTTGAAATCGGCGCGGGTCCCCCTTCAGGGCTACATTAGGCTCTTAGGCTTGGTCCGGAACGTGAGGGGTTAAACCCGCGCCGATTCGGCGCGGGGGTCCCCCCCAGATCCAAACCAAGCCCTCATCCCAAGCATGCAGTCTGGCCCGGACAGGAATGGGGGCGGGGACGAGCGAGCGCCCCCCCCCCCTCCTGAGCCGTACCAGACCGCATGCCCTCAACATGGGGGAGTGTGTGCTGTGGGGGAGGGGGGCACTGCCCCCCCACCCCACAGCACTCTTGCCCCCATGTCGATAGGGACAAGAGCCTCTTCCCGACAACCCTTGCCATTGGTTGTCGGGGTATGCGGGCGGGGCTAATCGGAATCTGCAAGCTCCCTTTAATAAGGGGGCCCCCAGATGCCGGACCCCCACCCTATGTGAATGAGTATGGGGTACATCGTACCTCTACCCATTCACATGGGGGAAATGTAAAGTAAAATAAAACACCACACACAATAAAATATTTTATTAATCAGCTCCGGAGCCCCCCCTTTCTTCTTTAGCTCTCTTAGAAGGGGGGGTTTCTTCTCTCCCGATCTTCTGCCGGGACCCTGGGCTTCGGTGATTTCTGCCGGGGGAGGGCGCCATCCCTCGGTCCTCTCCGGAGCCTTCCGCCGGATGCCCCCACCCCATTTAAGCTCTTTTTCATTAGGGAGGGGCATCCGGACTTCGGGGTCTTCTGCCGGGGGATGGCGCCTATCCCCCGGTCTTTCCGGTGCCTTCCGCCAGGGTTCCGGTCTTCCTGGTCTTCTGCCGGGGGTGCGCCAACTCCCCGGTCTTTTCTCTTCTGTCTTCTCTGCTCCCTCTTCTGCCTGGCTCCCCCGCGGAGCCAGGGCTTTCTTCCGTCTTCTTTCTTCTCTCTTCCTTCTTCTGCCTGTCTCCTCCGGGAGCCCAGGGCTTGTCTGCGCTGTCCTCTCCCTTCTCTTCCATTGGATGTTGACACGACGAGGTTCCGCGCTGACATGCCGTGTCAGCGGCGGGCATGGACTTATATAGGGCAATGCCACCATGTGACCTCAACCCATGTGACATCACATTCCCTGGGCATGATGGGAATGTGATGTCACATGGGTTGAGGTCACATGGTGGCATTGCCCTATATAAGTCCATGCCCACTGCTCAGACGGCATTCCAGCGCCGGACCTCGTCGTGTCAACATCGAATGGAAGAGAAGGGAGAAGACAGCGGAGACAAGCCCTGTGCTCCGCGGAGGAGACAGGCAGAAGCGGAAGGCATCGCAGAAGCCCGGAGAGTGGCGCCCTCCGGCGGAAGACACCGTACAAGCCCGGGACCCTCCCCCAAAGGCAGGAGCCTCCCTGGTGAAGGGGGTCCCGGTGAATTACGTCGCTGAAGACGGGGGTGGGGTGCCAGTGCACCCCCCCCGCAGAAACCGTCGTGGAAGCCCGGGACCCTCCCCCAAAGGCAGGAGCCTCCCTGGTGAAGGGGGTCCCGGTGAATTACGTCGCTGAAGACGGGGGTGGGGTGCCAGTGCACCCCCCCCCGCAGAAACCGTCGTAGTAGCCCGGGACCCTCCCCCAAAGGCAGGAGCCTCACTGGTGAAGGGGGTTCCGGCAGAAGATGGCGAAGCCCGGGGCCTAATGGGGTGGTGGTGGGGGGCCCCGGCAGAAGACCCCCGGCTGACTAATAAATTTATTTATTCATGTGTGGTGTATTATTTTTTTCCATTTTTTTCCCCAGGTGAATGGGTAGGGGTACAATGTACCCCCATACTCATTCACATAGGGTGGGGGGCCGGAATCTGGGGACCCCTTTATTAAAGGGGTCTCTCAGATTCTGATAAGCCCTCCGCCCGCATACCCCGACAACCAACGGCCAGGGTTGTCGGGAAGAGGCTCTTGTCCCTATCGACATGGGGACAAGAGTGCTTTGGGTTGGGGGGGCAGTGCCCCCCTCCCCCACAGCACACACTCCCCCATGTTGAGGGCATGTGGTCTGGTATGGCTCAGGAGGGAGGGGGGCGCTCGCTCGTCCCCACCCCCATTCCTGTCTGACCAGACTGCGTGCCTGGGATAATGGCTTGGTTTGGATCTTGGGGGGGACCCCACGCTATATTTTTTGCGCGGGTTTAACCCCTTATGTTCCAGACCAAGCCTAAGAGCCTGGTATGCACCTGGAGGGAACCCACCTTATTTTTTTTTCGGGGGTCTGGAGTTCCCCTTCATGAACAGCGATCTGTCATTTTCACATGTCAGTCCCCCCCCCCCCTACAGTTAGAACACACCCAGGGAACATATTTAACCCCTCCCTCGCACCTAGTGTTAACCCCTTCCCTGCCAGTGGCATTTTTTGAGTAAGCAATGCATTTTTTACAGCACTGATCGCTAGAAAAATGCCAATGGTTCCAAAAAAGTGTTCGATGTGTCCGCCATAATGTCGCAGTACCGATAAAAATCGCTGATCGCCCCAATAACTAGTTAAAACAACAAAAAAAAAAAATTTGTAGACGCTATAACTTTTGCAAAAACCAAACACTAAACGCTATTTGCGATTTTTTGGAACCAAAAAGATGTAGAATACGTATCGGCCTAAACTGAGGGGTTTTTTTGTTTTTTCAATATATATTTTTGGGGATATTTATTATAGCAAAAAGTAAAAATAATTTTTACATATGTGGGCGGGACTTACGCAAGTCCCGCCCACATATATAAACATCGTTCAAACCACACATGTGAGGTATTGACGCGTGCGTTAGAGCGAGAGCAATACTTTTACCACTAGACCTTCTTTGTAACTATAAACTGGTAACCTGGAAAAAAAAGAAAAAGGTCGCCTATGGGGATATTCACGGAATTCATTTTGGCCCCATTGCAGGAGTGTTTCCAATAGTAAAGCATGACATGTAAGGTATCTATTTACTCAGTGTAACATCATCTTTCACATTATCCCCAAAAATTGGGCTCACTTTTGTGTTTTGTTAATTTTTAACCACTTGAGCCCGGACCATATTTCTGGTCAATGACCGGGCAAGTTTTTGGGATTCGGCACGGCGTCGCTTTAACTGACAATTGCGCAGTCGTGCGACGTGGCTCCCAAACAAAATTGGCAACCTTTTTTTTCACACAAATAGATTATTAAATGTGCGTGTTTACTTCTGTTTTTAACACCTCCCCTTCAGGCTGGAAAGCATCAGATCAGGGGAAACAAAAAAAAAAAAGCTCTCATTCCATTGCAGCTTGGTTCCTACATGTGTGATGAACTGAGCATGCTCAAACACTTAGAAAAAAAATATCCTTTCTTTTTAAAAGGTGAAAAACACTCATTGGATGCTCATAGAGCGTGGTTTGGATTAATTGCAGGTGTGCCCAATTACAAGCTCACCCAAACTAGAGACTGCAATTTGTTCATGTGATTCCAATTGCTTCATTACTAGCACTGTTATAAAAAGCTTGGATCGATCAGTCCTCAGCTGCCCTCAGAAGGGGCAGGCTGGCAGAAATGCTGTTGCTAAACACAAATGTGGTTTGTTGCATGGGTTTTGTTTTATTTTGCCAATGGTTTTGGTTTATTTTTAAATGATGTTCACTTTGATGTATTTGTCTATGTGGCCTTATTTTATGAAAAATGTGTAAAGCTATGGTTAATTAGAATTTTGAAATGTATTTTTGTTTGTGTTTGTTTGTTTGTCTTTTTTTGCTTTCCTTGTTTTGTTGACCAATAAAAATTACTTTAAAATTGTTAAGTTTGTCTTTTGTTACTTTTTTATGCTACATATGTTGACAGCTGCAGCTGAACTAGGTTAGGGCCTAACAAATTATGTGTGATTTTTGTCTAAGCTTATTTCCTGGTGTGTAATCATGAAATGTTTGCCATGTTTATTCTCCCTGACTTTAAAGACAAAAACTGGTAAGTATTTTATTTATTCTGCAGTGGTCCTCAGCCCTCAAGTACCCCCGACAGGACATGTTTTGGGGATTTCTCTTATCAAGAATTGCTGTCCAGACTATTTTAAAGCACATGTGCAAGATGAAGGAAAACCTGCAAACATGGCCTGTGGGGGGGGGGGGGGGGGGGGGTTTGCTATTGGTGGACAGGCTTGACGTGCTGATTTACAGCACTGTGCTTAAATCTAGCGCAAGGCAATCCTATTCAAATTGTGGGTGTTTGAGGGAAGCCAAGTGAGTGTTAGAACCCCTGCTTTGTGTTTTTTTATTTTTGTGTTGAGCTTTGTGTCCCTTTTCTTAAAATTGGCTTCACTTCCTGTCACACAGCTGAACAGGAAGTGAGGTTAAAACCCTACCAGTGTCATTTCTTGGGGACACCGGTCAATCTAACTAGTGTCCCCATTAAGCAAATTGCACTCCAGCACTGCTGTGTACACCCCAAATCATGGGTCTTCAAACTACGGCCCTCCAGTTGTTCAGGAACTACAATTCCCATCATGCCTAGTCATGTCTGTGAATGTCAGTGCATTACAAGGCCTCATGGGATGTGTAGTTCTACAACAGCTGGAGGGCCGTAGTTTGAGGATCCCTGCCCCAAATGATTATTTAGTTTGGGGTTTAGTAAAGGCAAAGCCACTCTGCAGTACAAGCATAGTTGCTGAAAATCAGAGAGGAAGCACTGATGGTTTTAACATCCAATCCTGTAGAAGCAAAGTTGTTTTGTTTTCTTCCTTGCTTTGCACTTGTAGGAGTGGATTTGCCTTTAGTAAATGGACCCCAAAGTCCAAGATCCCTAATAATTTGGGGTGTACACAGCAAAATGCTAGAGTGCAATTTACATAATGGGAAACTATTTAGATTGATCTCTGTGTCCCCAAGAAAATATATTAGTAAGGTTTTACCCTCACTTCCTGTTTGGCTATGTGACAGGAAGTGAATGAATTAGAAAGGGTGAAGACACCTCACAAATGTTGTCACTATCAGGGGTGCAGACATCCCCAAAAAAATGAGCAGATAATACTTATTTGCAAATTAATAATTTTTTAGTTAACATTGGGTGGGGTGCTCTAACACACACATTCCTACATATTAGCAACGCTCTATCCTGGCCTATTGGCATGGTTATATTTTCTTAGGGCTCTCAATAAAACTCTATGAAATTTGTGCTTAAACTAGAACCAGGGGCGGACTGACAACTCATGGGGCCCCTGGGCAATAGAAGATTATGGAGCCCCTCTGGCTTACAGATGACCACCACGCCAGGAGGTAGTGCAGAGGCGGGCAGCTAAAATCTTGGGATATTCACATTAAAAGCATGTCATTTTCGGACATATCAGGGACAGATCTAAAAAAAACACAGATTTTTACATACTGTCCCTGGTTTTACTGAGCCTGGCAACCCGGATGGGGCCCCCTAGTGGCATGGGGCCCTCGGGCAGTGCCCGAGTGACTCAATGGTCAGTCCGCCCCTGACAAGAACTATAATCAACAAGTTTTATTTTCTTTCATTTTGGATAGAGTGAGGGAGGGTTATAGGCCCTGTCAGTTTATTTTGTATTATCTGTGTCCAATTGGGGAGATTTGCCTTCACTTCCTGCCCCATAGCCAAACAGGAAGTGAGAGAAAAACTATGCAAATTAACCACTTCCCGCCCAGCCTATGGCCGATTTACGTCCGGGAAGTGGTTACACAATCCTGACAGGACGTCCTGCAGGATTTCATGCCGCACGCGCCTGTGGGGGCACGCAGCGCGGCGATCGGTGATGCGGGGTGTCAGTCTGACACCCTGCATCTTCGATCTCGGTAAAGAGTCTCTCACGGAGACGGAGACTCTTTACCACGTGATCAGCCGTGTCCAATCACGGCTGATCACGATGTAAACAGGAAGAGCCATCGATGGCTCTTCCTCACTCGCGTCTTACAGACGCGAGTATAGGAGAGCCGATCGGCGGCTCTCCTGACAGGGGGCGTTCGCGCTGATTGTTTATCAGCGCAGCCCCCCCTCGGATCACCACACTGGACCACCAGGGATGCCCACCCTGGACCACCAGGGTGTGCAAAAACAAAAAAAATATAGAACAAAAAAACAAAAAGCATTAAAAAATAAGAAAAAAGATGCCAATCAGTGCCCACAAATGGGCACTGACTGGGAAAATCAGTGCCACCCCACAGTGCCCATCCATGCACAGTGCCCACCTGTGCCACCCATAAGTATCCATCAGTGCCACCCATAAGTGCCGCCCATAAGTATCCATCAGTGCCACCCATAAGTGCCGCCCATCTGTGCCGCCCATGAGTGCCCATCAGTGCCGCCTATGAGTGCCCATCAGTGCCGCATAGCAGCGCCGCCAATCAATGCCACCTCATCTGTGCCGTCAGTACTACCTCATCGATGTCCATCAGTGCCATCTCATCGGGGCCCATCAGTGCCGCCATATCAGTGCCCGTAATTGAAAGAGAAAAACTTATTTACAAAAAAATTAACCTAAAAAAAGAAAAAGGTTTTTTTGTTTCAAAATTTGCAGTCTTTTTTTAGTTGTTGTGCAAAAAAAAAAACGCAGAGGTGATCAAATAACAACAAAAGAAAGCTCTATTTGTGGTGAAAAAAGGACGCCAATTTTGTTTGGGTACAGTGTTGTATGACCGCGCAATTGCCATTCAAAGTGCGACAGTGTTGAAAGCTGAAAATTGGCTTGGGCGGGAAGGTGCGTAAGTGCCTGGTATGGAAGTGGTTAAGGGAATCCAGTGCCCCCCCAGAACTAGTGTGTGGGTCCCCTGAAAATTACTGGGCGGGGTTATACAAAAACAGGGTGTGACCTTGACAGGAAGGGGTGGGTCATTTTTCTATTAGGAGGTGCAGATATGTAGTCAGGCCTAGGGCAGAACCAAACCTTAATATACTACTGCATATTAGGGCTTATTTAGACCGGAACCCGATTTACAGCGTGTTTTTATATTGTGGGAGGAAACCCACGCAGGCACAGGGAGAACATGCAAACTCCATGCAGATGCTGTCACGGGCGGGATTCGAACCAACGACTCTTTTGCTGCTAGGTCAAAGTGCTATACACTACACCACTGTGGTGAACGAACATGATTGCAGCTGAAAGCATGAGATCTTTTTTTTTTTTTTTCAATACCATGCTTTCCAGCCTTATTGACCCCGCCTCTCTCCATAAAGAGGACCTGTCACACACTAGTCCTATTACAAGGGATGTTTACATTCCTTGTAATAGGAAGAAAACTGATCATTTTTTTTTTATTTTTTTATTTCAGTGTAAAACATTATAAAACTAAATAAAAATAAATAAGAAAACCCCAAAAAAAATGTTTAAAGCGCCCCGTCGCGACGAGCTCGCGCACAGAAGCAAACGCATACGCGAGTAGCGCCCGCATATGAAAACAGTATTCAAACCACACAAGTGAGGTATCGCCGCGATCGTTAGAGTGAGAGCAATAATTCTAGCCCTAGACCTACTCTGCAACTCAAAAAATGCAACCTGTAGAATTTTTTAAACGTCGCCTATCGAGTTTTTTAAAGGGTAAAAGTTTGACGCCATGCCACGAGCGGGCGCAATTTTTAAGCGTGACATGTTGGGTATCATTTTACTCGGCGTAACATTATCTTTCACAATATAGAAAAAAAGTGGGCAAAATGTATTGTTGTCTTATTTTTTAATTCAAAAAAGTGATTTTTATCCAAAAAAAGTGCGCTTGTAAGACCGCTGCGCAAATACGGTGTGACAAAAAGTATTGCAATGACTGCCATTTTATTCCCTAGGATGTCTGCTAAAAAAAAATATATAATGTTTGGGGGTTCTGATTAATTTTCTAGCCAAAAAATTGTGATTTTCACATGAAGGAGAGAAGTGCCAGAATTAACCCGGTGGGCAAGTGGTTAAAGTACTCATGGCTATAAAGAATAGAGTCATTGCTCATTAAAAAAAAAAAAAAAAAAGGGGGTCCCTCCAAATTAAATTACCAGGCCCTTCAGGTCTGGAATGGATATTAAGGGGAACCCCGCCGTAAAAACCAAAAAAAAAAAAGACGTGCGGTTCCCGGCAAATATCCATTCCAGACCCTTCAGGTCTGGTGTGGATTTTAAGGGGAACTCCACCCCAAATTGAAAAAAAAAATGGCGTGGAGTCCCCCTAAAAATCCACACCAGACCCTTATCCGAGCACGTTGACCTGGCCGGCCGCAGAAAAGAGGGGGGGACAGAGTGCGGCCCCCCCCCCCTCTCCTGAACCGCACCAGGCCACATGCCCTCAACATGGGGAGGATGTCCCCATGTTGATGGGGACAAGGGTCTCATCCCCACAACCCTTGCCCAGTGGTTGTGGGGGTATGCGGGCGGGAGGTTTATCAGAATCTGGAAGACCCCTTTAACAAAGGGGACCCCCAGATCCTGACCCCCCCCTGTGTGAAATGGTAATGGGGTACATTGTACCTCTACCATTTCACCCCAAAAAAAATGTCAAAGTGACAAAAATGACAGTAGCCGGTTTTTGACAAATCTTTTAATAAAATCTTCTTTTCTTCTTTCCTTCGGGGTTCTTCCGCTGCTTCTTTCTTCTCGTCAACATCTTGCCCGACGTGTTCTTCTATCTTCTCCGTCCGTCCTTCCGCCTTCTGGTCCCGCATCTTGCCCGTTGTCTTCTCCGTCCGCCTCCTCGTCCGCATCTTGGGTCTTCTGCGGTCTTCTTCTCGGTCCGCCGCCTTCTCGTCCCCTGCGTTTGAATTGTAATTGGCCGCCGTTTTCCCGCTCCTGGGACCCGCCCCCCTCTGACGCCACAAGTAAACTCCTTAGAAGGTCATGTGCGTCAGAGGGGGGCGGGGTCGCAGAGCGTCACACAGCGGGGGAATTCAATTTCAATCGCGCCGCCCGGAGAAGAAGTTCCCGCCGTGTCACACTCATGTGACCCCGCCCCCCTCTGACGCACATGACCTTCTAAGGAGTTTACTTGTGGCGTCAGAGGGGGGCGGGTCCCAGGAGCGGGAAAACGGCGGCCAATTACAATTCAAACGCAGGGGACGAGAAGGCGGCGGACCGAGAAGAAGACCGCAGAAGACCCAAGATGCGGACGAGGAGGCGGACGGAGAAGACAACGGGCAAGATGCGGGACCAGAAGGCGGAAGGACGGACGGAGAAGATAGAAGAAGACGTCGGGCAAGATGTGGACGAGAAGAAAGAAGCAGCGGAAGAACCCCGAAGGAAAGAAGAAAAGAAGATTTTATTAAAAGATTTGTCAAAAACCGGCTACTGTCATTTTTATCACTTTGACATTTTTTTTGGGGTGAAATGGTAGAGGTACAATGTACCCCATTACCATTTCACACAGGGGGGGGGTCAGGATCTGGGGGTCCCCTTTGTTAAAGGGGTCTTCCAGATTCTGATAAACCTCCCGCCCGCATACCCCCACAACCACCGGGCAAGGGTTGTGGGGATGAGACCCTTGTCCCCATCAACATGGGGACATCCTCCCCATGTTGAGGGCATGTGGCCTGGTGCGGTTCAGGAGAGGGGGGGGGCCGCACTCTGTCCCCCCCTCTTTTCTGCGGCCGGCCAGGTCAACGTGCTCGGATAAGGGTCTGGTGTGGATTTTTAGGGGGACTCCACGCCATTTTTTTTTTCAATTTGGGGTGGAGTTCCCCTTAAAATCCACACCAGACCTGAAGGGTCTGGAATGGATATTTGCCGGGAACCGCACGTCTTTTTTTTTTTTGGTTTTTACGGCGGGGTTCCCCTTAATATCCATTCCAGACCTGAAGGGCCTGGTAATTTAATTTGGGGGAACCCCTACACATTTTCTTGTTTGTTTTATGAATGAATCCCTTTAGAATTGTCAGAGCCGACAATTCATTATAGCCGCGTGTGAATTTTTAAATGACTTTTTTCCTTCAGAATGTCACTTTGTGCAGGGGGAGTTCTAAGTGCGGGAAAAATGCGCTATTTCACATGCTGACATTACACCCCCCCTAGGTACGAAATTTAAAGGAATATTTCACTTTTATTGTTTCACTTTAAGAATTATTAATTTCACTGCTCCCGAAAAAACGGCCGTTTTAAAAAATAAAAAAAGCATTGATACATGTTCCCTGGGGCAGGACTGAGGTCCCCAAACACTTTTTAGGACTAAACTTGCAGATTAGCCTTTAAAATGAACACTTTTGATTTCTCCCATAGACTTCTATAGGGAGTTCGGCGCGGCTTTACATATTAGTTTCAATGCGCCGGCTGCTACGCTGGTTCATGCGCCTGATTAAGCCTCCACCCGGAGTACTAATTAATGCATGAACCAGCGCAGCGCACATAGCTTAGTAAATCAGGCCCATAGTGTCCAAACGGATGATTTATTGCATGATCACAACACAAAGAGAGTGCAATGTTTCGGAGCCATGCAGGGCCCCTTCGTCAGGCATCACGCCTGATGAAGGGGCCCTGCGTGGCTCCGAAACATTGCACTCTCTTTGTGTTGTGATCATGCAATAAATCATCCGTTTGGACGCTATTTACATCGTTCCATGGTGTGCTGGCAAATATTTCTACTGTAACGTGCACCAGTATCCAGCTGGTTGTTGCTATGAGCACCTAAACCCAAGAGCGTATCCAGGAACGTGTGCGATGGCAGTATGAAGTATGACATAAGACACATAGAGCCATGACTCAGCCCCACCCCCTGATTTCTTCTCATTGGCTCACTGACTGTGATTGACAGCAGTGGTAGCCAATGGCTTTCGCTGATGTCTCAGCCAATGAAGAGAGAGAGACCCCGGACAGCTTAGGCTCTCATGCACATCTCTGGGTCACGAGGCGGCTCAGGTAAGTATTATGGGGCTGTGGGAGAGATGGCACAGAAGGTTAAAGTCTGTTCTGTTAATCTGCTGTATGGGGTGTACGTCAACCTTTTGTGAATTACTGGTGTCTACCAGCATTGAAACTCTGTCCCTAAACCAAATTTCTACTGAAAAGATGTGTCAGGCAGAATCCAGGCAGGGCCAGTGCAAGGGTTTTTACTGCCCCCCAACTAATCATCCCACCACCTGCCTGTTATGTAATGGGGCACAGCATGAAGGATGTAATGCTGCATTTAGCATTTTTATCAAACTGCCTCTGAATGGCATGTGTAATTAAGGGCAGATTTATTCACATAATGTGATGGGGCACAGCGTGAAGGACATCAGACAGCATTGAAAATGTAGCTGTACTGAACTGCCACTAAATAACAGTGTGTAATGAGTGGATGGGGTTATGCATCCACTGTTTCCCTCCACTGGCTACAGGCAGGTGGCAGGTGAGGCAAGCTAAACGTTCCACACTGCACCCGGTAGAAAAGAAGGTGCAGCATTAGGGAATGGAGAACAGGTATTTAAAAAATCTGAATCTACCAACAAGTGACTAGGGATTTGGATTATAAAAGAGAAGTTTGCCATTTTAGTAAATCAACCCCTATGTGTTTTTGTTTTCTAATCACAGAGTGCGAAATCTGGTGCATAGAAAACAGCTTTTTGGTTTTATTGTCAAAGCTTAATTGAAGAAACTGATGTCAGAAGCTGATTGGCTACCATGCACAGCTAAACCAGATTTTACATTCTCTAGGTTTAGTAAATAAACCCCACAATCACCTACAGTAGGTGGATGCAGAATCAGCAAAAAACGCGGAGAATCACGGCGGGAAAAAAGAGAACAAGTTCAAATTTTTTATGTTCGCAGTTGGGAAAACTGCTATGGAGCATACACACGGATGGATTTCCCGACCAAAAGCAAACATGGCAGTTTTCTCAGCTGCTGGTGAGGCATCTGGGTGGATCCCGACAATAAAGGACACATAGATGAGGAGCTCTGTGATGTAAGCCGACAATGAACTTTAGCATGCCGTCGGCTGAATCTGGGTCACAGGAGTGCAGAACAAAGTGCACTCCTGTCACCCACAGGCACAGTAGGCCCAAAAGAGCTTTGGCCCTATTTCTCCTTGAATATGATATGTGAGATTAGTTAGAGAGGTGCCATAAGTGTGAACTGCAGAAAGGATTTTTATTTAAAGAAGGTTCTGGTGCATCATTAGTAACAGAGCGAGCAGTAGAAGATGGTGGTCTCAGCGGGGGGCATCGATAGTTTAAAAAAACTATTAGATAATAGACATGTGCACACTGAAATATTTTGTTTCTGAATTTCGTTTTCATCCGAAAAAAACATTTATTTCGTTACTCCCGAAATGTGTTTTTATTTATTTCGTTTTTCGTTAAAAAAATGCATTCGTCCGAAAATCCATATTAATTCAGGTCTAATCTGTCATTGAAGGCTTATGGTGTCTGTCGAATGTTCTAAGAAGATTCGACGGAATCTTAAAAAAAAAAAAAAAAAAAAGATTTGACGGAGCAATGAAACTGTACGATGCCGCAATCGTACATTTCCGGTCGAATGTTCCGCCTACAAGCTATAGAGGAATTCTAATGTATGACTAATAATAATTATATTTATTAATTATTATTACTAGTCAACCAACATTAGAATTCTTCTATAGCCTATGGGCAGAGCATTTCACCATAAATGTCCGCTTGCTGCGATCGTATGTTTTTAGCTACTTTGTTGAATCTTCATGTTTCTCTATGTCTAATCTTTTCTCTCTATGTCGAATCTTTTCTCTCTATGTCAAATCTTTTCTCTTTATGTAGAATAATATTGGACTAATAGAGTTAAGGTTATGCACATTCGACCGCAACGAAAATAAAACATTTGTTTATGTCAGATCTTTCGTTTTTCGTTTTCTGTGCTTTCGTGATCGTTTTAAAACGAAAATACCTGAAATTCGGACGAAAATGCATTCGGACGAAAACGAATGCACATGTCTATTAGATAAGCACCTGAACGACCACAACATATAGGGATATGCAAGGTAATACTGACATATAATCACACACATAGGTTGGACTTGATGGACTACCTCACCTATTATGTAACTATGTAAGATAGCTGAGTAGCCTTACTCACAGTATTTGAGGGGGGATGCCAAGGTATGCAGCATGACTCTTGCAGCTCCGGGGATCGTGAAGACTCTGCAGGGAGAGAAGAGACTGGTGCACCAGGAGAGGGTTGATAGCAAGTTTTGGCAGGAGAGTGAGCAAATCTGCTCAGTTCAGAAGCTGTATCTCTCTGCTTAGGCTTGGTGACTCTCTGAGGCAGTGCGGCCCTGCCATGTTGGATCTGCCGGTCAGTTGGCTCCCCCTCCTCTCTAGAGGATGTCATGGTCCCAAACCTTCTGGTGCAGTGACAGAGATGGGTAAGCACAGCTTGTCTCCCTGTATAAGCAGCTCTGTGTGGGGAAGTCTGTAGTTCCCCAGGGAAGGATATTAGACAGGATGCTGGACAGAGATGGGGTCTCTGCTCCCACTCAAGCCACACCCCTAAGGATTCAGGTTTTACTGCCCCCCCCCGCCTGGCAACCTAAGGCGGCTGCCTAAGCTACATTATGCCGGCTCTGGTCCTGATTCAAGGTTGGAACTAACATGTGAAAAGGTTTTTGGTCCAAATCTTAGGGCTCAAAACACAATAATAAAGTAATAACAAAATAAGTATTCTGCTCTTTCATTATGATCTGTTGGGTGATATTTAATAATTACATTAATCCTAGATAAAAACGGGTCCTTGGTGTAAGTTTAATCTTTGAGCCAACTACATGTATAGGGTTTTGATGATTTTATGATATGTTATAGACCAACATAAAGTGGCACATAGTTATGAAGTGGAAGGAAAAGTCAATACTTTGTAGAACTAACTTTCACTGCAATTACAGCTGCAAGTCTTTTTGGGGATGTCTCTACCAGCTTTGCACATCTAGAGTGACATTTTGCCCATTCTTATTTGCAAAATAGCTCAAGCTCTGTCAGATTTGATGGAGAGCATCTGTGAACAGCAATATTCAAGTCTTGCCACAGATTCTCAACTGGATTTAGGTCTGCACTTTGACTGGGCCATTCTAACACATAAATATGCTTTGATCTAATTCTAAATCATTAAATTGTAGGTCTGGCTGTATGTTTAGGGTCGTTGCCCTGCTGAAAGGTGAACCTCTGCCCCATCTCAAGTCTTTTGCAGACTTTAACAGGTTTTCTAAGCTTGCCCTGTATTTGGCGCAATCCATCTTCCCATCAACTCTGACCAGCTTCCCTGTCCCTGCTGGAATAAGTATCCTTACATCATGATGCCGCCACGGTGGGGATGGTGTTTTTAGGGCGATGTGCAGTGTTAGTTTTCCACCCCACATAGCGTTTTGCTTTTAGGCCAAAAAGTTACATTTTTGTCACACCCTCTTTAACCACTTAAGACCCGGACCATTACGCAGGTAAAGGACCTGGCCAGTTTTTGCTATTCGGCACTGCGTCACTTTAACTGAAAATTTCACGGTCCTGCGACGTGGCTTCCAAACAAAATTGGCGTCCTTTTTTTCCTACAAATAGAGCATTCTTTTGGTGTTATTTGATCACCTCTGCGGTTTTTATTTTTTTCGCTATAAACAAAAATAGAGCGACAATTTTATAAAAAAATCAATTTTTTTTAATTTTTGCTATAATAAATACCCCCAAAAAAGATATACATTTTTTTCTCAGTTTAGGCCGATACGTTTTCTTGTACATATTTTTGGTAAAAAAAATCGCAATAAGCGTTTATCGATTGGTTTGCGCAAAATTTATAGCGTTTACAAAATAGGGGATAGTTTTATTGCATTTTTATTAATATTTTTTTTTACTACTATCAGCGATCTTTTTCGTGACTGCGGCATTATGGCGGATACATCGGACAATTTTGACACATTTTTGTGACCATTGTCGTTTTCACAGCAAAAAAATGCTATAAAAATGCATTGTTTACTGTGAAAATGACAATTGCAGTTTGGGAGTTAACCACTAGGGGGCGCTGAAGGGGTTAAGTGTGATCTCATATGAGTTTCTAACTGTAGGGGGGCGGGGCTGGACGTGTGACGTCATTGGTCTTCTTTCCCTATATCAGGGAACAGACGATCAATGACAGCGCCACAGTAAAGAACGGGGAAGCTGTGTTTACACACAGCTCTCCTCGTTCTTCAGCTCTGGGGACTGATCGCGGGACTATGGTGGCGATCGGGTCCGCGTGTCCTGCGGCCACGGTCACGGAGTTTCAGACTGGGTCGCGAGCGCGAGCCCGCGACCCGCGGCTGGGCACTTAAAGAGGACGTACAGGTAAGTGCTTGTGCCCAGCCGTGCCATTCTGCCGACGTATATGTGCAGGAGGCGGTCCTTAAGTGGTTAACATGTTTTCTGTGTCCCCCCCTGGCTTCTCGCAAATTGCAAACAGTGCTTCTTATGTCTTTTTTTAAACAATGGCTTTCTTCTTGCCACTCTTCCATGTCCTGTGGACAGATTCTCCCACCTGAGCTGTGGATATCTGCATCTCTTTCAGAGTTATCATGGGTCTCTTGGCTGCTTCTCTGATTAATGCTCTCCTTGCCCAGCCTGTCAGCTTTGGTGGACGGCCATGTCTTGGTAGGTTTGCAGTTGTGCCATACGCTTTCCATTTTCAGATGATGGATTTAACAGTGCTCTGTGAGATGTTCAAAGCTTGAGATATTTTTTTATAACCTAATCCTGCTTTAAACTTCTCCACAACTTTATGCCTGACCTGTCTGGTGTGTTGCTTGGCCTTTGTGATGGTGTTTGTTCACTAAGGTTCTCTAACAAACTTCTAAGGGCGTCACAGTACCGCTGTAATTATACTGAGATTAAATTACACATAGGGGGACTTTATTTGCTAATTAGGTGACTTCTGTAGGCAATTGGCTCCACTAGATTTTAGTTAGGGGTATCAGAGTAAAGGGGGCCAAATACAAATACATGTCACTCTTTTCCCATATTTATTTGTAAAAAATGTTGAAAATCATTTATCATTTTCCTTCCATTTCACAATTATGTGCCACTTTGTGTTGGTCTATCACATAAAATAAGTGTGACTCTGAGTAGGAGAGAGGTATCCAGGGGTACTTTTGAAAGGAAAGCATTAACCCTAACTGTAGCCGTTTGCCGACCAGCCGCCGCAGTTTTACGGCGGCAGGTCAGCTCTGCTGGCCGAGATCACGTAGCTATACGCCATCTCGCCGAGCAGCCAATAGGGGCGCGATCACCGCCGGGCACCCGCGATAGCTCGTTACAGAGCGAGAATCGGGAGCTGTGTGTGTAAACACACAGCTCCCGGTCCTGTCAGGGGGAGAAACGCCAGATTGTCTGTTCATACAATGTATGAACAGCGATCAGTCATTTCCCCAAGTCAGTCCACCCCCCCCTTCAGTTAGAACACACCCAGGGAACATACTTAACCCCTTCCTCACCCCCTAGTGTTAACCCTTTCCCTGCCAGTGGCATTTTTATAGTAATCAATGCATTTTTATAGCACTGATCGCTATAAAAATGCCAATGGTCCCAAAAATGTGTCAAAAGTGTCCGCCATAATGTCGCAGTACCGATAAAAATCGCTGATCACCGCCATTACTAGTAACAAAAAAAATATTAATAAAAATGCCATAAAACTATCCCCTATTTTGTAAACGCTATAACTTTTGCGCAAACCAATCAATAAACGCTTATTGCGACTTTTTTTTACGAAAAATATGTAGTAGAATACATATTGGCCTAAACTAAGGAAAAAAATATGTTTTTATATATTTTGGGGGGATATTTATTACAGCAAAAAGTAAAAAATATTATTTTTTTTCAAAATTGTCGCTCTATTTTTGTTTATAGCGCAAAAACTAAAAACCACAGAGGTGATCAAATACCACCAAAAGAAATCTCTATTCGTGGGAAAACAGGGCGCCAATTTTGTTTGGGAGCCACGTCACACGACCGCGCAATTGCCAGTTAAAGCAACGCAGTGCCGAATTGCAAAAAGTGGCCTGGTCTTTGACCAGCAATATGGTCCGGGGCTGAAGTGGCTAGCTAAAGCACCCACCTAAAGATCTCTTAAGAATTCACTTCTAGGGTCTTTTGATGCCTGAACATTGAAACGCTGATTTTAACATCTTTAAAGGCTTGCACATCCACCAGGAGCCACCTTCATTCTTTTCTAATGACAGTTGCAATTCATGTAGAACTTTCCCATGATAGACTGCCTCTCTCTATACATTTCATACATTTAATGACCTTGCACAGCCATGATGTATCCTTTAGGAAGAGAATCTTTTCAATGGCTACACTGGGATACAATATTTCAAATATTAGATGATGCCTAAGCATTCCTATAGCAAGTGCAATAGGCTATAAAGGAAGAATAATGCTAGAATGAGAGCTGACTGACAGAACGGAAGGCCAATGTTGCTCCACAGAAGGTAAGTTGGAACCATAGGTTCCTTACAGCATCTAAGTAAACAAGCAGATTTTTTTTTGCAAGATTAATTTATGATAGAAATATGACAAAATGTTACTAGTATTCTTTTGTGCTGCCTTTCAGTTGTTTGTGGGCATTTCTTCGGCGGCAGAGAAATGGCACTATATGATAGGAACAATAATTATTAATAGATTTGTAAGATTCTCTCTACAGGCCTAACAGGCTAATAATGCCAGAGCCAATGGGGCACAGTGTATAATTACTGTGGTGCAGCAGTGCAATAGAGAAGCAGCTGTGAACATCTGTCTTGGATTATGGCTTGGTGAGAATTTCAAGTTATCAATCCAAGGATTCAACTGTGTGAAGGGCAACTGAAGGAATGACTTGCAATGACTTATCTTTAAGGTATGCAAATCACCAAATCAGTTGGAAGGACTATGCATTTCAGTATCACCCATTAACAGCCACATAAGGAGCAGAATAAAAAGCATTAGACCGGATTAGGAAAATAAACTAGTAATGGTATGTGAAGGCTCAAATACTTAATATATTATTATAAATTACAAATACTTACAAAATTATTAGTCATAGGATTTTAGTCAATACAATTTACAAAGAAGAAAATAAATGTTTTGGTGCATAAATTTGCAGCTATGCAGATTCTTGTACAACTTGTAGCAATTTAATGAAACAAAAGTCAGTTTGGAACTGGTTAGTAAAGGATTTTGAAAAACATAGCACTTTTTACTTTCTCATGAATACGAATATAAAATAGTTTGGGGTAAATATATATCAAACTCCAATCGATCTTTCAGTACAGTAAGTAGCTGCAAAAAAGGCTGTAGGAGAACAACAGAACTGACATTCATCAAAGGATGAGCAAAGGTAAAAACAGTGGGGCAGATTCAGGTACCGCTGCGCACTCCTTACTGAGGCGCAGAATTCCGTTTTTGCCCTGCACCCCGCGAATTATTTGCGCTACGCTTCATTCACGAAGCAGTAGCCACGTAATTTGCGTGGGCGCTCCTCAAAAATGCCCGGCATAAGGGCGCGTAATTTAAATGATCCCGTAGGGGGCGTTGATCATTTAAATTAGGCGCGTTCCCGCGCCGAACGTAGTGCGCATGCTCCGTCGGGAAACTTTCCCGACGTGCATTGCGGCAAATGACGTCGCAAGGACGTCATTTGCTTCAAAGTGAACGTGAATGGCGTCCAGCGCCATTCATGATTCACTTACGCAAACGACGTAAAATTTAAACTTTGCGACGCGGGAACGACGGGTATACGTAGCATTGGCTGCCCCTGCTATTAGCAGGAGCAGCCTTACGCGAAACCCGACGTACGCAAACGACGTAAACTGCGTACGCAGGGCTCGCATAGGGTTGTGAATCGGCGTTAGTATGCAATTTGCATACTATACGCTGACCACTACTGGAACGCCCCCTAGCGGCCATCGTAAGAATGCAGCCTATGATATGACTGGCATAAGAGCCTTATGCTAGTCATATCTTAGGCTGCCGTCGGCGTAACGAGGTTCCTGAATCAGGAGCATTCGAAACGCCGGCGCAAGTAAGCAATTGCGCTGCGTAACTATGGTTACGCAGACGCAATTGCTTCTTGAATCTGGGCCAGTGTGTGTGTGTGTATATATATACGGTATGTGTATACAGTATCATTTTTGAATGGCAACTATTTATTATATACAGTGGTTCAGCAAACTAAGGAGCTCATTTACAATGGAGAGTAAATAGCTCTACCCACTCCACTATACTTTTCAAGGTTATTCAGTACCCCATCTTGCATTTTATGGCCTATTCATAAAATAGGCTGAAGTGTGTAGTCTACAGTGTTATATTGAGTACTCTTTACCTAATACAACAGAGAAAGCCTAAATTGGAAAAAAATTGGAAAAAAGAACGATCATATTACTTTGATGGGCCACGTGACAAGATTATATATATATATATATATATATATATATATATATATATATATATATACACACTTTCTTGTTGCATGCAAAGAACGTCGGCCTGGAGTTTAAGCGCTTCCCTCCAGACCGAGGCCCGCTTGGCCGGGTGGTTAAGGCCGTTGACATTGAGGGACACTATTTTAAGCGCCATGGTCACAGTGTGGGTGCGGATGATAACAGTACCTTAGTTCCATAAACTTCAGAGGCTCCAGGTTTTCGGCATCACTGACAGGCAGGGGGAAGATGGACGATCCAGTTCGGAGCGGTGCAGGGAGAGCAGCATGAACGGAGAGCAGACCATTCCAGGAAGAGGGAGGGAGGACGGGGAACAAAAAGAAAGTCAAAAAAAGAAAAGAAAAAAGCAAATAATGTAGTAAAAATGCGACTTGTCCATGCAAGAACCAGAGGGTAGGGTTTCTACCCACAACTGAGGGGGTAAACATAACGTGCGTACACGTACGCCAGGTCAAGGTGGGAACCTTGATGTTCAGAAAAAACTAACCATATAGGCATATTATGAGCTGGATTTGTTTTTGCCACTCTTCTTCCTCACCACTGTTTGCCATTCAGATTGGACTCCTATTTTCTCTGGGGACGAGGCACTAGGTTGTGATTGCTCCGGAAGGATGTCCATAGCTCTGAGTAGAGCAAGGCCCTCGTCTATACTCGTCACTACAGAGTTTTTTCCGTCATGAGTGATAGTGAGCTTTACTGGGAAACCCCAGCGGTAGGGGACATTATGATTCCGTAACGCTTTGGTTACAGGGATCAGAGACCTACGCTTTTGCATCGTAAATTGAGATAAGTCCGCATAGAGTTGGATGCGTTCAAATTGCTCAGGAAGTTGCTGCGTTTTGCGGAAAGTCATCATAAGCTGGTCCTTCACATGATAAAAATGCACCCGCATTAAAACATCCCGGGGGATATTATCAGGAAGGTGGGCTGGCTTGGGCAATCTGTGGATGCGATCTATCTGCAGTTCGGACTCCGGGACAGAGGGGAGGATTTGGTGAATCAAGTCCCGAGCATAGTGATGAAGTTGTGCTGGGAGGACTGACTCAGGGACCCCCCTAATTTTTACATTGTTCCTCCTCGATCTGTCCTCGAGGTCGGCCACCTTTGCCCTAAGCCAAGCTAGTTCTTCTGAGTGGTCAGCATGGGCATCAATCAGGGTATTATGAGAGCTGGCAAATTCACCCATTTTTTCCTCCACATGTGTGACACGCTCCCCCATTTCTCCCATCTCAGCCTTGAAGTTACGCATGCATTGCATCATATCAGCGTGCATGGAGCTACGTAGGGAAACTAACATGTCCTTTAAAGTTGTATCTGAAACCGCCTTACCTGAGGTAGGAAAGGCAGTGAATGGGTCAATCAGCTCCCTCGTGTCCTCCATGGAGTCCTGTCCAGGTCTCAGTGTCCCTGCATCTCCCTCCAAGCGGGGCTTAGATTTGGCAGGGCTTCTGGAGAGAGGAGTAGATGCTGGGGTGAGTGTCGCTGGAGACCTCCGTGACAAGCCTGCTTGGTCTCCTGGGCTGGACGCGGTCGAATGTGAGCCACGCGAGGAGGCCGGGGAGACAGTCTCCGGAGCGGCGCCATCTTGGTGTAGGCCGCGGCCCTTCGGAGGATAAAAGTCCTCCAATTTCCGCGGCTCCCTTGACTCCTTACGTTTGCGGGTCATACCGCTGCCGTCCGGGGTCTGATACGCGGAGAGTCCGAGTGGATGTGAGCTGTGGTAGTGCCTCTATCGTCGGCGGTTCCCGTGCCTGGAGCGGAGCTGTCGGATTACACGTCCATGCAGCTTCGCGCGGTAGCCACGCCGCCCACACTTTCTTGTTGCACAGGGCATACACCAGTTGTTGCAACACTGCAAAAACATACTGTGAAAATAACAGAACTCCAATACTAGTTATAATATAACATGATGCCATGGTACCATGTGTCAAACTTAAACTGAAACTAAACCTGCAGTCTAAAAATGAATAAATATCTAACATTTAACTGTTCAAGTATGTTAAAAACAGTCAACAAATTCCATTAGTTAAGTAGTGCCTACAGATAAAGTTGATATACTTTAACCAACTCAACCCAAAAAATTGGAATGTATACTGTACACCAATATGTTGCCACCTTTACTGGTGCCACCTCAGGAGCTGGAGTGCAGGCCATGTAAGACTTAACTTATGATTACATGCAAGGAAGCAACTGCAGTCTAGTAATGTTATTTTGAAAAAGCTCTAAAGAATGATCAATAAAGCTTTTTAAAGATGATGTCACTGAAGTGCAAATGCTTCCTTGCATGCACATAACATTTACATGGTGTATTTATTGCCATAAACAATATTAAAAAATTAACAAAAAAAAATCAATTAAACAAAAATTAGGATTTTTCATGTGGATTATGGGCCAGATTCAGAAAGAATTACGTTGCGCAGTGGCGGCGTAACGTATCCCATTACGTATCTCATTTACGTTACACCGCCGCAGGTTTACAGCATAAGTGCCTGATTCACAAAGCACTTACCTGTAAACTTGCGGCGGTGTAACGTAAATCCGCTCGGCGCAAGCCCGCCTAATTCAAATGGGGCGGGCACCATTTAAATTAGGCGCGTTCCCGAGCCAAGCGTACTGCGCATGCTCCGTCCATCAAATTACCCGACGTGCATTGCGCTAAATGACGTCACAAGGACGTCATTGGTTTGACGTTAACGTAAATGGCATCCAGCGCCATTCACGGACGACTTACGCAAACGATGTGAAATTTAAAATTTTGACGCGGGAACGACGGCCATACTTAACATTGCTTAGACCACCTAGGAGGCAGCCTTAACTTTACGACGCGTATCGCTACGGAAACTACGTAAATTTAGATCGACGGGCATCGCGGACGTTCGTGAATCGCCGTAACTAGTCATTTGCATATTCTATGCCGACCGCAATGGCCTCGCCACCTAGCGGCCGGCCTAGAATTGCAGCCTAAGATCCGACGGTGTAACACAAGTTACACCTGTCAGATCTTAGGGCTATCTATGCGTAACTGATTCTATGAATCAGCCGCATAGATACGACAATCGTATCTCAGAGATACTACGGCGTTTCAGGAGATACGCCGTCATATCTCTTCTCTGAATCTGGCCCCAAAGTAAGTAAATCCCTACATTGAAAACCTCTTGAAACCTATGAAATATTAAACCTACACAAATCAACTGTTCCAGCTGTTGTGCCTATGATTAATATCTCTTTAGGAGTATGCAGGTGGAATATGTCTTATTTAAACCTCAGACATCTAGGGCCTGTTTTTTTCTTTGCTATAAACATGTGCAGTGTAATTATGCCAGGATCAATATAGCTCTCTAAGGCCCCCAGAAAGAGAGTTGGAGATGTCTATAAGCCTGGCAAGGAATTTAAAAAAAATTGACTAATGATTTTAAATCAATCGTTCCACTGTAAAGAAAAAGAATCCACAAGTGGCATATATTTCAAATAACGGCAAATTTGTCCAGGACTGTCTGGCTTAGAGTTGACTGATGTGAAAAGAAGTCTTCAAAAACCCCACAATTTCATCACATGGTGTTCAGGTAACTCTTGCAACAGTCAGAGCCAAAGATATTGCATCAGATTAACCTGCACAAGAGGTGTGTTAAAAAAAAGCGTTTGCTGCCCAAAAAAAAAAAGAAAAGTAAAATTACCGCTTACCATTGAGCATATAGGCAAAACCATACCTTCTGAAACTATGCGCTGAAGACTGATTAATCAAAGATAGAGTTATGCGCGGTCATATGTACAAACATTTTAATGAAAATTAGTCCTAAAATACGTTCTCTTTTTTTTTGTTTCTTCCTTTGTGTGACATACTTGGTGATTCTGCCAGCCCCGGTGCTTTCCTATTTCAATTTGTCCATACTAAACATATATGCACCTTCTTCCCAGCATGGTCAGTTTTCTGCCTGTGATGGATGCACAGCCTACCTGTCCTTCAATGGCCAAGGCTTGTGCTGACATACCCCCCTGCACAGCTCTTCACTAGGAAAATCAGTGAATTATTGTTTCTCTACTTCCGCTGGCATGTCACCTCCCACCCCCACCTCTGCAAGCCCCTTATGCAGCTGAGAACATGTGTTAATGTATCTAACAAGACAAAAAGTATTTATGTTTTTTTATATATACACTGAGCAAAATTATAAACGCAACACTTTTGTATCATCATGAGCTGAACGCAAAGATTCACAACTTTTTCTATGTACACAAAAGGCATATTTCTCACAAATATTGTTCACAGATCTGTGATCTTGGAGGTGAAGATGCTGGATGTGGAGGTCCTGGGCTGGTGTGGTTTTACACGTGGTCTGCGGTTATAATTACGGTTGGATATACTGCCAAATTCTCTGAAACGCCTTTGGAGGTGGCAACAGCTCTGGTGGACATTTCTGTAGTCAGCAGGCCAATTGCACACTCCCTCAAAACTTGAGACAGCTGTGGCATTGTGCTGTGTGATAAAACTGCACATTTTAGAGTGGCCTTTTATTGTGGCCAGCCTAAGGCAATAATCATGCTGTCTAATCAACATCTTAATATGCCACACCTGTGAGGTGGATGAATTATCTCGGCAAAGGAGAAGTGCTCACTAACACAGATTTATTAAACAATATTTTTTAAAAAATAGGCCTTTTGTGTACATAGTTGTAGATCTTTGCGTTCAGCTCATGATAACTAGGGGCAAACTCAAAAGCGTTGCGTTTATAATTTTGCTCAGTGTATGTAAACAAATGTTTTGCCTTGCATTTCTATTTTAAACTGAATGGATTGTTTAAGGCAAGGATCCTCAAACTACGGCCCTCCAGCTGTTGCGGAACTACACATCCCATGAGGCATTGTAAAACTCTGACATTCACAGACATGACTAGGCATGATGGGAATTGTAGTTCCTGAACAACTGGAGGGCCATAGTTTGAAGACCCATGGTTTAAGGTAAGGGTTCACATTTACTGTACTTTAAGTGGCAATACCCTCTTTTGATGCCAAGTGTGTGCAGGGCCGTTTGAAGGAATTTGGGGGCCCCAAGCAAAATGGACATGAAGGTCCCCCAACCCCCCCCCCTGGCCCCCTCCCCTATGTTCTTTTTACTCCCCATGGGCCCCCCTCCCTCCTTTCCTATGTTCTTTTTACACCCCCACGGGTCTGTACCACGCGGCAGGAGATTCAGTTTCCTGTTCCCGGCCGGACTGAAAGAAAGTGAGCACTCAGTGTGCACTTCCTGTCAGTCTGGCCAGGAACAGAAAAACTGAATCTCCTCTACCGCATGGTACCCGTCCGGAGTCCAGACTGACAGGAGGAAGGAAGAGGAGCTCGGCCACGCTACAGAGAAGGGGAAGTGACGACTTGAGGCTGCAGTGCTGCAGGCTCTCTATAGAGCGCTCAGGCGACTGCAGTATATAGGAAGCGCGGCAAGGGCCCTTCTTGGGGCCCCAGGCCAGCTCAGGGCCCCAAGCAATTGATTGGTTTGCCTGCCTTGTAGCAACAAGCCTGAGTGTGTGTACCTACGTTTTCCATAGTACACATTACATCTACAGTATTAATATCTTTGTTGATCAAATTATCCAAAAGGCACGTTATTTTCTTGTTTTATTTTTCTATTCAGGCATATCACCTTTATATGTAGCTACTGTTTAAGTAAACAATCTAATGTTTGCCTGCTTAAAAATGCTGAAAAATATATGCTTTATATACTATAATATCTTTTCTGCCATAAAGTGTATCCCCCCGTCTGTTGTGGTGTGTGCATGTATATTATAGAAAATTTGGGAACAGAAGTTTTCTTTAACACAGAAAAAAAACTATGTGCATGATATACAACCTCTAAATATGCACGGCAATAAATCATATGTTCATTACTCTTGTTATATAATGGACCTAAATATTCCCCTAGTTATGATTTGTGAATTAAAGTACAGATTTTTTTTGTTTTAAAATCATATAACAGTTTGAACAGTGGATATAGTTCCTGTCTGTGCTTCTACTATGATATTTTCCTTGGTTTCCTTTGATTAGGTATAAACTCCTACCCTACAAGGCTATCTTATTTGCAGGCAAACAGAAACTGCGAGACACTGCAATTACAGGCTCGGAAAAGCTTTCCTTCTCAAATTTTTTAACAACCGAAAAATGTTTCTTTCTTCTCCTAGCCTTTAGCACCTTCCTGTCTGCCTTTCCAATTGCTAGTAGTGCAGTATGTACATTTTCATAATAAAACAATCTCATTGATTGACCCTTGAGAGACACTCCAAATGAAATGGGAAGGATTAACTTACAGTTGAAAGAATTATCTTAAAAGTGTCTTCAAAGCCTCCTGTTTAATGGACAAACCCTTGAAAAAAGACCAAGACAAAGATAGAGGAGCACAAAGGGCATGCTTATGCCAATTGATGCTTTGTACTACATGCCAGAGCTATTAAACGTAAGTGGATGTTAGGAGGCTATAGTGCTTTGTGTATACATGGGGTTAATTAGACATTGTCTGTAAAGCAAGAGACCTTGTCTAGAAAAAGGCCAGGGTGACAAGCCAAAGTCAAGTGACAATGCTTTTAAAACGCATGCAGTCAAATATACTGATCTGTCATTATTTCTACTTTATGTTCTTTCAAGACACAATAGTAACTTTTAATAGATGTGACGGGACAAAGTTAATTTTAGGAACTTTTATTACTTTCCCTAATACATTAAAGCAGTATTAACCAAAAAGCTATTGCAGCTTACCAATGTGATTGCTGCATTCGTTTTCTTTTTTAGGCTTTTATTCATCTATTTTCATCTGGTGATCCAGCCAGTAATTCTGTTGTTTTTTGATGGAAAAGCTCTCTTGCAGAGAAACCATTTAACACTGGCAGGTGTGCTTAAAATGTTCAGCTTTTATATTTTTATAGAGAAGAAGGTGCAGTGAAAAGGCCTACTGCTGCACTTCCGGCGCCAGGAAGCGTATTGACCCCTCAACCAAAGTGATAGTGAGGTGGTGACACACTATTTATAGGTGTAGAGACAATACCAATATGTGAATGGTGTTGTTCTAAAAAGCAGCTATTTAAAATAAATGGAGAACCATCTATAAAGTAAATACTAAAAATTATCAAATAAACGTGAACAATTGTTCAAAGTGATAAAAACAGCGCTATGAACAGGCAAGCCCTGCTCAGAAATAAATTTCCTGAATGAGTGATGGTGAGGTAGGTGATCGCTAAATGGTATATATGCACCTAATACCAAAAAAATGTAAATATAAATGCACCATGAAATGTGGATAAGTCACCCAAATAAGAAGGGTATAAGCTTACCACTGCAAATCTATAAATGATTTGCTTACAAACCATCCAATGATCCAGGTACTGCACGGGTTAAAACAACTCAGGAGGGGGTACATGTAAAGCAAAAAACACAAAATTCATAGTGCAGTATGCCTAAACAGTATCCCCAGCAAGGTGTGGAATAATCCTACTAGTTAATGCCCGTACAGTGTTAATAGAGTAAATGCACATAAATAAAGTGGTTTCACCGGTATCCTCCTGCCCACAAGGGCCGCGCGAGTGCTGCGGATGAGCTGGTATCGTTCCCTCGCTGTGGTTGGCGGTTGGTGGAGCGCGGTGGAACGCACTGTAGACTTCCGTGTAGCGTCTGTCTGTAGTCTGTTTTATATTTTTATGTAAAACCTTTATCCCAAAATAATTTAGTTTTTATTGTATTTAACCTCTCAGCGCAGAGCACACGCAAATATGCAGCCTCTGGGCAGCTGGGCCTTGTCGCAGAGTGGACACATAATTGCGTGCATTAGTGCCGACAGTACTGTGCTGAGAGAGCACAACTTTTACACTCCCAGCAAATCGATTGGAGGCTCACGGAAAGTTCTCAATCGTCATTTGCGGGAATTTTCTGATCATATGACATGTGGCCATAAGCCCCGCCCCACCTCCCGGCATAGCTGGTGCCAAGGGGTTAAATCTGCTAGTACTTCTAACAATCGCCTCCCATAAGACTGGCAATGCAGCAATTTATATCTGCCCCCTGTGCTCCTTCATCCACAGGTGTCTGTGTAATAAAGAAAGTGTTTTACTGGCTAGTTTACCAGATGAAAACAGAGGCAAAACGCTTAACCACTTAAGGAGAGAGCCTCGTTTTGAAATTTAGTGTTTACAAGTTAAAATGGTGTTTACAAGTTAAAATAATGCTAGAAAATTAATTAGAACCCCCAAACATTATATATATTTTTTTCAGACACCCTAGATAATAAAATGGCGGTTGTTACAATACTTTATGTCACACCGTATTTGCACAGCAGTCTCACAAGTGATTTTTTTGGGGAAAAATTTTACTTTTTTGGGAAAAATACACTTTTTTTACATAGAAAATAAGATAACAGTAAAGCTAGCCCATTTTTTTGTTATATTGTGAAAGATAGTGTTACGCCAAGTAAATTGATACCCAATCTGTCATGCTTCAATATTGTGCCATGGAATGGCGACAAACTTTGACCCTTAAAAAAAATCTCCATAGGCGACGTTGAAAAATGTCTACAGGTTACCAGTTTTAAGTTACAATAGAGGTCTAGAATTCTTGATCTCGCTCTAGTGATCACAGCAATACCTCACATGTGTGGTTTGAACGTTTTTATATGTGGGCATGACTTATGCGCTCACTTCTGCACGCAAGCTCGGTGGGACGGGGAGCTTTAAATTTTTTGTTTCTTATTTTACTTTTTTTTGTTACACTGTCTTTTGAAAAAAAAAAAAAAAGGGTCACTTGTATTCCTATTATAGGAAATGTAAATAAAAAGCATGACAGGACCTCTTTCATTTTGTGATTTGGGGTCAAAAAGACCTCAGATCTCACATTTACACTAAAGTGCAATAAAAAATAAAATAATGAAATGCCATTAAAAAAATAAACTTTCCCCTTTTAGAGCATTGTGCGGAAGTGATGTTTGACGTCGCTTCTGCCATCCAATGCTATGGAGCCGAGCGTAGGCCATAATTCCCTCACTCGACATCCAGCCTGTGAGGGAAGAGGACACCATCATCTCCGCTAATGATACCACTTTTATCTAAAAGCCGACCGCCCGCTGAAGAAGAGGATACTGGGATTATGGCAGTTAGCTGCTTCCATAACAACGGTATTCATCTTCAAACAGCCGTATAATGATGGTGGGCGGTTGGAAAGTGGTTAAAGAAAGGAAAACTAATACATCCAGGTAAGAACAGAGGGAATTTTTTTTGTTTTTTCTGCTACAGTGAATATTAATATTATCTGTATGTTCGAATATAAAATAATAAATTCTTTCTATTAAATAAGAAAAGAAAACCGAAGGAAAAAAACCTAAAAAAAACAAATACAGCCACTTTATCTAATGATTGGTAAGCTGCTATATATTACATGTTTGGTTTTGAGTTAATACTGCTTTAACTCCATCAATAAACCTTACTGTAAAAAACAATATTTTCCAAAATTAATCCATAAAGCCATACCATAATCCTGGAATACTTTTAAAGAGAAATACCATAGACTATTGAAAAAAGAAGGACATGTGGGACAGCAAAAGACTGCTTGTGAGTCTAATTTAACAAAGTATAGACAGGTACTATGCTTTTGCCAATACTGTACTTGAGTCACTAAATACCTGCTGTTTGTCCCTCTAACCCACATTGAATAGGCTCAGCATGTGTTCTACACCTTTGGAAATGTTGGGAAATAGACCTTTTTATGAAATTTGGTTTAGGAACTAAGGGGTTGATTTACTAAAACTGGAGAGCGCAAAATCTGGTGCAGCTGTGCATGGTAGCCAATCAACTTTTACCTTCAGCTTGTTCAATTAAGCTTTGATAAAAAAAAAAAAATGGAAGCTGATTGGTTTCTATGCAGAGCTGCACCAGATTTTGTACTCCAGTTTTAGTAAATCAACCCCAAAGTATGGTGTCCATTGACACATCATACATTGCGCAAATCAATTCAATGTTTACAGAGTCGAAAATTACTTTTTCAACATGAAGTTTTAAATACCTCCCAAAAGCAATAGAAAAAAAAAAAAGAAAATGTATCCAAAAGTTAAAAAAATCCTTAAAAATTACGAGAACAGCTTTGGAATCCTGCAAGGCTGTCTCGCCCAAGCTCTCCGACAGGCTGACTCAAATTTATATTATCCACCAGGCATATCTCACTCCCCTCCGGGTTGCCAAATATAGAAACACACAATCTACCCTCTGTCAGATGTGTGGGAGGGAGGTGGGTACGTTCTTTCACTTAATATGGTCATGCTCCAAAATACAAGGCCTGTGGACGCAAGTTGTAACCTTCCTCCACGATCACATGGGATCCCCGGTCACACTAGACCCAAAACAATGCCTACTTGGGGTGCTTCCAGATACCATAGACATTCCTGTATGAGACCTTGTTCTTGGTGCGGAAGGTTATTGCCCGGAATTGGAATGCGGCCCGGGCTAGGGGAGTGGAAGGTGGAGGTCAATAATAATCTACCGTATAAAAAAGGTTATGTATATTAACAGGGAATGTCCAGCCAAATATGACAAAATATGGGAACGTTGGTTACAAGACTCTGATACTTGTACATAAGGCGTCTTGAGTCTGTGTTGCCAGATGTGTGGTTTACCCCTTGATGGGTATGTACCTAGATTACCTACATGGTCAGCACCAGATATTGCTCTCTTCCTGTTTTTGTTATTTTTTCAATATGTTTGTTATTCATGACACCGGTTCTGAACTGTATGTGTTCTGCTTACTGTACAACCTCATGATATCATTGACACTTGGGATTTGTTATAATAAAGCTGGTTAAAGGGAAAAAAAATGACAAGAACATTTCTATACGGTTCTGGATTTAAAAAAGTATGATATTAGTTTTCAAAAAAATGTAAGCAATCAACAGTGTTGGAAATCAGGTAAATATAAACTTAGAAAAACTGAAACCATGAGGGGTTGTTGTAAAGCAAATTACTTGTCATTACTGAGGATTAGTTTATTGTCTCTGGGGACTTCACAACCACTTGCAGTGATTCACAGCTTTTTTCCCCCCTCTATAAGCAGCATAATATACATGCAGTAAACACCTCAAGACAGTGGTAATGAGCAAATATTTCCATGGTAACAGACAATGTTGCCAGACCCTCCAAATAGGAACATTTAGAGCCTGCATTTGTACTGTATGCTATGTATGGTGCAAAGGTAACTCAACATTGTTATTTAACTCATTTGAGGTAGGGACTTCTTTTTAACACTCCAATTTAAATTTTTATATGTCTGGTTAAATAACCCCAGACATGATATAAAACAATAATCTGCAGCAATTAAAAAAAAAAAAAAAAAACATTTATATATTTTACTTTAGTCTAAACTTTAGACAAAACTTTGCTAAAGGAGTTGAGAATGTCCACACAATGAGTTGTGTAAATAGTCAGTTTAATTGTCAATCACGTGAAAAGTACATTTATTTTTTATTTATTTCTTCTGCACATTATTGGATAAATGAAATGAATATTCACACGATTTATACCATGGATAGCCCAATAGATCAGTTGTTTGAAAACTAAAAGCTTTTTTTACTTTCACCTTAATTTTCTGTTCTCCTCAATAGACAGTTCATGGGATTTTCCTCATCTTAACCACTTACTTACTGGGAACTTGAACCCCCTTCCTGCCCAGACCAATTTTCAGCTTTCAGCGCTGAGGCACTTTGAATGACAATTGCGCGGTCATACAACACTGTACCCAAATGAAATGTTTATAATTTTTGTTCACACAAATAGAGCTTTCTTTGATTTTGTTAAAAATTTTTATATTTTTTTACATTTTGTTATAAAATCTTGCAATTTTGTATCCAAATACAGTTGGTTTAAAGTAGAATTATAGGCAAAATAGTTTTTTTTCTTCATTTTGGATAGAGCAAGGGAGGGTTATATCTGGTATGTACTCTGTCAGATTTTTTTTCACCATCTGTTAAAGAGGCACACTCTTGCATCTGAGCATGGTTCTATGGGAGTATATGGCTATTCTGTTACATGTCTAAAATAGAAACATAATTTTGGGTCTACTTAACAATTAAGCCCTGTACACACGATCGGAATTCCGATGGAAAAAGTCAGACAAACTTTTTCCATCGAAAATTCCGACTGTGTCTATGCCCCATCGGAGTAATTCCATAGACAATTCAGATGAATTCCATCAGAGTTTAGATAGAGAACATGTTCTCTTTTACTCTGATGGAATTCCGTCGGAATTCTGATGTGATTTTGGTCGGACAAGGGTCCGATCGTGTGTATGGGGTATGTGTGACTGTAATTACATGAGGCTGTGAAAAACCCTTAATTTGTTAAAAGCCCCAGTGAACCACCTGTGAATGGGTATTCTACTGCATATGTTGCACTTTCATAGAGGTTCCAGCATGCACTGCCAATTACATTTAATTATTTTTTTTTAAGTAAAAATGCTGATATGCCCTTTCTGCAGTGCACAAAAAACAAAACAAAAAACCCCCAAAAAAACACTGCTATTGTGTCTTCTAAGTTGTTCAACATACTGTAAATGATAAACTAGAACTGCACAATATCCACTGAAAATCAGTGAACACGTTCCTCAAGTCTGATGCCCTGTACACACGATCGGTCAATCCGATGAAAACGGTCTGATGGATTTTTCCATCGGTTATCCGATGAAGCTGACTAATGGTCAGTCTTGCCTACACACCATCGGTTAAAAAAACGATTGTGTCAGAACGCGGTGACGTAAAACAAAACGACGTGCTGAAAAAAAATGAAGTTCAATGCTTCCAAGCATGCGTCGACTTGATTCTGAGCATGCGTGGATTTTTAACCGATGGACGTGCCTACAGACGATCAGTTTTTATCTATCGATTAGGTATCCATCAGATAATTTTAAAGCAAGTTCCATTTTTCTTTAACCGATGGATAAATAACCGATGGGGCCCACACGATCGGTTTGGTCTGATGAAAACGGTTCATCAGACTGTTTTCATCAGACAAACAGATCGTGTGTACGCGGCATTAGTGTTAAGGTCAGACAACTATAACCGTGCAATTTTCTCTAAAAAAAAAAAAATGATAACCAAGGTTTTTTCTTATTAACTTTTAAACAACCATGGAAAGGATTAGAATCCGTGTCAGATTTCTGGATAGGTTCCTAGTGGGGAAATCTCCCCTCTTTTGCTGTTCCTATGGACATAAAGGAAGTGAAGAGAAACACCCAGTGGGGTTGATTTACTATAAAAGGGGGGGGGGGTGCAAAATGAGCTTTGACAAAAAAATAATTGGTTTCTATGCAGAACTGCACCAGATTTTGCACTTTTAATAAATCAACCCCACTGTTTTCAAAATGAAAGAACAGTTTAAAGATGAAGCTGATTTTGTGTCCCATGTGTCATTTGACCATAGTTAACTGAAGTTACCCAAAGATGTCAAGCACTGAAATAATTTTTACACATTAACATTATGGATACATGAATCACATGGGTTGTGAACTGATATTTCATCTGTCATTATTGATCATTTCATGTCATGTAAATGTCAATCATGTATTGACAGAAAATATAGTATATCAATATATACATGGTTAGTATACAAGACGTACTATACCAAATAGTGAGCAAGTGTGCTAGCTATGTGATTGATATTTTGATGGTAAAACTATCAAGTGTTTAGTTGACATCCAGTTCTGTTCATCTATAAACTGAAAATTATGCCTTAAACTGTGGTCAGGTGGCTTAGAAGGGCCAATCTTTAGTAGTTTTCTTATGTTGAAGCCCTGTTCCTAAAAAAAGAAAATCAGGTTTCTTAGCATACTTTGTTCTGAGTTTTGCTTAGTACACCATGCAGTGTGTGAACCAACAGAAACACCAATAGGATAGTATTGCTAATCCCACCTCATTGTGGCTCACCATTCTGGTTGCCTTTTCAAATAGCGACAAGATTTTGCTCATGTCCTAAATCAGCTACTATTGACGTGGTTATGGTATTTTTACCAGGTCTGTTTCACTGCTCTATTAAGCTGCAGACCACAACAGTGCTGCTGGCAACAGATATATTAAAAAACGACTCACACTGCAGAGCTCTTTCAGTTTTTTTGCATATTCACATGCTCATGCCCTGTCCTAACACTATCCAATTTCCTTTTAACCACACAGCTACATTCAATATTTTGAGTAAATTAGGAATAATTCCGCTCTGCAGACGGATGGAAAAACAGGATTTTCCTCCGTCTGCAGAATCGGAGGATTGTGGACACTGATGAGATCGGAGGATTGCGGACACTGATGAGATCGGAGGATTGCGGACACTGATGAGATCGGAGGATTGCGGACACTGATGTGAGCGGGTGTCAGCAGATGTTCATCCGCTGACACCCGCTATCTCATAGGAATTCATGTATGTCCCTTTTTCATCTGTAAACTGATGGATGAAAAAAGCGGGCTTACGGTCCGCAGGTGTGAAAGGGGCCTTAGACAGAACCAATAACTGAACAGTGAGGGTTGTAAACTAGGAGAATTTTTATTATTTAAATGTATTTAATTTATGTCACCTGCAGTAATAACAAGGTAAATTGTTTGCATAGCTTAGTGCTACATTCTGCATTTCACAATCATTCAGTGGCGGTGCGTCCATAGAGGGCGCAGGAGCGCCGCCCCCTCTCTCTCCTGCACCGCCACTGAATACAATAAACAGATTCATGCATTGCATGAATCTATTTATTGTTGCTGCCGCCCACTAATCAGATGGCCAGCCCCCTGGTGAGCGCCGGCCATCTGAATTACGGCAGCTGGTTGGCTTTGGAAGTGCCTATCAGAGCCAGCGGCTTTCCGATTACAGCCCTCAGGCTATAATCGGCTTCCAAATAGTTAGCCAGGGGACACACGGGGGTGCGTTCCCTGGCTAACAATGACAGGCGTCTCAGCCAATCAGGTTCACCGGTTCTGGTTACCAGTGACCTGATTGGCTGAAGCATCATCGAGGACAGGAGAAGACATTGAGGGACCGTGGAAGGAGGATGGCTGACCCCAGAAAGGTAGGTGCCGGGCGGGGGGGGGGGTGGGGGCCAGGGCTGTCTTAATAAGAGGGCACACCTGGGCACTGCCCAGGGGCCCCAGCTTCATGGGGACCCCTGCACTTTCCCCAAAGCAGCTTTTCCTTCAGCCCATGCTGATCCCGAATTGGGGGGCCTCATGATGGTACTGAGAGCGATGGATACACAGGTGAGGCAGGCTGGCAGCATTGCACCATGCTGTGCAGAATGATATCTATTATTTCACAGCCAGCAGGGAGGGGCAGGGCCAGAGCACCAGTGATGCTCTGACCCCACCTCATGCAGCTTGAATGCTTGGGACTCTATGGAAGGGATGTAGAGAGGCCACAGTGTAGGGGTTATCAGGGATGTAGGGTCACAATTCAAGGGGTATCTTATGGTATATGGTTACAGTGCTGGGGGGACATCTGGGGTGTAGAGGGGTCAGAGTGCTGGGGGGATATCTGGGATGTAGAGAGGTCAGAGTGCCGTGGGCATATCTGGGGTGTAGATGGGTCAAAGTGTTGGGGGGATATCTGGGGTGTAGAGGGGTCAGAGTGCTGGAGGATATCAGGGGTGTAGAGGGCTCAGAGTGCTGGGGGGTATCTGGGGTGTAGAGGGGTTTACCGGCACTGTCTCCATTGTAGGGGCCCCAGAGAATTACTTTGCCCAGGGGCCCATGATGCTATTAAGACAGCCCTGGTGGGGGCAATCTGACTGGCAGCATTTTACAGGGCACAGTGGCGTGGGCACAATTGCTGTGGGCACAGTGGCTACAATTGATGTGGGCACAGTGGGGACAATTGATGTGGGCACAGTGGGGACAATTGATGTGGGCACAGTGGGGACAATTGATGTGGGCACAGTGGGGACAATTGATGTGGGCACAGTGGGGAAAATTGATGTGGGCACAGTGGGGAAAATTGATGTGGGCACAGTGGTGACAATTGATGTGGGCACCGTGGCGACAATTGGTGTGGGCACAGTGGTAACAATTGATGGCATGGCACAGTGGCTGCAATTGGCATGGTACAGTGGTGACAATTGATGGGCACAATAGTGACAATTGATGGCACAGTGGCGACAATTGATGGCACAGTGGCAATCATTTAATACTGCCTTGTATGGTTGGCCTAAAGTATATCTATTTTTTATTTGGATAGAGTGAAGAAGGACAAACCAGAAATAAGCAAAACTATTGTTTTTAGGTTAAGTAGGGGAATGCTATAACTACTGCCAACTTGTTATTACTCTTGGTTTCCCTGTTTTTAGATTTCCCCTCACTTTCTGTCTAATAAAAGGATGTTTACAGAACAGAAACTAGGGGATAAACTCTCCAACAAAGCCCCAGTTGTTAATAAAACCAATTAGAGTTTCTAACTTTTTTCACATTCTATCCAAAACTAAAAAAAAAATGTTTGAGTATAAACATTAAAGGGGTTGTAAAGGTTTGTCTTTTATTTTCTAAATAGGTTCCTTTAAGCTAGTGCATTATTGGTTCACTTACCTTTTCCTTCGATTTCCCTTCTAAATGTTTTTTTTCTTTGTTTGAATTTCTCACTTCCTGTTTCTCCTCAGTAAACTTGCCACCATCATCCGAGCGGTGGTTAGTCAGCCAGAACAGCTTACTGAGGAGGAACAGGAAGTGAGAAATTCAGACAAAGAAAACAAAGAAAAAAAAATCATTTAGAAGGGAAATGGTAGGAAAAGGTAAGTGAACCAACAATGCACTAGCTTAAAGTAAACTATTTAGAAAATAAAAAACAAACCTTTACAACCCCTTTAATATATAGTGGAGCTTGTTTATCATACAGGCTGTTCAGTTTATTAATGTTTTTTTCCCCTCCAGGAATGACTAAATAAACCTTCCTCCTCCATAACTGTTAATCTTCCATGATACCGTTTATGCTGTTTCATCTACAGTAAACATGCTGAACCTCCTTCTAATTATCAGGTAATTAGAAGCATGTGGGAGGGTATATTAATGGAAACCTTGTCCTAGTTTAATTACAGTACACATGATACATCTCTGAAAGACTCCAAGGCGTGGATGAACAGACCGTCAGAACATTGTTTTGAAAAGTGGAGGCAGTTTACAAGCGATCCAAGCTGCATGCCACACATGAAGCATGTCCTTAGTATCAGATGCATGTTGAATTTATACTTTTTTTTTCCTATGTTCAGAGTGTATTTCGTAGATAGTATTTCAATTTGAAAACAAATGTTGTATGACATACGCTACGCATATCTGTTATGTTATTGACAAAACAATCAGTGTGTTCTGCCACTAATTCTGAGTGAGTTTGATACATATACATACAAGTTCAAAGCTTGGCTCCAATCATTGTGTAAATGTGACATATATATATATGTAAGTCCAATAGAATAGGACTTCAAGAAAATGGCGCTTTGTTTGGCGCTTTGTTTACTTCCGGTCCCCTGTAATAAAAGGTCGGGCCTAACAGCCAATCGGCATCCCTGAAGAAGTCACGTGACGGTGACGCAACGACGTAGGACAATAGCGACCACGTGATACAGGCAACCAACCGGAGGCCAGCGGAAACAAGCCAGCTGACTGCCGCGTCACGCTCGATGTTCGAGCGCTGAATTTTAAACCTGTACTACACTTTTTACCCAATAAATCGTATCCATTTACCGGAGCATACTTCACGATTGCGGTGTCATTCCTCCTTCTCATTTGAGAATAACAGGCCTGAAGTCCACCCACCCCCCCTCCTCCCCGAGGACAGAACATCTACTGAAGATAACAGCGGGATCGGTGAGGCTAATCCGACGGAGAACACTTGTCCTTGATGCTGTTTTACATCTGGATAAAGGTAAGGGCAATGTGTAACTAAAGTTGGAGTGTGACACCACATGTAGAAGATCTATCACCATCATTTATCCCATCAGAGCATCTGTATGGACTCTCAGCCATCTATGACATATATGGTGATCCATTCAAGACCAACATCCCTCTAATGATCCCTTGGAACTATAGACTGTCACCACACATTTTATATGTTCACATTTATATTTTTATATTTTTATGCACCACTGAGGATTAGGTTGCTGCTTTCTTACAGGAATTGGTCAGAATTTCTGTGCAAGTGTTGGTTATAGCACTCACCCATCCATCACAGATCACTCTGTGCATTGATACTCTAGTCTTTTGTGTACACTTATATATTTATATATATTTATTTTTGTTTTTTGATACCTTTTTCGCTTTTAGCGCTTATCACTTTATACTTTATTTCACTTATATGGTTTTTGTGCACCGTCTAGATATAGCTGCTCTAGGTCTTGATATTTGCCCCATCTAGGGGTACACGTTCCACTACTCGCAGTAGCGCAATAAGACTCTATTTCACTATATATATATATATATATATACACACACACACACACACACTATATTACCAAAAGCATTGTGACACCTTCCATAAGGTGCACATAAACGGTCTTAGTCCACAGGGTTCAATATTGAGTTGACCCTTTGCAGCTATAACAGCTTCAACTCTTCTGGAATGGCTGTCCACAAGGTTTAGGAGTGAGTCTATGGGAATTTTTGTGAGGTTAGACACTGATGTGGACGAGAAGGCCTGGCTTACAGTCTCCGCTCTAATTCATCCCAAAGGTGTTCTATCGGGTTGAGGTCCAGACTCATTTGGTGATGGGGGGATTATGGTGTAGGATTATTTTTCAGGGGTTGGGCTTGGCCTCTTAGTTCCAGTGAAGAGAGTGCTAGATTCACAGAACAGATACGACGGTGTATCTCCTGATACACCGTCGTATCTCTTGTCGTATCTATGCGGCTGATTCATAGAATCAGTTCCGCATAGATAGCCCTAAGATCCGACAGGTGTAATTGACTTACACCGTCGGATCTTAGGATGCAATACTTCGGCCGCCACTGGGGGGAGTTTGCGTCGTATTCCAGCGTCGGTTATGCAAATGAGGATTTACGGCGATCCACAAAGGTTTTTCCCGTCGTTACGTCGGCAAAGTCTTTTTTTCCCGTCGCAAAGTTAGGTGTGCTATTAACATGGTGTAAAATGACTCCACCATGTTAAAGTATGCCCGTCGTTCCCGCGTCGCTTTTGAATTTTTTTTTTCCCGGCGTAAGTACGTTACGTGCGTCGCGATTCACAAACACGTCGGGCTGCCGTAAGTTCGCACAAAGCACGTCGGGAAAATTGCGAACGGAGCATGCGCAGAACGTATGGCACGGGAGCACGCCTAATTTAAATGGTGCCCGCCCCATTTGAATTGGACGGGCTTGCGCCGGACGACTTTACGTTACACCGCCGCAAGTTTCCAGGTAAGTGCTTTGAGGATCAGGCACTTACACTGAAAACTTGCGGCGGTGTAACGTAAATGGGTTACGTTACACGGCCGCAATTATTCGTGAATCTGGCCCAGAATTCTTAAGTCGTCAACATACCAAGACATTTTGGACAATTTGTATGCTCCCAGATTTGTAGAAACAGTTTGGGGATGGCTCCTTCCTGTTCCAACATGACTGTGCACCAGTGCACAATACAAGGTCTATAAAGACATGGATGAGCTAGTTTGGGGTGGAGGTACCTGGCCTGCACAACACAATAGAACGCCAAATGGGCTGAATGGAAAAAAAACGTATAGTGTGTACACGGCTTTCCTAACTGCCACTAGCTGTACTCTGACTTGCATCACACAGTGAAGATTCAGACTTTACCATATTTTCCTTTGGGTCCTTACTCTGTAATAACAATTCATATTTAATTTATTAACATCTTCCGATTTATTTTTAATGTCTACATCCATTTTGCTTTGGTCTTGCCAGCTGTACATTGTGTCAAGCAAAGTGTTAGAATCCTGAGTCTCCACCAATAATTGTTTCAACCCTTTTTGTAATTCCTTGCGCCTCAAGCAGACATCTTTGCATTGTAAGACCACCATAATAAAGCTTTTTGTGGGGTGTTGAACAGAAATCTCTGTCCAAGCTTCACAAAAAAGAAAAAAAAAAAAACATACATCTTCTTTTATGATTTCTTCACCCCATCACCAAAATGTACACAAACTACTCAGATATCCAAAATCATATACAAATATACAGTGCCTTAAATAAGTATTCATACCCCTTGGAATTTTCCACATTTTGTCAGGTTACAACCAAAAACATAAATGTATTTTATTTATTTATGTGATCGACCAACACAAAGTGGCACATAATTGTGAAATGGAAGAAAAATTCTAAATCATTTTCAATTTTTTTTACAAATAAATATCTGAAAAGTGTGGCTTGCATTTGTATTTAGTCCCCTTTACTCTGATACCCCTAACTAAAATCTAGTGAAACCAGTTGTCTTCAGAAATCGCCTAATTAATAAATAGTCCACCTGTGTGTAATTTAATCTCAGTATAAATACAGCTGTTCTGTGAAGCACTCAGTGGTTTGTTAGAGAACCTTAGTGATTAAACAGCATCACAAAAGCCATGGAACACACCAGGCAGCCCAGGGATAAAGTTGTGGAGAAGTTTAAAGCAGGTTAGGTTGTAAAAAATACCCCAAGCTTTGAACATCTCACAGAGCACTGTTCAATCCATCATCCGAAAATAGAAAGAGTATGGCACAACTGGAAACCTACCAAGACATGGCCGTCCACCTAAACTGACAGGCTGGGCAAGGAGAGCATTAATCAGAGAAGCAGCCAAGAGGTCCATGGTAACTCTGGAGGATCTGCAGAGATCCACAGCTCAGGTGGGAGAATCTGTCCACAGGACAACTATTAGTTTTGCACTCCACAAATCTGCCCTTTATGGAAGAGTGGCTAAAAGAAAGCCATTGTTGAAAAAAAGCCATAAGAAGTCCCATTTGAAGTTTGTGAAAAGCCATGTGGGGGACACAACATACATGTGGAAGAAGGTGCTCAAGTCAGAGGAGACCAAATTTTAACTTTTTGGCCTAAAAGCAAAACACTAGGGCCCGGATTCACGTAGCACTTACGCAGACGTATCTCGAGATACGCCGTGTAAGTGCACATATGCGCCATCGTATCTATGCGCCTGACTCTGAAAGCAACATACGCCTGAAAATAGGCTTCTTCCGACCGACGTAAGTTTCCTACACCGTCGTATCGTGGGCGCATATTTACGCTGGCCGCAAGGGGCGCTCCCATTGATTTACGATTCCAATATGCAAATGAGTGAGATACGCCGATTCACGAACGTACTTGCGCCCGGCGCAATAATATACGTGGTTTACGTAAGTCGTACGTCTGGCGTAAACTTAAGCCTCATAAAGCAGGTGTAAGTCAGCAGCATCAATGCAAATGGCTGCACCAGGGAACACAGCCGTAGTTTTTTTACGTTGTTTACTTGGTACGTGAATAGGGCAAGTCATAGACAGTGATTAGACGTAACTTAGGCAGTTGTTTCGACGTGATTCTGAGCATGCGCACTGGGAAGCGCCCATGGGACGGCGCATGCGCCATTTGTTATTCGTATCTTGATGGCGCTCGGCACCATCATTTACATGGGGTCACGCCTCATTAGCATGGCTCACGCCCACTGCCACTTACGACGAGTTACGCAGAGGGAACCCAGTGTAGATTAGGGAGCAAGTGCTTTGTGAATACTGTGCTAGCCGCTCTGCGCTACGTCGGCATAGCGTATATTCGATATGCTACGCCGGCATAACTATGTGCCAAGGTATGTGAATTCGGGCCTATGTGTGGCGGAAAACTAACGCTGCATATCACCATGAACACACAAAGTGGTGGCAGCATCATGTTGTGGGGATGTTTTTCTTCAGCAAGGACAGGGAAGCTGGTCAGAGTTGATGGTAAGGTGGATGGAGCCAAATAAAGGGCACTCTTAGAAGAAACCTGTTAGAATCCACAAAAGACTTGAGACGGGGCAGAGGTTCACCTTTCAGCAGGTCACGACCCTAAACATACAGCCAGAAGCTACAATGGAATGGTTTAGATCAAAGCATATTAATGTGTTAGAATGGCACAGTAAAAGTCCAGACCTAAATCCAATTGAGAATCTGTGGCAAGACTTGAAAATTGCTGTTCACAGACGCTCTCTATCCAATCTGACTGAGCTTAAGCTATTTTTCAAAGAAGAATGGGCAAACATGTCACTCTCTAGATGTGCAAAGCTGGTAGAGACAAACCCAAAAAGACTTGCAGCTGTAATTTCAGGGAAAGGTGGTTCTACAAAGTATCGAGGGGGGGGGGGTGGATACAAATGCACACTACACTTTTCACATATTATTTTGTAAAACTGTGGTTCTGCATAAAAGATAGGACAGGTCATTTAATAATACTGTTTATGCTATTGTATTCCTTTGAATATTTAGTTACAAAAATAGGTGTACCTTTGGTGTCCTGTGAGGTATTTTTATTTTATTATAGGTGTAATTAAGTTCAATGAGTTCTGCTCTTAATGGTGCTCATTTGACCAATAAGTTCATTGGGGTACCCTTTGCCTTTTAACTTCCTTTTCAAACAGACCAACAGAAAAACAGTTGGAGAGGGCTCTGACAAATTATACCATCAAATAGAACTGGTTGTATGGTTAGGATGACAACTATTTGCTCCTAAAAAGGAGTTGCCTGAACTTGTAAAAAGTAGAGGTATGGAAGGCTCCAGCGGTCAAATCTACCGATACAATGATATCTAAATAATTAATAGTCACTTTATCCCACAGACAAGTGAACAATACATGTAAATCATTATCATTAATATAAAGCAGGAAGGACTGTAAACTATCCGCGGGAACCCTCCAAATCAACAAACGGTCATGAGAAAGATGAGTAATTAAAAAAATTAAATGGGAGGGGAGAAAGGTGTTACTAAAGTTACTTATTGCCTCCAAAATCATTAGCTATTTAAAGCCCTATTAAGCCAATCAAAATGAAATTGGCAAATGATCATATGTGTATAAAAAAAACTGCAAGCTTTGTAGAAAAAAGTTTATCACAGTGCATCTTTCAAAAAATGCTACTCCATAAATGTACCCATCCAACTGAAAAAAAGTGTGCAAGGAAAGACCTTTCATAAGAAAGCTATGTCATCATTTGGAATTTCTGACAACCATTACTTGCTTACAGTATAGCCAGCTCAAGTGAAGCTCTGCGTACAGTATAATGATGTTACCACTATTCTTCACAGAATTTGAAGTATTTACTTGAGTGCTAATTCAGCTCTCATTATGTAATTATATTTTCCAGAATACTAAACTGTTTGTTTTATATTTGCAGAATTATCTAAAAAGATATTAGAAACTGATTTGCAATCACCAAAACACAGAGAGTGTTATTTGACTAAGTTCATCTAAGCTTTGTCTAAGTAGATTTACTGCACACAAATAAATAAAGGAAGTAAAAATGAGAAGAAAACACACTTTAAAGTGGAGGTTCACCCGGAAATTACAATTTTTAAGATTAGATTCATGCTCATTTTGTCAAGGGGAATCGAGTAGTTTTTTTTAAAATCAAAGCCATACTTACTGTTTTAGAGATACATCTTCTCCGCCGCTTCTGGGTATGGGCTGCGGGACTGGGTGTTCCTTCTTGATTGACAGTCTTCCGACAGGCTTCCGACGGTCGCATCTATCGCGTCACGATTTTCCGGAAGTAGCCGAACGTCGGTGCGCAGGCGCCGTATAGAGCTGCACCGACGTTCGGCTTCTTTCGGCTACTCGTGACGCGATAGATGCGACTGTCGGAAGACTGTCAATCAAGAAGGGACGCCCAGTCCCGAAGACCATACCCAGAAGCGGCGGAGAAAATCGCTCTCTAAAACGGTAAGTACTGCTTCGTTTTTAAAATAACTACCCGATTCCCCTTGACAAAATGAGCATGAATCTAATTTTTTTTTAGGGTGAACTCCCGCTTTAATGCTTTGTGAATGGCAGTAACATGTTATACTGTTGGATTTCCTGTTATTTTATGTTATCTTACCTGTATGACTATTTAAATAGAACATTTAAAATATAGTTGTAGGTGAAGCATAAGGAATCTGTATTATATTACTAACAGTAGAATTTAAAGACAGATGTCCTATAGGATTTTTAGTAGACTATAATGGTTTATATATTATTCATTTAGGCAAAGAAAAATATTCAAAGTGTACTGGTAACAGAAATTAATTAATTAGATGTTATTGGTTACAGCATTTTGTAAATTATTAGTACATGTTGCACTGCTGTTTCACATAAGAAAATGTTATGAGGGTGGGTATACTGTAGATTGCTGTATAGCAGCAAATGCCCCAAATCAATGTTGCTGGTAGCAGATGCTTTTTTAGTGGACTGTAGGCAATAGCATTCAAAATGTTGCAATCAGTCAGAAGTCAGTTTATATAATAATATGAACATTTTCTTTAATAAAAAGCACATTCAAAAAGTTTTTATAATTGTCAGTTTGACACTGTAGGTGTCCTAATAGCTAAACAAGATTAGGAACATTTACTGTTTTGGGTGACACAAATCCAAAATATGTCAAGGAGCATTTTGTTTAATGTTACTAGTGAGGTTTAGGTTTGTGATTACCATGGGTTCGTGGCGAAACCCCAGGATCTGTAAATATGACATTTGGCAAAAAACATTTGGCAAAAAACTTTGCAGGCTTTGCGCCAGAAAAAGGAACACCTGTTATATACCATACATAGCTTTTTGCCCTGGTAAGTATGGATAAGCCAAACACCCCTCAGTTCGGTTCACAGCAGAACATGCGAACAGGCAAAAAATTAGTTCGAACACGCGAACACCGTTAAAGTCTATGGGACATGAACATAAAAAAATCAAAAGTGCTAATTTTAAAGGCTAATATGCAAGTTATTGTCATAAAATGTGTTTGGGGACCTGGGTCCTGCCTCAGGGGACATGTATCAATGCAAAAAAACTTTTTAAAAGCGGCCGTTTTTTCAGGAGCAGTGATTTTAATAATGCTTAAAGTGAAACAATAAAAGTGAAATATTCCTTTAAATTTCATACCTAGGGGGGTGTCTATAGTATTCCTGTAAAGTAGTGCATGTTTGCCATGCTTAAAAAAGTCCCTGCACAAAATGAAATTTCTAAAGGAAAAGTACTTGTGGCTATTCATGAATTGTCGGGTCCTGGCAATACAGATCAAAGTCATTGAAAAACAACAACATGGGTTCCCCCTTACTCCATTACCAGGCCCTTTGAGTCTGGTATGAATATTAAGGGAAACCCTGAACCACAATTAAAAAAAAAATGTTTTTAAATGGCGTGGGTTCCCCCCCAAAAATCCATACCAGACCTGAAGGACCCCGCACCAAAATTAAAAACAGAAGGCATTATTTTTACGACAATAACTTGCATATTAACCTTTAAAATTAGCATGTTTGACTCGAACATAAAGCTCATTCCTACTCACAATACTAAAGGCAACTAAGCTTTTCACTTTGCAAATTAATTAACACTTTGCGGGGTCATTTTCACTCAGCTCCCTAAATGTGGTGGAAATCCACTTTACAAAGAAAACACAATCATGCCTGCGATCGTGTCACAGAGCTGCAGAACGGGGAGATGCCTATGTAAACAAGGCATTTCCCTGTTCTGCCTAATTACAGGACAGTGATTTACTGCTCACCTGTCATAAGAAGCAGTGATCACTGTCGTGTGACTTGTAGCCCATCCCCCCTACAGTCACTCCCTAGGACACACTTTACCCCTTCATCACCCCCTAGTGTTTAACCCCTTCCCTGCCAGTGTCATTTACACAGTAATCAGTGCATTTTTATAGCACTGATCGCTGTATAAATGACAATGGTCCCAAAATAGTGTCAAAAGTGTCCGATGTGTCCGCCATAATGTCGCAGTCATGATAAAAATCACTGATCGCCGCCATTACTACTAAAAAAATACTAATACTAAAAATGCCATAAAACTATCCCCTATTTTGTAGACTTTATAACTTTTGCGCAAACCAATCAATATACGCTTATTGCATATTTTTTTACCGAAAATATGTAGAAGAATACATATTGGCCTAAACTGAGAAAGACATTTGTTTTTTTTATATATATATTTTTTGGGGATATTTATTATAGCAAAAAGTAAAAAATATTGCTTTTTTTTCAAAATTGTCGCTCTTTTTTTGTTTATAGCGCAAAAAATAAAAAACGCAGAGGTGATCAAATACCACAAAAAGAAAGCTCCATTTGTGGAAAAAAAGGACATCAATTTTGCTTGGGTGCAACATTGCAGGGCCGCGCAATTGTCAGTTAAAGCGACGTAGTATATTGATAAGGATGTTTTTACTATTTCACTGTTTTGATAGGTGGCATAATGTGGATTTAAATGGAAATGTTAAAAAACGAATACAAAATTTTGATAATGAAAACGAAATAAAGCGATGCAGTGCCGAATCACAAAAAGTGCTCTGGTCAGGAAGGAGGTAGTTTTTTCTGGGGCTGAAGTGGTTAATAATGATTGAAGTTTTGTTTGAGCTTTTAGTATATATATATATATATATATATATATATATATATATATATATATATATATATATATATATATATATACATATATATATACATATATGTTCTGTTGTGTTTCTCATATTTATCTAAAACATGTGTGGGTGGTTGTGTGTATAGATAAATAGCTATTATATATATATATATATATATATATATATATATATATATATATATATATATATATACTTATATGTATAAATGTACATACTGTATACACATGTATTAAATTAAATCTTCAAGTGTTCCTTAGAGCAGCTATGACCTGGCATAGGGACAGATCATAGGATTAGCAGGGCTTCATGTGCCACGTTGCGCTGTCAGCGGTGCCATCCCTGTCTGTTTTTGGCTTCCAGCTTGTCACTTGTCCTGCTCCTTTTCCGTTTTTACTGATGTCTCCTGACAGCTGTACTAATGCCCACAGTGATGGTAAGAGGTCAGCTCTCTGCTGGAAGTACGTGATCGTCTGCATGCTGTGCCCCTACTACACCTTGCTATTTCTCATTATTTGCCTTTTCTGTATCACAAACTGTGCAAAGTGATTTTGTGTGTGACAATGTCATCACTTCTTATCATTGTATTAACAGCTTCTTTGTGCTCAAAACACTGTGTGCTGCATTTCTAAACAAAACAAACAAAAAAAAACATTTATTATTAGGTAATAAGTGTCAAATCAGCTGTCAAGAACAAGAATGTAACAATTCACTGTCTCTGTTATCTCTCTATTATTTTCCATAATTACCTGTTACTGCAAACATAGAAGTATTTTGCTATCATGGGTCACTCAAACTGTTGTTCAAGGCTAAACTAGCTAGTCCTCAAATGATTTGCCCAAAGAACAACATGGAAGCAAAAAGCTGAAGCCCAGCTAAATACACATGCCAAAGGATTTGTACTTCTGTCTAAAGAATTCTCTGTCTGAGATTTAAGCCTTGTACACACTACTATTTTTCTTTCATTCAACCCAGCAGTGATTGAGAGCCAGTTTGCAGACCTTTTTCAGTCATGACCCTTTTTCAGCACCCGAACGGCCGGTTTCTTTTGGACTGGCTGCCGTGCACACTGCTCAAATGTTGGCCGGTTTCTTCTGGACCTTTAAACATTTGGCCCATGTGTACACGGCTTAACACAGCTCTGCCATGCTTAAAGGGGAGTTCCAGGCTTTTTTTATGTTTATGTTTATTAAAAGTCAGCAGCTACCAAAAATGTAGCTGCTGGCTTTTAATAAACAGACACTCACCTGCTCCACGGTCCAGTGACGCGCGGCACGGAGCTACGCTCCTCCTAGTGTGGACACCCAGCCGTGACAGCTTTCAGCTTCACGGCCGGGCACTCACTGCGCATGTGCAAGCGGCGCTGCATTTTGTGAGTGGTCAGACGATTGCCTGGGACTTGTCACGTGTCCCAGGGGATCGCCTACAGGGAGGGGCCGCCGTAGGCAATATGACATATCGCCTGAGCGGTCCCTGGGCGGAAGGAGGAAGTGGGACAGGAAGTCCCACTCCACTCCAAAAAAATGACATGCCAAATGTGGCATGTAAGGGGGCAAGGAGTGGTTTAAGCAGAAGTTCCACTTTTGGGTGGTACTCTGCTTTAACTACTTGAGGACCAGCCACCGCAGTTATACTGTGGCAGGCTGGCTGCTCTGTGAGGCCTCGTACACACGACCGAGGAACTCGATGGGCGAAACACATCGTTTTGCTCATCGAGTTCCTTGTTAGGCTGTCGAGGAACTCGGCGAGCCAATTTTCTCCATTCCCGTCGAGGAAAAAGAGAACATGCTCTCTTTTTGGCTCGACGAGTTTCTCGACAGTTTCCTCAAAGAAAAATGTACACACGACCGGTTTCCTCGGCAAAAAAAAAAAAAAAACAGCAAGTTTCTTGTTGGTTTTTGCCGAGAAACTCGGTCGTGTGTACGAGGCCTGAGAGCCATCGTAGCTGTACGTCGGCCACTAAAACACAAAAGAGCTTGTGACGACGTCGCGATGACGGAGTCGATGCACGTGCCCGGTGGCCACAATGTCTGCCAGGCAGCTGCGATCGCTCTTGAGAAGGACAGAACGGAGATCTGTCAATGTAAACAGACCAATCTCCATTTTGTCAGGGGCGAGGGGACTGATCTGTTGTTCCTACTGATTAGGAACAATGATCGGTCTCCTCCACCAGGCAGTCCCATCCCCCTACAGTTAGAAACACTCCCTAGGACACACATCTAACCCCTTGATTGCCCCCTAGGGTTAACCCATTCCCTGCCAGTGACATTTATACAGTAATCAGTGGCTATTTATAGCTCTGATCGCTGTATAAATGTCAGTGGTCCCAAAAATGTGTCAATCGTAGTCATGATAAAAATCGCAGGTCACCACCATTACTAGTATAAAAAAAATGTCATAAATCTATCCCCTATTTTGAAGACGCTATAACTTTTGCACAAACCAATCAATATACGGTACACTTATTGTAATTTTTTGGACAAAAAATACGTAGAAGAATACATATCAGCCTAAACTGAGGGAGACATTTTTTTTACATTTTTTGGGGGTTATTTATTATAGCAAAAGGTAAAAAATATAGTTTTTTTTCTAAATTGTCGCTCTTTTATAACGTAAAAAAAACACAGAGGTAATCAAATACCACCAAAAGAAAGGTCTATTTGTGGGGGAAAAAGGGATGTCAATTTTGTTTGGGTACATTGTCGCACGACCGTGCAATTGTCAGTTAAAGCAACGCAGTGCCGTATCGCAAAAAATGGCCTGGTTATTAAGGGGGCAAATCTTTTGGGGCTTAAGTGGCTTACAGAGGAAAAGATCAGATTTTTGTCTGCTGCAGATCTGTTCTTCACCCCACCCTACGACTGGACAATGAAAAGAGAAGCAGCTCATCTCTATATCTCTATGCTCTATTCTACTACAGCATGCTCCTTGCACTGTAATGCCTTGTACACACGATCAGAATTTCCAATGAAAAAAGTCAGACGGAATTTTTTCATCGGATATTCCGACCGTGTGTGGGACCCATCGGACTTTTTTCCATCGGAGTTTAGAAATAGAACATGTTTTATTTATTCTGATGAAAAAAAATCCTATTGGAAATTCCGATCATCTGTGTGGAACTCTGACGGAGAAAAAAAACATGCATGCTTAGAATTAAGTCGACGCATGCTCAGAAGCATTGAAATTTTTTTTCCACTCGTCGTAGTGTTTTACGTCACCGCGTTTTGGACGGCCGTGATTTGGTCCGACAATATGTATGCAAGACAGCTTTTAACGTAATTCCGACGGAAAATTCCATCGGATTTTATCCTATCGGAAAATTCCGATCGTGTGTACAGGGCATTGCACACCTGATTGCCAAAATGTGCTTTTTTTCCTTTTGTTTCTTTGAGTGCTGCAGTTCAGGGACTGCTAACAAGCCAAATTCAAGTATTTATTAAAACACCCTGAAATGTAATTTTTATTGTAAATACAGACCTGCATCAATTAGCCCCTTTTCTCTGCCAGAAGATACACTTTATACTGACTGGTCAGCTCAATTATACATGATTTTTTTTTAAATTATCTTGTAGCAAGAGATACAGTCCTTGGAAACTACCGCACTTGCTACACAAGGTCGTTTTCAGGAAGAGGTTAATATAATACTACAAAGTATTGAATGTGAGCTTGTAAGCATCATCTGAAGGATCATTTGTTGTCCTGTCAATTCCCATGGTATGGCAGCCCCTTCACTAGAATGAATAAATCCCAATAACCAGGACTGTCTATACAAGATTGGGTTTGTTTTCAGCGTGACCCCACTGAGAAGTTAATGGAGGAAAGTATTATATACATAATAATGCTGTAATTAGGATACATTTGGAAAATGCACATTTCTATATTAAAATAACTAAAAGAAAAAATATCTAAACTAGAATGAATAATTGATGTATTAATAAAGGAATGCAACTGTAATTTCACTTAAATTACACTTCCAAATAATACTATGACACTGCGTTGTATAACTCAAAATGTAATTTTCTTCTGTCAACCTAATTAAAAATCATTAGCATCATTTTTGTTAAATATTTATATACAATCTCTACATGCGTAATAATATCACCGTAGTTTATATGAATTGGAGCTGTAATTAAATGTCATTGTTTATAATGTGAATATACATATTTTTTGGTACGTATTTAAGACTTCAGTGCCCATGCTTTGCAGTATAGATAATAATTTTGCTTCTGAATACCTGGAATACAGTAAAAATGCATGGAATGCAATATTGCTAAACACAATATTTAAACTGACCTTGTCAACACTTGTACAGAAAGCCTAACCGGGCGCGGAGGCTCCCGTGATGGCGGCTTTAGCTCGGAGCTCCGCACTGCCCCGGCCATTCCGCCGTCCTAGCCTCGGACGAGGGCAGCCGGCAGCCGAAACTTTTGGCTGTACACCTCGGGGAAGCTCAGGGCTGAGAGCCCATGGACAACAGCTCGGTCCGGCGGGACCAGAGGACAAGCTCTACGCCGACGGAGGTGGCGGTCGAATCCAAAATGGCGACCGCACCTCAGGTAATAGAAGTTAACGCTGAGGGAAGGAAGGAAGGCAGACAGGCTGTATCCCAGAACCCGGTCTCCTATGCTGAAATGGCTGCACAGGGAGCTCCTATCCTCTTGTCCCTCTCACCTACTACCTCAGAGCCTCATAAAGGGAACCCATCACAGCAGCACTCTGTCCCTCATATTACTCATATGGGAGCCGCTCTCTCCCCCTCAGGCGCCATTTTCTCCTCAGGCAGCCAGGAACCCATCATGCCTCAAAACGCAGGGGAACTCTTCTTAAAATTATCTGAATTGCTAGAAAGGGGCCTAGCCACTACTGCTAATAAGATAACTAATGATATTAGATCCGATTTCCAGAACCTTGGTTCCAGAATGGAGGTGATAGAGCAAAAATTGGATATCACAGTCTCCAGGGCTAACCAGAACACTGACCATATACAATCTTTACAAGAACAACTTGACACTGCTTTGAATAGAATTGATGACCTCGAAAATCGTTCGAGAAGAGAGAATTTTAGGGTCAGGGGGCTCCCTGAATCCATTTTGGACGTTCCCACAGCAGTTCAAGACCTTTTAAAACACCTTTTGCCATCAATTAATGGTCATAAATTAGAACTGGACAGGGCTCACAGATCCTTAGGCCCTCTCAGGAAGGACGGCTCACCCAGAGACATTGTAGTAAAACCACATTACTATTCAGTGAAAGAGGAAGTAATGAAAGCCTCACGTCAACATCCTTCCATTTTGTTTCAAGGAAGCAACATTCAAATTTTCGCAGATATATCCCCCCTAACCATCCAGAGGCGCAGGTCCCTAAAGCCCCTACTATTGGTTCTGTCTCAAAAGGAAATTCGGTACTGGTGGGCCTTTCCATTTGCCCTGAAATTTTCATTTAATGGAAAAAATCACTCCTTCTCATCCCTAGCTGAGGGAGAAAAGATCCTACTGTCCCTGAAGCTCATTTCGTTGGATCCAGCAATGGACACTTCCACCCCACAGACAGGATCCTCCAAAAGGCCTACTCCCACTAGCCCTATTTCGCCGCCTTGGAAATCCAACAAAAGCAGACGCATTAAAGAATCAGCCGCAACTTGACTTTCTCATGTCAACACTCCTGCTTTCCTCCTAAAGGTTTCCTGAGATGTCCCTAATGGGGGCTTCTCCGTCGGGATTTCCCAACATCATTGGGGACTCTCTGGTCTACTTGGACCTAAACATGTTTATCCAATTTCGTTCACTTTTGCTCCTCCTCAGGATCGACTTTTGCAAGTCTTATCATTACCGGTGTTTTTTTTTTTTTTTTTTTTTTTTTTTTTTTTTTTAACTTTTCAGTGCTACTATGCTACATATTTAAGTTCATGTTTGTTCCAGTTAGGTGAGAAAATCTGAGATAAATACTCTTTTGGTATTTTTAGGTATTTTTTGACAACATCTACACTTATTTTTGGCCCTCTCAGAACCTTACGTTAGGTATCATTGACTCAGGGTCTTTGAACATAGACGCAAAATTTTGCAATATGATACTGTTCTAGAATTACATGTTGCCGGGTTTGAATTAATTCTAGTCCTGATTCAGGGGCCTCGGCTGCCCTCGTTCAACAAGTTCTACTATGTCACAGTTTTTTCTTTTTAGATTTACATAACTTTGATAATTTTATGAGCCTTATTCCTTTCAGGGATGGCTTTGGCCGGGGCAGATGCTCTGTGCCCTCGTCCAACCTTCGACTGTGGATACCTCGCAGTCGGGAGTTGGACTGGTAGCCCTTAATTTGGGCTATGTGAATGTTTTGTTTGGCGGGAGGGGGTTGGGGTTTTTCTCCCACCACTCTCGTCGGTATCATTTATTATGCTTTATTATATGCATTTTTCTTCTTCTTTCCTGTTTCTCTAGTCTATATTCTATTGTCGCCAGTCTATGGACACAGCACCTTCCAGGCCCTCTCCGGGGGTTTGGTCCCATTGGTACTGTCTGCTCTAGGATCCCACGACACCCACTGTCAGGGGTAAGTTTTCATAGCTATGATATGATATTGTATTTCAATGGTTATGCCACGTAGTACCACTCCGTCTCCACTCCTTAGAGTGGTGTCCCACAACGTACAGGGTCTAAATTCCCCGGTCAAACGCAAGAAGGTGTTCCAATCCTATAGTTCTCAAAAGTTGGGAGTACTTCTGCTACAAGAAACCCATTTCCCTGCAAGCTACTCCCCCTCGTTCATCCACAATCATTACCCACAGTTCTTCCTGGCAAATGCTGAGGATAAGACCAGAGGGGTCGCAGTTCTTTTTGCCAAATCCTGCCAATTTAAATCGCAGTTAATACACAGGGACCCGGAAGGTAGATTTATTCTAGTGAAGGGGTGGTTAGATGAGCAGCTCTTCTCTTTTGTATCTTACTACACTCCTAATAGAGGCCAACTTAAATTTTTTCAAGATATGTTTAACACTGTAGATCCACTACTGGAGGGGATAATCATATTTGGAGGAGACTCCAATGTGGCTTTCGATCAAAGTCTTGATAAGTCCAGACCTTTATCATCTCAATTAACCCATCCTACTAGGATTAGTTCAAAAATAGCAAAGCTGATCTTCCAACGAGGCCTTGTTGATGTCTGGAGGGAATTTAATCCCTCTAAAAGGGATTATACTCATTTCTCCAACCCCCACCGCTCCTACTCAAGGATAGACCACATTCTTGTCACCTCGAGGCATATCCCCCTGATCACTAAAGCACTTATAAAGGATACGTCTTTCTCCGACCACTCAATGGTGATCTGCTCCCTGAGAGGTCGAACAAGTGACTATCGCCAATTTCATTGGCGCCTGAACGAAACCCTCCTTAAGAACCCAAATGTTATTATGGACATTGAGAAAGCATTACTGGAATACTTTAGCTTAAATGATGTGGAAGGCATCTCAGTTGAGACTTTGTGGGCCGCGCATAAAGCCTCGATCCGTGGTAAGTTGATACAAATTGCCGCTAAACTGAAAAAGGCCAAAGCTTTGGAAATAGAAAAATTAGACAGAGAATTTTCAGAGCTATGCAAACAACACAAAAAAAAACAAACAACCATTACGACTTCTCAGTTGGAAACCGCTAGAATTAATCTTAATTTAGCGCTTACCGTAAGGGCTGAAGGGTCCCTGGGTTGGAGCGGAGCAAAATTTTACCAACATAAGGACCGAATGGGCACTATGCTGGCCACCAAACTATCACCGACTTATCGCACATTCTCTCTCCCAAAAATTAAAACTCGAGATGGGACTACAACCCTCAACCCTGAAAGCATACTTAAATCCTTCCAAGGTTTCTACTCTACACTTTACCAGTCTGATGTCTCAGCTGGGATTCCTGAGATTCAGTCCTATATTGCCAAGCTACCTATTCCTAGCCTTCACAGGGAACATGTGGAACTCATGGAGGCTCCCATCTCCGTGAGGGAAACATTGGAGGTGATTAAGAACTTGAAGGGCGGCTCGGCCCCTGGGCCGGATGGCTTCTCAAACCATTATTATAAAAGCTTTGCCGATACCCTCGCCCCTCACCTTACAAGGTTTTTCAACTCCAGGAGAACAGGGGAGGAACTGCACCCTCATCTGAACGAGGCGTTCATATCGGTTATCCCTAAACCTGATAAGGACCCGGAATTAGTAGAAAATTATAGACCCATCTCGTTGATTAATAACGATATGAAAATTCTTACAAAAATTTTGGCTAACAGAATAAACTCGTTCATCTCCCATTATATACACAGAGATCAAGTCGGTTTCATACCAGGGAGACAGGGTCTGGATCAGATCAGACGGGCAATCAATGTGGTCTCATTATTACAGTCAGGGTGGGATGGAGGTCATCCCCAGGAGGGTATGCTCCTTTCACTGGACCTTCAGAAGGCCTTCGATTCTATATCATGGCCATACTTATTTGAGGTTTTAAGGCGGTGGGGATTTGGAGAGAGTTTTCTGGGTATACTGCGTTCCTTATATTCAACACCACAGGCGAAGGTCAAACTACAGGGGTACTTCTCAGACCCGATACAGATTAGAAGAGGGACCAGACAGGGTTGTCCCCTGTCACCGGTGATTTTTGCATTGGCAATAGAAACCTTGGCCATTGCCATTAGATCTAATCAAGACATCTCTGGGGTTGGTTGCGGACAACACACTCATAAGTGTGCTTTGTTTGCTGACGATTGTCTCCTTTTTGTTACCTCCCCAAACACATCCTTGACGGCCATTTGCAAAGAACTTGAATTTTTCGGACATGTTTCAGGACTGCGAGTGAATATGAACAAATCACATGCTTTGAATATAAATTTGCAATCCACAATGGTAGAGAATCTGAGGGCCTCCTTCGGGTTCCAGTGGGCGGACTCTTCCATTCGCTACCTTGGGATAAATCTAACTAATAGATTTGAAAATCTTTATCAGGCTAATTTTCCTCCTATGTACCGCAAACTCGAAATGGACCTAAAAACATGGGCCACTCACAAAATATCTTGGCTAGGGAGAATTAATTCCGTCAAAATGACGCTCCTACCCAGACTGCTATATTTATTCAGATCTCTCCCCATTGCAATAAAAAAAGATCAACTTAAAAAATTCCAGGGAAAGGTGCTGAAGTTTGTGTGGGGAGGCAGAGGATACAGGTTGCCCCAAAATGTTTTACATGGGCCCATAACTAAAGGGGGTTTAGGATTACCACATCTCTTTCGCTACTATCAAGCAGCCCGGCTGGCTCAGTTGTCTTCTATCTACTCCGGTCGTGAGAAACCGGATTGGATAGAAATGGAGGGTCAGGCAGTTCCTCACAATTCTCTGGATGACTTGCTATGGTGTCCCCAAAGATTGAGACCGGCCATTATGGCCCCTACACTCTCCCAAGCCTTCAGGCTTTGGGACGACTTGCGGAAGTCTCCAGCTATAACCTCTGCCACTCAACCTTTAGCTAATCTATTTCAAAATCCCTATTTTAACCCGAAGGGGGACTCTACAATTTTTCGATGGTGGTTGGACAAGGGACTTTATAGGATTGGACACTTTCTTGCCCCATCGGGACTGATCTCGTTAGCACATTGTGTGGGGACCTTAGGAATGCCGGATACAGAAAAAATTAGATACTCCCGAATATCTCAATTTATTAACTCAATCTGGAAAAATAAGCCAAATCCCCCTGATTTCACTCCTTATGAGAAATGGTGCATCAAATCTACAGAACAAAGAGGTGGCATTTCCATTGTATACAATTCATTATCAGAACCTACATCCAAATCTTCCTACATGGAAGCGTGGGAGAGGGATCTACAGATGTCATGGACCATGGAGAAGTGGCATGAGGTGGGGTCGAGGGCTTCCAAGGGTCTAATCAACATCTCTCTAATAGAAGCTAACCTCAAAGTATTTATGCGGTGGTATTTGGTCCCCTGCAAGCTAGCTGCAATGTTCCCAACCACTTCCCCATTGTGTTTCCGAAATTGCTTAGCCCAGGGTTCTATGTTGCATACTTGGTGGGAATGCCCTAGAATCAGGGGTTTTTGGAACAAGGTGTTCTCCCTCATTAGGAAGGTGACCGGGATACCGGTGGATAAATCTCCACAAATAGCGTTATTGGGGGCTGACGTCCCCCAGGCCAACAAATACACTCAAAAATTGATAGCATTCTTGCTCACTGGGGCTAGGATCACACTGGCTGGGGCGTGGAAACAACAGTCTGTATCTTTCCAGAAGACCAAAAGTAAAATCTCTTGGATCATGCACCAGGAGAAAATGGTCAGTACAATACTCAACTCTTCTAAATCTTTCGAGGCTGTATGGGAGCCCTGGGCTAGATATATAGGCATTTCTCTGTTATAGGGATAAGGGAGGGTGGAGGATATCCATCCTTTCTGGACTGCTGTTATTTTTTGAGGTTGGGACGTATAGAGCGAATCATATAGTCCATAGCTGGCGACAATAATCTATGTTCTCTTTCTCATTCTTTCTTGTCTTTCTCTGTCTCTCTGTTTCTTTTCTTTCCCCCTTTTTTCTCCTTGTTTTTTTTTCTTTTTCTCTTCTTATTCCATTACATATCTCCATAAAAACATTAAGGTATGTTAGGCAGTTGCACCTTGAAAAGATTACAGTAGAGAACATTTTCTTTTCTCTTCTTTGTTTATGCTTATGTGTTATATTGAGCACTGGAGATTACTGCTTGTTAAGTAAGCTCTCCTCAGGAGTCTCATGCCTTCACTAAGATATGGAATTAGGATAGGTTAATCCCAGCGTTGGGATGGATCCAGGATCCCGGAAATATCAGTTATTCCGGGACAGGGGGTCCACTTTCACCCTAGGTAGGCACACATTCCGAGTTGAAAGTATTCACTGGTTCCTAGGCACAGTATGATCCCACTGGGGGTGCCGGGAATGCAGTCAGTACCAGTTGCCATTTTATTATTTTTTAATCGCATTCTTATTCTCGTTTTCTCCATTTTGAAGACTTTAGTCCCAAAGTGGTGAAAATATCCAATTACATGTATAAGTCATGTCCTTGATCTAAACTCCTTTTGACAATATTGTTACTTTAGTCTCTATACTGTATGTATACCTTTTAGCCCCAGGTTGTGCTGGAGGCTCATACTATGTACTGTACTGCCTTTCAATAAATTATTTTGAAACTGAAAAAAAAAAAAAAAAAAAAAAAAAAAAAAAAAGAAAGCCTAACCGGTAAAAAGAGAGTTGAAGCAGTATTCAACCCAAAAGCAAACCTTTATTATTTTGCAGTTAAACCATTTTTAAATTGCGCATTGCAGGCAGGATTAACCCTTTTTCGTCCGCTAGCGGGGGGTTAAAACCGCACCGCTAGCGGCCGAATATCGCAGTAAAACCGCACCTCCCATGCCCAGTGTGAAAGGGGCCTAAATGTTAGCTGGAGTTTGGCTTCAATTTGTTATCTCCCCTCAAACTGACGATGATGTCCAAAGGTGTCACTTGTGCTCATTTATCCAGAGTGGGGGCACTCTAATACAGGAATTATGTTATTGGCCAGATCATCAGGTGAAAACAGATGGTAAAAGCCTAAAAAAAGAAAAGTAGTGCAGCGACCACATGTAATGATTGGTAAGCTGCAATATATTACATTTTTGGTATTTGGCCTAATACAACTCTAACTACTTCAGCCCCATTAGAATTTGCCCCCTTCATGACCAGGCCATTTTTTGCCATATGGCACTGCATCCCTTTAACTGACAATTGCGCAGTCGTGCAACGCTGTACGCAAACAACATTGACGTCCTTTCCCACAAGTAGAGCTTTTTCTTGGTGGTATTTGTTTATAGCACAAAAAATAAAAACCACAGAGGTGATCAACGAGCTGCAATTTTGGATTATTTTAATTTTTTTACTTTTTGCTATAATACAGATCCCCAAAAATATATATAAAAACACATTTATTCATCAGTTTAGGCCAATGTGTATTCTTCTACATATTTTTGTTAAAAAAAAAATCGCAATAGGCGTATATTGATTGGTTTGCGCAAAAGTTATTGCGTCTACAAACTACGGGATAGATTTAAGGACTTTTATTTTTTAATTTTTTTTACTAGTAATGGCAGCAATCTGCAATTTTTAGCGGAACTGTGACATTGCAGCGAACAAATCTGACCCCAACTGACACTATTTGGGGACCAGTGACAATATTACATTGATCAGTGCTATAAGAATGCACTGATTAATGTAAAAATTACACTGGCAGGGAAGGGTTTAACACTAGGGGGAGATCGAGGGGTTAAATGGGTTCCCTCAGCGTGTTCTAACTCTAGGAGGGATGGGCTCACTGGGACATGACAGAGATTACTGTTTCCAATCACTGGTAACAGATGTCCCCTGTCAGAACGGAGATTCCACTTGTCTGTATTAGGCGATCGTGGGTCACCGACGGACATCGAGTCCGCCTGACCCATTGGCACTGCGTCTGCGCCTGTGTGAGCCGCCGTACAGGTACAGAGATTCGCGCAGGAGAGCCGACCTGCCGCAGTATATCTGTATGAGCTTGTCGGCTGATGGTTAATATGCTTATCTTTCTAGCAGCCCATGTATTGAAACACAGGTGCTTTGTTTCTCCCTGGTCCTGCAGGTATACAACATTTTGGGAGGGTCAAGTACTTGCAACCCTTGCTGCACTCTATGGTTCCTCCTGCCAGATCATATGTCCCATAATGCCATATGAGATGATGAGTGCAGCAACAGTGATCAACAGAGGAGTCGGTATTTTACACACCCAACCAAACAATATAAAAAAAAAGTGCGCTATCCTATCTGTGCTAGGTATAAGGTAAAAAATCACATAAGAGACACACAAAAAAAATGCAATAAACATATATTGAACTTATCCTAAATTGGCATATCTGTGCAAATAAAGGGGTAGATTCAGTAAGCAATTGCGTCTGCGTATCCATAGATACGCAGCGCAATTGCTTAGTTGCGCCGGCGTATCGACTGCTCCTGATTCAGAAAGGTCGATACGCCGACTGCACCCTAAGATATGACTGGCATAAGGCTCTTATGCCGTCGTATCGTAGGCTGCATTCTTACGATGGCCGCTAGGTGGCGTTCCCGTAGTGGTCAGCGTAGAGTATGCAAATTGCATACTCACGCCGATTCACAACCGTATGCGCGCCCTGCGTTCGCCTTTTTACGTTGTTTGCGTTCATCGGTTTCTGCGTAAGGCTGCCCATGCTATTAGCAGGGGAAGCCAATGCTAAGTATACCCGTCGTTCCCGCGTCACGATTTTTAAAAATTACGTAATTTGCGTAAGTGAATCGTGAATGGCGCTGGACGCCATTTACGTTCACGTTGAAGCAAATTACATCCTTGCGACGTCATTTACCGCAATGCATGTCGGGAAAGTTTCCCGACGGAGCATGCGCACTACGTTCGGCGCGGGAACGCGCCTAATTTAAATGAGCCACGCCCCCTACGGGATCATTTAAATTACACGTGCTTACGCCGGGCAGTTTTCCGCAGCGCACACGCAAATTACAGAGCTACTGCTTCGTGAATGAAGCGTAGCGCAGGTAATTTACGGAGGCGTAGCGTAAAAACGGTACGCTGCGCCTCCGTAGTAGTGCGCGCCCCTACCTGAATCTACACCAAAGTCTATACAAAATGTGCAAGCACTGTGTAGAAAAATATATTATATATATAAAATATATATATTGCAAAAAGGTTCTCAGATTTTCTAAACATCAATATTTCCTCTCTCTTTGCCGTGAAGGAATGATGATAAAGTGCACCACAGAAAGAAAAAAAAGTGCTCCAAAAAGGAATCACCATTACCACAAGCAATATAATGAGCTCCTTTCCAGCTGCTCTGATCCCACAAGGATGCATAGCAGCCATATATACCACAATCTTGCATGGCAATATTCCATGATCTCCTAAGCCAAGATAGAGCCATGGAGGAAGTTAAAGTACAGTGGAAAATCTACATAGTGTAGTATTTCACCAAGATTTTAATAAAATGATAAAATCACACTTACAATTTTTAAGGGATTACACAACATGTGTTACAAACAACCAGAAGGTCAAAGCAGTCAGGCCGATTTGCAGAATAGCGTCACGTGTGAGACCCCTCTCAACGCGTTTCTCTGTAACCAGCGTAGTTTGGGGATATATGAAAAAATATATGATAAAATCTCCTGTTCTCTTTTTTGTTGCTTCCTTGGTGTAAAATCCCTGGTGTTCCTGCCAGTCCCTCTGCTTTCCTGTTAAAAAATGACCACTCTAGGCAGGAGAGCTCAGCGTGGTCAGTTCCCTATGCTGACAACACAGCCTGCTCCCCTTCACTGATCAGACCTATCCTGACATGCCCCCTCCTGCACAGCCCTTCACTGTGAAGATCATTGTACTGTTGCTTCTACTCCCCTCATCTCTTATGCAGTTGAGAACAGAGGGAATGTGATCACTTAGAAAAAAGGTGAAAAAAAGGTATGTATAATTTTTTTTATATATCTATATACAAATGTTTGCCTTTTATTTCAATTTTAAACAGAATGTGTAAAGCACTGCCTAAATTGGTAGTGCTATATACAGTTAAGCTCAACATTTTGCACACCCTTGGAGTATTAGCATGCACTCTTTTGTAATCAGTCAGTCAGTCAGTCAGTCAGTCAGTCAGTCAGTGTCAGAGGTGGAGTAGGGTGCTTCGGACCTTCCGCTTACGAGCCTGCTCCCACCCAGACCTGGCAGTCAGAAACTAGGCAGACTAGGCAGACTTTCCATCACCTGTGCTGCACAAGAAACAGCTCCTAGGAACCAGGAACCTAGGAACCAGGAATCCAGCTCTCTCCTCTCCTCGTGGACTCCTTCCTGCTCCGCAGGTAAGACCCTGTTCTCTCAGGGCCTACCATCTTGGGGAACCACTGACGGCCGTCCTTTTCAGGGCAGCCGTCACACAGACCCCACACTGCGGCTCTCTATTTTTCTCGGCATCCTCTCTCGCACGGCCACCCACGATTGTGGTTGCCCCCAGACACCCCCCCTGGGTGTATTTTCGGCGCTTTTTGGCGTTTTTACACGCCCGCGCCAGCCTGCTACTTTTCGCGGCCGCCGCGCCTCAGGAAAGTCCGCGGCTTCAGCCGCGGCCTACCGGCGCTCCGACCGTTTCTCCCTGCACCTACCACCAACAGTGCAGTTTTCGTTGTTTATCGCCCCTGCACCCCTAGAGGTCCCCTCCACCCCCCCTATTAGCAACCAGATCGGTGGAATCATTTTCTTACCTACCTGATTGCTCCCCCAGCCTGGGTCCTGTGTCTTTGCCTGGCGGCCATCTTGGTGCACCCCAGCAACAGTGACACCCAGCATCCCCCCCCCCCTTTTCCCCTCATTAAGTCATCAATCTTTGATCCAGGGCTTGAGCCGATCGCCTTTAGGGATCAGGAAGGAATTTTTTTCCCTGCCGCAGCACATTGGCCAGCTTGCCCAGGGTTTTTTTGCCTTCCTCTGGACCAAGGATTGCTGAGAGCGAGGATTCCCTGAATCCTCTCTCACCAAACACCCGCACCCCCCCTCACGGTGACTGGCAACAATGGTTAAATTGAGATACTCTGCGGAAACCATTTGGGGTCTGAGACAATTCGCAACAATATTACCTGCCGTCACCACAAAAGCCTTAAAATCGGATCAACTTTTGAGAATCGATCGACGATCGATCATCAAAAATTTCAACCATTCAACACAGCTCAAGCACATATCATGTGCGTTGCTTAACACTAGATCGGCAGTTAAACACCGCTCAGAAATCCATGATTTCTTACTACAAAACGATCTAGACTGCCTCTTTATTACAGAAAGTTGGCTGTCAGACGACTGCAACACCATTCTCGGAGAATTGGTGCCAGAAAATTATCGCATCCTAACGGAAAATAGAATAGGGCAAAGAGGAGGAGGCCTGGCGGTGATTCATAAGTCGCATATTGCAATCACTAAACCGGTCCTTCAAAATCCTCTACCTTTTATGGAAACCCTTACGCTTCAACTTCAAGCTCACTCTCAGGAGACCGTTCACATTCTCCTCTGCTACAGGCCCCCTGGGCCCAAATCGCAGTTGATTCCAGCATTAACGGAGTTCATTTCCACTTACTCCCTTAACAGCAATCATCTTTTGCTGCTCGGGGATTTCAATTTGTGGGCCAACTCCTCACAGGATCCCATCGCGGAGGCCTGCATCGACCACCTGGAAGGATTAGGACTTCAGCAACTTGTATGCGGTCCCACGCATGCCTCAGGTCACACACTCGACCTAATTTTCAGACAAAATCTGAAAATAAACATTTTGGGAAATGAACCTTTGCCATGGACAGACCACCATGCAATTAGCTTCATAATTCCCAGAACTTCACTAGTCATGAAAGTACCCAAGCCGGTGACAACACACTGGGCTAGATCTCAGAAGAAGCTCCACTCGGAACTCTTCAGATCTACCCTGGGAAACCGAATTGGGGCTATTCCTCCTCAGCTAGCAGCCTCAGATACTTTGGATGCCATAAATGCAGCTCTGCTACAGTCAGCCGACTTAGCAGCACCAAAGCGCAAACTCCGCAGCCGGGCAAAAAAGTCCAGCTGGTTCAATAACCAGCTGTCGCTATTGAAGCAAGAGCGCAGAAGGGCGGAAGCCGCCTGGAAAAGAAGTCCTTCAGAAGACCGCCTCAACTTCTACAAAGCAGTAACAACACGATATCACAAGGAAATTTTCAAAGCCAAAAAACTGCACTTTTCTATGGTAATTAACAGCGCAAGGAATCGCCCACGCGAACTCTTCAGGATGGTCACCCAGACCATGAATCCGGGATGTCTTGAAGTTCCCACTTCAGACACCCAAGAGTTCTGCAATGAACTATCGGATTTCTTCATCAACAAAATTGAAAAAATTCGGGTAAGTATTCGGCAAAACAATACTCCACTCAGCCCCCTCTTCAATCAATACACCGACGGAACGCCTCTACAATCAACTAAGTTCACTTTGGAACCCATCTCCATCGATACCACAAAAAAATTCATTGGTGCACTGCGCAACAGCACAGCACCCAATGACATCATTCCCACCAAGCTACTGAAGGAATGTGCCGACATCCTGGCGCCTCCGATCACGCAGCTTATAAATCAGTCATTTAAGGAAGGCATAGTGCCTTCCCTGCTGAAAGAGGGCACAATCCTGCCGATCTTGAAAAAACCTAATTTGGATCCTATGGACCCAACTCACCGCCGTCCCATAACAGGTCTAAATGCTCTGTCCAAGATAATGGAGAAAGTGGTGGTAAATCAGCTGCAACAGCATCTGGACACCCACAACCTACTCGATCCATTTCAATCCGGGTTCCGTCCCGGACACGGTACAGAAACGGCCTTACTGAAAATATGGGACGATGCGCTCGAGGCCGCAGACGAAGGAGAATCGTGTCTCCTGGTTCTGCTGGACCTAAGCGCAGCTTTTGACACAGTAGACCATAAATTGCTACTGAGACGACTAACAGAAGTCGCCGGAGTCTCAGAAGATGCCTTACCATGGTTCTCCTCTTTTCTCGGAAACCGATCACAAACAGTGAAACTGGGATCCTTCACCTCAGAAAAACGCACGGTGCCATGTGGGGTCCCCCAAGGATCCCCCCTATCACCGGTGCTGTTTAATATCTATCTTCGTCCTCTCTTTGATATTATCGGTAGCCAAGAACTACTCTATCACTCTTATGCAGACGACACGCAGTTGTATTTTCGCATCTGCCATAAAAAGGATCATCATCTCAGATTAGAGAAATGTCTCTCTTCAATAGAAAACTGGATGACTAAGAGTTATCTCAAACTCAATAGCGCTAAAACTGAACTCTTTATCTTCGATGCCAGTTGGAAGAAACAACCGACAACAAACTGGACACCATCTCCCATCCTGGGACAAATCATCTCCCCTAGCTCCAAAGTCAAAAGTCTGGGAGTCACGTTTGACACCTTCATGACAATGGACGCACAAATAGGGTCAGTAGTCAGCGGGGCGCACCATTTGATGCGCCTACTACGCAGACTGATTCCATTTATCCCCAAAGAAGACGTAGCAGTCGTGGTGGGAACAATCGTGAATTCCAGACTGGACTATGCAAATGCCCTTTACCTCGGGCTCCCCAAGTACCAAATCGCTCGTCTTCAAGTCGTACAGAATACGGCCGCCAGACTGGTGACTGGGAAAAAATCTTGGGAATCAATCTCACCTTCATTGAGATCCCTTCACTGGTTGCCAGTGAAAGACAGAATTGCATTTAAAGCACTCTGCCTGACACATAAGTGCATCCATGGGAAGGCTCCTAGATATCTATGCGACAAGATCAAACCGCACAATTGCAACCGCATTCTGCGATCCACCGACCAAAATCTGGTCAAGGTTCCTAAAACCAAATACAAGTCCAAAGGAGAAAGAAGGTTTGCTTTCCAGGGCCCCAGGCTTTGGAATGCTTTACCAACCAGCATTCGGTTGGAGCAAAACCACCTGTCCTTCAGAAGGCAGATCAAAACCCTGCTTTTCTGATAGGCATGAGACACAAACAACAAGCGCCCAGAGGCGATTCAGTTCGCATGTGCCGCGCTATATAAATTTTTTCATTCATTCATTCATTCAATAGTTGTCTATGAAGTCCCAAATTCTTGCAGGTGATATAGCTGCCCATTCGTCTCGGCAAAATGCCCTTAGGTCATGCAAAGTCTTTGGTCATCTTGCATGAACCCGTATGTTTGAGATCTCCCCAGAGTGACTTGATGATAGTCAGAAGAATGAAAATTGTCTGCCAGTATTTTCTGCTGCATTCATCTTGCCATAAATTTTCACAAGATTCCCAATGCCTTTAGAACTGACACGCACCCAAAACATCAGTGAGCCACCACCATGCTTCACAGTGGGGATGCTACTCTTGTTGCTATAGGCCTTGTTGACCCCTCTCCAAACATATCACTTATGGTTGTGACCATAAAGCTCTTTTTTGGTCTCATCACTCCAGATTACAGTGTGCCAGAAGCTGCGAGGCATGTCAAAGTGTTGTCAGGCATATTGTAACCAGGCTTTTTTGTTGCATTGGCGCAGTGAAGACAACTTGACCGTGCAGTTAACTTTTTGTTCAAATGTCCTCATATTGTGCTCCTTGAAACAATCACATCCTCTTTTTCCAGGATATGCAAACTTTTGAGCACAGCTGTAAGTAGCTATAATAAAAAAAAATATGCTGTATACCTTGTACCCAAAAAATACTTCTTAATTACCGTGCCTCAAGACAATAGATCATTTACAAAAATATATGTTATTTTTTAACTACAGTACTACATTTGCTTTTCTTGATAGTCTAGAGCTGGAGCTTTGTCTGAGCCTACCTTAACCACTTCCCGCCCGGTCCATAGGCGATTTACGTCCGGGAAGTGGTTCTGAAATCCTGACTGGGCGTCTATGGACTTCCTGCAGGATTTCATGCCACGTGTGCCCGTGGGGGCGCTCAGCGCGGCGATCGGTGATGCGGGGTGTCAGTCTGACACCCTGCATCTCCGATCTCAGTAAAGAGCCTCCGACTCTTCCTGTTTACATCGTGATTCACAAGATAGAGGCTTGTGAATCAGCAGATGCCTATGCCCTTGCAACATCTTTTCAGTAGTGCAAGCCTACAAAAGAGAATCAACACTGCTCTGAATTCAGGAGCAGTACAGCAGTATTGTCACCCTATCACGGGAAGCTGAATGAGGTAGACTTTGCTTGCAGGATCAGCAGTTATTCATGAGAATTTACAAGGGGAATAAAGGAAAGCTGTACATACAGATACACTAAATGGTAGGCCACAGTCTACTTTAACACAAAATAAAGTGCTCATTTCCACACATGCAGTATATTTCTTTCACTTTCAGGTGTAGTTATAGGAAATATTTGTCGGGCAATTTTGGCCATGCAGAGTTGACATAAGAAATGGGAAGAGAAGGATGTATTAGATGCATTGCCGATGTAGTTAGAGTTAGGAAAACATTGCACATAGTAAGAATTAGAAATATGCCATTTAGATAGTGCCCTACATCCATACTTTGAAAGCTAGGGATATGAGGAGCTGAATCTTCTGCTTCTGTTCAATATTGGCAAGGCTATGTCTGATTTCCAAATCTTATTAGGTAGCTCTCAAAAACCAGAGGTTCTCTAAGGGCACCCAGAGTGTAATCTAGATCTAGAGAATGTAATATGAGTGCCACACCAGTTTTTTATGCCGCGTACACACGACCAGTTTTTCTGTCGGAATAAACTCTGACAGATTTTTCCAACGGAAGTCCGCTCAAGCTGTCTTGCATACACATGGACACACCAAACTCCGACCATCAAAAATGCGGTGACGCACAACACTACAACGAGCCTAGAAAAATGAAATTCAATGCTTCCGAGCATGCGTCAAATTGTTTCCGAGCATGCATGTTTTTTTCTCTGTCAGAATTCCATACAGATGAACGGAATTTCAGATAGAAAATATGATTTTTAATTACTTTATATTTGGGTAACATATTATTGCATCCTCCATGTTTAGACTCTGTGCATACTTGCCAAGATTTTACATTTCATTTAAAGGAAAACATTGCTAATGATCTATCTAAACAAGTTACTTACGGCCCATAACCGTGTTTGAGGGTGAGCATTACTTATGTACTACTTAATACTGTAACATACTTTTTTTGCTGTCTAAATGCATTTTGTTTTGAATGCTCTAATTAGTACTGAGAACTACCGTATTTATCGGCGTATAACATGCACCCTAACTTTAAAAGGAAAGTTTCAGGAAAAAAACTTTCCATAGCCCCCTGCGTATAACACGCAGGCACAGTTTACCCTCTATTTTCAGGGTAAAAAAGTGAGTGTTTTACGCCAATAAATACAGTACTTATTATTTTACAAGAAGAAAAAATCCTACCAGTGTTAAAAATCTGGCATTTTTTTGGACAAAGGTTTACAGTGACAAATCTAGTAAAACGTGCAATGTCACTGGATATAAATTATCCCCACACTTCTCAGCTGTACTAGTAAAATATTCATAACTTAACATGGTTGGTGGCTATACCACTGCCTTACATAAATAAAATGCAACCTTTTCCAGCAAGTGCAGCTCCACACATTCATTGCTCTAACAGATGTACACTGAGAAATGTTGGATCTAAATTATGCACAGTATCATGCTAATATACTGCATCAGTCAGAAAGACACTCGATTTGCTATGGAGGCTGTCACCTAAACATTTATATAGTTATATACACGATTGTCATCATTTTTAGGTAGAGTCCAGGTAATTATAGAACCTTGTAGCAAAATAGCAGCAAGCCAGTTCATCTCTGCCAAAAGTCTCACACTGTCAGCTAGATAGCGTGTTTGTCTTTGCGGTTGCAGCAGGATGGCAAATCTGACACTTTTACGTAACTACAAGTAACTCTCAGTCCTCCTCCTCATTGCCTCAAAGAAATTACAAACACCCTAGACATTTATCTTCATTTCACTCTCCCCAGTCTATAGCTGCTGTGTTCCTGTGGAAAGCAAAAAGTAACTCCAGTGGAGGCAGCGCCAAGCCTTACTTCCAAACATAAGCAAGTTATACGGTATTTGTGAAAAATACAGTTTTAAGATTTTCTAACACTAGAGGGGTGATGAGAAGTTAGACTTATAAACACGATCGGACGTTATGACAAGAAAACCGTGGATTTTTTTCCGACTGAATTTTGTCTCAAACTTGAGTTGCATACACACGGTCACACAAAATTCTGAACCGTCAAGAACATGGTAATGTACAACACTACAATGAGCTGAGAAAAATTAAGGCAAATGATTCTGAGCATGCGTTGAATTGATTCTGAGCATGCGTGTTTTTTGCGCGTCGGAATTGCATACAGACGATCGGAATTTCCGACAAGAAATTTTCCAGTCGGAAAATTTCAGAACCAGCTCTCAAATTTTTGCTGTCGAAGATTCCGACAGAAAAAGTCAGATCAGGCCTACACACGGTCCAAATTTCCTACCAAAAGCTCACATCAAACTTTTCTTGTCAGAAATTCCGATCGTGTGTACGCGGCATTAGAAATTGGCCAGGGACAGCCACACTGAACAAATTCTATCTGCTGGTCAAATGGACCAATTACTACTTGATTAAAAAATATGCATTGATGCTCAGTAGTTTTGCTAAAATGTCTAATTTTAGCACTCCCCATAACAGTGTCGGTATAAATCACAAAGAGGTCCCTAGACCCACCTAGTAACATATAGTAATAGTGTGAAAAATATATAAAGTGTAACCCCAGAGTCAGATAATGTTTAAAAGTTAAAAGTGAATGAATAGTCATCCTTAAAAAATTGAAAAAATGGGTTATTAACCACTTGCCGCCTGTAGGACGTCCATGGACGACCTCAGGTTTCATTGGTTATACCAGGATGATGCCTGCACCTACAGGCATCATCCTGGTATCAATCTTTTCAGCCAGTGATTACCAGTAATGCAGAAGTGATCCAAGTGACCGCCGCCTTTCCTGAGCTCTCCTGTTACATCGCAGAGCCCGGGAGCGATGTGGCCAGTGGTGATGGCTGCCCTGTACAGGGAAAGAGGTACTGACATTGTTCCTCTTTCTCTGTAACCCCAGAAACCAGAGCGATGAGTAGTTTGTCACTTCCGGTTCCTCCCCTTTGTTTACCTGCCCACCAGTGGCCAGGAAAGCAGCTGATCAGACCTGTCATGGCCCATACTGTCATAAGGGATGTTGTTCATCCCCTGTGATAGCAATAAAATTAGTACTAAAAAAAAAAAAAACTGTAAACAAAAAACAAAATTGTATAAATGAACAAAAAAATAATAATAATTTTAAGTACCCCTGTCCCACCATGCTTACGTGTAAATGCGAATGCATACTTTACTCCCGCCGAATATGTAAACAGTAATCGCACAACACATGTGAGGTATTGTCACAAACGTCAGAGTGAGAGCAATAATTTTAGCACCAGACCTCCTGTGCAACTCTAAACTCGTAACCTGTAAAGGTGTTTAAAGCGTCACCTATGGAAAATTTTAAGCACCATAGTTTGCTGCCAGCCCACGGGCAGAGAAAATTTAAAAGCATGACATGTTTTTATATATATATATATATATATATATATATATATATATATATATATATATATATATACTGTATAAATATATTTACTTCAAAAGGAGGAGAGCAAGGGGGTGGGACTTTACATGAAGCACGTGGTAGCAAGGGAGTAAATTGGTAAACATATAGGAAGTTTATTTTTTATTACAGTAATACATACATATAATACTGTGGTAGGCAAGATAATAGCAATGAACAAGGTAATAACATTGGTATCTCAAGGTAAAACAAAAATATATTCCAAAGTTCACCAAAGCAAGGTTAGATAAAAACATTAGCAAAGTAATGCCTGCAGGACCTATGGCCTTATTAAACCTGTCAACATGGATACTTATTATTATTATTATTATACAGGATTTATATAGCGCCAACAGTTTGCGCAACGCTTTACATCAGGGATAATGCATAGTAGCTTGAAGGTCTGGATAAGTATTGATAGAAACACTGCGTTTGGTAGCTCTACATGTTACATGGCCTTTAAACCACTCGCCAGGAGCAGAGCACATGATGCATCTATAATAGAATTATTATATATGAATAATCAAAATAAAAAATAATAAAAGACATGAATTCAATAGGCATGGAAACACATGACCTCACCAGGCCATGGTTTCATTCAAAGTCCCAAGGGATGGAAATACATGACCTCACCAGGCCATGGCTTCGTTAAAGTCCCAAATGAACCCCCAGTGTTTTTTCCCCAAAAACTTGCGTTTGAAAAACTGCTGTGCAAATTCCATGTGACCTAAAGCACCCACCATCTTATTCTTTAGGATCACATAATGTTATTTAACAGAGGGGATAGCGTACTTATACTATAGATATGATATCAGCAGGAGGAGAGGATCGTGGAGTGGACGGAGCTGACAGGCAGAGAGGGGAGGATGACCCAGGAGGACAGAGGAGAGCTGCGGATTATGGAGGCACATAAACTGACTATGGTGTCAGGGCTCAGCAGCCATGATAAATCATGGACAGTTTACAGGGGGGAGGGTAGAACCAGGCAGGATCAGCCAGGTATTTTAGGTGATACGGAGGGGCAAATTACACAGCACAATCACTGTGATTTTATTCATGCTTCAATGGAACAGGATCCATTTTTTTTTTTTAGGAAACAACCACTTTCCTACCGAGTCATTTCCGGGTTGACGTCATATGAAGTCCTGGGCTTCCCGGGCGGCTAGGGTAGGGTGACCAGACATCCCCAGTTTCAGGTGACAGTCCCCAGATGGAGGACACTGTCCCCTGACCAAGTCTGTCCCCAGTTTTGTCCCCGCATTGGACTGAGGCTGGGGCAGTTTCAAAGACAGTCAGTGCAAAATAAAAATAAACAATTCTGAATTACACACCGTCGCTCTGCCGCTCCTTCTAGCTTAGTGGGGTGTATTTTTTCCCATTATCTGTGCCCCTTTCTGATGATTATGTGCTGGTCAGAGCGGAGGGAATATTTCTTCAACTTCGCTTGCATGTTCTTCTGCCTTGGCTCATGTTTCGGCCAGCCGCCTGCATGCTTATATCCTTGTCTTTCCTGGAGGAGTGATCTTCTACCCCTCCCCACCGAGTAGGGCCCGGAGAGTAATGCCGCGTACACACAATTGGAAATTCCAACAAGAAAAGTCCGATGTGAGCTTTTGGTCGTAAATTCTGATCATGTATAGGCTCTAACATAATTTTTCTGCCGGAATTTCTGCCAAGAAAAATTTGAGAGCTGGTTCTCAAATTTTCCGACGGGAAAAGTTCTTGTCGGAAATTCTAATCGGAATTTCTGACGGAGAAAAATCCTCCGCATGCTTGGAATCAAGTCGACGCATGCTCAGAAGCATTGAACTTAATTTTTCTTGGCTCGTCGTAGTGTTGTACGTCACCGCGTTCTTGGCGGTCAGAGTTTGGTGTGACCGTGTGTATGCAACACAAGTTTGAGCCAAAATTCCGTCTGAAAAAAATCCATGTTTTTCTTGTCGAAATTTACGATCTTGTGTATGTGGCATAAGACTTGACAGGCTGTGAGGTGGACGGCAGCGGCAACGGGTAGAGAGTTGCTGATTTCCACCATTACTAGTAAAAAAAAAATATGTCCCCGGATTTCATTTAAAAAATCTGGTCACCCTAGCCGCTAGGGGGCTTCGGCAGCGGCGCTTTTTGGGCACTTTTGACCCATTGTTAACCCCTTCTTTGGGGTTAAAAGCACCCAGCTCCTGTCCGCCACAGCGCTGGTAAAACGATGCTAAAACTACCGCTAACACTCGGGCGGTCTGAGTGTGAAAGTAGTCTTAGGCCCCCTTACACACCATCGGAACTATCCGCTGCGTCCGCTGCCGGATTTCTATCTGATGGTTGTACACACCATCAGACAGAAATCTGCGCCTAAACAATACGCGGGGCGTGGCCGCGCCGTCGCCGCGACGATGACGTGGCGACCCTGAAAGTTCAAAGCTTCCACGCATGCATCGAATCAGTACGACGCATGCGAGGGATGGCAGTCGGTCGGACGTGTCCGGCGAGTCTGTACAGACGACCGAACACGTCCGACGGACTGGTTCCCAGCGGATAGATTTCTTAGCATGCTAAGAAAAAATTTCCGCTGGAAACTGTCCGATCCGCAGGACAATTGTCCGCTCAGGCCTACACATGACCGGATCTGTCCGCTGGAACTGGTCCGGCGGACCAGTTTGAGCAGATCGATCCGGTCTGGGGTACGGGGCCTCAATATACACAGGAAGTTTTACAACCTCCCCTGAACGATTTAACTTGACAGATAGCAAACAAAGTTTAAAACCGTTTTTGCCACGTTTATATGCCACATTTATCTGTACTTAGCCGCGTTTAGTCACGTTTGCGTTTAGAAGCGTTTAAAAAAAAATGAAAAACAGCTGTGAATAAAACACGGCTAAATGCGCGTTATCACGTTTACACACATTTGCAACCTGTACTAATAAGATAACATAGAGGAGAGTTCAGGTGCAGCTAAAAAAAAATGCACTGTTCCTAAATGTCTGTTTACCAGCAGCAGTGTACATGAAGCCATAAAGTCACAAAATGTTATGTATTTTTATTTTGTTACAGATTGCTTTTGCAAGTGGAACTTTTGGCAGCATTTTTAAATCTGGTTTCTTGCAAACATGTAAAAAGAAAAGGAAAAATACAATACATCAGCTTTTCAAATTGTATCGATAACTTTGCTGTCTTTTAAACCAACTGTGCAAGTCTCTAATTGTTTGGTAACAGGACAACACTGTCATCTTTACTGCAAATCAACAAACACATAGGTTAGGACATATGCTCTGAACTGCTGTTTCTAGTAACACTAAGCATATACTGTGCTCAGAGTTTCAGCTACTGATGGAATATTGCCCTTGATGCAAGGTGCCCTTCACTGTTTCATCAAAGCACATACACTTTGTCTTGACAAGAGCAGGCAGAAATTCTGTCCCTAGACACAGCAAATTCAGCAGGGCTCCCTACTGTGTGATTGCTCCTTTAAAATGACACAACCTTTACCAAGAGCCCATTTCCTGTGTAATGATTATGAGCTCTGACTGCAGCAGGATGACTGACAAGAAGATAGAGGAATAACATTTTAGAAGGTCTGTCACAGATACCTGAGATCGGCATATTCTAAAAGCATTGTATTAAACCATTAAACCTGGCTAGCTCTGATGCACACATAATACCAACCACACCACTTCATTATTTTGGGTGGAAGGGATAAAATAAGGGGAATAAAACGTAAACTCTGCTTAGCATTGAAGTTTCAGTTTAGCTTGGGTCCCTTGGAACATTTACCCTGTGTAGTTTGAGTCTCAGTCCCTTCAACAAGGCAGGACTATCATAATTTTTTACAATTATTTTATAATTATTATTATTATTACCATATTGAGAAACCATCCCAGGAGTGTGACACTCAACGTGTGGTGGTGGTGGGAATTCTGGCGAATGGTAGATATATGGACCCCCCCAAGCAAAAGAAGAGTATAAGAAGACACCATGTGAATAAACTTGGCAGCAATCATGTAAAACTTAAATATGTCTTAAGCCGCGTACACACGACCATTTTTAATGTCCTAGAAAAAACAACTTTTTTTTCCGACGTGATTCTTGTCAAGCCTGCCTTGCATACACACGATCGTGAAAAAAAATGCTTGAGCAAAGCGCGGGGACATACAACACGTATGACAGCACTATAAAGGGGAAGTTCCATTCAGATGGTGCCACCCTTTGGGCTGCTTTTGCTGATTTCATGTTATTAAAAGTTTGGTGAGAGACGATTTGCGCTTTTCAGTCTTTGTGCTTTTCAGTCCATTACAGCATGACGAATGTGCTCTCTCCATTACATAACTTGCTTCTGAGCATGCGCCTTTTTTTCACGGCGTTAAAACCTACACACGACTGTTTTTTCACAACGTGAAAAACAGCATGTTATGCTGTGTACACACAATCATTTTTCTGGTTGTAAAAAACAATGTTTTAAGGGTCTAGAAAAAACAATGTTTTTTTCAACCCGATCATTAAAATGGCCTTGCCTATACACGATCGTGAAAAAAAAATGCTCTAGCAAAGCGCGGTGATGTACAACACGTACAATGGCACTATAAAGGGGAAGTTCCATTTGGATGACGCCACCCTTTGGGCTGCTTTAGCTGATTTCCTGTTAGTAAAAGATGATTTGCGCTTTTCTGTCTGTTACAGCGTGATGAATGTGCTTACTCCATTATGAACGGTAGTTTTACCAGAACGAGCGCTCCCGTCTCATAACTTGCTTCTGAGCATGCACAGGTTTTTCAAGTCTTTAAAGCCCACACACGATCATTTTTTACAACACGAAAAACTACATAGTTTAAAACATCGTGAAAAAATAGAGCATGTTCGAAAATAACTTTGGGCGTTTTTCAGAACCTGAAAAATGCTCTGAAGCCCACACATGATCATTTTAAATGACATTTTTAAAAAACGTCTTAGAGCATATTCTAAATTTTTAATGGCCATTTTTCACATCGAGAAAAATGCTCTGGAGCCTACACACGATCGTTTTTAATGACCATTTTAAAAAATGAAATTTTTCACGTCATCAAAAACAGTCGTGTGTATACGGCATAACGTGTAGTTGACCTTTAATGCTTCTTATCTCCATCTCCCCATTGCCCTATTCCCCATTTTGTTCATAAAGTCCTATACTGAACAATGCCATTTCTTCTCTAGCGACTCTACATGTGATTTTTGTCAGAAGGTTTGACTGTTTAGGTCTTTGGGAAAACTGGCATATGGCAATGCAGCTGAATGATAGCTGAAATGGAGATTGATATTTCCTCTCCGCTTAATCCTAGGTGTGATCAATAAGATTGTAAAGAACAAGACTAGAGTGCAAAATGCAGAAACCCATAACAGCTAATAACAGCTTATACGATTTTACTTTATTTAAATCAGATGACTGAATGCTAAGTAATTTGCTTGCATGAATTAATCTACTTTCTCCTTTGCCTTACTAAATAAGCATCCAAAATCCACCCGCTAAGCTCTCTTTTGTATTTAAAATGGCCCAGTACATAATTACATAACATAACCCAAGTGCAATAAGAGACAATTACAAATAAGTTTTACATATAGAGTGTTCCTCCAAATACCCGATGTATTACTTACTTGTATGGAATGCAGACTCTGTGGATTTTCCTATAGTGTGTGTATATATATATATATATATATATATATATATATATATATATATATATATATATAAAAATATACATTAGGGTTGTCCCGATACGAGTATACTTGTACTCGCACCAATGCTCTCGATGCTTCACCCAATACCTGGGATGGGAGAGAGATCTACAACAGGAAGTCACACCTCCTGCACCCGGCATATTCTCTTCCCTGTCAGGCGGAATGAGCTCCACCCGACAGATGCCTTCTAGTGCCGGCCCTGCTGTTACATCATTCAGAGGTTCGGGAGGCGGGATAGAAGAGGAGAAGAAAGTGCTGGAAGTCTCTAAGGAAGAGGGGGGGGCTTTGAGCTAGTGGGCGTCTCTAAGAGGGGGTACTGACTGCTGATTTAATGTGTGGTAACCGACCATTAGATCAGCCGCACCCCCCTTGGAGACCCTCATTAGCTCAAAGCCCCCCTTATATCAATGCCCCCCCTTATCAGTGCCGCCTATCTGTGTCCTTCATTGCCACCTATCTGTGTCCATCATTGCCACCTATCTGTACCCATCAGTGCCGCCTATCTGTGCCCATTACTGCTGCCTATCTGTGCCCATCATTTCTGCCTATCAGTGTTGCACATCAGCGCAGCCTTATAAGTGAAACTTCATCAGTTCCCATCATTGCCACCTATCAGTGCCATCCTTCAGTGTGTGCTATCCTATCAGTGCCATCTTTCAGTGCGTGCCACCTATCAGTGCCAGCCATCAGTGCATGCCACCTATCAGTGCCATCTTTCAGTGCATGCCACCTATCAGTGCCATCTTTCCGTGCCAGCCATCAGTGCGTGCCGCCTATCAGTGCTCATCAGTGCTGCATAATCAGTGCCCCTATCAGTGCCACTGCCAGACATTAGTCCCAGCCATCAGTCAGTGCCACGTTTTAGTGGCCATCAGCCAGTGCCATCTATCAGTGCGTCAAATGACATTAAAAAAAGTATTGGTAATCGGTATCGGCGAGTACTTGAAAAAATTATCGGTACTTGTACTCGGTCTTAAAAAAAGTGGTATCGGGACAACCCTGATATACTGTGTATATATATATATATATATATATATATAGTATATATAGTATATATATATATATATATATATATATATATATATATATAATGCATACTTTAAAAATCCATTCAGGTACACATTATAATACCATTTTGGTAAAAATCACATGTATTATACACTCCTTTTAATGTTTTCCCTTTGTCTAGGATTATTCTATTGAAAACATTTATCTCCAAGTGCTTATTTCCCAAGATTCCTGAAATATATAATTTAGTAGGATTATAGAGAAATGGATCTTCTAACTGATTTGCTAAATTAGGAACTGAAATGGATGCAAGTAAAAGAAAGCTATTACAGACTGATAAACCTGATGTGACATGGTTGACATGGTTTTGACTTTGGGGGAGTCGTACCCCTCTATTCCTTTAGCTCTATATACAGATAATTACCAGGCAATTCTTCCCTCAATGCCTTGATTGATTCACTGGCCACTGTCTGGATTTTTAAAGCATTTTGTCTCTTGATGACCCATTCTCTTCAAACCCCAAGGGAAATTAAGAAAGGTCAAATCATCACACTTGCTAGAAAAGCAGAAGCAGCAAACGTGTAACTGTAGTAAAATGTGTTGCAAGGAAAGCCAAGTAATTTAGTGAACAAAACAAATCTAATAAAGAAAATTGTTTTATATGTAAATCAAGTTAAGACATTGCATTTTACCTAAAAATGTTATTAGTGTCTATAGAAATTTAGTATTTATACTGGGCTAACAAAGAATAGTGGGCCAGATTCCCAAAAGAGATACGACAGCGTATCTCCTGATACGCCATCGTATCTCTGTTTTAGGGTCTTCCTAACTATGCGACTGATTCATAGAATCAGTTACGCATAGTTAGCCCTAAGATCCGACAGGTGTAATTGAATTACACTGTCGGATCTTAGGATGCAATACCTCGGCCGCCGCTGGGGGGAGTTTGCGTCGTAAACCAGCGTCGGGTATGCAAATTAGTAGTTACGGCGATCCACAACGGTTTTTCGCGTTCGTTACGTCGCTGCTAGTCTAGTTTCCCGTCGCAAAGTTAGTAGTCGTTTTAGCTGCCCTAACTTTACACAGCCCATGTTAAAGTATGACCGTCGTTCTCGCGTCGAATTGGAAAAAAAAAATTCTTGCGTAAGACGTCCCAAAATACGAAAGTACGCTACGCACGTCGCCGTTCGAAAAAATTACGTCACTTTGCACAAAGCACGGCGGGAATTTCAAAACGGAGCATGCGCAGTAGGTCCGGCGCGGGAGCGCGCCTAATTTAAATGGCACACACCCCTTTGAATTATGCGGGCTTACGCCGGAGGCCGCCGGCGTAAGTTTTCACGCAAGTGCTTTGTGAATCAGGCACTTGCGATGAAAACTTGCGGCGGTGTAACGTATCTACGATTCTACGTGAATCTGGCCCTGTGTGTCTTTGGTTGGAACAGCCTACTGCTGTTGTAGAATTGTCTGTTGTGAATATTTCAAACTTGTACATGCTGCTCATATGGAAAGATAGGTGGCTGCCTTTGGGGTATATACTGTAATGTAATGTCAGTGCTTTTTAGTTTCACTGAGAGAAGACAGTTGAGGAAGGACATGTCCTATACTTATCTATATTAGACGATGGGACTCACAGATGCCATGTGAACTGCTATGGCAGTGTGTGCACCTATTCCTGTGCTAATATTGTGAAAGATGGGTGCATTCTGAGAAGCAGAGTGATGTGGTACCTGTAGCGTACTGTGAAAAAAGGTAGGTGTGGATGCAGTATGCTAACAGTGGGAGGGGCTTAGCCACTTCAATACCCTCTTGCCCAGGCCAGCTTTCAGTGCTGTCGCATTTTGAATGACAATTGTGTGGTCATGCAACACTGTATCATAAGATATGATACAAAGTACCCGTCTGCCTGTTAATTGACTATAGGCTGGGCGGGAAGTAGTTAAATGAGCATGTTAAATAGAACATAAAACTATTTTCTGTATAGATAGCACACACATGCCACCATCCTTTTACCCACAAAATATTCATTACTTGCTGTGCCATAGGCGACATTCTCACAGACACAGATCTCAGCACAATAATTACAAAAAAAAGTCTTTAACCGCTTGCCGACCAGCTGCCTTCATTCTACTATGGCAGGATGGCTCGTTCCCACGGACCGTCGTAGCTGTACGGCGGTCCCTTTAAGCTGGATAGCGGGATCACGCCCGCTGCACAGCAGGGGTGCCGATGCTCATGACCAACAGTCGCGATGACCGCCGGCCATGAGTGATCGTGGGCACGAGAGGCAGAACAGGGACATGTGTGTGTAAACACACAAATCCATGTTCTGTTATGAGACAAGATGCAGTTTTGTGAGTTCCTACAAGCTGGGAAGCACGATCTGTCATCTCCTATAGTGAGTGCTCTCCCCCTACAGTTAGAACACACATTAGGGAACACAGTTAGCACCTTGATCGCCCCCTAGTGTTAACCCCTTCCCTGTCAGTAACATTTACACAGTAATCACCAGTGAATTTTTATAGTGCTAATTGCTGTACAAATGCCAATGGTCCAAAAATGTGTCAAAAGAGTCTGATATGTCCCAAAAAAAATCGCAGATCGCCGCCATTACTAGTAAAAAAATAAATAATAATAATTAAAATGCCATAAATCTATCCCTTATTTTGTAGACGCTATAACTTTTGCGCAAACCATTCATATACGCTTTTTCGATTTTTATTACCAAAAATATGTAGAAGAATACATATCGGCCTAAACTGAGGAAAAATTTGCTTTTTAAAAAAAAAAAATGGGGCTATTTATTACAGCAAAAAGTACAAAACAGTGTTTTTTTCAAAATTGTCACTCTTTTTTTGTTTATAGTGCAAAAAATAAAAACCGCAGAGGTAATCAAATACCACCAAAAGAAAGCTCTATTTGTGGGAAAAAAATGACGCACATTTGGTTTGGGTACTACATTGCATGACCGCGCAATTGTTAGTTAAAGCGATGCAGTGCCGTATCGCAAAAAATGGCCTGATCATTGAGAAGCCAATTGTTCTGGGGCTGAAGTGCTGCACACAGATAGCTAGATTCACATAGAGTTAGGCCGGCGTATCAGTAGATACGCCGACCTAACTCGGAATCTGTCAATCGTCAATCACGTTGGGTCACAGTTAATCTACATAAAACACGCCCCCCACATCCTCATTTGAATTCAGGGCGCTTACGCCGGCCTATTCACGCTACGCGGCCGTAACTTAGCAGGCAAGTACTTTGTGAATACAGTACTTGCCTAGCTAACTTACGGCGGCGTAGTGTAAATACGATACGCTACACCGTCGCAAAGATGCAGCGGTCTATTTGAAACCAGCTAAGAATATAGAATTCAGACTTTGGGGTTGATTTACTAAAGGCAAATCCACTGTGCACTACAAGTGCACTCGCTGTAGATTTGAGGGGAAGATCTAAAATGAGGGGAGGCTCTGCTGATCTCTATCATCCAATCATGTGCAAGCAAAAATTCAGTTTTTTTGTTGTCCCTGCATGTCCCTCTCAGATATACAGCGACCACACTTCCAAGTGCACTTGCAGTGCACTTGTAGTGCACAGTGGATTTGCCTTTAGTAAAAAAAAAATTTGACTCAAGCTTATTTTAAATAGCACTTCAATTAAACAGTCAGTTACTACTTAGCAACCAACTGTTGAGGCAAGAAATACTTTGGTCAAGAGTATTGCACAAAAAAGCATATAGCGCACTGAGGTGAGAAGTGCAAACACACAGAGTACAGGGCTCAGAGATGCGTAATGCACTAAGCTCAGGGGTCACAATTGTATAATGCAGAGGTCATGAGAGACCATTGTCACCGGAACTGAAAGTGAAATAAAATCCAAAATATTAAGTTGTCGCCAGAACAGCAATAAAGGGGAAATCTTCCAAAGAGGGCACCTGTTCAGGTGGAGAGATTTCCTCTCACGTCCTGTTGTGTTTACAAGATAGGAAATCTACCTCATAGGGCATAGATGACAATATAAAACCTGAAAAAAAGAAAAACAATAAGTATAAGAGGTATGGTCAAATAATTGTGCATTTTTATGTTTTTTTAACCACTTTAGGACCGGTTCACGTACATATACGTCATCACTTCAAAGATGAATATCTTGGTAACGGCAGCAGCTGCTGCCACAACCAAGATATCCATCTTTTACATGGCCGGTCTTGTAAATGATAATGGTGGTCTCCTCGGCGGGCCCCCCCTACCGCCGCTGTCCCGCGCCCTCCTCCGCTTACCGGAGCTGTCGGCAGCAGCGGAGGTGATCGGGTCCTTCACGCTGCTTGCCATGGATACGAGTGAGGGTAAGATGGCCCCCACCCGTCTCCATAGCATAGCAGGGCAGAAGCAAGGTCAAAACTTCACTTCCGCCCATGCGTCTTAAAGGCACATTTTTTTGTTGTCATTTTTTCAAATGACAATTTTTGTTTTTATTATTATTATTATTGCATTTTAGTATAAATATGAGATCTGAGATCTTTTTGACCCCAGATCTCATATTTAAGAGGACCTGTCATGCTTTTTTCTATTACAAGGGATGTTTACATTCCTTGTAATAGGAATAAAAGTGACCCATTTTTTTTTTTAAACAGTGTAAAAATAAATAAAATCAATTAAAAAAAAAAAAAAATTAAATTCCCCCTGTCCCGACGAGCTTGAGCGCAGAAGCGAACACATATGTGAGTAGCGCCCGCATATGAAAACAGTGTTCAAACCGCACAAGCAAGGTATCACCACAATCGTTAGAGTGAGAGAAATAATTCTAGCCCTAGACCTCCTCTGTAACTCAAAAGATGCAACCTATAGAATTTTTTTAAAGTTGCCTTTTTAAGGGTAAAAGTTTGACCCCATTCCATGAGCGGGCGCAATTTTGAAGCGTGACATGTTGGGTATCAATTTACTCACAATCTAAAAAACAAATTGGGCTAACTTTACTGTTGTCTTATTTTTTTATTTAAAAAAAATGATTTTTTTCCCAAAAAAGTGTGCTTGTAAGATCGCTGCGCAAATACGGTGTGACAAAAAGTATTGCAATGACCGCCATTTTATTCTCTATGGTGTTAGAACCCCCAAACATTATATATTTTTTTCTAAGTAATTTTCTAGCAAAAAAAAATGTTTTAAACTTGTAAACACAGAGTCGGAAAAACAAGCTCAGTCCTTAAGAGGTTAAATAAATATTTGGCAATTATTCTATTTATGATTTTCATTTTTCCATGATCTTGATATGATCATATGGAAGACATGTTTTTCAAACTTTTCTTTCTCTTTCAACTTTCTTTCTCACTTCACAAAGTGATTGATGGACAAAGACGTGAGAACAGTAAATACTGAAAACTTTCCTGCCGTAATTTCCTGAGATAATCCTGATGTAAAACAGTTGTGTGGCTTTATTACAAGATAAAAAGAAAACATTGTGAAGGAATGGATGGTTTTCTCTAAGAACATGTGCTACAGACAATGTTTTCAAGGAGGCAGCATTTCAAAACAAGAGACAGAAGTACTGATAGAATTTGTCAGTGATCAGGATAAACAGGATACATTGGGTTGAAGGCAATGTAACATATCTACTGAGTACAGTATGAATTCTGGGTATGACTATGTTGAACAAGGATTGGTAGTTTATATAAAATTCTAGTCACAGTAAAGTTTTGTCACAACATGACAGATTCGTGTTTGGAAGGCAAACAAGATGACCGTTGTTTTACAGACACAACTTATTATACAATTTCAGAGTCTTTACTAACCTATGAACAATCACCTGCTCCTTTTATAAGACCTTAGATAAGCCAGATAAAATGGGGGGGGGGGGGATTGCTGGGCACAAGTGCACTCTGAGAAAACTATATTTGTAATATATCCCCCAAATAAATACATAAACATAGCCTGTGGGGGGAAAAAAAAAGTAGTAAGCATACTTGCCAAACCCCAGCTTCCATCGGGTATGATGTTACCATCCCTATGGCAAGATCACAGGGAATGCTAGTATCAGACATAACACAGGTTGCAGAACTGCCTACTTCCAAAGGTTATGGGTACTCGCTGGATGGATGGTGATGTTACCCTCGGCTAGGTGTCACAGGCAGAATCTGGCATTGGGGCACACGTATGTTTTACTTTTATATTGCAAAGTCTATGTTAAGTAAAAATAAAAGCATACTAATATGGGCTTGACTACTCTCTAGGGCATATGCACATGGCTATATGAAAATATGTCAACTAGTATGCAGGATCTTGCTAGCAGAAGTTGACAGCAAGATCATGTGTTTAAAGTGTTCCGTATGCTTGATTCACTTCGACAATAGCTTTACAACAGCAGTATATCCCTAACCAAGTCTACTGGGGTATCCAACCATGGGTCCCATAGTTTGATGAATTTACTTGGGCACCTACCTTTCCAAACGCAGGGTATCCCCCCCACCGCATACTAGCTCATTATGAAATGCTTACCTTGGAACAAGATGTGGTTATCTGGTCCACGCCGAGCGAGATGTCATCTAACCTCAGCGTGTCTTCCGGGTATCGCCGGTCCAGCACTGTGATTGGCTGGAGCAGCGATGTCGTCACTCCCGCACATGCGTGGGAGACTTCATTCCGGCAAGGTCCGGCGGCTGCCGGACCTTTAGCCGAGAATCTCCGCTGCACATGCACTGCTGCAATCAGCGCCGCATTGCTAGGGGAATATCTACTAAACCGTACAGGTTTAGGAGATATTCTTTATACCTACAGGTAAGCCTTATTATAGGCTTACCTGTAGGTTAAAGTGGTAGTAAAGAGTTTACTACCACTTTAACTTGCAGGTCAGAAAAAGGGCATAGTTTATTATTAAAGAAAATATGCTTCAGACATGTAACCCCATTCTTTTTTCCATCTAGTCCCACTTTGCAAAAGTTGCAGCTCAGAGTAATACCCACTATCCCAAATTGGGCTGTAGTTGATAAAGCCAGTAATTGACTGGTCTTATTCCATACTTTTTGCATGAAAAAGGCATTTGTTACATTTAGCATAGGCTAATGCCCCTAGGCCCATAGCCACATCATTGACTCTAGTTACATGAAACACCAAGGCAGTAATGGAATCCACTCTCCCTCCCACCACCACTGGTTCTATAGGCATGGCTTAAGCAAATGTTGCAACTGAGCTGCAAGGTAGTAAAGCCACCGGTTGAGCAGTGCATCTAAAGGTTTCTGAAGTTGCTCCAATTCAATTTGTGTAAGCCTTCTTAACCATATAAAGGGCCGAAATATTGAGTATATAAAGGGGGACCACCATTGTATTGTATTGTGCAAAACATAAAAATCATCTTAAAGCAGAGTTCCACCCAAAAGTGGAACTTCTGCTTATTTGTCTCCTCTTCCCCTCCGGTGCCACAATTGGAACCTTTCGGGGAGGACAGAATACCTGTTTTTGGCAGGTATCTTGTTCCCTCTTCCATTAGTCTGCACTGCGGCCCATGGCGTCACCGCCAGGCTCCCTCCTCCTCCCCTTGTCGCCGGGCCAGTAGGAGAGAGGAGTGGGGACTTGCGCATGCGCAGTATTGTTCCCGTCATAAAGCCGTAAGGCTACACTGCCGGGTTCCCTTACCTGCTATGGCGACGGCAGCACCCGAAAGCTGATGGAAACATCAGCTGCGGTGCCAACATTGCTGGACTCAAGGACAGGAAAGTGTTCTATTATTAAAAGCCAGCAGCTGCAGTATGTATAGTCCAAGTGTTTAGAAGTGACATTGATTCCAATGCCGCGTACACGATATTTTTTCGGCATGAAAAAAAATGACGTTTTTAAAAACGTCATTTAAAATGATCATCTGTGGGCCTCGTCCATCGTTTTTCGGCTTCTTAAAAATGTGTGTGGGCTTAAACGACATTTTTAACCCGCGCATGCTCAGAAGCAAGTTATGAGACGGGAGCGCTCGTTCAGGTAAAACTACCATTCATAATGGTGTAAGCACATTCATCACGCTGTAACAGACAGAAAAGCGTGAATCGTCTTTTACTAACACGGAATCAGCTAAAGCAGCCCAAAGGCGAATGGAACTTCCCCTTTAGAGTGCCGTCGTACGTGTTGTACGTCACTGCACTTTTTTCATCATTTTTTTAAAACGATGGTGTGTGGGCAACGTCGTTTTTAATGATGAAGTTGGAAAAACTTCGTTTTTTGGACATGCTGAAAACTACTTTTTTTTTCATGCCGAAAAATGATCGTGTGTACGCGGCATTAAGTATTTAAACGAGTATTTTTTTTTTTTATAGGAAAGAAAGCTTGTTTTTTTTGCCTTTCACATAAGCATTATCACTAAGGTTATTGAAACATATGTTGAGGTAGCAGTCACTCACTCTATCCTAGTGACTTGCATTCATTCAGTAACAATATGACAGCAAGAAAGAACATTTGCCTAATTTTGACAGTAGAAAGTTAGCATGTCTTGCAGTAATAAAAAAGGCTGAAAAAATGTGTCAGCATTCACTTAGATCAAGAGGCTCTTTAAAATGGACTCGCATCCACAGTATTTCACCTTAGGAAGTGGTTTATGCAGTTTACATTTGTTCCCTACTGCTTTGCAAAGCAAATGAGATAAAAAAACAAACAAATCACTGACCTTTACACTCTGTTGATGTGCTCTTTGTGACATCACTGCTTTTAGTATAAGATGATTATATTTAGTTGAAGCCTGAGTTAATACATAGGATTGTGTAAGAATTTTAATGGGTGATTCAAAACAAAATTAGATTTTTTTTTTTTACAAATAAAAACACACCAGAAAAAGTATATGAAAAATATGGCCCGGATTCACATACATTGGCGCATATTTATGCCGGCGTAGCGTATCTAATATACGCTACGCCGACGTAGCGCAGAGAGGCAAGCACCGAATTCACAAAGCACTTGCCTCCCAAACTGCGCTGGGTTCCCTCAGCGTAAGCCGTCGTAGGTGGAAGTGGGTGTGAGCCATGCTAATGAGGCGTGACCCCATGCAAATGATGGGCCGAGTGCCATACAAGTACTTAAAACAAACGGCGCATGCGCCGTCCCGTGGACGTATCCCAGTGCGCATGCTAAGGAAACACGTCGGAACTACTCCCTAAGATACGACGGATCACTGCCTACCCTGCCCTATTCACGTACTACGTAAACGATGTAAAATACGACGGCTGTGTTCCCTGGTCCATACCTTAGCATGAGTTGCGCTTCATATATGGGGAATAACTTTACGCCGGACGTACGACTTACGCAAACCGTGTATATTATGCGCCGGGCGCAATTACGTTCGTGAATCGACGTATCTCCCTCATTTCCATATTTGAATAGGAAATCAATGGGAGCACCACTTGCGGCCAGCGTAAATATGCGCCCACGATACGCCGGCGTAGGAAAGTTACGTTGGTCGGATGAAGCCTATTTTCAGGCGTATCTCAGTTTATGGGCACGGCGCATAGATACGACGGCGCATACTCACACTTACATGGCGTATCTCGAGATACGTCGGCGTAAGTGCTTTGTGAATCCAGGCCCTATATGTACTCTAAGATACTGTATTTTGACAAAAAATATTGGATCAAGTTAAAACAAGCAAGGGGACTTCATAACGAATGGGAGTCTGTGTTATGTGCAGGGAGTCTGTGTTAAGTGCAGGGAGTCTGTGTACTGTGCAGGGGGCTGTGGAAAGTTTTCTTTCCTAAAACCTCCCTCTTAAAGTTAGGGTGCGTGTTATACATCTGTGAGTGTTATACGCTGATAAATACAGTATTTATCTATTGTATAATTTCATAAATGAGTCTTGCCTTTCTCTAGACCATAATGGCTGGAGTTTTTCAGACCATTGATAGGCCTGAGCCAGCCATCTTCAACTTTATATTCTATGTAGATATGATCATTAGTTAGAAGAGGTTAAATATTAAATGACCATTGGCTGTCGCACTGTGGTTTAATCAGAGCCCCAGGTGGAAACAGCGCTGAGAAAAAATACAGCATAGTGACTAATTATTATTCAGAATGGATTGATTTGACCTCTACAGATAAACATCAGTAACAAGGATAATGAAATAATTATGAAAAAAAGCAGCACTGGGGGGGAATAAAGCCACCTAAAATATTAAATACTTTGAGGTGTTTATAGGTCTTTAACACTAACTATGACCAGTAGAACTAGGGAATAAAATATTTAATTCAAAGATACTGTATATTTCTGTGTTTAATATGATATTATCTCAAATATATTTTCTGTATACATAGCTCAAAACTATTACCTAATGAGTTGCAGATCAACTTCTTTTACAGCTGAAACATAAGCCGATTGATTTCTGTCAGGCACAGACACATAAATTATAGAATTCATTTTAGGTAGAACCTACCAGTAAATTAAAATGTGCGGAACAAGCTCATATTCAAGGAAAACTTCTAAAGTTCATTTAAATTTCTCTTGGAACTATGGTGCATTGGAGCATATGTGAGGAAAGAAAAATGTGTATATAGAGTAGTTTGCCAAGGGGTGCATGCTAGAAAGTGCATATAAATATGAATATGACTTACATCTACATAAGTAGGACATTTAAAAGAACATAATAAAGAACACTGGCCCAGATTCAGTAAGCAATTGCGCCTGTGTAACCATAGTTACGCAGCGCAATTGCTGACTTGCGCCGGCGTAACGAGTTCTCCTGATTCAGAGAACTCGTTACGCCGACTGCAGCCTAAAATCTGCGTGGCATAAGGCTCTTATGCCACGCAGATTTTAGGCTGCATTCTTGCGATGACCGCTAGGGGGCATACTTACGCCGATTCACAATGTTGCGCGCCCCCTGCGTACGCAAGTTACGTCGTTTCCGTACGGTGTGTTTAGCGTAAGGCTGCCCCTTCTAATAGCAGGGGCAGCCAATGCTAAACTATACCCGGCGTTCCCGCGTCGCGGCGTTCGAATTTTACGTTGTTTGCGTAAGTGAATCGTGAATGGCGCTGGACGCCATTCACGTTCACTTTGAAGCAAATGACATCCTTGCGACGTCATTTGCCGCAATGCACGTCTGGAAAGTTTCCCAACGGAGCATGCGCTCTACGCTTGGCGTGGGAGCGTGCCTAATTTAAATGATTCCCGCCCCCGGCGGGATCATTTACATTGCGCGTGCTTACGCCGGGCAATTTTGCCGGCGCGCCCTCGCAATTTACGGAGCTACTGCTACTGCTCCGTGAATCCGGGCCACTGACTACTAACTAAGCAGGTAGTTAACATTTATACTCCACTTTCATGGGGAAAAAAATAGCAAATAAAGAAAAAATAATATAGCGTACACAATTGCGACACAAGTCATATTGTATTTAAATTTTGTTAAAAAATGGCCTTTACTTTTCAATCTGCAGCCGCTGTAATTTTCTGGAAAATGCAATATGGCTACCTGAAGGTGTTCTGTACACAGAATGTATACTGACCACCCCCCCAGAAACATAGGCCCGGATTCAGAAAGCCCGGCGTTACTTTGTGCGGGCGTAGTGTATCTCAGATACGCTATGCCACCGTAACCTAGTGAGGCAGGTTCTGCATTCAGAAAGAACCTGCGTCCTAAGTTACGGCGGCGTAGCGTATGAGGGCCGGCGTAAGCCCGCCTAATTCAAAATTGGAAAATGTGGGCGTGTTTTATGTTATTCAGTGTGACCCCACGTAAATGATGTTTTTAACGAATGGCGCATGCGCCGTCCGTGGACGTATCCCAGTGTGCATGCTCCAAATTATGCTGCAAAGCCTCATTGGTTTCGACGTGAACGTAACTTACGCAAAGCCCTATTCGCGAATGGCTTACGCAAACGACGTAAACGACGCAAAATTTGGCACTGGCGCCCGACGTCCATACTTAACATTGGCTACGCCTCATATAGCAGGGGTAACTTTACACCGGAAAAAGCCTTACGTACACGACGTAAAAAAATGCGCCGGGCGGACGTACGTTTCTGAATTGGCGTATCTACCTAATTTGCATATTCAACGCGGAAGTCTTGGAAAGCGCCCCTAGCAGTTAGCGTAAATATTGCACCCTAAGATACGACGGCGTAGGAGACTTACGCCGCTCGTATCTAGGCAACATTGAGGCATATCTGATTCTATGAATCAGACGCCGAGATGCGACCGCCCGCATCCGGAGTTATGACGGCGTATCTGGAGATACGCCGACGTAACTCCTTTCTGAATCTGGGCCATAATCTCCTGCTTGTGTGATTGGCTCACCAATTTTCCCAGAAGCCTGCCAAAGATACAAATCAGATTTCAGGCATCCCTTGCATCAAAAATTTCATTTGGTGTATATAGAGAAGTGCTAAATATAAATTATTGTTATAAACGGTACCTTCGTCCCATCAAAGTTGGTATAATGTCAATAGGTAGGGGGAAATAGCTGACCTTTTCCCAAGGAGCCTTTCTAAGGCACATGGCATGGACTGAAACACATATAGGCCGTTGTTCAAGTAGCAAGAAGACTTTCATGATGTGCATTTTATTTTGAGCACAGAGCCAATCAGGCTTTCCTTGCAGAATATCTTGGATTGAACACCAAGGCTATATTTACCATAATAGCACTGTAATGTAACTGTGATAAGTTTTTCCTATGTTGTTACCCTCTTCTCGCCACCGCTGGACATTTGTAACTAAGTTCAGCAAATTACATATAGGTAAAAGGAAATGCATGGTAAGCTGAGAGAAGTCAGTCTTACTATATTGTAAGGAACCATCACACCTTTCTTTTGTTTTTGTTTTTTGTGTATACTATTCAATAGTAGCTGAGATTATAAAGCATTGTCAAAATAGCATTCTAGCAGTAATTCCTACTAAAATAATTATACAAAATTTTTCATGAAAAAAAAAGCCAAAAAGGTATTATCATCGAGGTATGCCGGGAGCTAAATGACATCCTTTGGACATGTTTCTTTCACAAGTCTTTTTTTTATTTGAATAAATAAACCCACTGAAGTCAAATCAGCTTCATCAACTTTATATTTAGGTTGTTAGGTCAGTTCATATATCCTTTACAGGTACTATTAAAATAGAGTAAGACATTTTTTAACACCAATGTCAATTTTCAATATGATTTTTTTTCTGTGACAAATCTGTGACAGTAGCATGAGGGCTTAGTGAACATCTTGGCCTTACTGATTTCACAGTGGAATAAATGCAAATGCTGTCTTCGCCTCTCCCTAAAATTACTTGAAAAACAAATAAGAGAAATGCTGATTGCTTATACAGGGAGTGCAGAATTATTAGGCAAGTTGTATTTTTGAGCATTCATTTTATTATTGAACAACAACCATGTTCTCAATGAACCCAAAAAACTCATTAATATCAAAGCTGAATATTTTTGGAAGTAGTTTTTAGTTTGTTTTTAGTTTTAGCTATTTTAGGGGGATATCTGTGTGTGCAGGTGACTATTACTGTGCATAATTATTAGGCAACTTAACAAAAAACAAATATATACCCATTTCAATTATTTATTTTTACCAGTGAAACCAATATAACAGCTCAACATTCACAAATATACATTTCTGACATTCAAAAACAAAACAAAAACAAATCAGTGACCAATATAGCCACCTTTCTTTGAAAGGACACTCAAAAGCCTGCCATCCATGGATTCTGTCAGTGTTTTGATCTGTTCACCATCAACATTGCGTGCAGCAGCAACCACAGCCTCCCAGACACTGTTCAGAGAGGTGTACTGTTTTCCCTCCTTGTAAATCTCACATTTGATGATGGACCACAGGTTCTCAATGGGGTTCAGATCAGGTGAACAAGGAGGCCATGTCATTAGTTTTTCTTCTTTTATACCCTTTCTTGCCAGCCACGCTGTGGAGTACTTTGACACGTGTGATGGAGCATTGTCCTGCATGAAAATCATGTTTTTCTTGAAGGATGCAGACTTCTTCCTGTACCACTGCTTGAAGAAGGTGTCTTCCAGAAACTGGCAGTAGGACTGGGAGTTGAGCTTGACTCCATCCTCAACCCGAAAAGGCCCCACAAGCTCATCTTTGATGATACCAGCCCAAACCAGTACTCCACCTCCACCTTGCTGGCGTCTGAGTCAGACTGGAGCTCTCTGCCCTTTACCAATCCAGCCACGGGCCCATCCATCTGGCCCATCAAGACTCACTCTCATTTCATCAGTCCATAAAACCTTAGAAAAATCAGTCTTGAGATATTTCTTGGCCCAGTCTTGACGTTTCAGGTTGTGTGTCATGTTCAGTGGTGGTCGTCTTTCAGCCTTTCTTACCTTGGCCATGTCTCTGAGTATTGCACACCTTGTGCTTTTGGGCACTCCAGTGATGTTGCAGCTCTGAAATATGGCCAAACTGGTGGCAAGTGGCATCTTGGCAGCTGCACGCTTGACTTTTCTCAGTTCATGGGCAGTTATTTTGCGCCTTGGTTTTTCCACACGCTTCTTGCGACCCTGTTGACTATTTTGAATGAAACGCTTGATTGTTCGATGATCACACTTCAGAAGCTTTGCAATTTTAAGCGTGCTGCATCCCTCTGCAAGATATCTCACTATTTTTTACTTTTCTGAGCCTGTCAAGTCCTTCTTTTGACCCATTTTGCCAAAGGAAAGGAAGTTGCCTAATGATTATGCACACCTGATATAGGGTGTTGATGTCATTAGACCACACACCTTCTCATTACAGAGATGCACATCACCTAATATGCTTAATTGGTAGTAGGCTTTCGAGTCTATACAGCTTGGAGTAAGACAACATGCATAAAGAGGATGATGTGGTCAAAATACTCATTTGCCTAATAATTCTGCACTCCCTGTACTTTCGGCGGGTACCTCAGATTTCACATAATTTAAGCTCCAATAGCAAAATATATCAGAGATGAAAATATAAAGCTGAAAATAGAATCCACAGTTTCGTTCATCAGCCAAACTTAGAAATCAGGCCGGTAGAACCCAAGTTATCCATCTCCATGACAAACGCAATGCAGTCCCTGAGATTTATTGATGACATGCAATTATCTATAGATCCTTATGTAATTATTTTACTAATGATACCCAAGTGAAAACTGAGGAGTTGGGCAGGACTGCGGAAGAAATTATTTAGCCTCTGGACCTTCTCAGGCGTAATTTATATGGCAAACACCCAGCTTGTTTTTTATTCTGTTAATATAATGGACTGGAATAAGATTCATTAACATGTTAATTAATCTTATATAATTGAATCCCTTATCATTTTGCAGTCTCTGGGTATTCTAGTAAGTGGATCATATTCTACAGGCACAAAAACGATACATATTGTGTATATCTATATATCTATCTACTATATATATATTTATATAGTATATAATTCAGGGCTCAAAATTCCTGAGCTACTAGCCAAGCTTCAAGGGTTACTCGCCACCAGTTGCCCCACCCAACCCTGACCATGTCCTACCCCTAAACACACCCTTATAAATTATCTCATGAAATGACATTTAAATGTTTTATGCAGAATTAAGTTTTAAAAATAAATATTAACAACAACTTTATCTGTGCCCATCAGTACAGCCTACCTGTGCCCATCAATGCAACCTCACCCGTGTTCACCAATGCATCCTGCCCATGTCCCACCAATGTAGCCTGACCGTGTCCCACCAATGTAGCCTGCCCGTGTCCCACCAATGCAGCCTGCCCGTACCCACCAATGCAACCTGCCTGTGTCCACCAGTGCAGCCTGCCCATGTACACCAATGCAGCCTGCCCGTGCCCACCAATGCAGCCTGCCTGTGTCCACCAATGCAGCCTGCCCGTGTCCACCAATGCAGCCTGCCGTGTCCACCAATGCAGCCTGACCGTGTCCACCAATGCAGCCTGCCGTTTCCACCAATGCAGCCTGCCCGTGTCCACCAATGCAGCCTGCCCACGTCCACCAAAGCAGCCTGCCCATGTCCCATCAATGCTGCCTGCCCGCGTCCACCCATGCAGCCTGCCAGTGTCCCATCAGTGCAGCCTGCCCACATCCACCAATGCAGCCTGCCCATGTCCCATCAATGCAGCCTGCCCATGTCCCATCAATGCAGCCTGCCCGTGTCCCATCAATGCAGCCTGCCTGCATCCACCAATGCAGCCTGCCCACGTCCTCCATCGCAGCCAGCCTGTGTTTACCATGCAGCCTGACCGTGTCCACCAATGCAGCCTGCCCCTGTCCACCAATGCAGCCTATCTGTGCCCATCATGCTTGCCTATCTGTGCCCATCTTGCTGCCTGTGTACTTTGTGCTGCCTATCTGTGTCCTTCATGCAGGGAAACAGAGGAAAGGAAGTGGATTACCGGGTGGATGAGAGTGCCGAGGAACATCACAGCTTTAATTTCAATTGCCGTGGGTTCCTGCCGTTCGGCATCACATACAGCTCCGCCCCCTGGCCGGTGAACTTTTATACACGTCACTCGTGATTGGACGGGTGAGCAGTCTATCAAAGTCCCGGGACCAGGGGGCAGGGCTGTGTGTGACAGCGAGTGCAGGGAACACACGGCAATTGAAATGAAAGCTGTGATGTTCCCTGCGCACTGATGATCCGGCTGCCTGCTCTCTTCTCTTACCCTCCGCGAGCTCTGGGAAAAGGACTCCCATACATCCTCACATGTCAGCGATGCTCACCCCCCCTCCCAGGCATCTCTTCCTCGCCAGCCCTCAAAATCCACTTGCAAAATGTGAGCAGGCGAGTGGACATTTTGAGGGCTTGTGTATTGTGATTTACTGTCTAATGTCATGTCTATGTAGGATTTTTAAAGGGGATGCCCTAAATTAAATGTGGCATGGAAAGGTTTTGTAAGAACGATAGTACCTTTACACGTTAATTGTGCACTGTAACGTTTTTCAAGGCTTAATAATACGTTCAAGCTCCATTTTAATGTGAGTTGAGCCCAGTCTATGCACACAAAAGCATTTACATATTATAAGCATTAGTAAGAGCACTTAAAAAGCGTTCACTCACCTGTAGGCATTGTGAAGAAATCCATCTTCAAATTTCACAACGAAAGCACAGAAATCTGAACTCTTTTCCTATTACCTTCTATGAAAGCAAATCTTGCCAGCTTGCCAGCATTCAAATGTAAATAACATTTGAAATCTTTGAGAATTAATCACTTCACGGTACAAGCAGCTGGAGAGGTCAAAGGTGACTACATTTTTTGACTGGTTGTTGATAATAATTCCCATAGTCTGAGCAAAGGTGCAATTTAAGTTGTGAATAGGACTTGGCAACTTTAATAACAGCACTCATTGGCTTACCCTTTATCTGCCTTTCTTCCTGTTAAACATTTGCACTCTTTTCTGTTTGTCTTAATTTTTCTTGATATCTTCTCTATGGCCGCGTACACACGATCGGTTAAACCGATGAGAACAGTCTGATGGACCATTTTCATCGGTCCAAACCGATCGTGTGTGGGCGCCATCGGTTATTTAACCATCGGTTAAAAAAAAAAAAACTTGTTTTAAATTTAACCGATGGATTCCTAACCGATATAAAAAAAAACGATCGTTAGTAGGCACGACCATCGGTTTTTAAAATCCATGCATGCTCAGACTAAATTAGGGGACGGGAGCGCTCGTTCTGGTAAAACTAGCGTTCGTTATGAAGATAGCACATTCATCACGCTGTAACAGACAGATACGCGCGAAACGTCTTTTACTAACACAAAATCAGCTAAAGCAGCCCCAAGGGTGGCGCCAATGGATTTAAACTTCCCCCTTATAGTGCCGTCGTACGTGGTTTACGTGTCCGCGTTCTGACACGATCGTTTTTTTAACCAATGGTGTGTAGGCACGACTGACCATCAGTCAGCTTCATCGGTTAACCGATGGAAAAATCCATCAGACCGTTCTCATCGGATGGACCGATCGTGTGTACGCGGCCTTAGAAACATTATTTTTGAAAGTTCTAATTGTAATTGTTTGTTTGAGTGCTATGGACAGTACTTCACTTGTGTTCATTTTCATGAAAATTTCCATAGAATCTTCCTATGGATGCTCACACAGCTGAACACCACAGCTTAGCTTCAGTGACTATAGCAGAATGTGGCATAATGTGCCACTGACTATGCATTGGCATGGTTTCTTGTAATACAACTCAAAAGTGTGTTGTAAAGGATTCCAGTGTAGCAGCTAAACTGAGTAAAAGTTGTTACACAAGGACAGTGTCTCTGGATATACCTTGCTAGTATAAATACATTTAAAGCAGAACATATGAAACTTTTTGACATTAAAGGGGCATGTGCAGCAACACATTTCATTTTGGTTTATTCTGGCTTATTATTTTATATGAATGATGCATATCTTTAGGTAATGCTTAGATCACTTTTCATCTCTGTATATAGTTTAAAGCAAGAGAACATACTTACAATTATTCTATGGGTTTATTCATGGCTTATTATAGCTTATATAATCCTTATATAAGCTATGCTATATGTTATTGGTATCTAAGAGGTCATAAATGTATTCCTAACTATGAAAGTTGACAGCTGGTTCCTGCATATAAACCACCTGATGAAAGAGAATGTTACATGTAGTTATAAGTAAAGGTTATTTTGAACAAAATAAGATAATAGTAAAAACAGAATGCAACTGCAGAGCATGAACAGATCTATAAAAGAACAAACATATATATTTAACTAATGTACACACTAATACCTCTGGTTAATAAAGCATATAACTGGCTGTAACATTTCTGAATTCAGCCAGCTACTGCAAACATTCTTAGAGAATTGTCACCACATTTTAATACTAATTAAGCAATACTTAGGCTGTCTATATAAACAGACCTGGTCTGCTGCTCTGACCTGGTAATATCAAACTGGCTGCATTTGCTTGTTTGGTTCTGATCTGTTCCTCTAGCAGTTAGGTATCCTGGCTCATTAACTTTGCTGCAGTTAAGGTACTGCCAGTTGATTTACTCTCTGCTATGTGGATATACAAAACATTTATAAAGTCCACTCAACCTCCTTAATGGTCTGGAGTCCATTGTCTAATCAGCAAATGACCTGTAAAAAAACAGTTTTATGGACTTCTACGGATAAACACAAATGCACATTACCAATGCTTATGTACTTAAAAAGTAAAGCTTTCTCCCCATCAAAAGTCAGTTTATTCATACGAATTCGTACAAAACCATAAAATCACCATGGTCCATTAAAACATACCAGGCTGCTGGGTGCCAAATCCCAGGAAATTATACATATCAAAAATGTTATTATACTTTATAACATGCTTTAAAAAATAGAAGCAATTACGGTATGTCATTCAATTCAATGGCTACCCATAAGAAAAAAATCTTATGAAAAAACTTGCAATACTTTCTATTGAACCCCTATAAAGGGTCAGTAAAACTTCCCATGAAAGTCCAACCCTCCTTAATCCTTCCAAAAAGTACATTTACTGCTGTGTCTCTCCAGCCAAACTGGATATACAGTATGTGCTGACTATGAAAGGTCATATGTAAAAATTGTGCCCAAGAACCTAAGCTTAGTCACCATCTCAACCTCCACAGGTTCTGGTTGGTTCCTTTCAGGGTAGGCTAGGCCCAACCTATAGTGAATATTATATAAAAGTTAAGGTTTATGAGATATTGTTTCTTTTTCATCTAATATTTTCTTAAATATATTTTGATTGATGCATCTCATCATGGATGTGTTTTCTTATTTTTTTTTATCATTTCCTTTTTGTTTTACTACCTTAGGATCTGAGCCTAAACAGCAGAAAAAAATTCAGCTGAAATCATTTCCGCTCCTCCAGACCCCTGTGGTGGGGGTATGCTGCTTGGGGGGGGGGGGGAGTGCATATGTGCCATCATGCCTGTGTCCTCCTCTCTAGTTGCACAACATCCTGTTCCATCTCCTTTGGTTGACTATTTTTTACAGTTATTTATGTGGGTGTGGCATTAATTTCCCCCTTGGGCCTTTGTTTGTGCTTAAGGTGCCATTTTAAAACGGTCGGGGGGAAACTGGTATGCTATTTATTGGTGATTAAACCACTCCTTAATATACCTCTAGGTGGGGGCTTCTTGAATTTTTTTATATGTTTTGTCTGTATAGCAGTTTGTGTTAATCTGTAAATTGGGGGCTTATTACCCATGCCCCCCTTTCTTTCTTAGATTTCTGTCCCCAGATTTACCATTTGGGTGCATTTGCTTGATTAGGGAATTCTCCCCCTTACTGTTTTGTATTATTTTCATGGGGAGTCTCCTTGGGCCTTTATAGTACCTGTCCATGTGATATCTCATAACAATTATAACTACCATATTACAGTATATATATATCCCTATTCTTTTTAAGGACCTCTACTAACACCTTATCCCTGGCAACTTCTTCCCAGCCACATATTTTGGGTGAGACCGGGATCCCTTTTTTTGAATTATTACTGAAATTTTTCTTCTTTTTTCTTATTGCATGCACATTGGGTCTTTTACAGCTATTGAGCATTTGTTAGTCCCCCCCCCCCACAGGCCAGTGGATGCTCTTCATTGCCCCCCTGCGGATTGAGAGCTGTGCCCATACCACACTAGTAGTAAGTGCAGGGAAGGTTCTGAATCTCTTCCCCACTTTGTTTTCTGTTGTTTCTGGACAGGAATATATGTTGTCTATTGTAGAATGATAAACTTATGATTATAGTTATATTCAAGATTGCGTATTGTATGTATTTTGTTTGTTATTGTTCTTTCAGTACAAGTTCATACTCAATGATGACAGAATATTCATAAAGGCATAGATGGTCCTAATGAACGGGGGAAACTCACATAGACCTTTCATTTTTTTGTAACCTCCTTATGCCATGCCTTCCCGACTGTTTTTGATTTTATTACTGTATACACTATTGGTAGTTTTATATACAGTACTCTTTTTTTCGTAAGAAAAATTGCTGGATTTTAATTATATCCTCTAGTTCTCTCATACATTCGCTGGTGATGACATATTATGGGATAATGCTCTCAGGAGTGTAAGTATATACAATTTTTTTATCTGACACACCACTTTTTGATTTACTTGTTCCCAATACATCATAACCTTCTCCCTGTCTAAAACCACAGAAGTATGGCCCTCCACCCTCCTCATTTTAAAACCTACAATCATCATCTTATTTGACTTACATTTAACTTCAGGTCCTCTTCTCTACACCATCTCCATAAGTTCTAGGCCCAATATATATCCCCATCATTGTTTTTTTTATTCTACCAACAATAGTGTCATAATCCATACATTTAATGATAGAATTTCCATCAAAACAGATAATATATAATGCAAAAGATAATGGACTTAACACTTACTCTGTGGAGTAATTGTGCTAAAAAAACAACACAGGAGGATTGGATTATGGACTCTTTGATAAATAAGTTGTGGGTTGTTAAGATTGGAAAGTCTCCAATCTTAACAACCCACAACTTATTTATCAAAGAGTCCATAATCCAATTGGAGAATGAGGACTTTGACCCAAATTCAAACTTATAAACAATTTTCACCTGAGAAATTGCCTTAAAAGCAGAGCTGAAGTCCACAAACAACAGTCAAACATAATTAATGTTTAGAGTGCAAAATATAGCATTTTTTTTCCCGTTTTGGATAGAATAAAGACTGGTAAAACCCGGTGATTTTTTATTTTTTTTTGCTCTCTCCACCACATTGGGAAGATTTCCTGGCCTGCACAAATGACAGGAAGTGAGAGGAAAACTCTCTTAGACACTTCCTGTCCTTACTCTATTCCTGTGCTGGTGACAAATCAAAATTTTGGATTTTCTCTCACGTTTTGTCCTTGTAATATACTTTAACCTCTTTACTACCGGCCGCCGTCAATTGGCCCGTGGCACGATAGCTCTGTTGTTCTGAGAGGATGTCATATGACGTCCTCGTCTTGCAGAGCCACGTTACTGGGAACCCGATGTGCGTGCCAGGCGGCCGCGATGGCCACCGGGCACCTGCGATGGCCACAGGGCACCCGCAAATTGTCCAGTAACTGAGTAGGATCGTGGATCTCTGTGTGTAAACACAGAGATCCACGTCCTGTCAGGGAGAGGGAACCGATGTTGTGTCCCTTGTACATAGGGACACAGATCCCCAAGTCAGTCCCCTCCCCCTACATTTAGAATCACTCACTAGGGTACACATTTAACCCCATTGATCGCCCCCTAGTATTAACCTCTTCCCTGCCAGTCACATTTACACAGTAATCAGTGCATATTTATATTACTGTTCGCTGTATAAATGTGAATGGTCCCAAAATAGTGTCAAAAGTGTCCGCAATATCACAGTCACAATAAAAATCCCTGATCGCTGCCATTACTAGTAAAAAAAAAAAATGCTATAAATCTTACCCTATTTTGTAGCCGCTATAACTTTTGCGCAAACCAATTAATATACGCTTTTTTGCGTTTTTTTTTACCAAAAATATGTAGAAGAATACGTATCGGCCTAAACTGAGGAAAAAAAATGTTTTTTTTTATATATTTTTGGGGATATTTATTATAGCAATAGCAAAATTTTTTTTTTTTTTTAAATTGACGCTCTTCTTTTGTTTATAGCGAAAAAAATAAAAAACGCAGAGGTGATCAAATACCACCAATAGAAAGCTCTATTTGTGGGGAAAAAATGATTTAATTTCATTTGGGTAAAGTGTAGCATGACCGCGCAATTGTCATTCAAATTGTGACAGCGCTGAAAGCTGAAAAATGGTGTGGGCAGGAAGGGGGTTAAAGTGCCCGGTATTGAGGTGGTTAAGCACCTTAACCACTAGCCGACCAGCCGCGGCAGTTATACGGCGGCAGGTCGGCTCGGCTGCGCGAAATCACGTAGCTATACGTAATTTTGCATTCCAGCCATTAGGGGCGCACGCGCGCACCCTGCTCGCCCCTGGTGCATACGTGCGTGCTTAGCGGGCGCGATCACCGCCGGGCACCCGCGATCGCTCATTACAATGATGTAATGAGCGAGAACCGGGAGCTGTGTGTGTCAGGGGGAGAAATTACTGTTTGTCTGTTCATACAATGTATGAACAGCGATCTGTCATTTCCCCTAGTCAGTCCCACCTCCCCTTCAATTAGAACACACCTAGGGAACATAATTAACCCCTTCCTCGCCCCCTAGTGTTAACCCCTTACCTGCCAGTGACATTTTTACAGTAATCAATGCATTTTTATAGCACTGATCGCTATTAAAATGCCCATGGTCCCAAAAATGTGTCAAAAGTGTCCGAAGTGTCCACCATAAGGTCACAGTACCGATAAAAATCGCTGATCGCCGCCCTTACTAGTAAAAAAATATATATTATTAAAAATGCCATAAAACGATCCCCTATATTGTAGACGCTACAACTTTTGCGCAAACCAATCAATAAACGCTTATTGCGATTTTTTTTACAAAAAATATGTAGAAGAATACGCATCGGCCTAAACTGAGAAAAATATTTTTTTTATATATTTTTGGGGATATTTATTACAGCAAAAAGTAAAAAAATATTTATTTATTTTTCAAAATTGGCGCTCTATTTTTGTTTATAGCACACAAAATAAAAACCGCAGAGGTGATCAAATACCACCAAAAGAAAGCTCTATTTGTGGGAAAAAAACAACGCCAATTTTGTTTGGGAGCCACGTCGCACGACAGCGCAATTGTCAGGTAAATCGACGCAGTGCCGAATCGCAAAAAGTGGCCCGGTCATTGACCAGCAAAATGGTCCGGGGCTGAAGTGGTTAATACCTATTAATATTTCACTGACAATGTTCACTGTGGTGCAGTGTGTGCATGTTTAACTCCAGGCAAGTGGTAAAGACCATTGTTCACTGTTTTACCAACCAAATGAATGTTGTCATTGTTGTCAATACAGGCAGACAGGTGACTTGCATAACATCTGTTTCAGGAATGCAGCTTTCTAGGTCTCTTCTCCGCTTTAGGCAACACTGCTGGGACTAGGGCTTGTCCTATTCTAGGACTGCACAATGAAGGAGGATTAGCCTATGATGTTATCACTCTGTTCTCCCCTACTACAAGTGTGGTCCCCATTTTAGATTGACAGCACTGTGCATAGCAGTAAAGCAATATTTACACACATAAGCATCAATAATACATTGCAATTACAACCTAATTTGGTTGACAATGCATCAAGTCTTCATTATACAATATATATTTCTATTTCACCTTCACAAGAGTTAAATCACCAATAATACAATCTTGAAAGAATGAGAACTGGCAAATTAACTGCCAATGTATTTCAACAGTGTAATGTGATTTCATAGTCAAACTCACAGCGCTGTTCAGTAAAACAGAAAGTAATAAGTCATCTTGGACAGGTACATCACATGTCATCTTGACAAGAGTTTAATCACTTGTAGCAAAAATAGAAACACTTAGATTAACTAATATTATGCCCTGGTTCACACTGGTGCGTTTTGACATGCGATTTGGCATGTCAAATCGCATGTCAAAATGGCGGTATTTGCCGCAAATTGCCGGCAATGGCACCATCCTAATCGGTGCTGCACCAATTTCAAAACGTAGTTTCTGTACTACTTTTTGCGATTTCGGCCCGCTGTCAGCTGAACTCGCACGGCTTCACTCCCGCAGCCCAGTGTGAACCTGGGCTAAAGCTGGTTTTCATGCAAAGTATACAGGTGAAACGCATAGAAGGGTACTTCTTTCACCTACCAAGTGGTTTATATTTCTGTCCATTTAGTCCTGAGATTTTACACAGCCCCATCACTTTGGACATGCAGGAGGCTGACACCACATTTTCTGTTACAGTTAGGAATACTGTAGGGACACCTTCTGCCCCTAGTCTGCTGACTAGACAGGGAATTAGCAGTAGCATACTGATGAGGTCATCTCTCTGTTCAATCTGTTCTTTACTCCTGTCAGATTGTTGTTTGTCAACAAACTTAACGTAGCGCACCAGATTAATTACAAGTACTGCCTCTCGCTCACCCAGTGCTGCATTACAGGGGGCTTGCAAATCAATTATAGGTGTCTACACTAGTTGCATTTCAAAATTCTAAATTATGTTTAATGATTAAAAAATATATAGCCGCATTAATGTGTATGTTTTATGTTTGAAATTCAGCTTCAAAATGTAAACTTTTGAATATTTAATTTACACTGACCTAAAAATACATAAGTATGTGGTAGGGATACCAAATCACTAATAAAATAGTGGTATAAACTTACAAAATAGCCAGACCTAGAGCTACAGTACAGCTCTGAGTATTATTTTACATGTGTTCAGTCTGGTACAGAGGAAGTTTACTTTAATAAAATTAAAGCTGGCCATATATGTTACAACTTAAAGGGGAGTTCCAGCCGTTTTTTATGTTTATTAAAAGCCAGCAGCTACAAAAAGTGTAGCTGCTGGCTTTTAATAAACATACACTTACCTGTTCCACTGTCCAGCGATGCGACGCCCAGGGCTTCGCTCCTCTCCCCCCCCTTCTCCGCTGGCGCCTACATTGTAACTATGGGCACCTGGCCGTGACAGCTTTCGGCTTTATGGCCGGGCACTCACTGCGCAGGTGCGAACGGTGCAGCGCTCCCTGAGTGGACAGGCGATTGCCTGGGACGTGTCATGTGTCCCAGGTGATCGCCTACAGGGAGGGGCCGCCAAAAGGCGATATGACTTATCGCCTTAGCGGTGCCTGGGCGGAAGGAGGAAGTGGGACAGGAAGTCCCATTACTACTGAAGCCCCCATTCCTCCCCCCAAAATAAAATTACATGCCAAATGCGGCATATAAGGGGGTGAGGAGTGGATTAAGTGGAAGTTCCACTTTTGGGTGGAACTCTGCTTTAATGTTATACTAAACAGAGAAATGTTAATTGTCATAATTAATTGACATACATCATATATATCATCCCAATGTATACAATTCAATTTTTTAAAATTCTCTAAATACCTGATTCCTGTTTATTGGCATCTGCCGGGAAAGATCTTTAGGAGGGGCTTATATTACTCTGCTGAACAAAACACATTGGGCCAGATTCACAGAAGAAGTACGCCGGCGTATCTACTGATACACCGGCGTACTTTCAAATTTGCCGCGTCGTATCTTTAGTTTGAATCCTCAAACCAAGATACGGCGGCTTCTGGCTTCGATCCGGCAGGCGTACAGCTTCGTACGCCTTCGGAACGTAGGTGCAATACTTCGGCGCCCGCTGGGTGAAGTTTGCGTCGTTTTCCACATAGGGTATGCTAATTAGCGCGGCTGTCGCATTCTCTTATGTCGTCGCTAGTCGGCTTTACCAGGTGTATAGTTAAAGCTGCTGTTTTGTGGCGTATAGACAGACTTGCCATGTTAAAGTATGGCCGTCGTTCCCGCGGCAAATTTTAAATAATTTTTTTTGCGTAAGTCGTCCGTGAATAGTAAAGGACGTAACGCACGTCGAAGTTCAAAAAATTACGTCGGTGCGACGTCATTTCGCACAAAGCACGGCGGGAAATTTCAAAACGGAGCATGCGCATTTCAATCGGCGCGGGGACGCGCTTCATTTAAATGAATCACGCCCCCTACCCCCCCAATTTGAAATACACGCTGAGAAATACACTACGCCGCCGTAACTTACGGCGCAAAATCTTCCTGGATTCGAAATTCCGCCAGGTAAGATACGGCGGCGTAGCGTATCTCTGATACGCTGCGCCAGGGCAATTCTTTGTGAATCTGGCCCATTGTCCCACTGTTAGATAGAACTCTGTGATGAATTGTTCTGCCACCAGATTGGTTAGGTATGGCCCTGAGGTGCAATGCAGTGTTTGGTGTGGACCATGTGCAGTCCCAAAAAAACAGCCCATTTGTACCTGGTGAGCCCAGTTGGTTTGTCATTGTCGGTCCTTCAGCCAACATCTGTAAGTCTGAACAAGTAAAGTCTTAGGACTATACTTAAAAAAAAAAACACTTATCACCCCCCCCCCCCCGCCCCCCTAAAAAAAAGGTCCTTAGTTATGTGAGACTGTCAAATGATGGTGGGCATAAATATATTATATTATGGATGTAGGCCATTCAGTTCACCAGGCAATAAGCAAAGATAAATATAAATTCACTTTCTGTTACCTTATAAATCTTTCATTTAAAGTAACTATGGCTCACAATCCATGATGTCACTTCCCTATACTGAAGTAGATTAGCATTCTCTTCATTAGGATGCAGATGAAATTTTCCACAGCACAATGAAACAGCTTCAAAAAAGATTGCTAACATATGAATGGGTTCTATTTATGCAGAGAATTACTGAAATTGTGTTTTAATAGATTGGCATATCAGGCTTAAGGTTTTATTTTGCATAGGCTTTCAAGGTGCCAGAGGTCTCTCATTCAGATATACCAAAAGGCAGAAATCCAGTGTTCTAGAACGAACGGTTGAAGTATATTTCAAAGTTTTCCAATTAAACGCAAAAGTGTTGATGCCAGTTCATGCTAAATAAAGTATTCTTTTTCTAAGTAAGTAACTATTTCTAGGATACGTAACATAGGGATAATACTATATATACAAGTAAAGCTATGAAATAGGCACAAGAAAAATCTACACAAAATGACACGGTGCAAGTAAATTTTAACATATTTGTGGAAGATTGACCAGGTAAAGATCATATAGTATTCTGCATTTAGTTAGCCAAGAATAAATCTCCTCCACAATATGTATTTCAGACATGCTGTGAATACAACATTTGTAAACTGCAAGCTACTAAAATAAGCTGGAGAAATTCTGCACTTCTAGCCCTAATGAACACTGGTTAGGGTTGTAGCTCTTGAGTCTCTGCCAATATAATGCTCTGTGTCCTTTTACAAAACTGACTCAGGGCTTGTGGACATTTGGATAATAACTTAAAGCCAGACTACACCTAATGTATTGGAGATGTATTTTTTCTACTTAGGGATAGGGAACAATAGTATGCAGAGATCCAAGTGGGCTGACACTTACCAAAATCTCACTAGGCCACATGGAGAGGTTTACATTTTTTTGCTTAAAGTGGACCTTATACTACAAACATTAGATTGCTTGACATTTTTAATTAAAAGGACTTATCTTATAACCTGGCTTCTAGGTGCTTCCTGTAAGTACCTATGTCCCTACACATTACCAAGGGATAATGAGAAAGGTGAAGATCCCAAATCTAATAAGACACCATAATACTGTACATGTACACACTTTTGGTTTCCTAGGATCCCACAAGTAGACATGTGCATTTGTTTTCGTCCGAATGCATTTTCGTCCGAAGTTCGGATATTTTCGTTATCGTTTTAACAAACGAAAAAGAACACGCAGAATCCGAAATCTGAAAGATCTGACATAAAAAATGCTTTATTTTCGTTTTCGTTGCTACAACAGTTCGATATAGATAGGAGATTCGACATGACGCTGACAATAGCAATCTGTGTCTATCGAACCTGTGGTCGAATGTGCCTAACCTTAACTCTATTAGTCCAAGATTATTCTACAAAGAGAGGAAAGATTCGACATAGAGACATAGAGAGAAAGGATTCAACATTATAGAGAAAGTGTTGGGGTAGACCATTCGACATGAACGACGAAGATTCAACGAAGCAGCGAAAAACATACAAACATTGAATCTGTACAAACAAAAAACTGCGCTAAAAAGAACAATAGGCAATGATAAACCAGAAGGCTGCAGTAAAGTGTTGTAAACACAAGCAAAATACAAAAGGAGAAAAAACTGCGCCAGCAATAATTGACTAGCAGTCAAAGCTAGATAAATAGTCAGCGTGAAGCAATCCAAATATCAGACATATAGACTTAACATGTGAATAATGTCCCAATATACAATTAAGTCTTGTTGATGTCTATAATAGAGACAAACAGCACCACTGTAAACGTTTTAACTTCCGTGAGCACCTCCACCACATGGAAAGCCGCATACCAGAGTGACAAGTATAAACAGCGGTAGAGAGATATGGTCTCCATCCGTGGGTTAAAACACAGGATCCAGATGTCCCAGGAATGAATCGTCCAAACGTAGGATTGCTAACTCCTTCACACATGTGGTCCGTGGATCATAAATTACAAAAACGGACCATAGCATAATACTTTACTGTCCTCCATCCATGATTCCAAACGTATCTATTGCTTCTATTGAATCTGTCATTGAAGGCTTATGGTGTCTGTCAAAAGTTCTAAGAAAATTTGACAAGCAGCTAAACTGTACGACGCCGCGATCGTACATTTCCGGTCAAATGCTCAGCCCATAGGCTATAGAAGAATCTCCAGACGACGTCACCACGACAAAACTGGTCGAGCGGATAGACGCAGTCTACACACACTTCCGTGATTTTATTTACAACGCTTGTTTTTATATTGCCAAATGTGAGCACCTAGAGTTTCAATTAATAAAATTCAATATTTATTACGGTATCACACTATTTGGGAACTTTCTTCTCTTTGCATGTGAGCCTAAACTGGAAAGAGTCACACAGGGGAATAAGGATTTGCCAGAGTGCAGCACAGGGCATACACTGTGAATGCTTTCTACCCAGGGCTCAAGTCCTGCAGGAATGCGTGGGAACGGAGTTCCTGCACTTTTTGCACAGCAGGAACTCAGTTCCCTTTGCAGGACTAGAGCAGCCGAGCCGCCCGATCCATACCTTCACTAAGCGGCGATGCCCAGCTCAAGTCACTGTCAGGGGCAATGGAACCTTAGTAATCCTTTATGTTACTGGCCGCTTCCTGTATATGGATTCATCGGGTAGTTCTTTCTAAATCCTGCGATAACTCGTGGCAGACCTCCGCAATGTCTCCTGGGAACAATGACAAAAGCGGTTTAGTAATTATGCATATGAGCATATCATTTTTGGTGGGGGGAGTGTATCTTGGGTGGGAGTTCCCACACATTTTTCCCCAGGACTTGACCCCTGTTTCTACCCCAGGAGGGCTCAGTAATAATTAATTTTCTATCAATTTTCTTTTTTATGGATTTCATCAAGTGTTAAATCAGTAAGGGAGTTGGGGGAGGATTTGTGTGAATCATTAGCGCACAGTTTCCATGCTGTATGCAGCTTTCTATTTTTCAATTTTTTCTAGCTTCTGACTTCATACAATTTTTTTTTCTAGCATACTTCCCTTTGGGTTTTGAATACATAACAGATTGCATTTCCAAGAGCCTGGTCTCTGAATATACTACTAAACATGGCAGGCACCATGAACAAAAATGTCCCTCAGCATATATCCTAAAGGATACCAGTGATTTCTGTGCTGTATAATGATGCCATTTTTAGTGACTATGGGCCTGTTTTGACTGATTTACGTGTTTACTTCTGAACAACTTCAACAGGAAAATGCTTTTGGCATTAAGGAACTATTCTATCTTGGGGGACTGCAGCTGTCAATCACATGTCAAAAGTTGATTTTGTTAGTGGAAAAAAAAATGGTGAAAAAAACAGTGCTAGCAATTTTAGAGTCTATTTTATATTACTTTAATTTTCCAAATGTAATTTATTCTTCTGTAAAGTTACATGCTTATTATTATTGTGCTGTTACTGCCTGTGGCCATATGTTCTCTTCCTCTGCTTCACCATTATGCAACCTGTTCTTAATTGCTTCAGAACGTTAGTCATCAAATTTGGTTTTATTACTGGGTGACAAGGCCAAACTGAAAAAATCTTGAAGAAAAAAAAAAAGACTGATGATGCCTAACTGACTTTGAAATTTTTACCACATATTTTGTGATTTTGGCCTTTGGGTAGCGTAGTGAGCCATTTCCTAGCAAACAGCCATCTGAAACACTGACACTTATTGAGTGGCTTGAAAATATTGGACCAAAATAGCATCCATCAAATACATGCTGGAGTCTTTATACTGCTTGGCAGCTGTGTTATCAAAGGGCCGATGAGAAATCTTTACTCATGCTGGTCTGTTAAAAGGTGTTGAAAGCTAGTGGAACCCACAGATAACTAGAGCCAAATTAATGTTGCATTACATGGAAGCAGCAGCAGCAGCTTGTGTGAATACCTCTTTAGGTTTCAGATACGATGGGCTATAGTTACTAAGCAGTATTTTACAGCATCTGTGTGCAGTGCCGGCCCAAGACATTGTGCTGCCTGGGACCAAGAATGAAATGCTGCCCCCCCCCCCCCAGAAAAAAACTCACGCCAACCAAAAGGCCCCCACATTCATTATTTTATATCATGATAACTAAAGGGGACCTGTCATGGCTCTATACATGTATAAAGGAGTATAAAGAGGACCTGTCATTGCTCTATACATGTAAAGGAGTATAAAGAGGACCTGTCATGGCTCTATACATGTATATAGAGGACCTGTCATTACTCTTTACATGTAAAGGAATATCAAGATGACCTGTCATGGCTCTATAAATGTATATAGGACTATAAAGAGTACTTGACATGGCTCTATACATGTATAAAGGAGTATAACGAGGGCCTGTCATGGCTCTATAGATGTATAAAGAGAACCTGTCATGGCTCTATACATGTATAAAGAGGACCTGTCATGGCTCTATACATGTATATAGAAGACCTGTCGAGACTCTTTACATGTAAAGGAATATAAAGAGGACCTGCCATGGCTCTATAAAAGTATATAGGAGTATAAAGAGGACCTGCCATGGCTCTATACATGTATAAAGGAGTATAACGAGGGCCTGTCATGGCTCTATAGATGTATAAAGAGGGCCTGTCATGGCTCTATACATGCATATAGGCGTATAAAAAGGACCTGCCATGGCTCTATACAAGTATCCAGGAGTATAAAGGGACCTGTGAATTGCCGGCGGCCACAATGTCTTTTGCGCAAACTAATCAATGTACGCTAATAGTGTTTTTTTTTGGTACCAAAAATATGCAGAAGAATACATATTGGCCTAAACTGAAGAAAATAGTTTATTTTTCAAATGTTTGGGGATATTTATTATATTTATTATAGATATTTATTATAAAAGTAAAAAAATATATATATTTATAGCACAAAAAATAAAAACCGCAGAGGTGATCAAATATCACCGAAAGAAAGCTCTATTTGTGGGAAAAAAAGGACATCAATTTTATTTGGGTAGCGGAGCTGGCGTAATGGGCTGGCGGGCATCAGTATGCCTCCCCCCTAAAAGTGCTGCCTGGTACCCATGGTACCACCCTGTCTGTGTGAATCATATCTTTAAAGTATGAGAACACATAAAACTAAGGCATATATGTTGCTATTTTAGCAGCTTATTATTATTATTAATAATATTATAAAGATTGGAAGCTATTGGGTACAGCTTTATGCAATGAACTATGGAATCTGGGTGGTCTGTTATAGCGACAGTTATAATATTATTACTGTTAAGTTAACCACTTGACATCGGAAGATTTACCCCCCTTCACGACAAGGCCATTTGTGATATGGCACTGTGTTACTTTAACTGACAGTTCCGCAGTAATGCGACACTGTACATAAATTCACTTTGTGTCCTTTTTTTCCCACAAATAGAGTTTTCTTTTGGTGGTACTTGATCACCACTGCATTTATTTATTTTTTTGTGTGTTATAAGCAAAAAAAACTCAAACAATATTTTTTACTTTCTGTTAAAAAACATTTCCAATAAAAAAAAAATGTGAAAACCAATTTTCTTCATACATTTAGACCAATATATATTCTACTACATATTTTCGGTAAAAAAATTCCAATAAGCGTATATTGATTGGTTTGCGCAAAAGTTATATAGCTAGATTCAGGTAGGCAGGCTTATCCTTGCGGCGGCGTAGTGTATCGTGTTTACACTACGCCGCCATAAGTTAGCGAGGCAAGTACATGATGTACAAAGTACTTGCCTGCTAAGTTACGGCGGCATAGTGTAAATGCGGCGGGCGTAAGCACGCCTAATTCAAAATAGGCTGAGGGGGCGTGTTTTATGTTAATTTGGGTTGACCTGACGTGATTGAAGTTTTTTTGGAACGGCGCATGCGCCATCCGTGTACATATCCCAGTGAGCATTGCAGCTAAGTGCGCTGCACGGTCCTATTGGTTTTGACGTGGACGTAAATGACGTAAATCCCTATTCACGGACGACTTACGCAAAAATTTTCAAATTTCGACACGGGAACGACGGCCATACTTAACATTACTATTCCAGCTATTTGATGGAATAACTATCTGTACTGCGTCGGCCAGGCATACGTTCGTGAATAGGCGTATCTAGTGATTTACATATTCTACGCCGACCGCAATGGAAGCGCCACCTAGCAGTCAGCCTAAAAATTACACTTTAGGATACGACGGTGTAAGACACTTACGCCGCTCGTATCTGAGCCTAATTTAAGCGTATCTGGTTACCAGAATACGCTTAAATTAGCGACGGCGCACATTCAGACTTAGGCTGGCGTATCTACTGATACGCCAGCCTAAGTCTTTCTGAATCCACCTAATAGTGTCTTAAAACTATGGTATACAGTATATACACTGGAATTTTTATTTATTTTATTTTTCAATACTAGTAATGGTGGCGATCAGCGACTTATAGCAGGACTGTGATATTGCGGTGGACAATCAGACACTATCTAACACTTTTCACACTTTGCGGTAACCACTGACACTAATACAGTGATCAGTGCTAAAAAAATTGCACGGTCACTGTGCTAATGACACTGACTGGGAAGGGGTTAAACATCTAGGGCGATCCAATAGTTAGCAGTGTGCCTAGCCAGTGTTTTTGTGTACTGTATGTACTGTTTTCACTAGGGAATGTGATTGATTGTATTCCCTACTTTGCAGGGACACAAAATCCATACCTTCCCACCTGCCAGAATGGAAATCTGTTCTGAGTCTTTGCCTGGCGATAAGCGGGTGCCGGTGGACATACAGTGCCCAGAAGCACCCACAAATCAGCTTCTTATGTGAATACTCACAGCAGAAGTGGCTATTCTGCACATATGCCTAGAGGGAATCACATATATATATATATATATATATATATATATATATATATATATATATATATATATATATATATATATATATATATGAATGATCCTACACAAGAGAGCCCTGTAGCAGTAAATCTGTTATGGGTGGTCAGTAAGTGGTTAGAGAATAACTCCACTTTTGTTGAGAAAAAAAACATTCCCCTCTGTACATTGCAGGGATTTTAACACACTTTGTTGTAGACTTCTACCTTGTGTTATTCTGAAGAAATAGATTCAGACATGGACGTTTGTATACTATTTATATCTACAGATGTGAAAAAATTGCCAATTATTAGATGCTTTCTGCATTTATGCATGATTGCTTCTATAATGTGATCTAATTTTCGACTAACATATAGTAAATACAGACAATTGAATTTCAAAGGATTGTGTAAAATACTAAAAACGCAATACACAATCCTAATTATTGTATTTTAAAGTGGTTATAACCCTCTAAAATGAAAATACAAAGCATATCCTTCTATAGTGTATACTTGTCTAAATCCAAAAAAACAGGTGTGATTTCTCAACTCTTCTCTCCTCCCTCTGGTATCTGCACGAGTCACTTATGATCATTTACACTGACACAATGGGAGACAACCCCACTCTCCCCAACACACAGCGGGTATGCATGTTTCCCTATGAGACTGTGTAGAAGGGATTGTGTCCATTCATTCCACTCTGGTCTCAGATTATACTCAGCTCTTCTCTCTGTGCCATGCTATGCGTGACATCAGATCCTACCCCCTGCCTTCTGAAGCTCAGAAATACTGTGTAAATCATGGACTTTGAATGGCTGTAGAGAAGAGAGGGCTTCAGAAATACAGGTACAACCTATGTAGGATGATTTGTTTATTCTCTGCATATCATCTGAGGCTAGTAACTTCAGTGGGAATACTTTAAAACACAAATAAACTTGGTCAAAAACTGGAGTGGAAGAACCTGTTGGACCTCTTCAGAGTACCCATTTGGCACAAAGTGCAGAGGGTCATCTCTACAGCATTCTGACATAGGGCTTTTCTGGACTGTGGCTGCTTTCTATTTTTTTGTAAAATCAATATATTTTTACGTTTTTTTTTTTTTCAATACAATGGTTGCGTGTCCATCAATCCAATCACCAGTTCTTTATCAATATACAGCCATATATATCATGTAGAGGCATGGAAGTTGCATTACAGAAAAATAACAGTTGGATAGAGGTGATGTTCCTGTACAAAGCGGGTGGGTGCCAGAGGGGTAATTAAGTTACATTATAATGCAATATATATTGCAAAATACAAAGAAGTGCTCGATACCAAAGCATGGATGAGAGTTCTGGACACAGCAATACAGAGAAGAAAAAAAAAGGAAAGAAATATAGCAGAAACCCATAGAAAGGGGGAAAAACAACAAAAGGTCATGGGTTTGAAGTTGCTCCAGAGATAAATAATACCATTGAATTACTGTATTTATTGGCGTATATCACTCACTTTTTTACCCTGAAAATAGAGGGTAAACTGTGCCTGCGTGTTATTCGCAGGGGGCGGTGGAAAGTTTCCTTCCTGAAACTTCCCTCTTAAAGTTAGGGTGCGTGTTATACGCCAATAAATACGGTAGTATGAAACATACAGTTTATAAAAGACCAAAAGTCTATACACTGTCAAGTTTGAATGACAAAGGGTCTGTGGCTGCTTTCTAATGAACACAAACCATAACATTTTGCACACCTTTTGATCTTATGCACTAGTAATATATTTAAACTCATTTACTTTTTCCCTCACTCCTTTTCTGGTGAAACCATTGTCACAGGAACAGTAAGTGATGTGAAATCTCTCAAATCAAGCCCCAGATAGCCATAAAAATTTGACAAGCGTTCTAATCTTTCCACAATCAATATGAAACAAACAAAATGCATGCACAGCAAAACATTTTGTTTAAGTTTGTAGAAGTATTTGGGTGGCTTTGTAGCTACTTGTATCACTTCTATATATAAAAGACTAAGCTTCACATGACTCAAATATTAGTGCTTTTCTTAAACACCTTTTGTTTTCGCAATGCAATAATACAAATTTGGATTATGGTGCCTATTGCTTTTTAAGCAGATGTATACTTTTACGACCAAGTGAAACTGCTTTGTTTAATCTCTACCTCTGGCTGTTAAGTGTACAAATCCAGAATGCATGTATACATTTATATCAATATTGTGCAGCTAAAACTTTAACTCGTAGGGATCCAAACATTACACTGGAAGAATAAGTCATCCTGTGATAGTATCTCAGACGTTTAAACTTGGCTCCAGTACGTTTTCTTTTTACATGCATTTGTATATTAACTTAGAATAGTGTCTCGCATATTCACACAACTCTTGTGTGGTCTTGGTATTCATCTTGGGCAGTTCGCTGCTCCACTAAAACCCTCCATTTGTTGGTATCCTTAATATTTCAAAACTACTCTAAGCCTGACCATATAGTCCCTGCTTCTAAGCATCATTTACTGTAGCTGTCAGAATGGAGAACTTAAAGGAGTTGTAAAGAAAAAAAATGTTCACCTTAATGCAATATATGCATTAAGGTGAAAAAACATCTGATGATGCCGCCCCCCCCAAGCCCCCGTTTTACTTACCTGACCCCTCGAAAGTCCTGTGCTCGGTCCCGAGATCTTCTTCGCCTCTCAGCCTGGCCGCTGACTGGCTAGAGTGGATGGATTGAGAGCAGCGCAGTCATTGGCTGGCGCTGCTGTCAATCACATCCAGTGACGTGGCGCGCCGAGGGGCGGGGCCAAGTGATACAGTGAGCGGCTATGGCCGCTCGCTGTATCACGGGAGCGCGCCCGCAAGGACTCATCACTATGCGAGCTCTCTCGCATGACTGTGGTAAGTTCTTGCAGGGAGGACCAGAGACAGCTGCCGAGGGACCCCAGAACACGTGGAACGGGGCCACTCTGTGCAAAACAAACTGCACAGTGGAGGTAAGTGTAACATGTTTGTTATTTTAAAGAAACATTTTTTTTTCATATAGTAACCCTTTAACAACACAAGTCATAGACAAGCATTTGCACAGGTGCACAGGGCAAATGATGATAATTAGTGGATAGCTAAAAGGTGTGCATATCTAGAATTTAGAAAAGTTATCATTATTCACCTGACAGAATTTACTTGAACCAACAGTTATTCTTTAAAGTACAATTTCAGCATTTTTGTTTGTGGGAAGGGTTAGGTCATTTGTCTGTATCTATCTGTCTCATTATTTGAAAGAGTTTCCCTTGCTTCATGTCCTGGTGGCACTCTTCAGAGACATTGACAGCAATAACAAGCTGATTGAGAATATAGCCATCCCTTATTCAACTACAAAGTGATATAATTACAGTCTATGTTCAGCCGGAGTAGACAATGGGGTTGATCTACTGAAACTTGAGTGTGCAAAATTTGGTGCAGCTCTACATAAAAACCAATCAGCTTCCAGAATTTTTTTGTCAAAGCTTAATTGAACAAGCTGAAGTTAGAAGCTGATTGGCTACCGTACACAACTGCAACACATTTTGCACTCTCCAGTTTTAGTAAACCAACCCCTATATCAATATTCCCATTACACATGTTCTTGGAATGGGCTTAAGCATAGGGTGTGTTGAAGCCAGCTCGAGACTGAAAACATCACAGATCAATGTACATATTTGCCAGCACATCATGTATCTTCAAATAATGTCCAAAGGTTTTATTCCAAAGTGATAATAAATATCACAGAGAAAAACAGCAACGTTTTTTGGGCTGCACTTGATGCCTGATGAAGAGGTCTTATGTGGCCCTGCCACACTTCACTATTTTATTTGTGATCACTTTGGAATAAAACCCTTGGATGTTATTTGAATATCTATGGTGTGCTGGCAAAAATGTACATTGATCTGACTGGGAAGACATCCCCCTAAATCCTTGCCTCATTGAAGACTGGAAGTGAGAGGAACTCTCCTCAAAGGAGACACATACATCAATAAAGCCCCACCAGAAGTCAAAACTTTCCCAAGCCTATCCAAAATGTATTAGAAACATGTTAACTAGAGTTTACATTTTAAATAGTTTTGGGGTAATTTCAACTGCATAACAACAGTCCATGCGGTAGTCATTTTTAATAATAAAAAAAAAACACAGAAAAAAAACAGATTGTGACTTTTTTCCAGACTGGATATATTCACTAATGTTCAATATTCTGGCAAGTAATAGATACACTGTAATTAAGTTCCACTAACCATTACCATGAATGTTATCCTCAATTATTTTTCCAATTATTTAAATGCAGATGTGGCAGATGGCAGCAGGATTGCTCACTTATCTATAGGTTTGATGGCTGTTGATATAATCTATTTCTTTTATCCTGCAGATTGCAGAGGATAAGCAGCATACCGCCTGGGAACAATGTGAGGTAAATTTTACCTTATTGGTAAGTTCCCTATAACATCTGTTGTGTTGGATATATGCCCAAGCAGATATGTCCATCATCAACAACAGGAAAATCTCATCTCACAGTTTTTCTTGACATAAATGATTTGCAAATTATGTATCCTACAAATAAATAAAGCTGTACAAATACCAGAATTTCAAAGCTGAATGCTTTCTATTTTATACAGATAAAAAAACTTTGTAAAACTTTGCAAAAAAAAAAAAAATGTTAGTATGCAGGCTCAGAAACTATGCAACTTTGTAAATTCCTGTTTCTGTCTAGTAGCCTAGTGCAATTATGTAAATACCAGTTTCTGTGCAGTAGCCTAAATACTGAAGTACACATGCCTCATTCAGATCACCCCCCTGGTGGAGTGTGGACACTGAGAAAATTCTTTACTCTTAACCTCTTACATAAGAAAATGCATTTTTTAAATCATGCTTTTGCTGTATAGTGTGACATATTTGTTCATGCCCATTTTAAAGGAGAAGTCCAGCCTGAGTTTGTTTGGCTGTACTTCTCCTATGGATCACAGGAGTGCAACAGAGTGATCTGAAGTCTGCTCTCTGCTGACATCACAGACATCAGTCCAAGCAACGTGTCATGCCAACAAAGGAAGTCTGGATATGCTAGGTGCCTGGACTGAGGCCTCGTACACACGGCCGAGGAACTCGACGTGCCAAACACATCGAGTTCCTCGGCCAGTTCAGCCCTGAAGCCGCCGAGGAGCTCGGCGGGGCGAGAGCTCCCATAGAACAACGAGGAAATAGAGAACATGTTCTCTATTTCCTCGCCGAGCTCCTCGTCGGCTTCCTCGGCCGAAAGTGTACACACGGCCGGGTTTCTCGGTAGAATTCAGCCAGAAACTCGGTCGGAAGCTGAATTCTGCCGAGGAAACTGGTCGTGTGTACGGGGCCTCACACACATCTCAGCCTCTCAGCGGGTCGCTGAGAACCTGAGATGGCCGCTGCCCGACCCCCCACAGCTCAGAGCTCCAATGAGCGAGGAGGGAGAAGAGCAGAGAGCTGTGACTGACAGTCTTTACTCATGGAGCTGTGAGAACCGAGCAATCAGTGGCGTTCAATCGCTTGGTTCTCAGTGTAGACATAGACTGATGCTGCATCCACCTTGGTAAGTATGAAAAAAAATGCCTTACTTCTATTTTAACTAATGTTATTGTTTATTCCCTCTTAAAAAATAAATAAATAATCTGTAGTAAAGTCCAAGGCACGAGACCAGGCTCATACATTAGTAGAGAAAACCCAGGTATATGCAATAAAAATGTTTTATTATTAAAATACATTGTGAAAGTGTCATACATTTGTTTTCTACTATCAAGTCATATTATCCTGCTTTCATGTTTTAGATTTTAAGCATTGCAGTCTACAAAGAGGGATCCCTGTAAAGGTTCAAGTTGGTTTTACAATATAGCCACACAACACTGGGAAATTATGTTTCTTGTAAAATATTCAACAGATATAACATTAGGGAGGTATGATTCTATGAATCAGTCCTTATAGACAGAAGTAGAGGTTTGAAGTGGTTGAAGTGTATCTAACCACTAGAAACAAAAAATTTACTGTATTGTGCTTACATGTCCTTAGATGTGAGTACTTAGATAGTTTTTATTTTATTTTCACTTGGTTGTCCTGCCAGTTATGCACTTCCTATCCTAGGGTGACAATGAACGTCCACTCACAGTATTTTATCTATGGAGGAGCAGTGTTATCACCTTAGGCTACTCCCTAATGTGGACTATCTCTCCCTATTTCCTCATCTCAATGTCATAAGAGTGTAGTGCACAGAAGATAGCTGAGAAGGTTGATAATATTGTTGGTTCAGTGCACAGTAAATTTGCAGAAAACAGTACTTGCGGAAAATGGCCTCATGCACACTGGACAGTTTTGATTCTGCTGTTAGGGGTGGCTGGCATATTTATTTATTTTTGCTTCTAAATGCCCCTGGATGTTAGTCTATGTGTCCATGCACAGATAGGCATTTGAAGGCAGAAAAAAACCCACTACAAATACATCCAGGAGCAGTGATTTTTTTCAGTACATTTGTGAGTAGGCCTTGTATATATTTTAATTGTATTTAAATCTTTTAACTGTAATACACTAGGCTGGTGCGCCTTTGTTTTCTTTTCTCTTTGCCACCAGGATATCCCCATCCATGAAGGGCAGCAAGGCCAGTGGCACCGTTGTTGGTATCATCCCTATGGGCAATTGACTCTTGGATTATCCTCTCGTGCGCAGGAGAATTTGTTTTATGTGTTTGTCAGTCAGTGAACCTCCTTTCAGAAAGGTTGTAATTTAGGACACGTCCACCAGATATGTAGAAGGGATCCCTGCTCCTCCTCACATCCTCAACAGTTAGAGGATACTGAAGGATAGATTTTGTGTAACATAAGGGGTTTCTATACCATCTTGAGTATATTTTGAATGCATTCTCTTGTCCATTCACATTAACGGTTCCTTTGTGAATACATGAAAATATATTTTCCCAATCTTGGTCTAATAGATCAAATGAGAGTTCTAGTTCCCATTTACGGCCGGCCCAGTTAGATTTGGGGTTTTGGTCTGCGAATAACATTGCGTATGGAAAATTGGCATTGGGGGTTCGGTTTTCAGGCACAACGATTCGAAGGGGGTGAGTTGTCTTGACCATTCAGGTTATGGTTTAGGTTTGTCAAGAAAGTGTCTGATTTGTACATATGTCTAGAAAGGAAATGTGCCATTTGTCATCAGTGTGGCTAGTTTGGATTGGGGGATGAGGTGACCTTTTTCAAAGAAATGTTCAGCTCGGACCGAGTGGTGTGTTCATGATTCTGGTGTGGAAATGATGTGGAGGTTCCTGGCAAAAAGTCAGGATTGTGGCGTAGCAGAGTCATGGGGCCTAGTATCGAGGATATTTTATGTTTTCAGCAAGTTTCGCAGAAGGAGATTAACGTGGGGTGAATGAGTGGGTGATTTTTGCAATTCAGGGGTGTGTGAGATAGTGGGAGAGGGGACATATAATGTTCCATCTGGACCCAGGCTTTAACCTTAAAGTGGATGTTTCAATCTATAATTCTGGCCAAGTGGCAAGCTTGGTGGTATTTTGGTAGGTCTGGAAGACCTATGCCACCTTTGAGTTTAGGGATGACGAGTCTGGAATAGCTTAATCTTGGATGTAATGTTCCCCAGATGAAGTCTGTACATGCTTTCTGGTACGTTGAAAAGAATGCGGTTGGACAGGTACCCTTTCTTATTTCCCTTTCTACCCTGTTCTTTGTTCTCTTATTCCCACAGAGATATCTTAGTTTTTTGCCATGCTTACTTTGGCTGTTGGTCTTGATATGCTATGTACATGGGCGACTGATTTAATAGATGGAGGGATAGGTGTCCTTCTCCATTCTCACCTTTTATCGTTGATGAGTATGTACTATTTCTGGGAATATTCTAGGACTGCTCAGGTTCTCCTGTGTGGTTATCTCTGGGATCTTCAACTTGTTCACTACAGTGAGCTACAGTGCCTTAAAAAATATTCATACCCCTTGAAATTTTCCACATTTTATCATGTTACAACCAAAAACGTAAATGTATTTTTATTGGGATTTTATGTGATAGGCCAACACAAAGTGACACATAATTGTGAAGTGGAAGTGAAGGGAAATGATAAATGTTTTTTTTTTTACAAATAAGTATGTATTAAGAGTGGTGTGCATTTGTATTCAGCCCCCTTTACTCTGATACCCTTAACTAAAATCTAGTGGAACCAATTGCCTTCAAAAGTCACCTATTTTGTAAATAGTGTCCACCTGTGAGTAATTTAATCTCAGTATAAATACTGTTCTTTAAAGCCCTTAAAGTTTTTTTAGAGAACCTAAGTGAACAAACAGCATCATGAAGGCCAATGAACACACCAGACAGGTCAGGGATAAAGTTGAGGAGAAGTTTAAAGCAGGGTTAGGTTCTAAAAAAAATATCCCAAACTTTGAACATCTCACAGAGCACTGTTTAAGCCATCATCCAAAAATAGGAGTATGGCACAACTGCAAACCTGTCAAGACATGGCCGTCCACATAAACTGATATGCCAGGTAAGAAGAGCATTAATCAGAGAAGCAGCCAAGAGACCCATGGTAACTCCAGATGAGCTGCAGAGATCCACAGCTCAGGTGGGAGAATCTGTCCACAGGACAACTATTAGTCATACACTCCACAAATCTGGCCTTTTTGGAAGAGTGGCAAGAAGAAAACCGTTGTTGAAAGAAAGCCATAAGAAGTCCAGTTTGCAGTTTGCGAGAAGCCATGTGGGGGACACAGCAAACAAGTGGAAGAAGTTGCTCTGATCAGATGAGACCAAAATGTAACTTTTTGGTCTAAAGGCAAAATGCTATATGTTGCCGAAAACTAACACTAAACATCACCTTGAACACACCAAACATGGTGGTTGCAGCATCATGTTGTGGGGGTGCTTTTCTTCAGCTGGGACAGCTGGTCAGAGTTGATGGGAAGAAGGATGCAGCCCAATACAGCCCCGCTGAAGAAGTTGATACAACGCAACGCCTCGTCCGGGGGTTCAGGAGCCTGCACACCACGTCGCTCATCTGCCGTCCACATCTTGAACTGTTCTTCTGAAAAGCCGTTTTTAGTCTGGCCAAATGTGAGTAGCCTGACTTTTGTATACACTTATGATTAAATCTACCTAATATAACAGAGAGCACTTAGTCTGTGATTATCTTTTCCATGCATCGGTTTCATGTGATATGGTTGCCTAATGAGGATCTGATACACCTGCCTGGTTCCTGTTTATTGTGATACCTGCCTTACTGACCATTTGTTAACTCAGTGGTCCACACATGAAGGTGAGAGTAGCCATCTCTAACGGTGGAGGGATCACTTTATGTCTGGTGGTTAATCACGTGGTGGAGATTGATTATATCTACTTCATTCAATTTTTGACACCTGTGGATTTGGGACTATGACTTTGAGTTTTATTTAATTTATTTTTCTTGGACTTTTTTAACAATATATATACACATATATAAGTTTACTGGTACTCATTATACCAGTATTACTACCATATCAGTATTTCACTTGCCTTAGTTTTGCGCTGCACTAAATTTTCTATAATTTTGTATCTCCTTGGATTTTTGCGACTATCCTGTAGTGTTCAGCCGGCATTACTTGTGATCCGAACCCTGGGGGTCTTCTTCACTTAACACATTATTTTAAATATTTTGATCTATATATTTGCGCTGATTGCACCTTATTTTGTAAATCTTAGAAGTAAACCTGTTTGAATATGCAAAATATTTGAGACTGGTGCGGAGGTTTACCTTCCAGCAAAGGAACGACCCTAAACATACAGCCAGAGCTACAATGGAATGGTTTAGATCAAAGCATATTCATGTGTTAAAATGGCCCAGTCAAAGTCCAAACCTAAAACCAATCTATTGCAAGACCTTGAAAATTGCTTTTCACTGATGCTCTCCATCCAATCTGACAGAACTTGAGCTATTTTGCAAAAAAGACAGGGCAACAATTTCACTCTGATGTGCAAGGCTGGTAGACACATCCCCAAAAAGACTAGCAGCTGTAAATGCAGCGAAAGGTGGTTCTACAAAATATTGACATTTTCTTTCCACTTCATAATTATGTACCAATTTGATTTGTCTATCACATAAAATCCCAATAAAATAAATGTTTGTTTTTGGTTGTAACATGACAAAATGTGGAAAATTTTAAGGGGAATACTTTTTCAAGGCACTGTTCATTTTAATTTGTATAAAACCCAATATAAATGATTGGAAAATAAAAAAACGGAACTCAGTCTGTTCTCTAATCACACCTTGGAAGCTATTCTAAACAAAAAAAATCTGCCTATGGAGTCCTATGTATAAACCTGCTCCAAATAAACAATTAAAAAAATAAGACATTATTTGTTATATAATTATACAAATTCCTTTTTAGTAATGCTGGGTGAATATAGAGGGGGTTTATCACGTTTGACTGCAAAAGTGTAAATACACTTTGAGGATTTGAAATAAACTCCTGCCTACACTATTTCTAAACAAAATATCATGAACTGCGCCTTGGGATTCAAATTATAACCCATTGGGTATGTAAATTGAAATGTTCCCTAATATTAAACATGCCATTGCTTAGTTTAAGGCACTATAAGAAGATAATTTACAAAAATGCTCAAAGAATATGATGGAGATTCTTACCGAACAGTACACGAGAGAGCTCTTTGATTTGAATAACAAGAGCAACTCTACTCACACAAGTAAATTTACATATTCTTCTCAAATTTGTAGCTACAGAAAGAGATTTAAAGCAGTATCTTGAAATTTTTAACACTAATTTGATTGCCAAAAAGGATAAATAATACATACCAGATACAATGTTATTCTGTGGGGGTATGATTACAAATAGAATGCTAGCCATAGACTTTTTATACAGAGGAATTCTGAGAAACACTGAGAAACAGTGAACTGGTTCTTTTGGTGATGAAATGGAATCTGATTCTTCTATCTATCTTCTATATCAAATATATATATATAGCATGGATTAACACATTCACAGGACTTACATTTGTACAAACATAGGCTGAGGGGGGCATTCTTGCCGCCAGGTTCAAAATAAATATTTTGTTCAGCATCAGCTTAATTCTTAAATCACCTTTGCAGGTGATTTGACTTTTGGTATAGGGGAGATGGGAGTTCAATAGAGTAAACCTTCCAATTTCATAAAAGGTCCTTAAAAAAAGGCCTATGAAAAAAACATTGCAGCCAGTGACAATCAGGAGTTATGCTCTGTGGAAAAAAACACACGCAACCTGTTAACACTGTAGTGTATGTAGAAAGGAACAAGCTGTACATAGGCTTCCAGACATCAGCAGCATGCTGATGGGAACATGCCATTCAGTAAGGCCTCGTACACACGAGTTTCTGGGCAAAAAACAGCAAGAAACTTGCTGGGAGATATTTTTTTGCCGAGGAAACCGGTCGTGTGTACATTTTCGTCGAGGAAACTGTCGAGAAACTCAATGAGCCAAAAAGAGAGCAAGTTCTCTATTTCCTCGACGGGAGTCTCAAATTGGCTCGTCAAGTTCCTGGTCGGGCTGGTTTCCGACGAGAAACTTGAGCGTGTGTATGCTAAGAAACCCGCGCTTGCTCAGAATAAAGTATTAGACGGGAGTAAAAGTAGCATTTTTAATGGAGATAACACATTTTTCATACTGTAACAGACTGAAAAGTGCAAATCGTCTCTTAACAAACTTTTACTTAACACGCAAACACATGAGATTAGCAAAACCAGCCCCAAGAGTTTAGCCAGTGGAATTGAACTTCCCCTGCCGTTGTATGTGTATAATTTTAGAATTATTTTGCTGTACCTCTAAACCTTTCATGTGGATTTTGCTCGAATGTCATCCTCATGGGACTTACAAAGGGACAAGAACCACATTTCTCAAAGGGTTTGCCACACTAAGTGAATAGACAGAGCCAGTCCCAATTTAGCCTTGAAACCTAGAAGGGGGAGCAGACTCATGTTGACCATAGTTATAGCACCACCTTTTGCCAATCTTATGTTGATGCTAATGCAGAATAGTAAGCAGCAAAGTCAAGAAAGTTATGACAGTTGTATGCAGCGCTAAGTACTTTTTTTAAAATATTCAAAGAACATTATTAGTCACTCTTTCAAATAATATAACGTTTTCATTTTAGATTTGATGTTTTTTTGATAAATGATGCTATACTAATAGGGTAATAATAAATCCACTGTCTTTATTCTTTATCAAATGGGGTTGCAAGATCTGGTAAGTAATCTGACACATTGTTCTGAGAAATGTCAATGGATGAACTTCGTAAATATTCCTTTTATTTTCTCCTTGGCTTTATCATTGCAATGGGCTTGTTTTTCATAACTATAGAAGGAAAGAGGTTGTGTCATTTAAATTAATGTATGCAGTACACACAAATCCTGACATTTAAACACCAGCAAATGCAGTGTCTTAAAATTGCCTTTAGGAAAATACAAGTGTATAATAATCATAAGACATGAGCATCAGCCTTTCACAGCATATTATTTCCAAAACACAGAATATGTCCTCCCTATTGAGAAGCTAGAAGGCTATTGGCTGCCGAGGATATCACTGGAGTTAATATATAATAATGAAAGCAGCACATAACACAACTCATAAATACAATGTGCCTTGAGCAGCCCATACATCAATGTCCACTAGCTAGAATAACAATGCTTGTTTTTTTTTTTCTTGATTAATGTTAAAATGTTTGATTTGTCTATTTTCCACTTTGATAATTTTTTTCCAGTGATTCATGGTCATTGCGATCTCTTACGTTTGTGATGTGTTACACATCGGGTACCATTAGAAAAAGATATTGAAAAATTGTAATGATTTAAACCTTTGCTTTGGAGTTTACTGACCATGAAAAAAACATATACAAAAATCAAATGTAATGATGTAAAACATAATTTTTAGAGCTTCAGGCTATAACAAAGTAAATCTAATACTTCTGGTGTCAGCAATTTCCTCAGTTTCAATGTTTCCTTTCCCTGAGGAGCAATATAAATTAATGGAGGCTATAGCGTCAGATGTGCAAAAACGCTGCAGTCTGCTGCCATTTTAATATAGCATATAGCTGACATTGAGCTGAACACTTGTATGCGCAGAGATGAACAAACAATAGGAAATGTGCAATGCTGATAATTAATCATAATCTATTCAAACTTTAGGAGCTTCTACACTTTTCTGTTTGCTGATGCAGAAAAACTCTTGCACTGTGCTGAATGAAATTGCATGTCAAGTACAAATTCTATTATTACCTATGAGGTTGGTGGGTGGTTTACTTCATTGCATTTCAGTTTAGTGTAAAAGGTAAAGGTAAAAGGTAAACTCTATGGGATTATTTACATCTACGCATGTGCATTACCGTGTGTGCTGCATGCAAAATAAATAGTATTAGCCGGATTCAGAGAGACTTACGACAGCGTATCAGTAGATACACCATCGTAAGTCCGAATGCGCGCCGTCGTATCGTTGCGCACATTCTTTAAATTAGATACGCCTCACTGTTGCTAAGATACGACCGATGTAAGTCTCCTACGCCGTCGTATCTTATGTGCTTATTTACGCTGGCCGCTAGGGGCGTGTACGTGGATTTACGCGTCGAATATGTAAATGAGCAAGATACTCTGATTCACGAACGTACGTACGCCCGTCGCAGTAAGCTATGCCGTTTACGTAAGACATACACCGGCGTAAAGATAAACCACCAAAAAGATGGTGCAGCCCATGCAAGGTATGGACGACGGAACAGCCGTCGTATTTTACGTCGTTTGCATAAGCGTACGTGAATGGGGCTGGGCGTAGGTTACGTTCACGTCGAAAGCATTGAGCCGACGTCGTTACGTAGGGAGTATTTGCGACGTGATTCTGAGCATGCGCCGTACGAACGGCCCTCATTTACATGGGGTCACATTTAATTTAAATGTAGCCCACCCACTACATGCCTACTTTGAATTAGGCGGGGTTACGCCGGCCCATTTGCGCTACGCCAACGTAACTTACGGAGCAAGTGCTTTGTGAATACTGTACTTGTGTCACTATGTTACGTTGGCGTAGTGCAAATGGGATGCGCTACGCCGGCCAAAAGATACGCCATTGTATCTGAATATGGCTAAATAAATACAGCCTTAATCAGCTGGTATTTAAATCGTAACTTCACCCAAAAGTAGAAGTTCCGCTTTTCTGCTTTCTTCCCCCTTCCTCTTATTTAATTTTTTTTTATTTATTTCAGGTACTTATATAGGGCCGTCATATTGCGCAGCGCTTTACATATACATATACACATACACAGGGAGAGCATGCAAACTCCAGGAAGATGGTGTCGTGGTCGGGATTCGAACCAGCGACCCTTTTTGCTGCTAGGTGAAAGTGCTAACCACTACACCACTGTGCTGCCCAACTCAATGTTTGAATATGTTTTTTTTTGTTGGAAAGTGGGTACCTGGTTTTGGCAGGTACCCGCTCCCACTTATGACCCAATCCCCTAGGTGATCCTAGCAGAAGTCCGACCCCCACCTCTGCCTACAGCCTCTTGGGACACATTACAGGTTCCAGAAGGGAACCATTCACATAGTGCAACCTGACCTGCGCATGTGCAGTGGGAAGCCTGATGTGAAAAAGCAAGGAGTCACAGCTGGCTTCCCACAATCAGCATGGCATCCGGAGACCCGGAGACTGGCAAAGAACCAGTCTGGTTGAGGATAGCGCTGGATCGGGACAGGTAAGTGCCCTTTTATTAAAAGTCATCAGTTACAATATGTGTAACTGCTGACTTTTTTTGGCGGGAGGACTGAAGAACCTCTTTAAAACTATTAGGATTTCTTTATTTGTCAGTCAAATAGAAAATCCCCTTTTTTTTATATTTTTTATAAATTGGTGAATGCTGTGATAGTTATGATTTCTATTTAATAAAATGTTTACCAGTAGATTTAAAAGACAATTTTTTTCAGCTCAGGTACAGGTCACAATTTACCTGTCCCCGTGATAAAACAGATAAGAGGTGTGCCAGCACCTTCCGGATAAATACCTCCACATCCTGCATAGCAAGTCCCTTTTTCTCCATTTTTTTCTTTAGTTTGATTTCCTGGGTAGGAGAAGAGGAACAGGGGAGCAGAAGAGAACAGTTGTTCAGGCACAAAACCTCATGCAAAAATGTGTAAAAATGCTTGTGTCACATGTATACAGGTGCTTATTTGAAGCCTAAGGGGCAAAAAATGCACAACACAGCTCAAATAATAATACAAAAAGCCTATGTACTCTTTGAGCTTCGAGCTTCAAGCACTGAGTGTAGAGATTTAAATGGTCACAATATAAAAAAATTGGATTTTTGATGTTGAGCATGGGGGTTTTGAAATTTTTTCAATGGAACAAATGTTCTCATTTCAAGATTTACCCTCACTTCTTGTTCTGGGGAAAACTATAAAATCTTTAATTTGCCATCACTCTCTGTCTAAGTGAATCTATCTAAAAGGGTCACAGACAGCACTAAAAACTCGACAGAGATTCGAATTCTCCCTGCTTTATCCAGAACAAAAAAATGTATGCTTTAGCTATGCATACACTTTATTACACTTTGATTGTTATTGCTATGCACACTGGAAGGTTAATCTGTTAAAAAGAACCTGTCCTGATAAAAATACAGGAGTTGCCATTGTTGACTTGCTTTTGAAGGCGCATGCTTGTCTCAATGCAAAACAAGGCCCAGGCTTAGGGCAGCACTTTGCAGGGGGGCAGCACATACAGTGTCCCCGCCAGCTTGCACTACACTGTTAGGCAAATTAGTTTAGCGCCCCCATAAATCGGCCGCACTGCTTCCAGTATGTGGGCGGTTGGCATTCTGCAACTGTGGGGGGGGGGGGCGTTGCTTCTATTTTTTTACTATCCCTGCCCCATTGCAGAGATTTACCTTCACTTCCTGTCCCATAGCCAAACAGGAAGTGAGAGGAAATCTATGCAAATGGAGGGAATCCATTGCCACCCCCCCCCCCCACCAGGCTATCAGAACTAGTGTCCCCACTTGAACATTTCAGGGTGGGTCTTAAACCGCAAGGGGTGTGGACTTGACAGGAAGGGGTGGGTCATATTTAAATTAGGGGGTGCACAAGTTTAGTCAGGCCTAGGGCAGCACAAAACCTAAATACACCCCTGCTTGTCATCCTTATCCCTCTTCACTGCTTGATGAATCACTCATGGAATAAGCATGTCTATATCTTTTGTCAATATGCTTTATATATATATATAGTTTTTTTTCAAGGCTGATGACCCCACTAATTAATGAATCACAAACTAGAATGGCAGTTCTGGAGCTTCCACTTTCAAAAGTGAATCAGTAGGAGAAGCTCCTATATTTCTGTCATGGAAGATTCCTTTCAAGAGGTAGTTTACATCAGTGTTGCTCTCTAAAAAGTGATCCTCATTCAGATCACTCTTCAGAGAGCGTTTGACAGGTGGTTTAACCCCTTAAATCCTGCACTAGTGCACCACAACTATGTTCATAGCATGTGGTTGCGGGGCAGTTGTGGGGCGCCCTCATCATTCAGTTGAATGGGTCATGTCCAGTAGGTGGTACTGCCTGCTGAATGTAAAAGTGGGGATAATTTTTGCTACACCTTGATGCAAAGCATTGTAGACATGGCATATCTACTCCCCCCTCCTCTACCTTGGGAGCAGTAAAAACATGGCTCACCTGTGCATTTTACCCCCAACACATATTTAAACAAGGGCTAAGTAATACACAACACATTCTGTGAACAAATGAAAGTGTATCTAAGCCCAAAAAATGTAACTGTAATCAGTTACAGTATATTAGACTTTAGATGAACTGGGTGGTTTCTTTCCCCCTGTAATTGAATCCTATATTTTTTTATATAACACACTTCCTGTCCCTTTGTCACTACACTCATTTCTCCACTATATCTATAGGATCAGCCATGATTGCTACAAAGGCTGGACTTCAAACAAGTCTGTCTTTGTTTATCTCCATTACATAGTGGATTGATCAGATTAGTTGTTTACACAAGAAAAATAAATGTATTTTATTTTAAGCTCACATGAAGTGACAAGCATTTCTTCCAAGAGCAATGGTTTGTTTTTGCAGTCGCAGAAAATATTCTTAGCATGAAAAAATATCTATTTCAGTTACCACATTTAAGGACTACAGGTAGTGGGCTGCAATTTATTATATTTTTGATAAGCACTGATTGATTGAAAACCCCATCTGCAGGAGGCTACAGTATAATACCTATTCTACAAATTAGCAGACTGCCAGCATATTGTTGTAGTGGACAGAATTGCTGATCACAATTGATTAAATTAATAGTGCAAAAATGAGGGTAGATTGTGAAACTTGAAAGAATGTTTGTTACATCTCAACCAGGTTTATTTGGACGTAGAAAGAAATAGATCCCAGTCCAACAGTATACATAGGTATTGATTTTTAACTCTTAGCAAAGCCTTGCCCCCCTGACCAAAGTCTTGACTCCTGCAATTTAACAGCCTTGTGTAAGAGTCCCTGTGGAGAATAGAGGATCTCACACTGAACTGTTGAATTGTGGGGCACAATTTACTATGGTCGAGGTCAGAGACTACAGTATGCATTAGATATGCAGGTGACCTGTAGGACCAAAAAAAAGGAGCTGAGAAGCAAACATATTTCGGATACCAAATTGTATAATGGAGTTTGTTTCTGCAGCAAAAAATCCTTTAAACGGTTCCTAATAAATAAACTGTGCAAATAACTCATATACAGTGCCAGAAAACCACGCGTTTCATTGTTGGTTGGAATCGCTTACCATTGTATTGTTTCGTTGACTTATTTTTGCATCTTCGCAATTGGGGGATTAGCAGCATTATAGGATTCCTTGCTGTGGGTAGGTTAGGCTCTGGAATACACCTAGCAACTCTGCCTCACAAAACATAAAAAAAATGACATTGTTTAAACTACATTGCTTTCCTGAAGAGTATAGCTAGTCAACAAGTCATTCTTCGCTTCCAGGTGGGCAGGCAATAGGCTTGACGCAAAGTGTAGTTTTCAAATGGTGTGAGTGTAAATCAATGCCATGACAACAATAAAACACTTTAAATCTGCCCTATATTTACAGTTTTTTTTTTCTAACTGTAGTTTGAAATAGTTCATTTTGACAGTACAAAGCAGTTTATCGTTTATACCCCTTACCCACACTGCCTCAACTGCACTGGGTGTCAGTGTAGTCAAATGTTAATTTCTGTTGTTTTTCAGGGCTCACATAAATCCCTTTTCTTCTTATTCCAGTATTCTGCCTATTGAGAAAGACTGTCCAATATTGACACTGAAGCCCATAAATGCAGACAATTCCAGACAGACACTTAAAAGGAGTGCATATTTTTTAATGCCTTTTAATTATAATGTTCAAGAATAAAAAATAATGAAAGAATAATATATTCACCTTTTTTTATTATTTACATTAAGAAAATTTTAAATATTGTGTCTGAATATTTAATATTTATGATTTTTAGCCAGTTACTTGAGCTTTAGGCCCCTTTCAGACGTACGGACGAACGGTCCGTTTATTACAAGTCCATTTACGGACTTGTAATGGTTCCCTATGGGATTGCAGACGTTAGCGGATGATGCATCCGCTAACGTCCGCAACCATCCGCGTCCGCAAAGATCCGCTTTTGCGGACGGAAGAAAACCCTATTTTTCTTCCGTCCGGCGTAACGGATCAGATGAATACGGACACACGGTCCGTATTCATCCGATTCCCCATAGGGGAGAGCGGAGGAGAGACAGGGCGGTCTCTGCACTGTGTGCGGGGACCGCCCTGTCCGCCAACAGCTCAGCGGGGATCCCCGCTGAGCCGACGGACAAACACAGATCGGATCAATTACGGATCCGCTCCGTGTGAAAGAGGCCTTAGGCCTTATTCACATATATGTTGGGCTAACCTTAAAGAGAACCTAATTGTAAAATGCTATTTGGTCTGGGTCTCATTCACCTGTAAAAAAAATGCTGCTGATAGTACAGAAATGCTGCATCTATGGTAAACATACAATCTTTTTTTCCTACAGGTAGACTTTTAAAGTACTATAAGTTTGGGACAGGACCAGACCATAGGAAAAAAGGTTCCCAGTTCAAGAGTGCATCTATTACACATTGGGCAAAGATTGGGGTAAATACCAGCTAGGCTCTGAAGGGTGTAGTATGCCCTATGTAAAAATTTCAGTTGAACAAATCTGTCTTTGGCCGGAAATCATGAAGGGAATACATTTTGAGACACACTCTTCCTCCCCAAGAGAGGGAATGTCTACTCTCCACCTGTTCACCGATCGAGTAGGCATAATGTCATAGGCCACTGTCAAATATGGGTACAGGGAAGACAGGGACTTTCCCATTATCCCAGAGGTCAGGAGGCCCTCAGATTCGAGAACCACCGACTCTGAAAACTGGGTCCTAAGGGCATGCCGCAGCTGCTAATATCGAAATTAAAAGGATCTGGGAAGTGTATATGTCTGTCGCAGCTCCTGGAATTACACTATTCTGCCGTCCGCCATCACACGTTTCAGTGTAATAATTTCTATTTTGGTCCACACAGCAGGGTCAGGGATTTTATATACCTGAGGGAGCAGCGGGTTGTCCCAGAGTGGTGTGTGCAGAGAGACACAAGATGGTTTCTGGCATGCCGCTCTAGAACACTGCCACACCCGGATTATAGTTTTCATAGGGCCAATCACCAAAGGGCGGGCATTACTACCCCAATAAAACTTGTTTAAGGTGGTATTTAAATTTGAAAAAGTCCATAGAAGCCATCTGGATATTACATTAATAATATTTCACTTGCACTAACAACTTGGTTCCATCTAATCAATATGTACACCTCTGCTTTCCTTTACTTAAAAAAACAAAACAAAAAAAACAACGATAATTCTTCCAGGGAAACTGCTCTCCTGGATAATAAGGTTATTATTGCTAATTATTTATATACAATGCAGTATTTCATAAGCACTATTTTCAATGACTGCTGTGCATGATAGATATACATTTATTGTTTCTTTTTTCAAAGCATCAAGAGAGATATTCATATCTTTTATTGCAATTTAAGCAATGAACCGATGAAATCACATTTGGTATGGTATTTTCCCCTATGTGAAAATAAGCAGCAGTCTACCAGCATTTTAGTTTAACCAGTGAACCTAAATAATTGCTGAATTGATACATGTGTGATATGTTAAAATCATTACCAAGTTGAAGTGTTCAGTGACACTTTCTAATGATATTAAAAGTCAATTACAAAAGACAAGCTTTGCTATCATACTGAAACATATCAAGTGAAGCAAGAATATGTCTCAGGTAGTTTGATATGGCCTTCTGTCTCCAACAAAATAAATTTTTAGGTAATTGACACATGTGAACAAGGTCTATTACATTTGTGCCCCATGTAGGGCCTTGGTTTTCTGGTATGTTGCGTGCAACCCCGTGCCTGTGTCTCATTGTTGTCTATTAGAACATGTGGCTACATGGACACAAATGCTATGTTCCAATGTGACATCCGTATGGGTGCGTAAGTCCTCAAATGCACACAGGGTGTCTTCAGGGACTTGTGGCCCCATTCACCCACATGTCATATTGGGACACAGCGGTTCCTTTACTCATATATTTTGCTCCTCTGATAAAATACTACCAATTCGGCAAAAGGTTAATCTTTAAACTAAGATTGTGGGAAAACCAATCACTCTAACAATGGGTAACTGTCTTCTATTTGCTCCTGTTCTTAATATTCCCTATTTTCTGAGAAATGTATCCACACGATTTCTGTAGCCACAAAGCGTGCTATCGCTATTCATTGTAAATCTTCTGTTGTCACTTTTTCACAAATAGTAACCTCATTATGTTAATGAAAAAAATACATATTATACAGTGCCTTGAAAAAGTATTCATACCCCTTGAAATTTTCCACATTTTGTCAAGTTACAACCAAAAACGCAATTGTATTTTATTGGGATTTTATGTGATTGACCAACACAAAGCAGCACATTATTGTAAAATTGAAGGAACATTTTGAATGGTTTTCATTTTTTATACAAATAACTATGTGAAAAGTGTAGCATGCATTTGTATTCAGCCCCTTTACTCTGATACCCCTAACTAAAATCTAGTGAAACCAATTGCCTTCAGAAGTCACCTAATTAGTAAATATACTAATTTAATCTCAGTATAAATATAGCTGTTCTGTGAAGCCCTCAGGTGTTTGTTAGAGAACATTGGTGAACACACAGCATCATGAAGGCCAAAGAACACACCAGACAGGTCAGGGAAAAAGTTGTGGAGAAGTTTAAAGCAGGGTTAGGTTATAAGAAAATATTCCAAGCTTTGAATATATCACGGAGAGCTCTATTCAATCCATCATCCAAAAATGTAAAGAGTATGTCACAACTACAAACCTATCGAGATATGAAAGGAGAGCATTATTCGGAGAAGTGGTCAGGAGGTCCATGGTAACTCTGGAGGAGCTGCAGAGATCTACAGCTCAGATGGGAGAATCTGTCCACAGGACAACTATTAATCGTGCACTCCACAAATCTGGCCTTTATGGAAGAGTGGCAAGAAGTAAGCCATTGTTGAAAGAAAGCCATAAGAAGTCCCATTTGTAGTTTGCGAGAAGCCATGTGGGGGACACAGCAACCATGTGGAAGAAGGTGCTGTGGTCAAATAAGACCAACATTGAACTTTTTGGCCTAAAAGCAAAAAGCTATGTATGGCAGAAAACTAATGATGCATATCACCCTGAACACACCATGGTGGTGGCAGCGTCATGTTTTGGGGATGCTTTTCTTTAGCAGGGACCTGGAAGCTGGTCAGAGTTGATGGGAAGATGGATGGAGCTAAATACAGGGTAGTCTGAGGCCCCGTACACACGACCGAGTTTCTCGGCAGAATTCAGCCAGAAACTCGGTTCAGAGCTGAATTCTGCCGAGAAACCCGGCCGTGTGTACACTTTCGGCCGAGGAAGCCGACGAGGACCTCAGCGAGGAAATAGAGAACATGTTCTCTATTTCCTCGTTCAATGGCAAAAGTCGGCCCGCCGAGTTCCTCGGTGGCTTCCACACTAAACTCGACGAGGAACTCGATGTGTTTGGCACGCCAAGTTCCTCGGTCGTGTGTACGGGGCCTAGAAGAAAACCTGTTATGCCGCATACACACGACCAATATTCATGTCATGAAAAAAACTAAGTTTTTCTCAACGTGATTTGTCGTGATTCCTCTCAAGCCTGCCTTGCATACACACGTTTGTGAAAAAAATGCTTGCGCAAAGCGCGGTGACGTACAACACGTACAACGGCACTATAAAGGGGAAGTTCCATTAGAATGGCACCACCCTTTGGGCTGCTTTTGCTAATTTCCCTGTCTCATAACTTGCTTCTGAACGATGCACAATTTTTCCCCCTCGTTAAAGCGTACGCACAAACGTTTTTCACGACGTGAAAAAGAACGATGTGAAAGACGACGAGAAAAAATAGAGCAGGTTCTAAAAAAAAATTGTCGAGAAAAATGCTCTGGAGCATACACACGACCGTTTTTCACAACCAATTAAAAAAATTGCATTTCTCTCGTCATGAAAAACGGTCGTGTGTACGTGGCATTAGAGTCTACAAGCGACTTGAGACTTGGGCTGGTTCACCTTCCAGCAAGACAACAACCCTAAACATACAGCCAGAGCTACAACGGAATGGCTTAGATCAAAGCATATTCATGTGTTAGAATGGCCCAGTCAAAGTCCAGACCTACTTTAAATCCAATTGAGTATTTGTGGCAAGAGTTTAACATTTCTGAATGCAAATGCTCTCCATTCAATCTGTCAGAGCTTGAGCATATTTTGAAGAATGGGCAAAAATGTCACTACCTAGATGTGCAAAGCTGGTAGAGACATACCCAAAAAGAGTTGCAGCTGTGATTGCAGAGAAAGATGGTTCTACAAAATATTGACTCAGGGGGGCTGAATACAAATGCCTGCCACACTTTTCACATATTGATTTGTAAAAAAAATTGAAAACCATTTATAATTTTCCTTCCATTAAACAATGATGTGCCACTTTGTGTTTGTCTATCACATACAATCCCAATACAATACATTTACCTTTTTGGTTGTATCATGACAAAATTTGGAAAATTTCAAGGGATATGAATACTTTTTCAAGGCACTGTACATAACTCTATGTCCCAGATTTTTGGTTTACAAATCGTATGATACCCTTCTTAACACATGTAATTTTATAATTCTTCTATTATTTTTGTCAAAACTCTGTTTTGCTTCTTTGCATTTTGGTTTATTTCTCAAGAAGTAACTTTTTACTTCCTTATTTCTTGAATATTATTTTTTTTTAACATTCAGCTTCTTTTTCAAAGAACTTAAAAAAAAGTTTGTAAGCACAAACAGGAATCATCTCTGCATTTTTTTCTCGTTTTATATATTCCATGTTATGTAAAAATAGTCAACTAAGTCAAATGGTTATTGGGCATGTGCATAATATATTTTGAAATCTGTAATTTTCTATTCAATGCATGATCTGTGCAAGTGCATATAGTTAATAGTACAGGCAGAAATTTCAAAGGTCAGCATTCAGAGCTTTATTGATCTGTGGGTAGCCTATGTTTCCCATTAAAATCAACACAACAACTTTTCAAATCTAGTCAACAGTACCTTACTAAAGGAGTAGAATAGATACTGCTCATTTCCAAAACACGTGCTCTCTTAACTTAGTAAATAAGGTAAAATTATGATGACTTAATACCCAATGAGGAAGTGAACATTTAGTTTTCTAAGTTAGCAGTCTCTTTTTCTTTTAGTAAATCCTCCTCTATGACCTGCAGTGGAACAACGGTGCAGAAGCACAGTGTGAACATATTCTAATGCTACATTTACACCTAAGTGTTTCCAGAAATGCATAAAAAAATTGGTAAAATGCACAGCATATTTGCAGTGCCAATATTTCTTAATAGTGTCTCAAATGCAGGTAGCAGTCCCACGTTTTATCGTGACATTGTCATGTGAAAAACGCCACACAAAATGCGACAAAACGTGCTTGAATCAGTGAAAGGGACAATCAAAAAAGGGGCACAAACTACCTTGGCACATGTTTTGTTTGTAGGGAAGCATATTCAAGTGAATGGACTGCCTTATGCTGTTGCACAACAAATGCACCAAAACCCCCCCCATCCCCCCAAAAATTATGGTGTGTCACATTGCAAAGGTGTGAATGTAGGCTATAAGGCCCATTCACACTGGAATTAAAAGCAAGAGTTGGAGGTAAGTTTTTAACACTCCTCAAACTCCTAGTAAACAGTTGATAATATGGACGGCACACAGTGCTGTTGTTCACATTATCAAAGCATCTCAACTCCCTCCATTCAAGTCCATGATAATGCATTTGCTATACATTTGAATTTTGGGGATCATTTTTAATGCACCTTTACCATGTATCAAATGCACATAGGGCATTTGGGGAGCATATTTAAAATGCGTTAACTCCTGCTAAAGCGACAAACAATGCCCAATACTGTTATAGGTGTGTTTGTATAGTGTCAGTATTTAAAGCAAGTGTGAACAAGGTCTGTGAGTGTACATTGGTTATCACTTGACACACGCTTGACATGTATAAACTATTGCTATAAATGGTTCCATAAATTAAAATATATCCAATGGGCATTTCCAAAGATGAATTTTGTATAGTTTTGTTACCTGTTTTTAGTAGAAAGCACAACAAATGTTTCCATACTTATAAGCTCAATGCAATATTAGGCCCCTTTCACATGGCCGTGTCAATGTGCGGGCTCCGTAATGCTCAGCGGCGATCGTTCCATCCATCCCCACTGAGCAGGCAGATGACAGGTCAGTCTCTGCACACTGTGCATTGATCGACCTGTCAGAGCACCGCTCTCCCCTATGGGGGACCAGATGACGATGGACCGTAGAGTCCGTTGTCACCCGATCCGATCCGCCAGACGGATGGAAAATAGAGTTTCCATCTGTCACACTTTGGCGGATTGGAGTGGGTTGACATGTGACCGCTGACATATGTAGATCCATAGAGGTGCACGGAGCGCCCGTTCAGGTCCGCCTACAAAACTGACTTGAGCGGTCCGCCCGCGTGAAAGGGGCCTTAAGGACATTAGTTTCCTAATTCACAGAAAAAAATAAATTCAGGTAGATCTTAAAATATGTGTATTCCTGAGATTCTTCTGGTTAATTATACATCATACCAGACGCAAAAAGAACTGTTAGAATTAGTTAGAATCTATGAGTCACCGCCAAGATGACACATGCTGTCATCTTAAGCTAGGCTGGTCTATGTATTAAATTAGACAGAGTAAAGTACACTGCTTAAAGAGAAAGAGAAAATACTTTATTACGTTGTAGTGTAGAGCATTATGGATAGCTAAATGACAAAATAAATAAATAAATAAATAGAAAATCCAGACATAATTAATGTCAGCTTTGATTTCTTACTGGGGAGATTTTATATAAGGACAGGAATATATAGTAAAGAGATAGAAATAACAGCTTAATAAAATTGAAACTACTTCTCTTATTATACAAAACAAAACAAAAAAATAGGCCCTAAAAAGTACTAATTTCCACAAAAAAAATCTTTCTTTAAATATATATGTATATTTAACTTATTTTTTGCATGTTATTTACCAGTAGAAGCCTCCACTAAACATCCAAAAACACAGAGACTGCTGCTGGGTGCCATCATCTTGGATATGACACGCAACCCCAGCAGACTCAAAGATGTCATTAATGTGACTATGATGGTAGTCATATTTTTCAACAAGCCCACAGGCAAATTGCAAGTGCATTAAAAAAAATGTAGAAAGGAAACACAATGCAAGTAAGCTTTTAAAATTCTAGACATGTATGTGCTTTTAAGTTGGTGACAGGATCTCTTTAGGGTTTTCTGTGGCAATTAGATGCTAAGAAATCAAACAGAGATCAACACCTAATAAGAAAATATAGAGACAGATTTGGCCTAGAAGTGCATGACATTGTACTTCACAAGAGTGAATTGATAATCCCCTGTTATTTTTTTTTCTATATGTATGTATTCTGTATGTATAAATTATATATGGTGATTGTTTCTGTCAAGTGTTTAGGAAACTTATTGACCTTCATGCTTCCCAGAGCAGAAAATACCCTGAAATGCATTATTGTTAAAGACCATTTGTCATGTGACTTTATCTACATGTGATTCCTCATTACAGCAGCAAACCCTGCTGTTCAACCACACACAATGAGAAAAACAATAAGGTGATGAATAAAAACATATGGGTGCCAGTGTTTAAACTGTGGCTAATGTTTTGAGTGTCCTTGCTGTCATGGTATGCAGAATTTTAGAATAATACATTCCATACCTCCCAACCAGCACAGATTCTGCGGGAACTTCCCGCACAGGCTGCATCTCCCCGCAGTCCCACGAATGTGTTCATTTTCCCGCACAGGAAGCTGTGCAAGAAGAAGGAGCACGGGGTCTGAGGGGAGACATGGACAGCTGTGCACAGGTGAAGGACAACTGATCAGCGGCACCCGATCCGATCCGCGGCACCCCCCGCTGAACAACTTAATATCCCGCTCAACAACTTTGTTCCGGCCGGCACAATCCCCCCTCCCCCCGCTCAACAACTTCGTTCCGACCGGCAAATGTTGGGAGGTATGACATTCTGTTTGCTTATTTACTATTAAACCTTTTAAACTCTTCAAAATTACAAACTGGTAAATAAATAAAAATGTTCAAGCTTATAAATTGAAGAGTTAAATGCACAGGAGAATTGCAATGGTCCCAACCACCAACTCCAGTCTATAGTGGTCATCAGCTTGCTGCCCTATTGGATCTTCAATACTGTTTGGTCCTTGCCCACCATTCTCTTAGGCCTCGTACACACGACCAGACATGTCCGCTGAAACTGGTCCGTGGACCAGTTTCAGAGGACAGATCCGATCGTGTGTACAGGCTAGCGGACAGATTTCCAGCGGACTAAAGTTTCTTAGCATGCTAAGAAACTTGTCCACTGGAGAGCTGTCCGTCGGACATGTCCGCTGGTTAGACGTACTAACCAGCGGACATGTCCGACGGACAGCTCTCCAGTGGACAAGTTTTTGATTCGACGCATGCGTGGAAGCATTGAACTCGCGCGATAGAGAACATCGGTGTCCTCTACGTCACCGCGTTCTTGAAAGGTTTTATTTCCCCAACATTTTGGTAATGTTTATAAAATGCATTGGAGTCAATAGGAAAGAAGAAATTAAGGTAGTTTTCAGTGTTGGGTCATGCTGTGCTGTTTTTTATTTGTTTTGCCTTCCTCTGCATCAACCATAGATATGGGATTGTGTATATAGGATTGTAAAAATAAAAAAGGTTTTGTTTGCCCCTTTTTATTGGTTGAACTGGATGGACTTTGTGTCTTTTTTAAACCAGACTAATTATGTAACTATGTGTTTTTTAAGGGTACAAAAGGTTTTATCCTTTTCACTGGCACCAACATAAGGTTTATGGTAAGACATAGCCCTTTACAGGCCAGGTCAGTAAAACATTCCTGTCTACTATAAGCTAATAATGGTAATTTCAGCAATCATGAACTTATAACAGAAGGGTTCCCTAGACTCTTCCCACTAAGGAATAGCTGCAATACGTATCCTCTGTATCTCTCTGTGCTTCTCCAATCCCCACTCCCATTCCTCTGCCTGTACTGGTAGAGAGACAGCGAGTTGCAGAGGTAATAGTATTCCAGGCACACATCAGGGACGAATGAAACTGTTCACGATGACAAGTAGGGGAATGGTAAATATTTTTCTCTGGTACTCCGTAGTAATTAAAAGGTAAAAGAGGGGGATGAGAATAAATACTGTGTCTTAACCCCCTTGGCGGCATTCCCGAGTCTGACTCGGGGTTACATTTTTTTGCTGCAATCGGTAACCCCGAGTCAGACACGGGCTTGCCTCGCTGAATCCACAGGCATGGTTTACTTACCTTGTCCCTGGATCCAGCGATGCCACCGCGCTGTGTGAGCGAGCGGGACCTCGCTCGATTCACACAGTGCCTCTGTGTGCCGCCGATCTCCGTTCCCTGCGACGTTACGACGCACGGGGGCGGAGAACGGCGCCAAATTCAAAAAGGTAAACAAACACCTTACATACAGTATACTGTAATCTTATAGATTACAGTACTGTATGTAAAAAATTCACCCCCCCCCCCCTTGTCCCTAGTGGTCTGCCCAGTGTCCTACATGTTCTTTTATATAATAAAAACTGTTCTTTCTGCCTGCAAACTGTAGATTGTCCATAGCAACCAAAAGTGTCCCTTTATGTCAAAAATGGTTTTAGAGCAGGTAGAAAACAGCGATAATAAATTATAATCACTTGCAGAATTGAGCGATAGCGATTTGTGGGGAAATTCGTAAAAAAAAAAAAAATAATAATGACAGCGACAATTCTGCAACTGAGCAAATTTCAGTGATTTTGAGTTGATTACATTATTGAATATTGTTTATTATAATTATATTATTACTTGTTATAATTATTTATAATTATTTCCTATATTATAATTTATGATTTTGTTTTTAAAAACATTTCATACCCGGTATGCCTACTAGACTCTTGTTTGGTCAGATTTAAGTGAGTTATTCCTAAAAATTACAGGCCTACAATGTAAAACGCCAAATTTCCTTGCAAATAATTGTACCGCTTTCAGCACATAAAATCTGAAATAATCATACCGCTAGGGAGGTTAAATCTCTTTCTCTAACTCAGAAGTGAACATTGGGGTTCTGTTTAGCTGCCTGATATTTCACTGAAAACCCCTGATGACAAAAAAAAAATGAAATAAAACACATGCCCCTACACACAATGGACACATATTGTGCCGCATATCAGTGCCCATCATTGGTGACCATTAGTGCTATCTCATCAGTGTCACCTCTCTATCTCATCAGTGCCACCTCATTGGTGCCACCTCATCAGTGCCCATAAGTGCCCATCAGTGCCCATAAGTGCTGCCTTATCAGTGCCCATCAGTGCAGCCTCATCAGTGAAGGAGAAAATGTATTAATTTACAAAATGTTATAACAGAAACAAAGAAAATCTTTTTTTCCCAAATTTTCGATCTTTTTTTATTTGTTTAGCAAAAAATAAAAACACCAGAAGTGATCAAATACCACCAAAAGAAAGCTCTATTTGTGGGAACAAAATTATAAAAATGTTGTTTGGGAACAGCGTAGCATGACCACGCAATTGTCATTTAAAAAGCGACAGCGCTGAAAGCTGATAATTGCCTTGGGCGGGGAGGGATGAAAGTGCCTGGTATTGAAGTGGTTAAGTTATATTGTGTCTGTGTGTGCTAATAATGATTTTAGTGTATTTTTTATGAAAATGCCTTAAGTGTTTGCACAACTCACAGACAGGGTCGGTGCTAGCAATAGGCAGGTCAGGCAGCTGCTTATTGTGCCAAGGTGGGCAGAAGAAATCTGACTCCCCAGCCACTCACTGGGGATTCTAATTTTTTAAATACCTGCAGGACTGGTGTCACCATCCATAAGGCAGCATAGGTGCCTCATGGCGCCAGGCTATGGGGGCAGTTGCGCATTTGAAGACAACCTCAGACCACTCTATCCTCAGTCTGCAGTTCTGCCCTAGCAGTGGCAGTGAGAAGAGGAAGGGAGAGAGCTAGGACAAAGAGCAGACGTCCGGAGGTACCTGCATGATAGATTGAACCGGCAGGGGTGGGTGAGATGGAAGCCATGCATGTAAGTCCAGACTTGAAGCAATATCCCCTCCACCACTTCTCCTGGATGGTCGGGATCTGTTGTAGGAGTACAGGCAGCAGCGCCGCTCTCCTGGAGGTGATGCCACCACCGCTGCTGGCTCAGTTATAATGGAAGCACAGGCAGCACGCTCAGTGCTGCACCCAGTCACGTGAAATACATTATTTTTTTACTCTGCTGTCAAGTTTATTGTGCATTGCATTGTGTACAGAGAAGAACTGATATGTGTGTGTGTGTGTGTGTGTGTGCAGGAGGGGGTACAGAGGGGAACAAATGTGAGGGGGTACAGAGAGAGGTACTGATGTGTGTGTGTGTGTGGGGGGCAAAATTAGGTTTTGCCTAGAGTGTCAAAAATCCTAGCACCAGCCCTGCTCACAGGACCTACAAAATCAGTAGCACCGTCTTTTTATTCTACTTGTCCTGTGCTTCCAGAAAATATGTAGTTTGGGGGTCTTTTACAAACTCTAAAAGATGTAAGTGAAAAATGATAAAACAGTGAAAAATTGCTAAAATGTTCTGGCTATTTAAAGTAAAAAATGGAGACCAGAGCCTCGCAGCAAGAGGACTAAATCGCTCTCGAGCATTAAACCGGCCATAGATGGTTTGAATTCTGACTGGTTCAGCATGTATGAGAAGGCTGAATGTACAAACAGCCTGTCAGATTTTACATGTAATTATTGCAAGCAGCTGTTATAGCCGCTAGCAATAATCAAACAAACAAGTGCACATACCCTCCCAAAAATCAATTGATAATCAGTGCTTCAATATATCACAAAATCATTAGTGTATGACACAGATAATTAATTTGAATAAATCTCAAAAAAATATATATTTTTAATACTTTACAATTCATATAAATAATCAAACATTTGTGAAAAATCCAAGATAATAAATAATCATATAAATATTCGTAATTTTCTTAATTCATAAAAAAAACATAACACACATTAAACTGTGTGAAAGACCCAAATAATAGATAGTCCAACTTCTCAGGTGATAATCCAAGTGATCTAATGGTGCATGAGGATGAATACAAACAAACTAAAAGTGCTCAAAGAGGTGCAATCCCCACATAAAATCACGCCTCTAACCAGATGGATATGATCTCAAATTAAAGAGACCTAACTCACTCCTGAAAATACAACTACCACTTTTATCCACAGGTTTGGCAACCCAGATATAATCCGATCAATAGATCTCAGCGCCGATGTTACCACAGGGCACATCCACTGGCTCAGACCAAGCAAGCAAAAACTTGCTCTCCAAATACTGTGAAACTTTTCTGCTTCTATGTGTGATACATAGGGGTTGGTTTACTAAAGGGAAATCCACTCTGCACTTGTAAGTGCAGTCACTGTAGATCTGAGGGGGACATGCAAGGAAAATAAAATACAGAATTTTTGCTTGTATATGATTGGATGATAAAATCAGCAGAGTTTCCCCTCATTTCAGATCTTCCCCTCAAATCTACAGCAACTACAACTCCAAGTGCACTTGGAGTGCAAAGTGGATTTGCCTATAGCCCTGGTTCACATTGATGCTACTTTGAAATCGTGTTACTTCAAGTGAAGAAGCACAATTTCAAAGTAGCAAGGTCAGCATGATTTCAACTGCTACTTGATAGACATCTGTGTGGTTTCATGAACAGATGTCTATTGAAATCGCACCTGAAATTTGCAAAAGTAGTGCAGGAACTACTTTTGCATATCGGTGCGGCACAGCAAAAGTGCCATTGCCTCCAATAGGCTGCAACTTGTCATGCGATTTGATCTCTCAATTCGCATGACAAATTGCTCCAATGTGAACCTAGGCTTAGTAAATCAACCCCATATTGTAGTATGCCAAAGGTAGGATTTATTGTGAAAAATAGAAGCGCCAACTATCTTCTGATTCTGCTTCAGTTCTGTCTGAGCTGCTTTTTCCCTTGGTACTCCTCAGCTCGTGCCTCACTCCCCAACCAAGCGATACCCCTGTCAACACTTTTCCATAGTTGCAGGAAAGAAATTCGCTCCATCTATGGCGGGCCTTAGAGAGGCTACTTTCAACTATTTTGGATCTGTTCTTGTATCAAAATGCAGCCCCTCATTAGCATTGCTTTACATATTTTTTCACAGAAAGAAAATAAGGTTGAAAAAAGCTAAATAACTCTTTTAAAGGGACAGTACATAAATAAGGATCAAATATACAAAAACAAAAAAAAACACCAATAATAACCTTATCTAGACTGGCACCAAAAAATCAGACAAAAAACATAATAAATTAGTACATTTACGTTGAGTACAATTTTGAGTTTTTTGATTTGTTGAAATTTCACTGATGCTGAAATTGCCAATTTTGTATTGAAATAAACTCTGGCAAAATCCCTCTACTCACTTTCGGTCCCATCGTTAGGTGAGTGCGTGATTTTAACAGATCATCAGTTGTGTAGTACAGCTAGGCTGTTCGCAGATGTACATGGGATTCAAAGAGGTTGATTTACTAAAGACATTGATCATTTTGCAAAGGAAGTTGCAAATGTTAAGGGAAGTTTTCCCAGAGCAAACTGAATGTGGTGAAATATATATATTTTTTTTAAATAGCCACATGCAAGGAAAAAAATACGTAATTTTGCTTGCACATAATTTAATTGATAGAAGTCAGAAGAATTTAAGCTCATTCACTAAGCTCCAGAGAAACTTTCCTTCTGAAATGCAACTTCTCTTGCTAAGTGAACAGCCTATTTGTCTTTAGTAATTCAAGCCCAAAGCTTTTCTTAAAATGTGACAATTCACATCCATTTAAGTTTGGTTGAGTTACAAAAACACCACCTGTGTTCCAGCAACAAAAGAGCCCTGAGTGGGATTCAATTGGTTGTACTGACTTTGGTTCAGTCCACAATAACATTCATTTTGCAAATCGAACCCCAAAGACTGAGTGCGATACACACCATGTGCTCCTGCAAAAACAATATTAAATTCTACATCCAATAAAAATATTACCATTAATAAAAAAAGCATTAAAAATAAACTTACAAAAGAACAGCATGGACAATCTCTCATATGACAAAGTATCATTGCTTTTACAAGTAAAAAAAAAAACATAATTCATAGAGCCATACATTTAACAGCTAAGATTGTAAAACAAGATAGCTGTTTAATGGATATATTCTTGTTTCTCTTTTTAATCTTCACGACTGGTGTCCAGTTCAACAATTAGTGTCAGAATGCAGAAAAAGAATATGGGTTTAATTTACCATTTACAATGTGAATTAAGCTCTGCTGCCAGAAGAAATTTTTCATTGTCTAACATTGTACCGAGTCAGCTCAGCAGCCACTTGAAAAACACATAAAATGCCCAAGGCTAGATAATACTAAAGACTGAGGGCCCAAAAACATCCAAGAAGATAAATAACTGTGAAGTCTCGTACACACGCTTGGTTTACTCGGCAAGAACCAGCAAGAAAACTGCTGGAAGAGCTTTCTTGCCGAGTATACCGTGCATGTGTACGAGGCTTTCAGGATTCTCGACAAGAAAATTGCCCAGAATCATAGACAAGAAAAATAGAGAACATGTTCTCTATTTTCTCGCTGTGAGATTCTCTGCCGAGAAACCTGAGAGTGTGTATACTTACCTGGCTGCTGTGGAAACCCGCGCATGTTTGAAATGACTTTTACGCATGCGCGGTAGCTTCCACGGCATAGGTAGGGTGAAGCAAGATGGCGGTGACCGCATCGAATGTGTCGAGCACATGCTCCTCGTACATGATGACGTCACTGCGCTCTTGCCTTTCAAGAGAACCGCGGTTCTTTTGAAAGGTCTGTCTGTACACTCGGGCGGCAAGAGATTCTTGCCAAGAATCTCATCGGGAAAAACAACGTTTTTTTCCTGACGAGATTCTTGCCCGTGTTTACGAGGCTTAAGTTAAAAAATGGGCATTGAACCCATTGATACACATACTGGGATAGATTCACATACGCCGCCGTAATGTGAATTCCGCGCCTGCGTAGCATTATGCCGATTCTCAAAGGCAGTTACGCTGAAAAAATAGGCTTCCTCCACCTACGTAACTTGATTGCGGCGGCGTAGAATTGTGTGCAATATAACTTTGGCCACTAGGGGCGCTTCCGTTGTTGTCGGCTTAGAATATGCAAATTTCCTAGATACGCCGATTCACAAATGTACGTGCGCCCGGAGTTCGTTTTTTACGTTGTTTGCGTAAAGGCTTTTTCTGCGTAAGACTGCTCCTGCTATTAGGAGGCGCAGCCAATGTTAAGTATGGACGTCGTTCCCGCTTCGAAATTTGAATTATTTACGTCGTTTGCGTAAGTCATTCGCGAATAGGGCTGGACGTAATTTACATTCACGTCGAAACCAATACGTCGTTACGCCGTACTTGGAAGCAATGCACACTGGGATATGTACACGGACGGCGCATATTATCACATATTACCATAAAACACGTCCCCCCTTCCCCATTTGAATTACGCGTGCTTACGCCGGCCCCATTTACGCTACGCCGCCGCGACTTACGGAGCAAGTGCTTTGTGAATACTGCACTTGCTCCTGTAAGTTGCGGAGTCGTAGCGTAAATACACTACGCTGCGCCGCCGTAAATCATAGCGTAGCTACCTGAATCTACCCCACTATTATTTGTGTGCATAGCATTAAAATATCCAAATTACACAAATTATTTCATGCTTATAGGACAGATCTGGGATCAATTTACAGATATTTTTTTAGAATTCAAAGATATCTAAGAGCTTTGAGATAATTTCTGATAAAAAATACTAAAGCTTGAGTCTATTATGTACACTGTGGCGAAGCTAGATATTATTTAACCCAAGGTAAAGATGCAGTTCGGTGCCCCCCACTCATAGCGGGACAAGGTCATTCAGTGCCCAGGGCGAGGGGGGTTGGTTGGGAAAGTAGGGTGTGGGGTGCAATGTACCACACTGAAGCGTGTAGCATTTTATCCCATAGTAAAATATGGGGTAACAGTGAGATAGAACGTAATGACACCTGTGTGCAGCATCATAAGTTGGGCCCTCCTGAGCAAGAACAAGAAAGTGTGGCGTGTGCAGCAGTAATAATTTGGTGTGTTTTTTATATTTTGCTGAATATTGGTTAAAATAGAAGCAGAGTGCAGGGGTTCAATAGTAAGTGGTGCAGACTTCATTGCTCAGTAGTAAGTGGTGCAAATTTCAGAGTTCAGTAGTAAGTGATGCAGGGTTTAGAGGTAAGTAGTAAGTAGTGCAGGGTTCGAAGGTCAGTAGTAAGTAATGCAGAGTTCAGAAGTCAGTAGTAAGTGATGCAGAGCTCATAAGGTCATAAGGCTCATAAGGTTAAAATAAGGTCTGTTGGCATGGACCATAGGGTGAGTACATGGATTGAAAACTGGCTACAAGGAAGAGTTCAGAGGGTGGTGATAAATGGGGTGTACTCGGAATGATCCGGGGTGGGTACTGGGACCAATCCTGTTTAATTTGTTCATAAACGATCTGGAGGATGGGGTAAACAGTTCAATCTCTGTATTTGCAGACAACACTAAGCTAAGCAGGGCAATAACTTATTTGCAGAATGTGGAAACCTTGCAAAAAGATCTGAACAAATGAATGGAGTGGGCAACTACATGGCAAATTAGGTTTAATGTAGAAAAATGTAAAATAATACATTTGGGTGGCAAAAATATGAATGCAACCTACTCACTAGGGGGTGAACCTCTGGGGGGATCTAGGATGGAAAAGGACCTGGGGGTCTTAGTAGAATATTGGCATGCATTAAAAAGGGGATTAACTCCAGGGATAAAGCAATAATTCTCCCACTCTACGAGACCTCATCTGAGGTATGCTGTCCAGTTCTGGGCACCAGTCCTCAGAAAGGATGTACTGGAAATGGAGCAAGTACAAAGAAGAGCAACAAAGCTAATAAGGGGTCTGGAGGATATTAGTTATGAAGAAAGGTTGCAAGCACTGAACTTATTCACTCTGGAGAAGAGACGCTTGAGAGGGGATATTATGTACATTTACAAATACCATACTGGTGACTTTTTGGTGGAAGTGAGTTTAATAAGACAAGTGGCCAATCACTAAAATTAGAAGAAAAGAGGTTTAACCTTAAACTGCGTAGAGGGTTCTTTGCTGTAAGAGCGTCAAGGATGTGGAATTCCCTTCCAAAGGTGTTGGTTTCAGTAGGGGCATCGACAGTTTAAAAAAACTATTAGATAAGCACCTGAACGACCGCAACATACAGGGATATATATATATATATATATATATATATACAATGTAATACTGACATTAAATCACACACATAGGTATGACGTCCCTCCAATCCATACCAGGTCCTTTGGGTCTGGTATATATTTTAAGGGGAAACCCATGCCAAAACATTTTAAAAAAATGGGGGTCCCCCAAAATCCATACCAGACCTTTATTCAGGCATGCAGCCTGGAAGGCCATAAAAAGGGGGGGGGGTGGACGAGTGAGCACCCCCTTGAACCATTCCAGGCCACATGCCCTCAACATGAGGGGTGCTTTTGGGCAGGGGGGTTCTCCACCACCCTGGGATGTGATTGTGGGGGTCTGCAGGCAGGGGGATTATCATAATCTGGATAAGGGGACCCCCAGATATCACCCATTTTATGTGAATGAGCAACAAAGGGCCTGGTATGGATTGGGGGGACCCCATGTCTGTTTTTTTAAATTTTTGTATTGCCGGGAATGGCTTATAGCCAGGAAAATCAATTTAAATGTCAGTTTTGCTGCATCAGGTTTGATACACATTACAGATGTGCCACTTTACATTGATACATGTCCCCCAGGGCAGTAACGGGCCCCCATACCCTTTTTATGGCCTATAACTTACATATCAGCTTTAAAAATTTGGACTTTTGCTGTTTTAAGTTCGAGTCCCATAGACTAATGGAATTCACGTCTAAACATTTTACTTGTTCGGGAGTTGTTCGGGAACCGAACTAAGGGATTTTTTGGCCCATCACTGGTCTACATCATGTAAGCAGATGCATAGATGGGCAGAGGCTGGCACTGTTGGTAAGCTGGGGTTTAGGGAGTTAATCTTTATAAAAAAATTCATGCCAGAGATCATGAGCTTTCAGTTTATAAGGGAGTTTTAGCATCCAAAGTGCCTTATAGTATAGAGTCAAAGTCCTTATACAGCCTGAAGGGGAAAGGTTTGTGCTCTATTGTCTACAATCTGATTGCTCCTTTAGATGTTGATACTTGAAGGCCAGTTATATGAGCCAAAGGTGTGACACCATCAGTTGTATCCTTGGATTATGCATTTACAGCATACTATATGGTACTATTTTTGCAATTTTAATTGGTTGAATAAAATGTATGTTTTTAGCCCAGTGGTTCCTGGATGCTGGGGTATGTGCACCCCTGTTCATGTTACTTTATTTGTATTTGTCCACAGAAACCTTCCTTTTCTAAAGATTCAAAGGTTGGAAGTCCCTGCAGGCAGAAGAAGTTTAAACTACAGAGAGAAAGTGAAAGTCGAAGTGCCCTGACTGTTTTTTAGGTATATGTAAATATTGGAATGTCCATATACTAGACAAAGGTCTCTGTCCATTGCAAAAATACAAGGGTACTCCTTGCAGTTGCAAGACAAAAGTTAAATTGCCACCCTAAAACAACTGTAAAGTTGTAGAATTGTGTCCTTCTGTAAATGTCCTAGCAGACATGTGTTGATACAGACATTGTCCAACTCCCATTATTTGACATGAATTAAATCCCAATTAAACCATTTAAACTATTCAAAACATTTTAGGCACATGTTAGCAAAACATAATTTTTTTAGATAGCATCAACAGTTTGAGTAGAAATGCCTGTCCTCTGCCAGCAGCTGCAGAGAAAAAACCCTGCTCCCTGCGTGGAAGCAGTGGTCTCTTTGCAGAGGTATGAAAAGTCATCTGTCTAGTTAGATCTTTAGCTCTATCCTCAGCAAAGCTCATCATACGTGCTGAATGGAGAGGTACAGCCCTAAATCAGCATTGGGGTCCTTCTACATGTGAGATAGGGATGAGCCGATGCTCGAGTCGAACATAAGTTCGACTCGAAAATCGGGTGTTTGCCTGTTTGCCGAATATCGAACAATTTGGGGTGTTCGCAGCAAATTCGAAAGCCGCGGAACACCCTTTAAAAGTCTATGGGAGAAATCAAAAGTGCTAATTTTAAAGGATAATATGCAAGTTATTGTCATAAAAAGTGTTTGGGGACTTGGGTCCTTCCCCAGGGGACATGTATTCATGCAAAAAAAGTTTTAAAAACTATCGTTTTTTCAGGAGCAGTGATTTCAATAATGGTTAAAGTGAAACAATAAAAGTGAAATATTCCTTTAAATTTCGTACCTGGTGGGGTGTCTATAGTATGCCTGTAAAGTAGCGCATGTTTTCTGTGTTTAGAACAGTCACTGCACAAACACTTTTTATGACAATAACTTGCATATTAACCTTTAAAATTAGCAAGTTTGTTTTTCCATTTTTGTGTCCCATAGACTTTAACAGTGTTTAATTTTTTGCCCTTTTCGCATGTTCTGCTGCGAACCGAGCCGGAGGGTGTTCGGCTCATCCCTAATGTGAAACCATTGCAGAAGGACCACTGATTCTACACAAAAAACAAGGCTCCCTTTCTGCTGCTTGCTTTTCTTATATTCTATTGCAAATTGGATGTGAGTTTCACTGCGTCCAATTTGCATGTCAGGAGATTGTGACTGGCTCTCAATGGAGCCCGTTCATACTTTGCCGGAGCGCCTCCGGTGCAAATTGCACAGGAGTCCTGTGCGTTTTCTGGTCTGTTTCAGGTGCAAATTCAGCCAAAAATTCAGGCTGAAATCAGACCTGAAATGGTGAAAAGGGAAGCAACAAACCCCTGCTGTGAGCCACTGCATGCTGCGGTGTGAATCCAGCCTTAAATCTTTGACTGCGTCTGAAAAAAAAATGAATGGTGATACCGCTTTTGTTTTGTTGCACCTAGAATGCTTATTCAACCTCTCCCCCCCCCCCCCGCGTGCATGTGCTGCCTGGGGGGCGAGGGCAGCACACTCTGTGATCAGCAAGTCAATGAGAGTCCATGAGACTCTGCTGATCACAGATCAGAGTAAGGGGCCAATCAGCTGTCAGCCAATGACAAGTGATCACGTGATGTAAACCGAAGCCGATAATCTGCTTTTTTTCCCCTCGTGTCGATTACCGGCTTGTGTTATTTTGCCATCTGTGTCCCATTGGGGAGATTTTACTTCACTTTCTGTCCCACAACTAAAACAGGATGTGAGAGAAAATCTCTGCAAATTAAGGGAATATCTTAATTAGTAATGCTATTTTCAGCAGATGTCAGCAATGGCAATCTTTGATTAACTGTGCTAATAGAAATATAAACAGGACCACACCAGTGGTTTTAACTCTTTCTGGATCAGCTGGGGTTTACAGGGATGTAAGGATTTTTTTTAAGATTGAATTGATTGAATGTTTATCTACTTTTAATCTATGTTGTAAGTATACACTTTTTGATAAACATGTAAACACAAAATACATCCGTACTTACACACAGTAAGCAAAAGCTATCTGAAAAAGAAATCAGTTTATATGCTTAATTCACACAAAAGAATACTCTTGTTTGAGATTAAAAAAAAATCTATGAGAAATCAAACATCGCCAGGATACAGGGCCTACGTTACGGTTTTTATTATGTTTGGAATTAGTTCAAGGAACACAAATAGTCATTGTTTGGCATTTTCATGTTGTTTGCATTAATTATGTTGGCTGTATTTGTCCCAGACATGTAGGAAATGCTATGAAGAGCCGAGAAGGCTGGAAGATGACAATAACATCAAATGCTTCTGTGTATTCATTTATATTCTGATCTGATACATGGAGCTCTTTACTGATAATGGGAAATATTCGTCCATGTCATGTCTCCAGCTAAAACGTTGAGTAGATCAAAGCTGTATTTTCATCAATTCTTTTTCAGCTCAGGGTATGGCTCATAAGTGGAGATGAGTGTGTGTAAAAAGTATGCCTATAGAATTAATGGGGTCAAACAGACACCCACCACTGATAAGCCAATATTTTCAGTTGCACTGTAATCTCTGGACTTGAGTTATGATTAATGTGTTTTTTTTTTATGTTTATGGCATTTTCAGTAAGTCAGTACAGGCAGTCCCCGAGTTCTGAACACTCCTACTTACAAACGGCCTCAAATGTCGGTCACTTGTGCTCCACGTTGGTCCTGGATACCTTTCGAGCACCTCCAGACATATCCCACACTGCTGTACTATGCCTCAGATAACATAACAAGCGCCGGGAACATCTCACATCCATGCACAGGCGGCAGTTACACTTACAAACACTTACAAATGCAGTGTTGCGGCTTACAGTCCTACAGTCCTTATTGTGTGCATAACTCGGGGACTGCCTGTATAGCACAAACCAGAAAATAATAACATTATTCCCATGAAAATTGCCCTTTATGTAAAACTGAAATCCAGGTACATAAAAAAGACTCGGATATTTGCAGTTCTCTATTCATTAAAGGGGTTGTAATGGTTTGTTTTTTTATTTTCTAAATAGGTTCCTTTATGCTAGTGCATTGTTGGTTCACTTACCTTTTCCTTTGATTTCCCTTCTTAGGCCCCGTACACACGATAGAATCCATCCGCAGATAAATCCCAGCAAATGGGTTTCTGCGGATAGATCCTATGGTGTGTACACGCCAGCGGATCTGTTTCCGCGGAGAAATCTCCTCTGGGATGGATTCCAGCAGATCGAATATTTGTTGTGCTGCACAACATATCCATCTGCTGGAATCCATTCCAACGGATGGATCCGCTCGTCTGTACAGACTTACCGGATCCATTCGTCCAAAGGGATTCCCCGCACGCGTCGTAATGATTTGACGCATGCGTGGAATTCCTTATATGACAGCGTCGCGCCCGTCGCCGCGTCATAATCGCGGCGACGGCGCGACACGTCATCGGCAGAGGATTTCCGCGCGGATTTCAATGCGATGGTGAGTACACTCCATCCCATCGAAATCAGCGGATATCTTTGAGAGGATTTATCCGTCGCTGGACCGTATCTGCGGATAAATCCTCTCGTGTGTATGGGGCCTAAATGTTTTTTTTTTTTGTCCGAATTTCTCACTTGCTGTTTATCTTCAGTAAGCTTGCCCCCATCATCTGGCTGGGGTTAGTCAGCCAGAACAGCTTACTGAGGAGGAACAGGAAGTGAGAAATTCAGACAAAGAAAACAAAGAAAAAAAAACATTTAGAAGGAAAATCGAAGGAAAAGGTTAGTGAACCAACAATGCACTAGCATAAAGGAACCTATTCCTTTATGCTACTCGGTCCTGAGCTCCGTGACCGTGCCCGCGGGACCTGCGGACCCGATCGCCGCCGGTGTCCCGCGATCGGGTCACAGAGCTGAAGAATGGGGAGAGGTAAGTGTAAACAAACCTCTCCCTGTGCTTCCTAGTGAGCCTGTCACTGATCGTCTGTTCCCTGTCATAGGGAACGACAATCAGTGATGTCACAAGCCCAGCCACGCCCTCCTACAGTAAGAATCACACACTAGGGCACACTTAACCCTTACAGCGCCCCCTAGAGGTTAACCCCTTTACTGCCAGTGTCATTTTCACAGTAACAGTGCATTTTTATAGCACTGATCGCTGTAAAAATTACAAAGGTCCCAAAATAATGTCAAAAGTGTCCGATGTGTCCGCCATAATGTCGCAGTAACGATAAAAATCGCTGATCGCCGCCATTACTAGTAAAAAAAAAAAGTATTAATAAAAATGCCATAAAACTATCCCCTATTTTGTAGACGCTATAACTTTTGCGCAAAAAACAATTAATAAACGCTTATTACGATTTGTTTACCAAATCGGCCAAAACTGAGGAATTTTTTTTTTGGGGGGATATTTATTATAGCAAAAAGTAAAAAAATATTGAATTTTTTTCTAAATTGTCGCTCTATTTTTGTTTATAGCGAAAAAAATGCAGAGGTGATCAAATACCACCAAAAGAAAGCTCTATTTGTGGAAAAAAAAGGATGCCAATTTTGTTTGTGAGCCACGTCGCACGACCGCGCAATTGTCAGTTAAAGCGACGCAGTGCCGAATCGCAAAAAGGGGCCTGGTCCTTTAGCTGCAAAATGGTCCGGGGCTTAAGTGGTTAAAAAAGCCAACCCCCAAAAGTACACGCACTGCAGTAGTGAACTGTAAAGATTAAATCTTACCAATCTGGTAACGTGAAAATTTAAAAAACTAAGATCCCCAGACCATTTAGACTGACACCAAATCAATAACAGTCAAACATTTCAAATGAAGAAAAAGAAAAAATAGTGTGATAGGACATAACATATACAGAACAAGCTTTACTTTTATTCCTTTCGGCTATCTTCATTCCTCTTAGTGGACAACATCCAACTATATTACATTAAATGAACTATATGGTTGCTGCATGAAGTAGATCAAGTTCTGATTGGCACTATCCAAAAAACATATCCTTTTATCTGCCTTCAGATATTCATCCTTTGTGGATCATCATCTCTGTATCCTATCATTGTGCATATTATGAGAAGACTCCAGTGGCAAGATTTTTCCAGCAGACTTTACAACTTTGCCCTCAGCTGCAGTCTCCTTTTCACTGTTGCAGTTTGAGAAGATTCACTACTGAATCTTAATGGCCTATACTGATATAGCAGTTGTCAGTAAACTGGTTTACTGCAAAGAATGTTTTTTTAACCACTGACACCAACACTGGTGGATTCTTCCTCTTCCCACCAACCTCTTCCCAGCTATTTAAATGGCAGTCTTTCTTCCAGTAACACCAATATAAGGTGGCATTTTTCCACTGAACACCTGTGTAAGGGGCACTACTTTACATAGTTCTATACACTGCACACTACGTGCTATTGTGTACATACTCCTTCCTTCTGCACTCTATGTCCTGTGTTATACACTACTAGGTAGATTCAGGTACAATGGCGTTAATTTAGGGCGGCGTAGCGTAGCCTGTTTAGGCTACGCCGCCGTAAATTAGCTAGGCTAGTATTGATTCTCAATATACTTACCTGCTAATTTACAGTGGCGTAGCCTAAAACGAGCGGGCGTAAGGGCGCCTAATTCAAATGGGTTGGGGGGGCGTGTTTCATGGTAATGAGGCTTGACCTCACCTTTTTGACGTTTTTTGTCACTGCGCATACGCCGGGCGACTACATTTCCCAGTGTGCATTGCGGCTAAGTACGCCATACGGGCCCTTTTGATTTCGACGTGGACGTAAACGACGTAAATCCCGATTCGCGGACGACTTACGCAAACTACGTAGAAATTTCGAATTTCGCGGCGGTAACGGCGGTCATACTTAACATTACTATTCCACTAGAGCCTAGCACTAACTTTACGTGGCCTATCTCTTACGTAAATGGCGTAAAAGTACTGCATCGGCCTGGTGTACGTTCGTGAATCGGCGTATCCCCTAATTTACATAATCTACGCCGGCCGCAATGGAAGCGCCATCTAGCGGCCATCAGAAAAATTGCAATCTAAGATAGGAAGGCGCAAGCCGTCCTATCTTAGATATGTTTAAGCGTATCTCTGTTAGAGAATGCACTTAAACATAGGTCGGTGCAGATTCAGAGTTAGGTCGGCTTATCTGTAGATAAGCCGGCCTAACTCTTTCTGAATCTACCTATACATGTTATTGACTGTGCTTGCCTACCCCCAATCCTTATAATTAATACACAATATTGTACTTTAAATTATTATGATCCCTAAATTCAACACACATTTTACATACTCCTGACCACTACACAAGAGACCCCAGGTCTTTTACAATAGAAACAACACCTCTCTACACTGTATGACACTGCACTTATAAAGTTTTTGTGACCATATATCAAAAGGCATGATAAGAAACATATAACTATTGTGCATGGAAATCTATATATATAAAAAAAAAAAAGCTGGGTAAAGAGGACTATAACATGTAAAGGCTTGCTTTTTTTTTGCATTACATAATAGTCAAGGCTCTCCCTATGTCAGCTCTCTGCTATTGTTTAGGTAGAAAAAAGTAGTCATACAAGTCACAAACCTTAATAGTCTTTATTGTAATTCTTTTTTCTTTTAGGGAGAGAAGCTTATAATTCAATGATATAACTGCTTAAGTACTCTGAAATAGATACAATCTTCAACTTCATGGTTAAAAACTGCACAATTTATTTCCTTGCTGTTCATCTGCATTGGGCTCCTGGCTTCTGTCTATGCTCCATAGAACTTAACACAAACAGCTTTAGTCTTGTACAGGAGGGTGACTAATGTTTATGCAATATAGTTCTTTTGTCTGCATACCGTAAAGCAGGAGAGGCAAGAAAGCATATTTTAATTATATGTTGTGTTATATTGTTATAGAAGATGAGAATTCTCAAAACATAACTATATAAACATTTTGTTCATGAAAAAGTTATGAAATAGCTTTGACTATACAGTTCTTATCCAATATATATTCTGGATTAAAGGAAAAAGGGGTGAGTGTTTTTCTAATGGTTACAGTTGAAATGTGATGTAGTTGCATACCCACAAAAGATATTGTATTTATCGGCGTATACCGCGCACTATTTTGCCCTGAAAATCAGGGCAAAATCGTGTGTGCGCGATATACGCCGATACCCGCTTTCCTGTGCCGAGTTTGAATACTGTGCCGGCATATACCGAGCGCAGTACACTCGTGTATAGTCGGGCAGTCTCGGCTACACTCGCGCTCACGTCCTGTACGTCCAGGACGTCAGCACGAGAGTAGCCGTGCATTGCCGACTATACGCGAGTGTACTGCGCTCGGTATATGCCGGCGCAGTATTTAAACTTGGCGCGGGAAAGCGGGAAACGAACAGGGAGGACGCCGCAGAAGGACGCCGGACCCGACGAAGAGGACACCCGAAGCCGCAGACGGACGCCGTGCAAGACACCAAACTGTAAGTACAAAAATCTTTTTTTCACAGGAATTTCTGGGCAATTTTAGGGGTGCGCGCTATACGCGGGAGCGCGCTATACCCCAATAAATACGGTAATAATGGATCACTATCTTACTACAGGCTCTTCAGGAAAATGCCATCCACTATGTTCTTTAACAGTCATCCACCCACATTTAAAATGATTTTAACTAAGGGAATTAAAGGCCAAAGTCCCCTGAAAGTACTTTAGATGCATGGCCAGTATCAATGACTAATCCACTGCAAAAACTTGAATCTTGCCATACCTTCCCCTGAACATAAAATTAAGGTGACAAATGTCCAGAGTAGCTGTAGGAAGTTAGAGCTCAAGGTTCTCGTGCTGTCCCTGGACAACAAAGATTCTCATCTTGTCACATGATATAACCCTGCTTATAGATTTAATGGATACTTTTAACTTTGAAACATCTGCACATACAGTAGCATGAATAATAACAGCAATTGCACACTGGCATTGTGCATAAATCTTTTTTAGTGAATGTAATAACTGTTATACATAAACTCTACCTAACAAAAGTAGATTACAGAGAGCCTATAGCTTGCCTAATATCTAAGTCTGGGTAGCAGTGACCATACCATGATTTAATTTAATGTTAGCTTTAAACAACAAGCACATACAGGAAAGGTAAAAAAACACTTAACTTTAAGAGAGCAAATTTTCTACTGCCATCAGTGAACACAGAGCAGAATTGGGAATTCCTCATAAAGAATGTATGTGAACACACTGCAAAATACAACCCCATGGGCAATATGTTTAAAAAGCTAAAAATACAACCTAATTTTTAGGGAATCTTTATTGACTGTAATAGTACCACTGGATTGGTGTAAGGCCAATGAGTTGCCTATATTTAAAAATGGTCTAAAAAGTCTTTAAACTAACAGGTCTATAGTTATTTTGTAAAGTTTATGTAACCCTAAAACAAATATATATAGATCCTGTTCCTTTGAAGCATGTTATACAGCACAGTGACTGTGCTGTGTAATTTGGCCCCCTGTACCACCTGAAATTCCTGGCTGATCCTGCCTGTTTCTGCCCTCCCCCCTGTAAACTGACCGACTGGCGCTCACGTGACCGTCCAATGCTCACCTGATCACCTGGCTCTCTCCTTCTCTGCTCCCCTGCCCCCTTGATGTCAGCAGGAGTTCTTGACTCCTCCCACTTTCGCTGTTAGCCTGGGAGAGGAGGGAGGTATTCGGTCATGTGAGCACCGATCAGCGCAATTGGATCAGCACACGGCAGCTTTTTTTTTTTATCGCACACACTGGACAACATAGCATTATCCAACAGAGGGGATTGGAGAGACTTTTCAAGTGGCTTTACAACCACTTTAACTTCTATAGTTGGGAAGATACTGTAGAATTTAATAAACTGTCACATAGATCAGTTCTTACCAGAAAAAATATCTTAAGCAACAGACAGCATGGATTCATGAAAGACAGAAGTTGTCAGACAAATCTGATTTGAGGTGAGGAGGTGAGCAAAACCTTGGACAAAGGAGTGGCTTTGGATGTAGTATACTTGGATTTTGCAAAAGCGTTATACATTTGACACAGTTCCTCACATACGGCTAAGGTAAAATCTACAGGCTTGGAAAAATCAGTTTGTAAATGGATAGAAAACTGACTAAAAGACCATATTCAATGAGCTGTGGTTAATGATTCATACTCTGAATGGGCTAGGGTTGTTACCCCAAGGTTCAGTGTTGGTACCCTTATTTTTTTATATATTTATAAACGATGTAGGGTCCGGGATTAAAAGTACTGTTTCAGTCTTTGCAGATGTCACCAAGCTATGCAGTGGAATAACTTCCTTACAGGATATCTCCAACTTACAAGCTGACATCAATGAACTGTTTAATTGGGCAACTATGTGGCAGATGAGGTTTAATGTTGATAAATGTAAAGTTACCCACTTGGGGACTAAGAATATGCATGCACCAGACATACTAGGGGAAGTAAAACTGGGGGAATCAATGGTGGAGAAGGATTTGGGTTAATAATCACATGCAATGCCAACCAGTGGTTTCCAAAGCAAGCAAAATCATTTCTTGTATTAAGAGAGGTATAGACTCCAGAGAGAGAGAGATAATTTAGCCCCTGTAAAAATCATTAACAAGGCCTCACCTGGAATATGCAGTTCGATTTTGGACACCAATTCACAAAAAGGATATCGGGGAACTGGAGAAAGTACAGAGAAGGGCAACCAATTTGATGGGAGGCATGGAGAAGCTCAGCCAGCTATGAGGAAAGATTAGAGGAACTGAATTTATTATCTCTTGAGAAGAGCAGATGAAAAGAGAAATGATCAACATGTATAAATACATGTATACATGTATACATTATACATGTATAATTCCATATAGTGAACTTGGTGTTGAGTTATTCACTTTAAGGTCATCACAGAGGACAAGGGCACTCTTTACAATATGTCTGGAGGAAAAGAGATTTAATCTCCAAATACGGAAAGGTTTCTTCACAGTAAGAGCTGTGAAAATGTGGAATAGACTCCCTCAAGAGAAGGTTCTGTCCAGCTCAGTAGATTGCTTTAAAAATGGCCTGGATTATTTTCTAAATGTACAAAATATAACTGGATACTAACATTTATAGGTAAAGTTGATCCAGGGAATATCCGATTGCCTCTTGGGGGATCAGCAAGGATTTTTCCCCTGGTGGAGCAAATTGCATCATGCTTTGCTAGGTTTTTGGCCTTCCTCTTGATAAATGGTGGGTATAAGATTGTGTGTATATAGGATTGTATATTTGTTTGTCACTTTTATTGGTTGAACTAAATGGACTAACTATGTAAAAGTCCATAACCAGAGATGAAACATTATCTGTGGCCAACAGTGCTGCCATGAAGCATAAGCATTCAGATGCAGCTTTCTGCAATTCGTGCTACAGTACCTCACATCGCTGATATGCTGCAGGGCTCTAAACGTTTTGATGGAAATGTTCATTCTATACTTAGTAGAAACTGGCTTAAACAATGGGAGCATTTACAGATTTATTAATATGTTTTATTCTTTGTGGCAGTTGTTACTTTATAAGGGCTCATTAACACCAGTACATCCATGTGCGCAAAGGCTGTTGATATCTGTAGTCCTAATTCCTTTGGCATAGGTCTTTGATGGGTCCCAAAAAACCCGTGGCACATCTGCACATGCATGAAATCACCCATCATGTATTCCCCTGACAGTAAAAATGCTTTCTGGAATGATTGACATAGATATTACAGGAGGCAGTGGGGGTGCAACACCCTTGTTTCTCTCCCAGGCAAGAATGAAGGGCTGTCATGCAGCACTTAAATTCTGAATTGTGGTAGAGGGAAGTGGGATGAGCTATGAAATAGGAAGTTGTTTTATTGGCGGAAGTTCTGCTTTAAAATAACAAAAGAAGTGTACACAAGACAGCCCTGAATTCCTGACATGATCAACAGGTATGTAAAACAAATCTCTTGCAATGGTATATTTACAGACCAAAATGGACTAAATAAGTGAGGTTCATTATTATACACTTAACCTATTTTTTTTTTTTTTATTATCAACTATAGAATATTATATGGCATATACAGTATGAACTTTGCAATTTATGAATAGGTTTTAATTCCAAATCTAACTATATTGTACCAATTTATGAATAGGTTTTAATTCCAAATCTAACTATATTGTACCAAAGAAAAAAGATATATTAAACAGACTGTCTTGATTTGCTAATGGAAACCTAGAAGATCAAAGTCTTTCTATCTCACCTCTATTTACAAATTACAATTATTCTGCATGTGTAGTCTGTTAGTCAGCAATCTCTTGCAACCAATTATAAATTACTGGGGTGGGACACTTTCATATTTCCTTCCATATCTCTAAAAATAGAATGTATCCATTCAGTGAATCAGTAATTACCTTACTACCTCTGGTAATGGAAGCCTTTTCATTGCCTAACCAGTAGGGAACATTTTATATCAAAGCAGTTGATCATCCAGGGATGAAATGATATAGAATGTTATTGAAGCAATTCCATAACAATAACTTCAAGAATAGTACATGCAGTAGGCAATTTCATGCAGTCTTTTGTGGATGAACTATATTGTTCCTCTCCTCTCAGCAGAGATATGATTTGTCTAAAGAGTTGAGCAAGCAAGGGTTGAATACCTGTACACTAACTTGATCGTATGTGTGCATCAAGAGGTTATAGACATATGGGCAATAATGAAAAAGAACGAAGATCATACAAAGGATCACTAACTCCTTTTTAAATGACCTATATGAATTTATGCTCAGTCTGTATCTTCAGTTGAAATGCATTAAAAGGATGATTGAAGCATAAAGGTATAGCCACATCCAGAATAACAACTATGTATGTGTGAAACTATCAGCATAACTAACTTGGTGGAACCCCATGGGAAACTATTGTAAGGCGCACTGGATCTCTACTTCTGTCTTTAAGGCAATCCAGTTATTGAGATGCATAACAATAAAACAGTGAGGCCGTGTACACACGGTCGGTCCAAACCGATGAGAATGGTCCGATGAACCGTTTTCATTGGTTCACCGCTGAAGTGGCCTGATGGTCTGATGTGCGTACACACCATCAGTTCAAAAAACGATCCGGTCAAAACGCGGCGACGTAAAACACACGACATGCTGAAAAAAACGAAGTTCAATGCTTCCAAGCATGCGTCGACTTGATTCTGAGCATACGCGGGTTTTGAACCCGATGCTTTTGTGTACTAACCATCGGTTTGGACCTATCGGGCAGCGGTCCATCGGTTTGATTTTAAAGCAAGTTCTAAAATTTTTGACCGAAGGACAACGGACCGATGGGCCATACAAACGGTCGGTTTGGACCAATGAAACTGGACTTCAGTCCGTTTTCATCGGTTTGGACTGACCGTGTGTATGTGGCCTAAGAGTGGAAATTGCAGCAGCAGCTTAAAAGTGCTGCCAAAAATGTATGTGTGTTTTTTTATTCTAAACCTGCTTAAAAAATGATACTGTGTCTTGAGTAAATAATTATGTAGTCAGACAGTACCTACACCTGTGTGTTGCTAAACCCAATTCAACCAGGTGATCTGCTTGATGGCAGGCAAACACGCTATTGTTGCAACTCAAAAAAATCTGTTCATATTCAGTCAAAGAACATGCTCCCTCCCCAAGTCTCCAATGAGTGACACTGAAACTACTGGCCATAAAATACATTACAAACACATGATAAAAACACATTACGTGATTTTGAATACGTGTTGGGTAAAAAAGTAATTTTCTATGTTGGCCTACAAAGCATACCAACAACCTTTCAAGGTTGTCGAGGAATTGGGTGACTTGTTGCTTGATTATGGGCAAATAAGCAGAAAACCCCCTGACTCCCCGTGAGCATTTTCTAATATACATTCAAAGTATTGAAGTCAATTTTACCTCCAGTTACTTCCCAGTTGACACACAGCAAGGTTTCAACTGAGTAAAAGTGTATCTGAAGGACGGTCTCTAAGTAGATTCAAATCCTGGCCATTTCTAACTGACTGAGCACAGAAAATCAGATTTATATGTTAATTCCTTCTCAAATTCAATTTTCTATTTGATGTCACAAAAAAGGCAAAAAAAGTCTATTAGAATTGACCCCATCTTTAACAATTCATAAAGCCTAGGTGCCTCCACACAGTTATAAATGGTGGCAATTTTTTTCCCTGCCTATGGGCTTAAGGAAAAAATTGCAGAATAAATGCAAGTTCAATATTCAGCTTATGGGATGAATTGATAAAACGATTAAATGAGTATTAATAGAATTCAGCTCTTCATCATTTTATTCTCCAGCCCACTTGACAGGAAACACAACACTTTCATGAGCAATCAACTCAAGAAAAAAAAAAATCTGAGTATCATTTAATTATTATAAACTGTAAGGTAAGGTAAAATAATATTAGAGAGAAAACAAGATGTTTACTAACATCTATGTAAGCATACATGTTCTTTACCCATGCAGAGTAAAGGAATTGGTTTACTTTAATACCCCTTCCTAAGCAGCACATTCTAATGTTTGCTCCATTTTCACACTGTCCAATGGTATATACAATCTGAAATACTCCAGTTGCAGCTAACACAGTGCTGAAAACTGTCTCATTGTCACAGCAATGGGCTAATCATTGAGCCCTAGAACTGTCACAGGAAAGAAGGGGAGTCACATGCTCTTCAATACTGGGGAGTATCCTTTTTTTTTGTTCCCATTAGCTCAACAGAGTGGTGAAGGAGGCAAAGAAACGTATTTTGCTTGTGGGATGGGGGGGCGACTGTAAAGTGAACGTATGTGTACAAAGCACATAGTTGATTTAAGATGGGTATTCATACCCCATCTCAATATTACAAATATTTTAGATCATCATTAAAAACATGTATTGTTTTTTGGCACTGGTTGCACTGGCATGGTGCATAAACAACAGCTTTACATTATATACAATTCAGATATATTTTTCTGTATGCAGTAGCAGGGAGCAACAAAATGAGACTCTCTCAAATTACCAGCTCTCTTCCCACAGGGAAGTCGATAAGCTGGAACTAAGTATTAGCAGAGGGATTGCATAGTTGACACTATTCACAAGACATAACAGCACTTTAGTCCATTGATATTTCTTCCAGCCTTGTAACTGAAGGTTACAGATCTGTGGTTAACCATAGGTTCCCACCTATGCGTTTTTTAGTGTTTTGCAGTTTGCAGAAATACACTACAGTCCATTTAACATGGTTTCCTATGGTACATATTCACATATATGCGTTTTGCAGCCGGTGCATTTTTTTACTGTGTTCTACGTATAATAGACTTCAATAGAGTTGCACCAGAAATGCAAGTGTTGTATTTGTAATGCAATTTTTGATATGTTTTGCGTTTATTATTTTTTCATTTAAACACTGTATATAGCTGGTTGGTAAGGAGTGGGCTGGGAAGCCGACCACCACTTCCATAAAGCAGAGTTCCATCCAAAAGTGGAACTTCCGCGTATCTGTCTCCTCCCCCCTCTGGTGCCACATTTGGCCCTTTTAGAGAGAGGGGGGATGGGTACCTGTTTTTTGACAGGTACCTTGTCCCCACTCCTGTGGGACCTCGCTGCAGCGAGGTACATCAGAAGTCCAGCCCTCTCCTCCTTCTTCCCTCTTACCCTACTATCGGGCCAGTAGGAGAGTGCAGCCATGTTTTGTGCTTGCGCAGTATGGACCCGAAGTGAAGCCGAAAGGCTTTAACGCCAGATTCCCTTACTGGCAATGGCAGCAGCAGCACCCGACAGCCGATGAAACATAGCTGCTGACTTATTTTTTTTAGGGGAAGGAGGAACTCTGCTTTAACAACGGATGAGTCATCAGCTGTGAGCAGGATTCCCAGCTAACAACTGAATGTAAAAAAAACAAAACTGTCAGCAATACAAAATAGTGAAAACAAAACGGTGTGGAATCCCCCCAGGTCCATACCAGACCCTTAGGGTCTAGTATGGATATGGAGAGGAACCCCCCCCCCACCATTTTTTTTTTTAAAAATGGCATTGGGCTGGTCAGGAAATAAAGAGGACAAGTAAGCGTCCCCCTCGAACCATACCAAGCCACATACCCTCAACATGGGGGTAGGTGCTCTGGGGCAGGGGGGCTCTGCCCTGTCCCAAAGCAACTTGTCCCCATGATGGGGACAAGGGCCCTTTCCCCACAACCCTGGCTGGTGTTTGTAGGGGTATGCAGGCAGGGGGCATATGAGAATCTGAAAGCCCCCTTTAATAAAGGAGGTCCCGGATCCTGCCCCCCATGTGATTGAGTATGGACATTCACCCTAAAAAGCAGTGAAATATTAAAAAACAAATAAGTGATGTTTTTTCACAAGTCCTTTAATAAAAATGAAAAATGTCCTCCGTCGTAGCTCCAATGTCTTCTTTCTCCAGGACCGATGTCTTCTTCCTCCTGTATTTTCTTCTCCTTCTGGTGCAGTCTTCTCACCCTGATGCTGTCTTCTCCTTGAGTTGTCTTGTTCTTGTGCTGTCTTCTTCCTCACCGCTGCTTGCCTGCTAAAAGGAGGAAGAAGAGCCCCCCCAATGTTGAGGACATGGGGCCTGGTATCGTCCCCTCCCTTTCTTGACCTGCCGGGCTGCATGCTCAGATAGTTTTTTTAATTTTGACATGGGGGGTCCCCTCCAAAACCATACTAGACCCAAAGGGCTTTCGTAGGGACCTGGGGGTGGACCCCACACCATTTTATCCACACATTTTTTTCCGGCAATTTATATTTACATTTAGCTGTCAGTGGGAAACCCCACTGATAGCTAATCACTCATCGGTTGTTAAGGATACGGCGACTGGCTTCCCGCCCAGTTTCTTAGCAACCAGCAATGTACAGTGTTTTTAAAGAGAACAAAAGACGTAAAATACAAAATGCATGAAAACTGCATTCAAATGTGCATTAAAAAAATAGGATTTAAAAATGCAAAAAGCACTGCAGGGGTACCTGGATGTGGTGAGTGGGGAACCAAAGGGGGAGCCCCAAAAATCACCCTGATTTGTTGAAGTACCACCAGGTTTACAGGATACTCACAAAAAGTCACATTAACGGAGATAGAAATGGATATATTTAAAGTGGAGTTTCACCCAAAAACTCAATTTTTAACATTAGATTAAGGCTCATTTTGTGAAGGGGAATCGCGTGTTTTTTTTTTAATCGAAGCAGTACTTACCGTTTTAGAGATAGATCTTCTTCACCGCTTCCGGGTATGGGCTGCGGGACTGGGCATTCCTATTTGATTGACAGGCTTCCGACAGGCTTCTGACGGTCGCATACAGCGCGGCACGATTTTCCGAAAGTAGCCGAGGCGCCGTATAGAGCCGCACCGACGTTCGGCTTCTTTCGGCTACTTGTGACGCGATGTATGCGACCGTCGGAAGCCTGTCAATCAAATAGGAATGCCCAGTCCCGAAGACCATACCCGGAAGCGGCGGAGAAGATCTATCTCTAAAACGGTAAGTACTGCTTCGATTTAAAAAAAACACCCGATTCCCCTTCACAAAATGAGCCTTAAAGCGGGGGTTCACCCTATAAACCCAAAAAAATATATATTTTTTCTTCTACCATAAAATCAGGCATTGTAGCGCGAGCTACAGTATGCCTGTCCCGATTTTTTTATCCCCGTACTCACCGTGTACTCGTACATCGAAGATACCGACTCCCCTCGGGGAATGGGCGTGCCTATGGAGACGGAGGATGATTGACGGCCGGCTCTGGCGCGTCACGCTTCTCCGGAAATAGCCAAAATAGGCTTGGCTCTTCACGGCGCCTGCGCATAGCCTGTGTGCAGGCGCCGTGAAGAGCCGAGACCTACTCCGGCTGTCTTCGGGGAGAGTGACGTGCCAGGGCCGGCCGTCAATCATCCTCCCTCTCCATAGGCACGCCCATTCCCCGCGGGAGCCGAAATCTATAATGTACGAGTACACAGTGAGTACGGGGGTAAAAAAAATTGGGACAGGCATACTGTAGCTCGCGCTACAATGCCTGTCTCGATGGTAAAATCGTGTCACTGAGGGTGAACCACCGCTTTAATCTAATGTTAAAAAATGTTTTTCGGGTGAACTCCCGCTTTAACTGTTGTCTGCTGATCACATCATATATTGGAGTTACAGTATATATCTATCAAGCAAAGACACTGTGCATCTATTTATACCTGTTTTTCTTTCTTGTATGCACTGGGCAGGACACAGCCCATAATAGGAGATTTTATTACAGGACATTAGGAGATCTCATCACAGGGCATTTCAAGTGGGCTCTATACAGGGAACCCTGTCCCTGAACTGAACTGAAGGACACATCCCCTATATATATATATATATATATATATATATATATATATATATATATATATATATTATATATATATTAGACATGTGCATTCGTTTTCGTAAAAACTTTAAATCTGTCATTGAAGGCTTATGGTGTCTGTTGATAGTTCTAAGAAGATTTGACAAGCAGCTAAACTGTACAACGCTGCAATCATACATTTCTGGTCAAATGCTCGGCCCATAGGCTATAGAAAAATTATATTGTTGGTTGACTAGTAATAATAATTAATAAATATAATTATTACTAGTGTCATACATTAGAATGCTACTATAGCTTGTAGGCGGAACATTCGACCGGAAAAGTATGATTGAAGCGTCGTACAGATTCGCTGCTCCGTCAAATCTTCTTTGAACATTCGACAGACAGTCAGACACCATAAGCCTTCAATGACAGATTCAACCTTAATTCGTAAGGATTTTCGGACGAATGCAACGTCCAACGAAAAACTAAATAAATAAAAACGAATTTCGGGAGTAACTAAATAAATTTGTTTTTCGGACGAAAAAGAAAATCGAAACGAAATATTTCAGTGTGCACATGTCTAATATATATATATATTTATATTTTCTAAATTCTTTACTGCTTTGTTTTTCATACTACTATTTCGTTGAGGGCATGTTATATGCACAGTATATGTCCCATCCTGCAATTTGACACGATTTTGTGTTTTCTGATAGTACACAAAAGGTTCACGCTTCACATCAATTATTTGTTAAAAGTACTCCACCAAGCTTAGCACTTATATTCACGGGTTATCATAACCTCAAGAAATTCACCCCCACTTATTATAATAGGCACCTAAACCAGTGGCGGTTCGTCCATAGAGGGCGCTGGAGCATTGCACAAATCTATGTTATTGTCCCGCTGCTGCCCACTATTCAGCTGGCCGGATGTTGAGCGCCAGCCAGCTGAATAACGGCAGCTGGTTGGCTGTACGGAAGTGCCTATCAGGCTCTGATAGGCTTTCTGAGTACAGCCCTCGGGTCCCCGGCAGCTTATCCTCGGAACGCACGGTATGTGCACTCCTTGGATAAGACTGACAGGCGTCTTAGCCAATCAGGTTGGCCGATTCTGGCTACTGATTGGCTGAAGCGTCATCGAGGGCAGGAGAAGACATCGAAGCGAGGGACGAGGACGTGGATGGCTGACGCCAGTAAAGGTAAGTGCCGGGCGGGGGGGAAAGGGGCACAGCGGCGACGAAGGGCACAGTGACATCAATGGGGACAATTGGCACAGCGGCACTAATTAAAGGGCACAGTGACGAGTCTGATGACAATAGGCACAGTGGGGGACAATGAGAACAGTGGGGACAATTGGCACAGCGGCATGAATGGGCACAGTGGCGACAATTAAAGGGCACAGTGACATCAATGGGCACAGTGGCGACAATTAAAGGGCACAGTGGTGACAATTGGCACAGTGGCGACAATTGATGGCACAGTGGCTGTGTTTGATGGCATGGCACAGTGGCTGCGTTTGATGGCATGGCACAGTGACTGCATTTGATGGCATGGAACAGTGGTGACAATTCATGGCACAGTGGCTGCGTTTGATGGCATGGCATAGTGGCTGCATTTGATGGCATGGCACAGTGGTGCGAATTGATGGCACAGTGGCTGTGTTTGATGGCATGGAACAGTGGTGACAATTGATGGCACAGTGGCTGCGTTTGATGGCATGGCAGAGTGGTGACAATTGATGGCACAGTGGCTGCATTTGATGGGCACAGTGAGGCTGCAATTTTTTCTTCTGTTTGCGCCCCCCCAAAAATCATGAGCACCAGCCGCCACTGACCTAAACACCCTCAGATCACCCATACCTACTGAACACATCAGAGCAATACATACCTGGGAAGAACAACTCACTGGGTGGTTCTCACTTCAGGGGTGTTTTTTGTTTTATTTCCTATTTCTTTTTTCCTTTATCTAATCTAGTTTTGGTTTATCTAGCCTTGATGTGCTTATTTGTTGGCTACATTCACAAACTGTGAATAATTTATTTGATTTAAGCATCACCTGACTTGTGAGGAAGATTTACTAGTGCAAGCTGTATATATTTTTTAATCCTATTGCCTAAATGCACCTAGCACTTTGAGTACCACACCACTAACCCAGTGGGCGGCAGCACCACTCACCCCTCTTTTTTCCTTTATATTACTGCAAAACGTACCTAAAAAAATACATCAAGCGCTGAAGGAGTACTCTGCAGGAGCCAGAGCATTGCATCCGTGATCCATTGATCACGATTGCAATGCATTACAGGCGCAAAAAAAAAAAAAAAATGCTAATTTTATTAATCATTATGGCTGCATTTATAATTTTGATGAAATAGGCCTTTATATGTGTCAAAGACACTGCATGAAATATTTTTTCTCATTTTCTTTAATACTTTTTTGCTTTTTCACCAAAAAACATGAATGCGTCAATAATACCCCTTTCACACTGATGCAGTTTTCAGATGTTTTAGTGCTAAAAATCATGCCTGTAGAGCGACTGAAACTGCCTCTCATGGCTCCCCAGTTTGAAAGCCTGAGTGCTTTCACACTGGGACGGTGCACCTGCGGGAATGGGAAACAAGTCCTGCAAGCAGCATCTTTGGGGTGGTTTGGGAACGCTGCAAAACTGCCCCTGCCCATTGCACTGGGACGGTGCACTTGTGGGAATGGGAAAAAAGTCCTGCAAGTGCATCTTTGGGGTGGTTTGGGAACGCTGCAATACTGCCCCTGCCCATTCCAAAGCGCCTGAAAAGCCCTTTGGAAGCGCTGCAACATGGGCGCTATTAACCCCTTCTTTGGCCACTAGCAGGGGTTAAAAGCTTCCCACTAGTGGCTGAAAAGCACCGCTTAACCACTTCAGGGACCAGTCTCATTTATACAGTGAACAGTGCTATAAAGATGCACTGGTTACTGTGTGAATGTGACTGGCAGGGAAGGGGTTAACACTAGGGGGCACTCAAGGGGTTAAATGAGTGAGTAATTCTAACTGTAGGGGGAGGGGACTGGCTGGGGAGGTGAATGATCGGTGTCTCTATGTACAAGGGACACACCATCGGTCTCCTCTCCTTGACAGAACGTGGATCTCTGTGTTTATATACAGAGATCCACGGTCCTGCTCAGTTACTGGGAAATTGCGGGTGCCCGGTGACCATCGTGGCCGCCGGGCACACGCATTGGGTTCGCGCACACCCCCTAGTGGCTCGGGAAGGTGAGGACGTCATATGACGTCCTTCCAGAATGAGAGGCTTATCGTCCCGCTGTCATGATGGCGGGCGGTAGTCTACTGGTTAACCCTCCTGGCAGTATTCCCGAGTCTGCCTCGGGGTGGAATTTCAGAACCAAAAGCGGTAACCCCGAGCCAGACTTGGGATCGCCTCGCAGTGTCCACAGGCAGGGAATTACTTACCTTGTCCCTGGATCCTGCGATGCCTCTCCGCTGTGTGATCGAGCGGTGTCCTCGCTCGATTCACACATTGCCCGTGTGCCGCCGAGCTCCGTTCCCTGCAACATTAAGACGCACAGGGGCGGAGATCGGCGCCAAATTAAAAAAAGTAAATAAACACAGTACATAAAGTATACTGTAATCTTATAGATTAAAGTACTGTATGAAAAAAATACACACACCCCTTGTCCCTAGTGGTCTGCTCAGTGTCCTGAATGCACTTTTATATAATAAAAACTGTTCTTTCTGCCTGGAAACTGGAGATTGTCCATAGCAACCAAAAAGTGTCCCTTTATGTCAAAAGTGGTTTTAGACCAGCTAGAAAACAGCGATAATAAATTAGAAGCACTTGCAGAATTGAGCGATAGCGATTTGTGGGGAAATTCGTCATCAAAAAATAAAAGTAATAACAGCGACAATTCTGCAACTGAGCAAATTTCAGTGTTTTTGATTTGATTACATTATTGAATCATTTTTATTATAATTACATTATTATTTGTTATAATTATTTATAGTTATTTTGTTTTTCAAACTTTATCATACCCGAGATGTCTACTAGACTCTTGTTTGGACAGATTTAAGTGAGTTATTCCTAAGAATTACAGGCCTTCAATACAAAACGCCAAATTTCCATGCAAAATAATGGTACCGCTTTCAGCACCTAAAATCTGATATAATCATACCGCCAAGGAGGTTAAACAATGGTAAAGCACCACTAAAACTAGTCGGCAAACTAGTCTGCAAATGCAAGGCTTGAAGACCAATAAATATTTCTGCCACAAACAGCATTTTCTTTGCAAAAACAGTGTATGGTTGTTGTTTTTTTTTTTTTACCAGTATTTAAGACGTGGTTTTGTTTTTAAATTCCTCTGAAACCCTGGTGTCAGGAAAATATTCCTTATTACGTATACCAATTACTTGATGTTTTCTAACAGACAATTCCTTTACTAAAAAAAGTACTGTACAAAAACACAAAACAAAAGCATAATATAGATACATTGCTCTTGTTTTACTTTTATTACACTCTTCTTTTTTTTTTAAACTGCATGTAAACTACTTTTCTGATTCTTATTCCACTAAATCCAGTTAAATTATATAATAATGCAAAAATCCCTTACAGTTGGTTAAGTAAAAGACGAATGATGTACATAGCATTAAAAAAAATAGGAAATTAAATCTGCAAGTTGTGCCCCAAAAAAGCAAGGAGAGGGCAGGATTCAGTCACCAGCATTGTCTATATGCTGATACCTGCAGCATATATTTCCTCTCCTCCTATACTGCTTTACCATGCAATGTGTCTCTGGCGGCCATCTTGGTGGAGGCAAAGCTTTGTTTCCTCATGTCAGAATTGATGATTAGTGATATAATGGACTAGTGGAGAAATATGTAACAAGCAGCAGGAGTGGCGCAGAAAGTAGAGAGGCGTGGAATATATAAAGAAGGAACAGGGAGATTCTTGTACCACAGGTTGTCAAGTAAAGCTCCTTCTGTCTCAAGCAGTACATTGTGGATTGCAGACAAAACAGAAACCAAGTAGTGTTTTTTTCAAAAAAGATGGACTTTGTAGGTACAAATAAGTAACATTTTATATTTTAATATTGCATAAATAAACACATAGATGCATATAAAAACAATGAAACCTAATATATACAAATAAGAAGAGATCGGGATCTCTCCAGGAACAATACTCAATAGCCTCAAGGCTGACTGTAATATGCAGTACAGGTCTCAAGCTGGGTGGAGTAGTAGATCCTGGATGAAAACGATCGAATCCTTTAGGACATAAAAAGACAGCTCAACATGTATCGCTTCCTCAGGAGCTTCTCAATTTTCAAGAAAGATAGTACATTTTAATTAGAATATGGAATGTAATGTTCTAATATGCTTATAAGTAGCTTGCATTTAGGATAATAGTTCACAGACATCAGATGTATCTAAATATGCAAAACTCACCAAAACAGGTGCTTATGTGGGAGAATGCGGTGGTTGCACCACGTCATGAACAAGCTAGCGGCAACCAGATCCCACCCCTTCTCAAGATGTGATAAAGGGGGAAGGGATAATGAAAGCCGGTAAGACCCAGGCCAAAACAGCCACCATATGTCATGTGTTGATGGAAAGCAAATGGGGGTACACCCGATAACTCTGAATAGAAAATAATAATCAACATTTAGAAAAACTTGTTGAAAAAATTAACCCTAATAAATAGAGCATTCATTTTTTTCAACAAGTTTCAACAAGCAATCAGAGGTACAGTGCCTTAGATGATTCCATACTGTAGATATACAGCTGTCAGGTTAAAGGAATTTAAAACAAAAGATAGATCATCAGTCTGGCTGACCTCCTGGACTTGCCTTGCTACCTAGACAGGGGGCCCTATCCCACTCTACTCTGCCTCACCTTTCCACCATGCACCGTTATGCCCATCTGCCTATCTTTCATCTTATATTTCCTCACACCTCCTGTCTTCTCTTCTTCCCCTCCCAATCCCTTCCCCCCTTTCCCCTAAGAGACTGCCCTTCCCCCTTTTGTACGCACCCCTTCCCCCTAGGGCTCACCCAGTTATGGGCTGACTTTACCAGATACTATGAATATCTTACTGTACATAATCTGCCTTGAGAGTCCCATGCCTGGGCCTGTTGGCCACTGGAATGCTCTGCCTCCCGAACAGCTGTGAAAGTAAAGAGTTTATTGTATTACATAGCTTTGTATACATTACTGTAGATTTTGGGTCGTACAAGTCATAATCCGAATGCCTCCCCGGCCTCGTACATAGATATTGTCTTAATTTTGCACCATTTCACTGTGCCTAATTTACAGTGTATAGCCGGATTATCTGTTATGCTTACCACATCATACAATCCCTTTTGATCCTACTGCCTGTTTTTTTTCTCTGCTATGTATCTTGGCTAATTGTATTGCAAAAGAATTTTCAAAATAAAAAAATTACAAAAAAGATAGATAATTTAGGATACTGCTTAAGCAAATTACCCTTTCTATATGTACCTTATAAGACAACAGGGCTTCACTTTTTAAGTTCCGTTCAAAATTAAGGATCACACGCCACTGAGCTGAATCAATAGACAGTGGCCCGGATTCAAAGAGATCTGCGCATTATTTACGGAGGCGCAGGGCAACGATTTTGCCCTGCGCCCCCGCAAATTTGCCCTGCTGAAGCAGAAGCTCCGTGAATTGCGCGGGCGCGCCGGCAAAATTGCCCGGCGCTAGAGCACGCAATTTAAATGATCCCTTGGGGGGCGGGAATCATTTAAATTAGGCGCGCTCCCGCGCCGAGCGTAGAGCCCATGATCCGTCGGGAAACTTTCCCGACGTGCATTGCGGCAAATGACGTCGCAAGGACGTCATTTGCTTCCAAGTGAACGTGAATGGCGTCCAGCGCCATTCACCAATCACTTATGCAAACGACGTGAAATTCAACGACAGGTATACTTTAGCATTGGCTGCCCCTACTATTAGAAGGGGCAGCCTTACGATAAAAACACGCCATACGGAAACGACATAACTTGCGTACGCAGGGCTCGCGCAACATTGTGAATCGGTGTTAGTATGCAATTTGCATACTATACACTGAGCACAATGGGAGCGCCCCTAGCGGTCATCGCAAGAATGCAGCCTAAAATATGCGTGGCATAAGAACCTTATGCCACGCAGATTTTAGGCTGCAGTCAGCGTTACGATGTTCCTGAATCAGGAGCATTCGTAACGCCGGAGCAAGTAAGCAATTGCGCTGTGTAACCTATGTTTACACAGGCGCAATTGCTTCTTGAATCTGGGCCAGTGAATGATCACAGTGCAAAGAATAGTAATTTTTTTATAACAACCAACCAAATTGATTTTACTAATATCAACATTAACACATTTCGTATAAAATGTAAAAGAAGTCTAAATAATGTAGCTTGCCTTGTGAGTTCTGAATTAAAAATTTAAATCTGCAAAATGAAAACAAACATACTTCTATGTGATGAAGATGCTAATCCACATTTTGGCACAAATACAGGATTTCCTTAAAAAGCAATTGGTCATTTAAGAGCATTTAACCTGCATTCAATCAAAGTGAGAGATGAATGTTTATCTAGGCTGCAAAAATCAATACAAAACATGGCAGACTCATTTCAAAATCAAAGAAGACAAATCCTGTGAAGGATTTCTAGACTTTTTTTCCATTTGAAAGCATTAATTTGAATTAAGTGGGGTGGTGAAGTACTGGCCAGGTAGGAGGATCATTTTATTTTTCAATGTAGCAGTGTCTGCTGACAAAGCAATGTTCATACCTAGCATTGTTATTCTGAGGATAGGACCAGTTCAAGAAAACTGATGCCAGTCCATCTGTCAACAGTTTGGCATCAGTTATTTAATATTCCATTAAGCTCTCATCTCATTCCGCTGCTGAATGTGAATTCAAATATAATAAACACCAGGGTAGACAAACGTATTTGCCACTTTCCACTTCTCTTTTTCTTTGACTGCCTCACACAAATGTTATACCACCTTGGTTTCACACTCATGAGAACAGACATACATTTTCTCTATGACACAGGCATTATATTCCCTATCACATTGTGCTTTGTTATCTGAACACATATAGGTTTTGCTCCTCGTCGTCAAGCTTCATCTAGAGATGTGGCTTGCTTGCCTAACACCCCCTCCCTGTAATGCGAGGGATGTGAATGTCATAACATATTTTCAAGTACAAATCTTCCATCTGACTTCTTGTACACATAAAGAACAAATGCTGATGCAGCATTTATGACCTTGGCAGTCATGGTGGGTTGATGACTTTTATCTTGTAGCACTTGTTTTACTTAATAGATACATACATACACACCTACATACATACAGACATACATAGTTGAAGTATTTATCTATCTATCGTATACAGCCTTGGACCCTTTTCTGCATATTGAGGGTGCATTCCCTGCCATCTTAAAGAGTGTATAAACCCTAACAATAAACGTCTCCTTTTCTTTTGGCCTTATAAATATATAACTTAAATTTTTTTTTTATATGTGCGTGATAAGTGCAGAAAAATACTTATTGGTCTTGCCAGAAATCTTGTGAGCTGATAAATTCCTTTGCTCAATGCCTCTGCAGCATTTGTATCAGTTATGTTATTCATAGTTATCTCTGGTGACTACAAAACAACTCTTTCTTTGTTATAAATAGGGATAAGCTTTGGTTTGGTCAGAACCCATTTATTTAATTTTAACCAGATGGTATAGAACACCAACAGTACTGCATCGAATATATCCTCAAACGTCAAAGGCCTGCTGTCATGCAGCAGAAGGGACACTACTGCATATTTTCTGGGAGTGTAAAAAAATACAAGAATTCTAGAAAATGGTAATAGAAACTATTAAAAAAAATCACAGGAGTCTCTTTAGAAGATAGGCCTGCAGCTATCTTAATACTAGATATCCCTATGTCGGTGGAAAAATATAAAAACTCATTGCTAAGACATCTTATTACAGCCACGAGGGCGTGTATCCCTGCCCTGTGGAAAAAGGAGAGCCCCCCATCGAGAGCACATTGGCTCGCTAGAATTGCAGAGATACAACATATGGAGAATCTCACAATGGCAATGAAAGATCAAGATGAGAGATACCGGACAATATGGGCACCATATTTTAAATATAGGCAGAGATAGGGGAGGGATGGATCTGGGATGGGGGGGGGGAGAGTGAACATTTCTTATTTTTTTTCCTGTTTGCTCCTTTTTTATTTCTTTTTTTTGTTTGTTGGAGGGAGGTGGGAGGGTGGAGGCTAACACTGAGAAGAAAGTTAGAGAGTTAAAGAGGAAAAGAGAAGTTACACGGAACCAGGGAAGGACCAGGGAGGGGGGGAAGGATGGGAATGTAACAGTGTGTTTCGATCTGCCCTCTCCCTTCTTGGTTATAGTTGATATAAATTGACGATATGAAATGCGATAATCTGTAATGTGAAACTTTTTGGAAAGAAATAAAGAATAAAAAAAAAATAACCCATTCAACCAAACCCGGAAGGAAGCTGTCAGTGCCTGCCCACCATCTGCAGCCAGGGCATTCTTCACCCCGTAGTTACACATACACAAAGTTGCAGGAATGCTTGTAATGTCATTGGCTTGATATGGCCACATGTCCATTGGTGAAACCAATAATCCACTAAGCTATGGGTGTCACTTTTAGTGGTGGTCTGTGATGTAGAATGGGTAAATGTACTATGTTAATGAAAAAAATAAACACAAAATATTGGTAATTAGTTGACAAACCTCAAGACACTCAACAAAATGTATTGGCATCTCTCTTCAGCTCTCTCAATGCCAAATTATCTTTCTTCCCTGGACAACTACTGTACCTATCACACCAAACTTTAAAACCTCATCTCTAAGAATTGCCATGGCAACAGCCAAAAATAATAGAGACAAATCTTATAAAGGAGTCAAGCAGAGCTTAAATCTCACCTTTATTTAGCAAGAAAAAGATATCTATAACATTATACTATATGCAAACACTGGAAAATTATTATTTTATATTACGATGTTGTGCTGATTTTTTTAAGTGACCCTACACGCTAGTTTACAACTTGCACCCTAAGGCCTCGTACACACGACCGAACATGTCTGCTGAAACTGGTCCGCTGACCAGTTTCAGCAGACATGTTCGGTCGTCTGTACGTCCGACCGGACAATTTTCCGGCGGATCGGACAGTTTTCCAGCGGACAAATGTTTCTTAGCATGCTAAGAAACATGTCCGCTGGAAGCCTGTCCATCGGACGTGTTTGGTCGTCTGTACAGACTTACCGGACATGTTCGCTGGGCCACTATCCCTCGCATGCGTCGAAGTGATTCAACGCATGAGTGGAAGCATTGACCTTCCAGGGTCGCGCACGTCGCCGTGTCGTCGTCGGACCATTTTCAGCGGACTGTCCGCTCGTCTGTACGGGGCCTAACTCTCCTCTCAGACTCCCATTCACTTATCAATATAGCAGAAAGAAATACAAATGTTGTTCATAGTAAAGCAAAAAACACTTAATAATCCAGACAATAACCTTGTCATGTTACTTTTTATAGAGATGGCCATTCTGTTGGAGAAACTGGCATACAACCAGAGATCCTGCTATGTTATCAAAGATACAGCAATGTTACAGGGAAGTGCAGAATGCATGGGTTATTAAAAAAATTTTTTTTTAGTAAGATAGCACCTAGAATAATACTTAAAACACCTATGCAATTAAAGCTGGGGAGGGAGCCAGGTTATACTGTATATTTGTCGTAACACCTGAAAGTAAACTGAAGTGGAAAGGAATACACTGGAAGTATGTAATGTCATTCTACCATTGAATACTGCAATGCATAAAGTCCCTAATTACCAAGGGTATTTACTTCCCTGCGTCATGGTCCAGTTCACCCCTGCCTTAATTTAGTGACCCAGGTTACAATCAGTTAGTACAATCTTTACATTTTCCAGAAGCTATATAGTGTGATGCCCACTAAAAGGAGAAACATTGATTGGATTACTTAGAAAAGCCCATGGTGTACATCAGGGGTGTCCAATCTTTTGACCTTCCTTGGCCACAAGCTGAATGCCGGCCGGCATCGGCTGTTCAATAGAAACCGGACAATATTCGACCCATGTGTATGACAACCGGTCCGACAGAAGCTGAACAAGGTCTGATGACAGGGTCCTGATCGGGTCTCTCAGCCAATGGCTGTGAGCATTGATGGGAGTGTTCTGGCGGGGGGGAATCATCCTGTCAGAACACAATAGCACAGCAGGGGATATCGCTGTACTAACATCAGATTGTTAATACAGTGGCTCCGACCCAGTGGGTAGAACGATAAAATAATAGTAATATGTATGAGGCCTAAAGTGATTCTAAAGCCTTAAGGTTTTTCACCTTAATGCATTCTATGCATTAAGGTGAAAAACCTTCTCTACTGCAGCACCCCCCCCCCCCAGACCCCCTCTTTTTCTTACCTGAGCCCAATCCAATCCAGCGATGTGCACAAGCGCAGTGGCTCCAACCACTGTCTCTCTCCTCATTAGACAGATTGATAGCAGCAGGAGCCATTCTCTCCTGCTGCTGTCAATCAAATCCTGTGGTACGGTAGTGGGGGGGGCTGAGTCCCGCTGTCTATGTCAATGGATTCAGCAGCAGGACTCAGGAGCGAGCCTTCCTCAGGAGAGAGCCTTCATGGGTGCCCCCAGGGAAAGGGGAAACCGATGAAGAAGAGGGGCTTGGAACACCGACAGGGGACTCCAGAATAAGAGGATCAGGGCTGCTCTGTGCAAAACTATTGCACAGAGCAGGTAAGTACTGTATAGGCATGTTTGTTATTTTTATTAAAATAAAGTACCTATCTGAGGAATAAAACTTCATTTTTTTGCAATATTCTTTATTATAAAAGTAAAAGAGGGCACCATTAAACTAGTGATATATTTGTCACTGTTTTTGAGAAACTAACCTAACAATATCTGGTTTAATGGATGTATTAGCAATTCTCAATACATTCTCAAGATGCTCATCATATATTTTGGTTGTACTTTTGCTCTTCATGCATTTCGTCCATGAAAAAAGTTCCTCACAAATATAGGTGCTGCTGAAAACTGATGACATGAATAAGGCGTGATTAGTGAAGAGTGGAATATTTTTCTTTGGGAAGAGAAAAGGCAAAAAAGTAAAGTACAAGTAAAGAGACACTAAAAGGAATTACACAGTGCAAATATCTGTCTTTGCAGATTATTATCATTTTGCGATCAGTTGGTACAACGTAATTCATGTCCATACAGAGTTTACGTGATGTGTTCACCTGTTGTGGTCAAAGGGTCTAGCTAAAACGAATGACTTATATAATCACAGAGAACAACAGTTTAAGATGTTAATTAGAACTTAGAAAACACAAAGACATTTTTTCTAAGCAAATACAGAACTTAGTAATGAGTTGTAGAGCTATAATTAAATTCAGTTACTTACAAACTAAAGTTTTCAGACTCTGCTCTGCAAGGTTTTGTAGAATTCAGCTATACATCTGGTTGCTTAGTAACAAAACTAGTGATAATGCATAGAGAGTGACACTTGAATAAATAAAAATACTCTAGATGTGATGCATGAAAGGTGTTATGACTTTCCATATCATATTGTTGAATTTTTGCATATCTGTTGAGTTTCTAAGTTTGGATAATTTATTTTGTATGGCCTGCAAACTTTCTCATGTGAATTTTTCATAGATAAAAACATGTGAATGCAAATACTGTATTTTTGCACATTGTCCTGCTTTTGAAATTATCATATAAATGCTTCTAGATTCATTATTTGTTTTGTTTTTTTAAAAGAAAAAAGGTACTTTTGTTCAAGAATAAGCATTTTTGTTGTCTACACATTGGGAGATTTATTGCTGTTTAAACAAGATCTACCAAGCGTTGTTTCTGTCTGTAGGTTACTCTCCCAGTGTTGAGGGTATCTAGCCCAGAATGGTTGAGGAGAGGTAGGCACACTCCTTTCCTAGCCAGCCAGCCAGAGTTCCTGCATAAGTCTCCTTCAAAACATTTTAGAGAGGCCCCACCCGTTGTTTTGATTTTTTCTTAAAGGGATAGTAAACATTGATGTTACAATATGTACTATCCCTGTAAAAGAAACAAGCACAACAAGTCTTCTAGGCCAATGATATCATCCAGAATCTCCCTGATTATTTTTTTACAAAGAAAAGCCGCCTGGGATATGCCATATCGTTAGTGGCTGAAATGCACCCAATACTAAATGACAGACTTTTGGCTGATGATTGTGTAAACATAAGCCGAGGTTTAAGGTGGGAGAAATGGCAAAATATGGTCACTTCAGTCACCCGTTTGCTCAAGTGCGAGCAGGCTGCACTCATGTTTAATCCCAAATACCTTCTGTAATAAAATACAGTATCGTTGTCATGACATATTACTCTGACTATACCTATTACAATAGGATGGTAAAACCTCCATTAGGTCTACCAAAAAATTTGTATGCAAAACCAGTTTTTTGGGATATCAACTGTTTTTGGTCAGCCCTCATGCTATATATTTTTGACACATCTAAAGAAGATTATACAGAAATTAGGCATATGGCCAGATCAATTTTAAAAGCTAGGCTTTTGGGTTTAAATGATGTTAAGCGTTAAGTTTATATTTAATTGTATAGGTCACAATAAATTCACCAACTATTAATTACCGTACTATTATTAAATTATATGTGATCATTTATTTTGTTCTGTGTGATAAATATATATGTAACAAAAGCTGTTTGTCCCAAACATTTGTGTACCACAATTTCTGTTGCTGAAACACTCATGTCAAAACACAAATACTCATTTTTTTTTTAGAAGAAAACAAATGTAACCTGCATGCCCTTACTATCTCTAATGTAGCAGGCAATTTGGATCTTAACAATGTGAACTGCAATACAGTACAATGCAATATCTTCTTCTTATGGAAGAAAAACTGACAGAACAGATAATCAGCAGATACTGTTTTTATGTGATAACAGTAATAAAATTGTATGGCTTTTATAGTCAAACTGTATAAACTGTTTTTAAAATATAGCCAAGATCAGCCTTAGACTTAAAATCTGTGGAAAAGTTCTCACAATAAATGTTGAACAGCAGAGAGAACTAAAGTTCTACACCATTATATTTTAATGCATGTAACTTACACTTGCCTCCCTCAAAGCTTTAGAATGATGTTTACAACATTTTTGTATGAAAAAAGAAATTAACAAAATGTATGAGTATAAAACTATGAGTACACTCCCTTGGTTCCATGCTTCACGTATGGTGGGAATGCCCCGAAAATCTGAAAATTGTGGAACAAAATGTTTAACCTTATCCAGAGCGTCTCGGGCCACTTGGTCCCGAAGTCTTCCCAAGTAGCATTAGTGAATGCCCCCATTCCGAAAATCCCCAAATATGTCCAAAAATTCATCTTCTTTATGCTTCTGGGAGAGCACCATTGCCAAAGCATGGAAGTGGATCATGACCCAAGAAAAAATGGTCAGCTCAATACTAAATACCACCAAAATATTTGAAGCAACATGGGAACCCTGGGCTAGACACGTAGGAATCTTTCTCATCCCTGGCATAAATACAACATTAGCGGGGTGATCTCCCCGAAACCTGGCACCTCTTTTTCTGTCTCTCTATACTACTTTCTTTCCCCTCGACACTTTCCTGTTTTATCATAAAGTTGTAAAGTTGAAGATCGCAAAAGTTTAATCTCTAACTGTTATTAGTTTGAGCCTTTACCAATATCACAACCTCAGTAGTTAACAGGCTATCGCTGGACTTACTTCTAGAGACTCCCTGAATGAACCTGTTTGGGGTATCCTCAATTTTGTTGCTCATCATAGGACTCTTCCGCAACTCTGGAAACCACTGTAATTTCCGAGTTGCTGGGCCAGGTAACAATACTAAGGACACTTAATGCTATCCCCTTCGCAAGTTGCCATATGACACAGTATTCACCCATAAGGGGTATCAGGAGCGACGGATGAACTAGGTGCCTGTGCAATATATGTCTCTAGTTGCCCGGAACACAGGAAGTTTCCCTACTATATTGCCTGAATTCTGATGAGAGATAAATGTTTATACAGATGACAAGCTCTGTTAATTCGATGTTCTTTTCTATTGTGATATGGTTATCATCTCATGTAATTTGCTGATTTTCAATATACATTTTGAAAGCAAAACTCTATGAGTAAATACAAAAAAATTGTAGCCAGCTTGGAATACTGCATCCAAACATTTTGCAATAATATATCCAGCCAGCTACAAAACCTATGGGTTCCTATTCATATACAGTTTTTTGTTGTATCCCAAGTGGATTTTACCTCCCTTCTTTGTTGAAAAAAAGTATGTTGTTTACAGTGAAGTGACTAGCCTCAGGTGATGTATAGAGCTAAAACTTATTCTCCTACAAAAGTTGTACCTATTTATCTGTAGTGATCTTTTCTCTACATCCATTCAACTTCAGATTTTACACAGCTTTTCTGAGCTTCCAGAGTCAGGGGTCTGATGTCACACACTCACACACTGAAAAGCTCAGAGCACTGAGGGGAGCTAAGTGTAATCTAAGACCTGAGTAGAGAAAAGTGACACCCCCCTCTACAAGGATCATAGGGAAACATGCACAGTTGAGGCTGTCAATTACAGGCTGTGTTCTGGATGCCCCAACCCCCCCTCCATTCTCCTTGATCCCTTGGTGTCGGCGCAGCCTGTCAGAAATGACTCATGCAGATCATGCAGATGGCAGAGGAACAAGACAGAAAGTGGTGATCACACTCAGGGATTTCAATTTAGAAATACTACAACTACTTTAACTTTATATAAAATAGTGAATGAATTAGCAGTGCATCCCTTCATAGGGTTCTGAAAAGGGGGAATTACTGCTGGGGTCTGTCTTTACAAAACCTATAATGTTCTGAAAATTCTTTCGGATTAGGTAATTAATTGAGATTAGCTCACTTTTTTAACTGTAAAATAACATCCATACATCTTACTTTTTTTCCTTTCTTGCTTTATAGGTAAGGGCTAGTTCAGGAGCGGGGAGCTGCTAAATTGCACATAAAGTCTCACATTATTGCATTATCTTTGTGGGGGGAATAGGGCTGCTGTCTTTACAGATCCATAGAAGCTGTTATCGGCATCACAAGAACATTCACACTTGCTCAAAGGATACCCGCCATTTTACCTGGTGTGTCAGTTGGGAAATATATATTTGCCTAGTTGCCATTTCTTGATTTAAAAAAATCTGCCATTAAGTTGCAATGTTTTCACTTTAAGCCCTCGGGGCTTTAAAATACATACACACACATACTGTATATATATATATATATATATATATATATATATATATATATATATATATATATATATATATGTATATACATATATACATATATACACAGGGGCTCAGATTCATGTAGATCGGCGCATCTTTGAGCGGGCGTAACGTATCCTATTTACGCTACGCCTCCGCAACTTAGATGGGCAAGTGCAGTATTCTCAAAGCACTTGCTCCGTAAGTTGCGGCGGCGTAGCGTAAATAGGCTGGCGTAAGCCCGCCTAATTCAAATGTGGAACAGGGGGGTGTGTTTTATGTAAATGTTATGTGACGTGATTGACGTTTTTCACGAACGCGCATGCGCCGTCCGTGGAATATCCCAGTGTGCATTACTCCAAAGTACGCCGCAAGGACGTATTGGTTTCGATGTGAACGTAAATGACGTCCAGCCCCATTCACGGATGACTTAGGCAAACAAAGTAAATTTTTCAAAATTCGATGCAGGAACGACGTCAATACTTAACATTGGTACGCCGCATGTACGCCACCATATAGCAGGAGTAGCTTTATGCCGGGAAAAGCCTAACGTAAATGGTGTATCTGTACTGCGTCGGCCGGGCGTACATTTGCGTATCTAGCTGATTTACATATTTCTAGGCGTAAATCAGCGTACACGCCCCTAGCGGCCAGCGTAAATATGCAGTTAAGATCCAACGGCGTAAAGCTCCATACACACGGTCACACTTTTTGCCAACCAACTTCAAAATCTGCAAGTTTTCTAATTTGTCTGAACGTGTGTACGCTCCATCGGACCAACTTTTTCAGGTTTCATCCAACAAAAAGTTGGGTCTGCAAACGGACCAACTTTTCGGCAACAAAAGTCCAATGGTGCTTTGTCTGACTGTGTGTACAGCAATCCAACCAACTTTTGAAAAAAGTGCAAATATGCATTCTCAGAACCAATGTTAAAAGCAACAAACAATAGCAGAAGTTAACCAAAGGGTGGCGGTAAAGAGCAGAAAATAGCAAAAAAAACATGTGATGTTAGGAAAGTTTTAGAAAAGTTTGCAGAAAAGTCTGACTGTGTGTATGCTATGGGTGTGGCCGGACAAATCAATTAGGAAAAAAATCCAAGGGAAATTTTGTTGGATGTCTGACTGTGTGTATGAGCCTTAAGAGACTTACGCCGGTCAGATCTAATAGAAATCTATGCTTAACTGATTCTAAGAATCAGGCGCATAGATACAACCGCTCAGACTCAGAGATACGACGGCATATCTGGAGATACGCTGTCGTATCTCCTTTGAGAATCTGGGCCACAGTATCTATTTATGAGCCACAAAGGTGTCAAAATTACATTTTTGCAGGAAAAAGGTATGTCTTGCTAAGGAAGTAGCATAGGTTTACTAGTTTGTCTTTCTTTTCCCAGTTACTTGTGTTAGTAAAATTTGAACATATCGTTGCAATTACTTTGCTGCTGGTGGATTATACCTTGTTTTTTAAGGACCAATTGGGTCTTCATTCGGCAGTAAGAGGACATTTATTATTTTTGGTTATATGTTTTGACTTTACCATTTATCTTGGCACTGACCTAAAGGTTTGAATTGGCAGAAAATTACCTTTAGAGAATTAGATTGTACAAAGAATAATGCTTTATACACTTCCTGTCCATATGCATGCAATCCAGTGTTAAAGAGTAATTCCAGGTGAAAACATTTGGTGAGCTGCCAACACTCAAGTATACACTGCAACTGTGCCAAATTGCTTCCACTTGTTGCTTGGAATTGCACTTTAATCTGAAAAAGAGGTCTTGTCTTCCATAGCCCAGAATATGGTAAATAGTGCTCTGTGTACTACTTGAATTTTTGCTATACTTGTCCTTGCATGAGATGTCAACCTGGTTGAAATTTGTTTTCAATGAATCAAGCACATCTATTCTAAGAACTAGAAAATTTAGATTAGCTAATGAGGGGATTATTTGCTGTTTACACTTTAGGAAAAATATAATATCAAAACCTGTGATGCTCTGTGAATTATAATGCAAACAAGACTTACCTTAATTGCACAATACAGCTTATGTGTGAGGATGCATGTGTATTAAGCTATTTCTTCTTCACTAAAGGCTCTAATACGATAAGGTACTATAATATTCTTTACGCAAATTTTAGCCTTTTACTTGACTGCAATGACTTTATGGAGATAAGGCAATTACTGGCTGCAGTGCACGGAATGATGTTCAGCCTTCCAAACTGAATATCTATGTTTCATTCCACTTATCTAGGCTCTACAGCTGTTGATTTGAAAGATCAGAATCCAGCTGAAATTACTGTGGGTTCTCTTTTAGATTCAAAGGTTTGAGAGTATAGCCTTGTGGAAAACTATAACTGGTGTTTGACAATACTGAGTTACCAGAGCAGAAAATCATATGGCATCTTGTTAAAAGATATGGATTCAAGGTGAATCTGCAGTAACTAGGAACATTCATAAATATTCCTTGACATGTAAAACAGGCATCTTTGAGTGCCCACATACTTCACTGGTATATATTTTAGTACCCTATTATGACAATTTCTACCAGCTCTTCTAAAAAACCAAGAATGAGTTCCCAGTTTTGTCTTAAATCTGATTGTTCGACAGAAGAACAACATCAAATACTATTATTTTTTTTAAATCAAATCATATTTTTATTTCTTTTGTATACAAACAACAAAGACAACAAAAACAACATACAACCCAAGCATGTATTGAGAGGGAAGAGAAAAACAAAACAGAAAAAAGAAAACCCTCCATCACCCCTGGCCCCCATGCTCCCCCTCTCCCCCCATTGCTCACAGCCTCACACATTTATCCACTCCTCTCTCATGATGCCTCCAAAATATCAAACCATTCTCTCCATATTTTTTAAATTTCCCTAGAAAGCCTCTACAGTATGTAAGAAAGTATATTTTTACTTAATTAAGGTTTCCCTTACCTGTATTTTACATTCTGCTACTGTAGGTGGAAATGGTGATAACCACTTTTGTGCTATGAGTTTATGAGCCTGGAATAAACGTTTTATTGATACCATATATTCCCCCGGAATTCTTGATTCATCCAGGATACCCAGAACCCCCCGACTCAATAGACATCGCACTCTCAAATACATTGTTATACATAGATACCACCTCATGTCAATAGCGATGGAGTTTAGGGCATCGCCATAACATGTGTATTAGATTGGCTGCTCTCCCTTTACATCTAGGACATCGATCTGTGTCTTTGCTTTTCCATTTGAATAATTCCTCTGGTGTATAATGTTCCCCTATGTAAGATGAGTAATTGTGTTAAGTTTTGTGTTGGAGATAGAGAGGCCTGAGGTATTCCCGACAGTGCCAGTGCCCACTTTTCATCTGAAATTGGCCCTATATCGCCAGACCAGTCTGATTTTGCTGGTATAACCACCGTACCTTTAAATTGATCAAATAATATATCATATAATTGTGATTTCAAACCCTTTTTTCTTATCCAGCAAGGATATTACCACTGACTAATTAAACTTAAATTCATGCGATCGACCCTGTGTTTTTAGTGCATGCCTAAGCTGTAGAAATTGAAAAAATCTTTGATTTGGAATATTATATTAATTTCTTAATTCACTAAAGGTGAATCACGTCTTCCTGAAATAATTGTACCATATACCTTAGTCCCTTATGCCTCCAAATCTCAAACCCTTCCAATTTCATCAGTTCCACATAACTACGGTACTATTGTTCCAAATTGGAGCATATGACGTATATCCCTTTATTTCAGTAATTCTCCTTGTTTCCTGCCATACCCTATCAAATAATCTACCCGTAAAAAAACCTTTATCGGACAATTGATTTCTCGACTCTAATAAAGAAATTAATGGATGAACTTCATAGATTGATAGTAGCTACTATCAAATATTATTCTACCGCCACTATACATCACAGCTCCCCTTTTTTGCTGTCAATGTTGTTAAGGAAGCAGCAGGTGCCAACACCCACACATCCTTAGCAACCAGTGGCATTATCCAATCCCATGCATTTTCTGACCAGGAATCCCCAAACATGTAAACAAAGCAGCTGGGATAGTTCAAAAGAAAAAAATGTATGGCTTTCCTTCATAATTTATACCAGGTCCTTCTGGTAGGGCTTTTCAGGTGGGGCCACAAGCAAAAAAAAGGTACACAGTAGTAGTGCTCCTTACTCAATAACAAAGAGGGTGGGGGCTGAATTATTGTTACCCCCTCCCCCCAACAACCCTAACCTAGTCTTTGTGTGGGGCTTTAAAAATAAGGTCCCTGTCCAAATCAAAATGGCAATGGTCCAATAACAGTCTGGTATAAATGAAGGTAATCCCCAGTTAAAGTAGTCATATGCCATCAATTTAAACAACTTTTATCAATTGACATTGATAAATGTCAATTTTGTTGTAGTAGAGGGCTATACATTATATAGATGTTCCACTTCACAGCCAAGTTAAAGGCACTCCCAGGCATGTTATTTAAATGAATAATGTATTTTTAAAGTTTCACTTTGAGCATTATTACAATTTCTACTTTTGGCCAAAGGGAATTTATACCTGTGTTAATTTGCAACTGATTTGAATGGAAGTAAGGGATTTCACTGAAAACAACATATTTTTTATATCATAGGTTTAAAACCATTTTTCGGAACATGGATATTGTTCAACATATTTTTTGTATTATCCAAATGCAACTTATGTGTACTGGACTAAACAACAAGATTTGCATTTTTAGCAATCACTCAAGCCAGCTGGTAGTTTAGGGGTCTATTAATACATTTTTTTACACATTTCCATAATTATATTTTATTGGAAAAATTTGCGAATTTTGAGTGAAAATTTGTGAATCTGGTTTAAAAAAATTTATAAGAGACCCCTAACACTTTATGAAACTAAATATTTAAGGTGCTGAACATGCTTCTGTACAGTAATGGAAAAGCTATTAGACATGTGCGTTCCCGTTTGTAACAAATGGATTTTCGTACAAATTTGTTAGTATTCGTACATTTGGATCAATTCGAACATCCGAAAAACTGAAAGAACCAAAGTACGAAAATTACGGAATTACGAATAAGCAAAATAATGAACAAGCAAAAATACGAACGTACGATTGGATAATCTTACAAGAATACGAAACACCGAAACAGCAAAAGAACGAAAATTACATCTATAACAAACGATTTGCATTTTGTATTTTAAATCCTTTGTCTGTTCGTAATTTCGTATGTTCGTATTTTCATTTGTATGTTCGTATTTTCATTTGTGTGTTTTGTAAATCTGTTTCTTTGTCTGTTCGTAAATTTGTGTACTCGTATCGTTCTTTCGAATGGGCACTGGGCAGTGTAGTTAGTGAGTGATGTATCTTACTTAATATCTTAGCCAATCAGCTTATCTCTTTTGTGTAGAGTCACATTGGACAGTGTAAAGCCTCGTACACGCGATCGGACTTTAAACAAACTTTTCCGTGGATTTTTGTCTGAAGGGAGTTGGCCGGACTTTTGAAACCGGAAAAGTTTGTCTGATGGAGCGTACACACGGTCTGATTTTTTGGAAAACGCTCATTTTGAAGTTTGTTGGCAAAAAGTCTGACCGTGTGTACGGGGCTTAAGAGAAAGTCTATCTTAATATGGATTAGCTGCATGTTGAAAATGAAACTAAAATATGAGATTGCGAATGACCGCACCGCAATGCAAAGTACAAAAATGATTATCTAACAAAATTACGAATTTCGAATCAACAAAAATAATGAATTACGAATCATTCAGTATGAATGAAAATAAAAAACTGTTACGAAAATACGAACGGGTCCGAATAGGGAAACTTGCGTCTTACGAAATACGAACGGGTCCGAATAGGAAAACTTGCCTCTTACGAAATTACGAATCTTTACGAATCTACGGAACGAGACGAAACAAAACAACAAAAAACTAAATTTTTTGTTGTGCACATGTCTAAAAGCTATCTTCTGTGCATGATCTGCGTGTGTGTTCTGGTTTCTTGTTTTTTTTCCACTGTTTTTTAATTACTTCTAAAATATAATTAAAAATAAGAATTCCCCTCTGCCTTGCAATGCTAGTCATAACTACTAGAAACCTCTCTACAAGGAAACTGTGTCCATGGAGGACCCCTGTTCTATTAATACTATATATACCTACAAAATATACACACAGTACGCTACTCTCACACCTCAAAATATTGGTTCCAATAGGGATTCTAAAAAAATCACCCACAGTCTTCACAGCCATTGAGAACTTGAGAAAATGTTACCAGAATTACAGTCGTAACTGCTTAATGTATTGTTTGCAGTACACTTTTAAGAGCATGGAAGGTAAACTGAGATGTCAGAACACTTAACCAACAAATTATTATTTTTTTTTAACCACAACCCCCATGTGCCTCATATTGCAGTAATGTTTAAACTACTTGACTTTATGTGATTGCAAGTTGCTTTGGAGTATTTATAGCATACCCACATCCCTAAATTAACAATGAAACACAAGCAATTATCCCTCCAAATGACACTGAACTGGGCATAAATATAGAAACTTGGTTTATAAAAGTGTCAAAGCTTTATGCATACAAAGTTTGGTACATAAATAATAAAACAATTATTATGCGGCTATACCATACATATACCATTTACAAAATGTTACATATGAGGAGTGCCTACTTGATTCTGTCCATGAGACATCTTTAGACAATGGAAACAGAAATACTCAATGTGTTTTGAATAATAATTCCTCAGGGATAAAAGTATGCAGGGTACAACAATTCCTCACAGATCTAACATGTTGTATGTACAGCCGCTTTAATAAAAACATGCCACACAGAAGCTTAACAAAATAAAGGCAGACATTACAGTTACATTACAATTTGGTACAAGAGCAATCAGGGAGCCCTGCTCAATAGAGCTTACAATCTAAAAAGGAAAGGTCAATTGATACAAAAGTTAAAGGCTGTGGGGGATGAGATGATGGAGGAAGTAAAACAGTTAGTTAGAAGCAGGATAGGCTTCTTTAAAGAGAAGAGTTTTCAGGGATCGTCTAAAGATGGACAGATTAGTGGACAGTCAGACAGATTAGGGTAGGGAGTTCCAGAGGTTGGGAGAAGCTCTGGAGAAATCCTGGAGGTGAGCATAGGAGGGGGTGACAAGGGAGCTAGAGAGCAGGAGGTCTTGGGAGAACTGAAGAGAGCGGCTTGGTTGGTATTTTGGGACTAGGTTAGTGATGTAGCTGGGGGCCGAGTTGTGGATGGCTTTGTAAATTATTGTTAGTACCTTAGTAAGAAGGATCCCACTTGAGATATTAAAGAGGGTCGACCAGCGGACGCCCACTCCCCCAAGTCAATGGGGCCATCTGAAAAAAAAAACACAGAGCTATCAAGAGATCCTCAATAGTGGGAGAGAGGCTGAAAAATCCCCTCAGTAATTGAGTAATACGCTCAGAAATGCTTTGAGGTTGTCGCTATTAATGGGAATTGATGAATATAAGGTTGCAACAGGTGGCTTTAACAGTCTTGTCCAAAACAGCAAAGAACCAAACCACAGATTTGGAATCCAAGGACCTAGACTATGGAACGCTCTACCAACCAGCATCCGTTTGGAGGTGAATCACCTGGCCTTCAGAAAAAAACTCAAAACCCATCTTTTCTGAGGGCAAAAGTACAGTAGGGAAAGGATACTAAGCTCCCAGAGGCAATTCAGTTCGCATGTGTTGCGCTATATAAGTTTCTCACTCACTCACAGGGAAGACAAAGGAGCACAAGCAAATCTATAAAAGGAGCAAAAAGTATTTGCCCAAGTAGTTGTCCCAGATCAAGGTCAAATTTACCTGGAGATAACAATGTATGTTAGACTAACATAATAGCATACATTAAAGCATTTCTGAGCATATACTCAATTACTGAGGGAACTCTTCAGCCTCTCTCCCATTTTTGAGGAGCTCTTGATAGCTCTGTGGCTTTTTTTGGGTGACCCCAGTGACTTGGAGGGAGTGGTCATCCGCTGGTCAACCCCCTTTAACATCTCAAGTGGGATCCATCTTACTTAGACACCACAAGCTCCTGTGTGGCATGTTTTTATTCAAGTGGCTGTACATACAACTTGTTAGATCTAAGAAGAACTGTTGTACCCTGCATACTTTTACCCCAGAGAAAGAATTTAAAATAATTAATATTCAAAACACGTTGGGTATTTCTGTCACCATTGTCTAAAAAATTCTCATATGTAACATTTTGTGAATGGTATATGTATGGTATAGACGCATAATAATTGATTTATTCTTGTATGTACCAAATTTTGTATGAATAAAGTATTGACACTTTTATAAACCAAGTTTCATAATTTTCTGCCCACTACAGTCTCATTTAGAGGGATAATTGCTTGCGTTTCATACTTCCTGACATTGGTTACTGATGCCATGCGAAACTTTTATCAATCTCCTTTTACAAAGAACTTGAGCTTCTGTATGTGCCAACACAATATCCTGAGCATTTGTACATTGTCACTGGACTGTCCTGCTATCCTATCTGAGACTGGAGTATTGCTTTCATAAGATCATTTGCTTTGGCGATATGGGGGAAACATGCATAACCTCAGTACTGAGTATTTGTACTTGGCATATGCTTAGTGTATGGTGAAAATGCTGATATTTTAATTAAAAGATAAGTGTTGCACAACCATGCCTCAACTGTCATGTTTATAGCACTGGTGAATGACACCAATAGGCAACATCTTTGCTTTTTCTTGTTTCATAGAATTCCTGATAGGGCAATATTTATTTAATATTATATAGACTACAATCTGAAGATGTGAAGTGTGAGGTTTGAGAGCACTATTACAATAGAAACACTTTACAGTGTTTCCGAAATGTGACAAACATTAAAGTGACAGCCTGGGTATATTTTCAGTTGAACACAGAACAGATATCGCCTGTTTGCTGTATCTGAAAAAAAAATACCAGTATCTACTCTGAGTTAAGTAAATAATTTATTGGAAACCTACCACTCACTAGTCCAGATGGAGTAATAACATTGAATATTTGTGACCGGCTTGAGGCTATGAACCTCTACTAGAGTGAAAAGCACAAAGGTGAAGAGGGGCAGACCATCTTTTATGTCAATGATTTTCTGAAATTAAAAAGTGTCAAATGATTTGACATAGGGGAAGGAGCTGCAGAAACAACAGTGGCAGTGAAATGTTACTTATGAATTATTAAGTATTTTCTGAATAGTAGATTTGATACTGTAAACAGACATAAAAATTTGCAAGTCATTTCACAGCTTCAAAAGAAGCTTGTTGACTGATGCTGGAACTATTATACCTATACAATATCAAATTTCCATAGTTCTTTCAGGATGTCATGCCGAGATTAATGCTCTTACAAATAAACATGTTCCATTTGAAAATAGAATTTGTTGCACAGAGACACCAAAATGGTGAATTGAAGGTTTTACCCTTCGCCATGACCCTTTGCCCCCAGCATATTTATTATTTTGCCTTGTACTTTTCTGAAGTATATTATTTTTTAATGTATTTTCTGTGTTGGCTAAAGTTTAAAGTAAGTTTAACAAAGACTTCACTTTTAGGGTATGCTGTACAGGTGTACAGGATGCAGAAGGACATTCAGCATGCTGTGCAGGTAGGTGTACAGGATGCAGTAGGATATTCAGCATGCTATACAGGTAGGTGTACAGGACGCAGAAGGATATTCAGCATGCTATACAGGTAGGTGTACAGGACGCAGAAGGATATTCAGCATGCTGTACAGGTAGGTGTACAGGACGCAGAAGGATATTCATCATGCTGTACAGGTAGGTGTACAGGACTCAGAAGGATATTCAGCATGCTGTACAGGTGTACAGGATGCAGTAGGATATTCAGCATGCTGTACAGGTAGGTGTACAGGACGCAGAAGGATATTCAGCATGCTGTACAGGTAGGTGTACAGGACGCAGAAGGATATTCAGCATGCTGTACAGGATGTTTATGCGCCGGTCTATCGATACGGCGCGCGCTGATGACGTCATTATGTCGGACGCTACTCATCTTGCTAGCTATTTAATGCTGGCTGGAGCCTGAAGCTTATTGTATAGCACAGGCTATTCCCCGGGGCACACAACGCTCGTATTATCTCTGAACAAGTACCTTATCTTATACAACCTCCTCCCTCTTCCTTACTGGATTCTCTGTTTACTGTCTCCTTATACCTGATGTATTTATTCATTTATCGACTTTCAGGTATCTCCTTTATTGGGATTCCACTGGTTGCTGGCTGTTTGAGGCTCTGTTTATCCAGGCTGATATACCTGGCTGTGGTATACTGGACATATATATTTGTCCTTACTACACCTCCTCCTGCCTGCCCCGGTATTAGTGCTCATTGGCTCAATACTAGGTATTTATTTATTTATTTATTATTTTTCCTATTTTCATTTTGTTCCCATCATAAGTGGTAGATGGAAATGTTATTCCTCCCTTAACTTTTTACATTTGGAATAATTTTCTATAAATACGGCTTATCTGCCAATGTAGACAGGGCTACCTTCTCATTCAGGGTATATCATATTTGGTGTATACCTATTTTTTCTTTATATTTTTTCATTTTTCTTTACAGTATGTATCTCTTTTCCTTTCTAGTGCCTCTTGGATACATTTTCCATGTGTTTTTGGAACCTTGTCTAAATAAATGTGACTGACATACGCTTATGCGATTCAGTGTGCTGTTTGGCAATTTGGAGGGCCGACGTCCGTTTTGGTATTTATGGAGACTTCTTTCATATGCCTTTTTAATATTTTAAACCATTAAAACTGTCCTTGATAAATTTGTTAATATGATATGTTTCATTCTAGACAATGAGATATACATTTGTCCTACTGCAAAATCTCTTCTGCTCGTCCTGAGGAAGCACCAAAAGTGAAACGCGTAGACGATGCACAGAGGATATTTTCTACATCATATATCCTATATGGTTTCTTTTTATTTAAGTTGTTTATGTATACATTTTTGTATATTTTTGTAAAAAAATGTATGTTTTTGTTTTCAATTACTGCAATTTGAGTAAAAAAAAATGTCATGTCTTCGCTATTTACGGACGTTGGCAAATGTGAGTGCTCCCCCCTCCCCTCCATTTTCCATTTTTTTTCAATAAACATGTTATACTTACCTGCCCTGTGAAATGGTTTTGCACAAAGGAGTCCAGATCCTCCTCTTCTTGTGTCCCTCTTTGGTGCTCCTGACCCCTCCCTTCTGTCAAATGACCCCACAGCAAGCAGCTTTCTATGGGGGCACCTAAGCCGAGCTGTGGGTCAGGCCCACCCCTCTCTCTTCTGATTGGCTAACTGACTTTGATTAAAAGCAGTGGGAGCCAATTGCGCTGCTGCTGTGTCTCAGCCAATCAGAAGGGGAACTCCTGAACGGCCGAGCCACTCATGCACATCTCTGGACAGAGATGGGCTCAGGTACGAGGTGCTGCTATACACAGAAGGTTCTTTATCTTAATGCATAGAAAAAAACTTCTGCCTTCACAACTACTTTAATGCCTTGTACACATGACCGGTTTTCACGATGAGAAAACTGCCATTTTTTATATAGGTCGTGTGTATGCTCCCTAGCAGTTTTCTCAATGAAAAAACTGCCCGCAAAAAAATTAAAACCAGCTCTCTTTTTTCTCGTCGTGTTTCCCGTCAGTCTTTTTCTCTTCGCGAAAAACGGTTGTGTCTATGCTTTTCCGAGGGGAAAAAAAATGTGCATGCTCAGAATCAAGTATGCAGTCCAAAATCAGCCCAAAAGTTGGCGCCATTTGAAAGGAACTTCCCCTTTATAGTCCCGTTGAACGTGTTGTACATCATCGTGCTTTGGTCGGATTTTTTTTGCACGATCGTGTGTATGCAAGTCAGGCTGGAGAGGAATCACGTTGTGAAAAACGTTTTTTTTCCTGCCGAGAAAAATGGTCGTGTGTACGAGGCATAACTGCTAGAAAGTCAAACCAGGAAGATTCACTCATCCCTACTAGTTATTCATGTGGAATCTGTAAGTGCTGCTACTGTTTGCTTCTGGGGGGTCCTCAGTGTAGATCGGTGGTAGACACATCCCAAAATTTACATTTAGTAACTAAGTTAACATGCACGTAGGGATTATAAATGTAAAATTGGCCAAGAGAAGACTGTGTTGCAAAAAAATACATTGTTTTTTAAAATACTTTTAAAGAATTGCTAGTTATTTGTCTAGTTACTTAAATTACTACAAAACATGCTGAGAAAATTGCCACCCACAGAAAAGGTCATGCTATTGTTAGGTTTGTTTGATTGATCTTGCAGCTGAAATCTGGCATAACTCCCCCCTCCCAATTCTGCTATATAACGATTCTATTATAAGTCATGTGATGATGTCACAAAAAAGGAAGAAAGAAACAGATGAATGACTATTTAACAGACATTTATGGATATAGTGAATGGCATCAGATATGCAGTATTGAATTTGCTATGCCACTATTTTTAAATCCACAGTAAGATTAATATATCCTGTCTTAAAAGGGCAAGTAGACAACTCTGTCTTGCAAATAACAAGGCAAAGGTGAAAAATACTCAGAGAAGTCAGACAGATTAAATAATGTATTTGAGGCCACAAGTGGTCAAAACAAAGCTACAAATTAAATCAGTCTGCTTGCAGGATTTGAAAATGATTTCAAAAGGCTCAGCTCTAATATTCAGAAATATTTGTATTCTTATAGGAAGCTAAGTACTTGGAGATTTTCAGAAGAATAAGCTCAGAAATATAATTTAACAATTAAATATGGCAATAGAGTAACTATTCTCAGCAGCTGTACATCGCATGAGATCATGATATTGTGTTGGTTACTTCCAAAAGGTTTAATTAATTTGCAAAAATTCATATACAGCTGCTTTCCAACAGAGATATCAGCTAGCTGGAAAACTGATCAGACATTACAAAAAGGAAACATCAGCTATTTAGCCTACTACAGGAAGCAAGAGTGATTAATTGAAAACCACTGGTAACTTGCACTACACTGTAATAAAAAAAATGGGGGAAATGATTATCAGTTAAAAGACAGTATTTACCAGTATACACTGAAAATAATCCATTATTTCTTCCATAGTTCAATTTCTTTGGTGGTACATATTTTGAAACGTATGTATACCTAACAACAAAAATGTATTATATTGGAACTTGCCAGTCTTTAGATGTGGTTGCTGCAATATTTTTCTTTTTCAGGTTTTTCTTGCTTATTTTGGACTGGTAATCGTGCGAATAACACACTTTCAGCTCCTAGGTGGCTACAATCACTTTTCCACAGTATCTACAGAGGAGCCATTGTTGTCACAAATGTTGGAGTTCAAACAAGTGTGTATTTGTTCATCTCCATTCCATCTCCTAAAATAAGAAAATGAATGCAGCCACTGCATCTAAGAAGGGAGCTCAAGGTTTGGTATGTTTAGCTGTTAGGAAATCTGTTGTTCAGTCAAATACCCAATTTGTCAATGGTTACCAAGAAACTGGCGTTGCTGCTACCCATTGTGTCTTTAGCAACCAACCAGTGATGTCACCTATCCCCTTGCCAAAAAGGTGGACAAGGACAAAGGGATGAGAACACTGTAACACTACTGACCAAATAAGGCCATGTGGCCTCATTTGGACAATGGCACTGACAATGGTTCTGGGGGAAGGCATATTGGAATCTCCAACCATTTGTTTACAAACAAAAGTAAAGTGGTCAAAACCATATTTTGCCACCATTTTTTACTTTGTAAATGTCAGTTTTGTTGGATGAATTCATTGTCAATAGAATGCATTGTAAAGATGCTCCACTTTACTGGAAGCAAATTAGGAACACCACCAAGCATGTTATTAAAAAAAAAAAAAAAAACATTTTTAATTTTGACCTTAAAGCAGTGATAAAGTTGCTGCTCTCCATCAAACTGAATGTTTGCTTTGATACATGTCCACCAGGGCAGTGCCCAGCCCTCCAACGACATTAATTTGACAATCCCTTGCCTATTTGCCTGAAAAAAAGACTATGACTGTTTTTTTTAAACAATTAGGCCCTATTGATTTTACTGGGGTTCATATTCTGCACCAGAACTTTAGTCATGCTAAAACCACCTCAAGCCAAACCTGGGTATGTTTGGCTCATCGCTACATTTAAGGACTGGTAAGTTGAAACATATTACATTTTTGTTCTTGGGTTTAGTTTTCCTTTAAGGCTATTCTTATGATAAATAGATTGTGTTGATATGGTTCATAATTTTACAACAAGTCCAATAAAGATGAAGATATCTCAAAGCAATACAATATTCAGACCCTTAAATAAATCAAGAGGTGGGAGTAGGGCATGGCTCCAAAAATAAATCTATTCATGACACTACAACAACCTTGTGGCTCTCAGTGACATTTTTTTGGGGAATATTCCACCAATTATCTAAGGGCAAAATGATAAGGCAGAGAGCACACCAAGAGTGTAGCAAATAACTTTAATTCAAGTAAGTGCAACTATAATATAGCACTAAACTGGACTCTTTAAATCTTGCCCAGCAGTGCTGGCAAAATAAACTGTATAAAGAAAATTTTCTTCTCTTCTTTCCTGTAATGGCCAGTTGCAGGGAGAGAGGAGATTGGACTGTGTCTTGTTTGCTGTTGCTACAGCTGACAAGGACCTGTCCCTAACAGCCCCGGGGAAAGAGGACCAATGATTGGTTGCCTGGGCCAGGCTAGCTCTTGATTGCCTGCTGGCCATTTTAGCCCCACCCATCACAGGGAGAAGGGCAGAGATCCACATGGGACTGGGGGAGAGAGCTGTAAGATGACTTTGCTACCTAGAGCTCAGGCAGCGTGAGAGACCGTACTAGTTTATACTGTTGTATTGTGTATAGAGGCAGCTGCTGTTTTCACTGTTGGAGTGCTCCAGAGAGACTGTCTGTAGAGAGAGGAACACCTGATTCATGTGCTACACTGTTGTTCCAGAGTGTTCTGGACATATCCTGCATTTTGGTGTTTCAGGTATCCAAAATGACATGTGTTCCAGCTACCACTGCCTGCTATAGCTGCAGAGAGTTGGCTCGTGAGGGATGACCCTTTTGATGGCCACCAAGGGACCACTCAGGATCAGAATCAGAGTCATCAGTGGTGAGAGGCCTTTAACCACTATCTTGTTTACTTAACTGGACATTCCATATTAAGGGCACCATCACTAGCAGGCTCTCTACAGACTATCACTGTATTTCTATTGCAAGAGCCAATTGTATTGCTGTGCTGTGTTGGATTGTTGTTTATCTGCATTACAAGCCGGTACCACTCTCTCACTTCCACCTTGTCCACCTTTTTTACTAACTGCTTTTCAGGCAGACATGGTGAATGAACAGTGACATTAAAAAAATAAAAAATAAATCTGCGCTATCAAAATAGTTGAGCAGCTACATACAGTCCAGTGAAAAAAAGGAAAGCAATACAAACAGAAAACAAAAAAATGCAGCGCTGAAAAAATAAAAAATAAACAATGATGTCTATGTAAAACACTTATATGTGTGAGCGTAAAGTGTATAAGTCCATAAATTAGTGGGAATAATCTTAAATTGAAAAATGTCGATCAGTATGTATAAAACACTGTAGACGTATATTTCAATTCCATAAATAGAAAAGTCCACAAAAATAAACGTGAAAATAAGAGTGAGATGATCAATCAAATGATAGTGACGCGACACCCACGGTGATCCAAAATGAACTGAAATGAAAGTGATATCGCCCGCCACCAATGGAGGCTTACCGGATGCGATGGACCCAAATGAGCTTATGCCCAAAGGATCAATAAAGCTTTTTACTCGGTTGAGTATGGAAATGAACCGAACCACACCAAACGTTTGAGCAGTAGAGTCCCGACGCGTTTCGCTACAACTAGCAGACGATGCTAGTTGTAGCGAAACGCGTCGGGACTCTACTGCTGCCATGCACCATCCTACATTGATGTCCTTTAATGCCTACATAATTGTAAGTGTTTTTAACCATTATTAAACTTCCCCTTTTTTGCGGAGTTACGCTATGTGCCTTTTATTTTCCTCCACATACTCTGTGCAAGCTCTTCCACTTCTATGAGTCATCTTCCAACTGGAGCCACCCTGTCCACCTGTTATTAAGTGAGGATTTCACCGTTGTCTGCTGATCAAACGTTTGGTGTGGTTCGGTTCATTTCCATACTCAACCGAGTAAAAAGCTTTATTGATCCTTTGGGCATAAGCTCATTTGGGTCCATCGCATCCGGTAAGCCTCCATTGGTGGCGGGCGATATCACTTTCATTTCAGTTCATTTTGGATCACCGTGGGTGTCGCGTCACTATCATTTGATTGATCATCTCACTCTTATTTTCACGTTTATTTTTGTGGACTTTTCTATTTATGGAATTGAAATATACGTCTACAGTGTTTTATACATACTGATCGACATTTTTCAATTTAAGATTATTCCCACTAATTTATGGACTTATACACTTTACGCTCACACATATAAGTGTTTTACATAGACATCATTGTTTAATGAACAGTGACACCCTGTGAATTGTGTTTGTTTAACTAAACCATCTGTTTTTAGGGCTTTGCTTTAAATAAAGTCAATTTAAACCATGTGTTGTTGTTCTCATGTCCTGTTAAGGGTGGTTCATCACATGTGCAGGGCAGACGTGAACCAATACAATTCAGTAGCTCCCTTTGGGGTGAGCACTATAATAAATAAACACTCACAAGAGTTAAATATACAGTAACAGCATTTATCTTTGGCCCAGGATAATTTGGAGCTGTAGGGTGTTGGGCAGCCTGGGATATGTTCAATTAGACCTACCAAAAATGAGTGGGGTATGCAGCATTCAAAAGCTGAGAGGTGGTGGAGTTTCTTCCAATTCTGGGTCAATGTTTGGGTGGTAGTCAAGGCCGAAATTATTTCCCAAGCTTTGACCTGGATAAGGGAAATGGTCCTAGGTCACAGATAAGCACTTGTATATTTTACTCCTGTGAGTGTATTTTTATCTTTGCATTTTTTTGTAAAGTAAAGTTATAGCTACATAATTGGTGCCTAACTGTTTCAATGCATAGCATTGCCTATCATAAAATCAAGCAAAAAAGGTAAAGAAATGGACTATTGGTGCTTGAGCAGTCTTGGAGACTCTGTCAAAGGGACAGATACAAAGACAATAGAAAGAACATTCATCTAAATCATTTTAAGGTAAAAAATATATTATAAAAATATTTAGAGCTTTTATTTGAAACAAACAATAAATTACTCTTGCAAAATACTAAAGCCAATAACAACAAAACAGAATCCGTTGCTGATATCACTGATCTCACAAGATAACAATATAGATGGTGCTACATTTTTTTTGTGATCACTGTAGTACTGATTTGTAGTGCTAACATTTTTCTTAAAGAGAAACTCAAGCTTTGACTTACTACCATTTTGTGACATGCACTTCATAGTTCTCTCATTATCTCCCTCTTCTTTCAAATATTGCCCAATCCTTTTAAGAATACATGAAATTTAGAGCGTTCAAACTGAGAAAAAGGTGAGACTTTGAGGTACCCTGAGCATGCTTTTAGAAAGACCAGCATAATATAGTAAATGTGTGTATTAAAACATGTGAAACAGTAAAAATCGGTCCAGAGGCACTTTTCAACCATTTTACAGGCTGAGGTTCTGGTTCAGCTATTTACAGGTATCTACTTGTATCTAAATTCCAAATTAGGGCCTTATTAAAGATTACAATTTTCCCTAGCAATGCCTGCTTAAAATTATCAGTTACATATATTATTTTCCAATATACGGTACATTGTTGCAGACAGATTTTCCCATCAAATGGAAATGGACAAAGTGAATAGAAAATGAAAAATACAGAAAATAAGCAATTTTCAAAATAGAAACAGAGCATCATGTACTGTACTTAAACAAATCTTATCAGCCATCTAAATACTTTTCACCAAAGGTTGAAAGCACAAGAGAAATGTGCAGAACTGTGTCACATAAAAAATGTATTGCGCTGTTTCTTTCCAGCTACACTTCATCAGAAAAATGCTGGCAATATTTTCAATGCTCCAAATGTTCCAAATATATTGCCATATCTGACTCTAAACCAATCAATCAATTAGAAAACATATTTATGGATAAGTAATGACTATGCTTTTGACTTTAAACATTTCAACTGATGTATAAAAACATGCTTACATAGACATCATAGAGAAAATATGGTTTCAATGTTTCTGTTTTCAGTAGCAGTGACGAAACAATGTAAATGTTTTAATACCATGTTTATATGTCCAGATAATACTGTTTAAAGTTGCTGAGGCTAGATTTATATTATATGTGATGTGGACACTGATAACTAGCCTATACACACCAAGATGATTTAGGCCCAAGCGGCAACCTTCAGATTATAAGTGGATAATCCACAAGACACCCCAGACAGGGGTTTGCAGCCTGCTGGCATTTAGAGGGGGTCAGCTACAACTTCATGCTTATACTGTAACCCAGGTAGATAGTGCAATCAGTCAAAGGTTTACACCTTCCTGTCACATCACAAGGAAAGATGAACTTGGGGGCAGTTGGTAGCTGATGGGGTAGCCATGCCAGTACAGGCAAATCAAATGGACTGGGTCTAATCCTACCAATGTCAATCAAAGGAATGGTGGGAAAAGTTCCTACCTTGCCTAGTTCTAGTAACTGAGGCTTACGTGCATTATTGTTTTGTTGTAGAAGTTTTTTTTAATATTGTCTCTGTAAGCCTGAATACTGTAGCCACGCATGCAGTTCTTAGCAAATTATATTTGATGTTATTAAAGTATAAGTCCCTGGGAAAACTGGAATTTGTATTTCCAAATCTGCTGCTTGAGATAATTTCTGTTAGCATTCAACATTATTCACAAATTCACTTAAAGTAGCTAAACAAGGACCATGCTGTCAGCAGGAAAGATAAAGCCCAGACATCCAGCTTCTATGATACTAAAGTGACAATCTGCTAACTTTTATGTTGTTAAAGAAAACACTTCTCCATTTAGGGAGTGCAATGCTTACAATTTACTAAATTCCAGAAAAGATTTAAAAGGCCCTGGTGAAAACATAAATCCTTTTATGCAGTTTTGACCAGTGATTTTTTTTTTCATAAATCTATTTACATGCATTTAGAAAAGAATAGCATTTAACCCTGCATGTGTGAGCTTCTAAGACTCCCAAAGTAAACTTACTGTAAACTTTCTTCATGCTGAACACAACCATACCTACAACATTACCTACAGCCACTATATATAAACATGAATATAATATGAAATATAAACACAACAATAAACTAGATGGTTTACATTTGCAGCAATTAGAGAGAAAGCTTCTGTAGAAAGTCATATACGGGTATATGATAGAAATGTCATACTATCAATAAGTGATGAAGAAAAAGGAATTTTATGATAAAAACCTGACTGTGATAAATGCCAGGTAGGAGCAAGGAGTTGTATTACAGATGGGGGGAATGCTTCCCAGATCTTTATCACTATCACAAATTGTAGACTAATATATTATATAACATACTCCCTCAAGCTAAGAAAAAGTGTGCCTGGCTGGTCATTACAGTCTCTTCTGCCCTTCATCACCAAGACCTACAGTATGTCAGGTAGGTGTTTCCAGAATCTTGAAGCACTTTTTGAAAAGGCTAAAGCATAACTGTATTCAATTCAAATACATGCAAAGTAAAGTTACTACTATACAGAAGGTGTCAAATCATACCTTTAGAGTAGAACACTATATTCTGGTTCGGAGATATTATGCATAACTATCCCCACATACCGCAAAATAGGACTGTGTGCCTCACTGACCTATCATAATCCTTAAGTTTTGCCATATACAGTACAGACAAAAAGTTTGGACACACCTTCTCATTCAAAGAGTTTTCTTTATTTTCATGACTATGAAAATTGTAGATTCACACTGAAGGCATCAACACTATGAATTAACACATGTGGAATTATACATAACAAAAAAGTTTGTAACAACTGAAAATATATTTCATATTCTAGGTTCTTCAAAGTAGCCACCTTTTGCAGCAGACACATCTCTAGAACTGTTAAGAGGAGACTGTGTGAATTAGGCCTTCATGGTAGAATATCTGCTAGGAAACCACTGCTAAAGAAAGGCAACAAGCAGACGAGACTTGTTTGGGCTAAATAACACAAGGAATGGACATTAGACCAGTGGAAATCTGTGCTTTGGTCTGATGAGTCCAAACTTGAGATCTTTGGTTCCAACCCCCGTGTCTTTGTGCGACGCAGAAAAGGTGAACGGATGGACTCTACATGCCTGGTTCCCACCGTGAAGCATGGAGGAGGAGGTGTGATGGTGTGGGGGTGCTTTTCTGGTGACACTGTTGGGGATTTATTCAAAATTGAAGGCATACTGAACCAACATGGCTACCACAGCATCTTGCAGCGGCATGCTATTCCATCCGATTTGCGTTTAGTTGGACCATCATTTATTTTTCAACAGGACAATGACCCCAAACACACCTCCAGGCTGTGTAAGGGCTATTTGACCAAGAAGGAGAGTGATGGGGTGCTACCTCTTGAAGCTCATTAAGAGAATGCCAAGAGTGTGCAAAGCAGTAATCAAAGCAAAAGGTGTCTACTTTGAAGAACCTAGAATATGAAATATATTTTCAGTTGTTTCACACTTTTTTGTTATGTATAATTCCACATGTGCTAATGCATAGTTTTGAAGCCTTCAGTGTGAATCTACAATTTTCATAGTCATGCAAATAAAGAAAACTCTTTGAATGAGAAGGTGTGTCCAAACGTTTGGTCTGCACTGTAGGTGTTCATGCAAATACTAACATTCAGAAAGTCCAAAGAAACTTCAGGGAATGTCTGCTCGTTTGCATGCATTTTCCTTATAATACACTTACCTTGATTAATTATTTTGAGATGTTATTCTTTTGTACTAGGTATGGCTTAAATGCCATTAAACATATATTCTTGTCTACCATTTAATGCTTCTCAGTAAAGCACAGGTGGGGTACTATTATAGGAAAGTACTTATAGAGTGTCAATACATATTTTCTAGGGACTAATTCATTTGTCTAAATCAGCAATTCACTAGCTATACTGAGCTCTAAGGACAGCATTATAATTATATATAGCACACTGTCCTCAAAGTAATACATTATTATAGTTGAAATTACTAATGAACTGAACAGATAACTGTGTATCCTGTTCCCTTATTTGTTGGTTACATAGCAGAATCATGTGAGAGCCTTGACATTTACATTTGTAATTCTTTTATGCTAACAGTTTTATGTAAATTTGAGTGCCCTCCATGCATACACATATGACTTTACCAGCTAAAAGCATTTCATCTATACATATTTTTTTTATTTCCTTTTATTTTGAGGACACCTCAGTCTAAACGAATGCTTGATCCTTGAAAATAGGATCATATATCCTTAAGCTACTCATGTGTATCAGTGATGCTGCTAGGATGCAATACAGTAAAGAAGGGCAGGACAGAAAATGTAAACAGAAATCAAGGGATTTAAGACCATATCTTGTAAATAAAAGGATTATTCATAGCAACAGACAGCCTCCATCACAGGAACAGACGGTAAAGCTACAACTTTCCCCGTTGCATTTTAATATCTGTGCATATACTGTAAGGCTAATGGGATAATCTTCATCAAACAGGTTGTTCTTCTCATTCAGATGTTTAATGTATACACAGACCTCCCCGACTCCCCAGACGTAATATAAAAAGTCACCTTCATCTCATCAAGAGGTAGCTAATCAAAAAGCAGGTAGATGCAAAGCACACACAAAGAATAAGCATAATTATAATCTGTTGTTTTACTTCAGTCCTATCTCCTCTAATTGATTTTGTGTGTCTGTGTAAGCAGCTTAGCGAAAAGGAAAATGCATTTAAAATCCCAAGGGAGTGTCATTAAATGTCATTGTACAAGAATGGTAATCCACCTGAAGGAAATAAAGGAAGGGTTCCAAGGCTGTAGCAATGCATGTATTCTGTATTGAGCAAATATAATAAGTAGAACACTTACCCAAGAGTTGTCATGGTAACAATGGTATACCAAAATGAAGCAGGAATGCTAGTGAACTTGCTGGATGATGAACCTTTTTCAGCATAAAACATCACAGTGGCAAAGATAATGATTGCCATTGTCAGTGAGAAAAGGAGAAATCCCAGTTCAGAGGCACAGCTCTTCAGGGTATACCCAAGAATCCGTAAACCCTGGGAGTGGCGTGAAAATTTAAAAATCCTGAAGACCCGGAAAACCCGCAGGGTGACAAAGGCGCCACTCACATCCTCATTGTTGGTCATCACCAAGCCTATGTAGTATGGCATGATGGCCACTACGTCAATGATACTCATGACACTTCTCATAAACCTGTAGCGACTTGGGGCTGCAAAAAGTCTCAAGAGGTACTCAACTGTGAAAATCATGACACAGGCGGTGTCCAGACAAAAGAAGGCTACATCAAACCTTTCACCACAAGGAAGCTCCTTATTTCCAGGCACAGTGCCACAGGGAACAGTTTCCACCACATTGGTGATCACAGACACTGCAATGAAGAAGCCGGTCACATAGTAGAAGACTAAGGCTAAAGTGCTGGTGTGGGGGTTTTCAAAGGCTCGCCACATAGTCTGGCGTAAGTTTAGGGAGGGCATTGGTTCTTGGCTATGCTCAAATTCATTGTCATCCATTAGCCTCTCTGCATTTTCTCTTCTTCTGTCTTTATATTCTTCATAGCAACAGTCACCTATGATTTCAGGTAAGATTCCATAGAAAGCTAGTTCTTCATCATAGGCAGAGATGCATTCATACCTAGGGTAGTGGAGCTTCCCAGTCCTGTAAAAATTTAGAATACTCCTGAACACTTCAGGATCACGATCAAAGAAATATTCCTTGGATTCTTCATTGAAGAAGAAATCCTTCTCTGTGCTTCCAAGTAGGGTATCTGGATATCGTTCTAGAGTAGTTCGCCAAGTCTGGAATCGGCGCCCACTAACATTAAGAATGATTAGCTCATCTTGCCTTCTGTTTTTGTCACCTGGTGCCAGCGGCATAGGACAATTGGCCACTGGCATCCACCCAATGGCAGCTGCCCTTGCAAAGGGCAGCCATGCTGCGACTCCGGAAGACATGAGGTGTCAGGTCTGGTGGGCCACTCCAGTACCTTAATTACCAGTTTGATTTCAGATCAAAGCCATCTGGAAAAAAAAAATGCATCAAGTCACCAATAAGCACTTACAAAAAAATAAAACATGCAATGAATATCTGATGATTTCAACTTGTCAAGACAAACAGCAAAACAGACAAAGAATGCAATAACTATTTGTGTTTAACCTTTAGAATCCATCAGCTTATAAATGGGTTAGCAAGATTATTTCAACAACTGAAGAAATCGTCAGAAAAAGATTGTACTTTATACATTGCTAATGATTAAAGATTTCCAAAGTGTAATGCAATATTATGAAATCTAAAAGCTGATGATATCAGATTAGATATTGTAAAAATAACAGCGATCTTTACAATGTTCAATGTATATAGTTTTAAATTCAACAACCCTACATTTTAAGTCTCATGGTTTCATGAGATAAATACTGCATATTTCTGAAAATATGCATACGTATTTTAGAAGCATTTTTTAGTGAATGGCAAAAAAAAATCGAAAAGCGCTATGTAGTATTTTACCACATTTCTTAAAGTAGTAGATACCTCTTTGTGAGTGGACTGTGGTGATTGTGCACACTGTGCTCCATTCACAGTGTCCATAATCACCACCATCCACTGAGGCCCCGTACACACGACCGAGTTTCTCGGCAGAATTCAGCCAGAAACTCGGCCGGGAGCTGAATTCCGCCGAGAAACCCGGCCGTGTGTACACTTTCGGCCGAGGAAGCCGACGAGGACCTCGGCGAGGAAATAGAGAACATGTTCTCTATTTCCTCGTTGTTCTATGGGAGAACTCGGCCCGCCGAGGTCCTCGGCGGCTCCAGGACTGAACACGCCGAGGAACTCGATGTGTTTGGCACGTCGAGTTCCTCGGCCGTGTGTACGGGGCCTGACAGTGTCCCTTATTACTGTTGCACCAGTCATATTGTCACTAAATACCGCCACACCACTTACAGTGTCCCTAATCACCGTCACACCAGTTACAGTGTCCTTGATGCCCTCCACTCCAGTTACAGTGTCCTTAAACCCCAGCACACCAGTACAGTGTTGCCTCTGCCTGTACTCTAACCCTGGCCTGATTAATGACCACATTTCTGCCTGGACTGATACTTTGTCCGCTTGACCATGTCTCTGCCAGCAGCCTAAACTGACCCACCTGCACATCCCACTGACTATGTTCTGTGAGACACCAGGCCATTGATCATGGCATTCCTGGAGGCAGCCGTGTACCAGTAGGCTAAGATTGCTTGGCTTATAGGAACTGAAACTGCTATTGGTGATGCTACACATCATATTCCCTGGCCACTTGTATGGCCATTACAGTATATTGGTTTTGACATAATTGGTTTGTGTAATGCACAAGATACAAACTCCGGTATATAATCAGCCCACACAGTGAAAAGGTGTGACACATATGGTATCACCATACTCAGGAGGATTAGCAGAATGTGTTTTGTGATGCAATTCTGAGTATGTCTTTGATGTATGTGAATATCTCATTACATTGCCAAATTTATGTAAAAAAGTATTTTGCATTTTAGTTCCGCATTTTTCAAAAACCTGCGGCAAAGAAATTAAAAATAACTTAGGGTGTTTACTCTCCAAAATGTGGACATTTTGTGGGTGTTTCCACTGTCCTGTTGCTTCAGGGCATTCAAAAATATGATCGGTAGTCAGGAAATTAGATGTGTAATGTATGCCTCTAGAATGCCTGAAGGTGCTTCCTTGGATTTTGGGCCCCTCTATATGGCTACATGTGTTATCACCATACTCAGGAGAAGTAGCAGAATACATTTTGGGGTGTAATTCTGTGATGGAAATATGCCTGTGACGTGTGTTAGAAATATCTTATTGATTGACAACATTGGATAAAAAAAATACATTTAATTTTCTTTCCTGTATTTTCCAAAAACTTGTGGTGAAAATGTTTTTTTTTTTTTTCAAAAGATTCACTATGCCTGTCAGAAAATAATTTTGAGTGTTTGCTTTCCAAAGTGGAGTAATTTTGTGGGTTTCTCCTGTCCTGGTGCTCCAGGGCCTCCAAAAAAATGTAAAGGTAGTCAGGAAATTAGATGTACCAACCAAAACAGGTGTTATGGGTGAGCAGCAATACCTTTCAGCTACAATTGTTGTTATTGTTTAGTAGCTGGACAGTATGTCAGCAATTTGGATAGGCCCCAATATAGGATGGATAAATGAGGCAGGTTTTAGCTTGAAAAAAACAATAGAATGTCATATTTTGCAGATAGCCACACAAATTGTACAGTGGTTGGACAACATGTAAGCTGGTTAGGCTGCATTATAAGAGGTAGATATGAGACAAATTTTACCTTAAAATAGAACTTGGAGCATATTATTTGAGACACAATAGCCACAATTTTTGCACAGTGGCTGATAGTATGCAAGCAGCTCAGTACGATCACTATCTTAAAATGTATTTCCGCTTTTACAGTTAGATTTGTGGTTCCCAAAAAAGTCTAAAAAGTTTCAGTTAGGTGTCAGATTTGTCAGACGCAATGTCAGAGTCCTGCTAAAAATCGCTGATCGCTGACATTACTATTTAAAAAAAAAAAAGCAATAAAAATATCCCATAGTTTGTAGATGTGATAACTTTTGCGCAAACCAATCAATATATGCGTATTGTGATTTTACAAAAAATATGTAGCAGAATACATATTGGCCTAAATTGATGAAGACATTTTTTTTATTAATGTATATGTTTTTTAGCAGAAAGTGAAAAATATTAATGTTTTTTTTTTCAAAATGTTCATGCTTTTTTGTTTATAGGGCAAAAAAATTAATATGCAGAGGTGAACAAAAACCACCAAAAGAAAGTTCTATTTATGGGAAAAAAAGGACATCAATTTTATTGGGGTACAGCATCACACGACTGCAAAATTGTCTGTTAAAGTAACATGGTGCAGTATCGTGAAAAATGGTCTGGTCATGAAGGGGGTAAAACCTTCCCGGGGCTGAAGTGGTTAAATAGTGAATGTTGGTAGTGTGTGGAATATGAATAAAGTTCTTGCTCATGTGTGTCTTACTTTGTAATACTCATAACTAAAATAGCTGTAGTGTATGATCTTTATTTAAATCAGAGCTGTGATTATGGGTTTGGCTTGAGGAAGTATAATGCTGGACCCCCAAAAATTACTGAGAGTGATTTTAATTATAGACAGTACCTTGAAAAATCAATTATTTTTAGAATGAATAGAGAGCATTAATTACAAGTCCTTTGTGCAGATCCCTTTTATGCAATTCATTAGATGTGCACTGGAAGGGCCCGAGGGGATGGACCTCAACATTAGGTGTAAAAAATTCACCTAAGGTGTTTGATCTTGTTATTTTACTTTACTCTGCATCATATTAAAGAATATGTAAACCCAACATTTCATATTCCTGATATGTGCCTGCTGTACTAGGTACTTCAATGAAAAAGTATCTGGTTCTCTTTGTATTGCTTCTTTTGTGTGAAATCCCTGGTGTTCCTGGCAGTCCCTTTATTCTCCCTTTTAACCGCTTAAGGACCGAGTCACGACAATATATGTTGACAGAATGGCACGGCTGGGCAGATTAAGGTATATATATGTTGCCCTTTAAGATGCGTCATTGTGGGCACGAGGGCCGCGAGCTCCGTGAGTGTGACCGCGGAGATACCCGCGATCGTCCCACGGAGAGGAAGGACAGGGAAATGCTAATGTAAACAAGCATTTCCCCATTCTTCCTAGTGACAGGACACAGATCACAACTCCCTGTAATCGGTAGCAGTGATCAGTGTCCTGTCACACACAGCCCATCCCCCCTACAGTTAGAAGCACTACCCAGGATACACTTAACCCCTTCAGCGCCCCCTACTGGTTAACCCCTTCACTGCCAGTGTCATCTTTACAGTAATCAGTGCATTTTTATAGCACTGATCGCTGTATCAATGATAATGGTCCCAAAATGGCGTCAAAAGTGTCCGATGTGTCCGCCATAATGTCGCAGTCACGATAAAAATCGCTGATCGCCATTACTAGTAAAAAAAAATATATTAATAAAAATGGCATAAAACTATCCCCTATTTTGTAGACACTATGGGCCAGATTCACATACATTTCCGCCGGTGTAACGTAAGCCATTTACGTTACACCGCCGCAAGTTTTCAGGTTTAGTGCCCGATCCACAAAGCACTTACCTGGAAACATGTGGGGGTGTATCGTAAATGCGTCCGGCGCAAGGCAGGCCAAATCGAATGGGCGGGTAACATTTAAATTAGGCGTGCGCCCACGCCGGACCTACTGCGCATGCTCCGTTTCCTAACTTCTGCCGTGCTTTGCGCGAAGTGACGTCATTTTTTCGAACGGCGACGCGCGTATCGTACTTCCGTATTCCCGGACGGCTTACGCAAACGACGTTAAATTTTGAATTTCGACGCGGGAACAACGGCCATACTTTAGACAGCAATACGCTTGCTGACTAAAGTTAGGGCACCAAAAACGACGACTAACTTTGCAACGGGAAACTAGACTAGCGGCGACGTAGCGAACGCGAAAAACCGTCGTGGATCGCCGTAACTGCTAATTTGCATACCCGACACGGGGTTTACGACGCAAACTCCCCCCAGCGGCGGCCGCGGTACTGCATCCTAAGATCCGACAGTGTAAAACAAATACACCTGTCGGATCTTAGGGATATCTATGCGTAACTGATTCTATGAATCAGTCGCATAGATAGAAACAGAGATACGACGGTGTATCAGGAGATACGTCGTCGTATCCCCTTTGTGAATCTGGCCCTAAAACGTTTGCGCAAACCAATCAATAAACGCTTACTGCGATTTTTTTTCAAAAAATATGTAGAAAAAAACGTATCGGCTTAAACTGAGGAAAAAAAATATGTATATTTTTGGGGGATATTTATTATAGCAAAAAGTAAAAAATATAGTTTTTTTTTCAAAATGTACAATTTTTTTTGTTTATAGGGCAAAAAATAAAAACCGCAGAGGTGATCAACTATCACCAAAAGAAAGCTCTATTTGTGGGGGGAAAAAGGATATACATTTTGTTTGGAAGCCACGTCGCAATTGTCAGTTAAAGCGACACAGTGCCGAATCGCAAAAAGTGCTCTGGTCTTTGGCCAGCCAAATGGTCCGGGGCTTAAGTGGTTAAAAACTGACCACACCAAGCAGGAGAGAACAGTGTGGTCAGTTCTCTAGCTATGCCGCTCTCCTCCAATGATAAGACTTGTCTTAAAAACACTTGTCCCCCTGCAGAGCCATTCACTGGGAAGCTCAATGTAATGTTGCTTCTCCTCCCCCAGCTATTATGCAGCTGAAAACAAAAAAAGGGAAAAACATATACTTATAATGTTTTTTTTTTTTTAATATATCTACACACAAATGTGTTGCCTTTGATTTCTATTTTAAACTGAATGGCTTGTTTTACAAGGTGATCATTTACAATCACTTTAACTGTTAAAATATTTTGACTGACCCTATTATTTGTTAGCCAATTACGATGCAACACCTATGGGGTATACTGTATTTCTAAAAGGACTCTGACGCATATTTGCCAGACTTTCACCACTTGTTTGCTCTGACCCATTTGAACTATTTATGAATCACATTTGCCACTATTTGCCAACATCTGTTCTTCAGTAGGAGAATGTGATTACTGCACTATTTGTCAATTTTTTAATTGGCAAATGAGTAACAAAGTGATTTTGAATATTTGCCAGGTTTAGATTGCAAATCTGTGATTTTAAAGTTTCGAATTGTGGCAATTTGATCATAGTTTCTCCTGTCTGTTTTCTTTTGTATTTGGCAGAACAAACACATCTCGTTATTGATCAAGACTGATTATCTTTTGCTGTTTAAGCTTTTAGCTGCAGATTAATTTAATGAGGTCCTTTCATGAAAGAGGTCATCTGATCTGACAATACCCCCGTTAATCTCAGACAGCCTCACATATTTTGTTCTTCATGTCTGATAGTAAAGCTGTGTAAAGATGTTTGATCTCTTGGCTTGCCATCCAGGAAATGTTTACCTTTTCACATCTAGGATCTAGTGCCAAAGATGGGTAGGAATCCTGTGTTGCTTGCATTGTGCAAGTTGATTATAGTTTTACACTTTGTTTGAATGACAAGGTCCAGCCTTTCACTGCATGCTGTTTTGGCTAGAGAAGGCCTACATTTTCCTGAGGCAGGAGTTGTTCCACAAATGTGACGAATGTTGAAGCCGGACTTTTACATATTGCAAGATGTCTTGTCGCCATTGTGCCATACAGTATATCACACTCACATTGCTCTCTCCTCACTTTACCATATTGAAGGAAGTTTACGTGGTATTACAGACAATTTGCACATAGGCTAATTAACCAGTATTTTCTAATGCATAGGATGCATTAAGATAAAAAAAACAGGAAGGTTTACAATCCCTTTAATACAATACAAGTATTTTCCGCTGCCACAGTAGATGGACTCATAGGGATTGATTTACTAAAGGCAAATATATTGTGCACTTTTTGAAGTGCAGTTGCTCCAGAACAGTGTCTGGCAGCCAGTGGAAAACAGGTACTTTTCTCCTGCCAGTAAATGGCAGTAAAGCCTCGTACACACGGCCGAGGAACTCGACGTGCCAAACACATCGAGTTCCTCGGCCAGTTCAGCACTGAAGCCGCCGAGGAGCTCGGCGGGATGAGTTCTCCCATAGAACAACGAGGAAATAGAGAACATGTTCTCTATTTCCTCGCCGAGCTCCTCGTCGGCTTCCTCGGCCGAAAGTGTACACACGACCAGTTTCCTTGGCAGAATTCAGCCAGAAACTCGGTCGGAAGCTGAATTCTGCCGAGGAAACTGGTCGTGTGTACGAGGCCTCAGGGTAAAAGTTTGCAAGTAAAAAATATGGCTGTGACGCTCCGCTCGGAACTGGGCAAATACGCAGCTCAGATCCTGAGCAAGCCAGGACTATCCAAATGCCTGCTACAGTGTGCTCGGGGTGGTACTGACGGAGACGGTGCCTAAGCATGTTGTGTTATGTCATGGTGCAAGGGAGCCAAGGGGAGTGCCCAGAGCCTCTGTGGGACGGGAGCAAGACAACCTGGGAGCGGGACTGTCAGTGCTGTTTGGACTGGAGGGGACTGAGAGCACCACCTGGCATGGAGAGAGAATGTCAGGATGGGTGTGTCAGTGATCTGTGCTGCTGCACACTGCTGTCAGTGTCACTGTCAGTGTCCATTTCATTTGTGTGCGTTGCCCATTCTAATTTCCTGTCCCTGAGCCACTTACTTACCATATTTGCCGGCATATAAGACGACCTTTTATACTTAAAAATTTGGCTCAAAAATCGGGGGTCGTCTTATACGTCGGATGCAGACTGCGGGCGTCCATTTTTTAAAAGCCGCTCCTCCTCCTCGTGCTGTTCCGTGATAGGCTCAGTGATCCGCCTATCATGGGCATCATCTCGTTCTCAGCCTCGGATGAGAGGACGTCCGTGATAGGCGAAACACTGAACACAGGCTTTGCTGGGAAACTGAGTGTTCCGCCTATCACGGAACAGCACGAGGAAGAGGCGCGGCTTTTAAAAAATGGAGGCCCGCAGTCTGACTCCCTCTGCCAGGCATAAAGGAATGAAGATCGGCGATGTGAGGTGAGGCAATGGCACAGTGAGGCAATGGCACAGTGAGGCAATGGCACAGTGAGGCAATGGCACGGTGAGGCAATGGCACAGTGAGGTGAGGCGAGGCAATGGCACAGTGAGGAAATGGCACAGCGAGGTGAGGCAATGGCACAGTGAGGTGAGACAATGGCACAGTGAGGTGAGGCAATGGCACAGTGAGGTGAGACAATGGCACAGTGAGGTGAGGCAATGGCACAGTGAGGTGAGGCAATGGCACAGTGAGGGGTCATCTTATACGGCGAGTATATCCCAAAACCAACATTTTAGCTGGAAAATTAGGGGGTCGTCTTATACGCCCAGTCGCCTTATACGCCGGCAAATACAGTACTATATTGAAAATAAAATAAGAAATATGCTTTTTGCCTTAATATCTATTGCTAATTGTATATTGTACTTTTTTGTATCCTAAATATAAAATTACAGTTGTAAGTGCAAATTTCAGTAGCTTTTGGAAATGACAGTAAAAACTTGGCTGTGCCAGTAGATTTTGGGTGTCGGGTCAGTAAATTTCAATCTGATAGGTTGGCAACACTGCGCCAGAACTCATTAAATAAGGTTAAGCCTTATTTTGCAAAGAATACACAATCACATGCATGGGAAAAAAATGCATTTTTGCTTGCAAATAATTGGATGATGGAAGCAACTGCTCTTGAAGAGTGCAACTGCATGATTTATTTCCCTTTAGTAAATAAATCCCCATAGTTTGAATGTGAACTGCTTACAGAAGTACATGCTAAGAGCTGTAGGCAGTGTGTGCAGGAGCATGACATTGGACCTTTGTACTTTGCGGGCCCCTGTTTTAAAAAATAATAAATGCACCTTTTTTTTTACCTACTCAAATATGTGCATTTATTATTTCTTATGTAAAAGGTGAACTTAGCCTTTCATGTGATTTCAAACTATCCATTAGTAATGGCTTTTGTCATGTTTAGCTGTCATTCAGTATATTGTAACCTTCATAATAACATAACTCCTAACCTTTTAGGATGAGAAAGATTGACACATTTAATGACAAGGAATGTAGGCAATGCACACATCTCTGCTACAACCTCACTTACATGGCTCATAAAGAAATAATGCAAAATGATTAGTTAGTATTTTTTCAACAGGACATTCCTATTATACTAGCTCTCCCTCAAACTAACAAACACAATGATATAATGTTTGCATTAACTGTTAAGTGAGTATAACACTTTTGGTTTTTGAAAAGTACATTGTTTATACACCTATAAACCAGACCAAAAAGAGGGACAACTGAAGAGAAAATGGGGCAGAGGGAGTTGGTTACCAAAGGGGGACATTAAGGTTCAGGTAGGACATATTATTTAAATGTCTCTCTTATATCAGCTAACCATCATACAGCTCCCATATGAAATCTACACAGAGGCGCATAGACAATTTTTTTTTGATGGAGCTCACCTTTGTGACCATGTCAATCGAATGCGAGTGAGTGAGCATGAACTGTGTGCCCTTGTAGTGAGTAGCTTGCTATGAGGACACACAAAGAAGAAGAGGAGCCAAGGTCGCCAGTGGGGCACCATAGAAGAGGAGGCTTGGGGCTGCTCTGTGCAAAACCATTGCATAGAGCAGGTGAGTATAACATGTTTATAATTTTAATAAAAAAACATTTTTTTGGGACCTGGGTTCTGCCCCAGGGGACATGTATCAGTGATTTTAATAATGCTTAAAGTGAAACAATAAAAGTTAAATATTCCTTTAAATTTCGTACCTGGTGGGTGTCTATAGTATGCCTGTAAAGAAGTGCATGTTTCCTGTGTTTATAACAGTCTCTGCACAAAATAAAAGAAAAAAAGAAAATCATTTAAAACTACTTGTGGCTATAATGAATTGTCGGGTCCCGGCAATACAGATAAAATTCATTGAAATTAATTGAAAAATAAAAAATAAAAATGTGGGGGTCCCCCCAAATTCCATTACCAGGCCCTTCAGGTCTGGTATGGATATTAAGGGGAACCCTGTGCCAAATTAAAAAATAAAAATTGTGTGGGGTTCCCCCCAAAAATCTCTACCAGTCCCTTATCCGAGCACGCAACCTGGCAGGCCGCAGGAAAAGAGGTGGATGAGAGAGCGCCCCACCTGAACCGTACCAGACCACATGCCCTCAACATTGGAAGAATGTCCCCATGTTGATGGGGACAGGGGCCTCATCCCCACAACCCATGCCCGGTGATTGTGGGGGTCTGAGGGTGGGGAGCTTATCAGAATCTGGAAGCCCCCTTTAACAAAGGGGACCCCCAGATCTCGGCAACCCCCCTATGTGAATTGGTAACGTGGTACATTGTACCCCTACCATTTCACAAAAAAAGTATCAAAATGTTAAAAAAACACACACACCAAGTTGGTACAAGTCCTTTAATAAAAAATAAAAATAAAACTCCAGCGCTGTAATCCTTCTACGATCCCAGTCCTGGACCCGCCACTACAAACTATACTGCCTCCACCGGAGGCTCCCGGCCAAATGACGCGCTAGATGTCTGACAAATGTTTTATTATCCGAGGCCGGAGTGACCCCACCCCCTCTTACGCATCACAGGAAACCCCCGTTACATCAGAGGGGGCGGGGTCACCAAAATTTAGTCATTTTTGGGGGTGTTTCCATTGTCCTGGTGCACTAGCATCACTCATAGAGCTCCTAGGACATAAAGCATAGGAATAAATCCATCTATGCTCTAAGATTTATTGTGAGCACAGCAATAACAGTGGCACATTTTTGCTGAAGGCCTTACATGAGCAGAGGTTGGCACATAACTAGCAAAAAATCAAGGGGGCCCCAGACCTCTGATCTCAGAGTCAGAGGCTATTGCAAATCAATTTCATAGATACTATGCCAACCTCTACAACTTTCTGCCTCAACACAAACCTGCTTTTCTATCAGGTAGTAGAGATGATATCATACAAACATTTAGGCAATAGTGACTTACCTGAACTTACAGAAACTGTCATTCAGTCTATGAACAAACCTTTTATGCTGACTGAGTTTCAACAAGCTCTCAGCCACATGAAATCAGGTAAAAGCCCAGGGCCCGAAGGCCTTACTACTTTGTATTACAAAACTTTCTCAAACCATCAAGACCCTGATGCCGCGTACACACAATGATTTTTCGGCATGAAAAAAAAACAACGTTTTTAAAAACGTAATTTAAAATGATCGTGTGTGGGCTTCACATCATTTTTCGGCTTCTGAAAAACAACAAAATAAAAATTCGAACATGCTGCATTTTTTCACGTTGTTTTTAAAAATGTAGTTTTTCGGGTTGTAAAAAATGATCGTGTGTGGGCTAAAATGACGTTTTAAACCTGCGCATGCTCAGAAGCAAGTTATGAGACATTCAGGTAAAACTACCATTCATAATGGAGTAAGCACATTCATCACTCTGTAACAGACAAAAAAGCGCAAATCGTCTTTTACTAACAAGGAATCAGCTAAAAGCAGCCCAAAGGCAAATAGAACTTCCCCTTTAGAGTGCCGTTGTACGTGTTGTACGTCACCGCGCTTTGTTCATCATTTTTCAAAAACGATGGTGTGTGGGCAACATCGTTTTTAATGATGAAGTTGGAAAAATTTCGTTTTTTGGACATGCTGAAAAACAAAGTTTTTTTTCATGCCGAAAAACGATCGTGTGTATGCGGCATTATTTTCAGGGATGTGCATTTAACTCTGTTACAAACAAGGGTCAAATATCTCAACACCTCCTGTAAATGAATGTAACAGCAAATCCTTAGGAAGGAAAGGATTCCACAGCCTGCTTAAGTTATTGGCCCATCTCCTTGCTGAACGCAGAACACATCTCCTGTATTTGGTACATTTGGACCAGGCAGGTTTTTTCCTGTGAAAGGAAGCCTGGGATAATACCATTAAACCTTGAACCTGGTTCATAAGTCGAGGAACTTTTCCTGTCAGCTGTCACAGAGAAGATTAGGCTGCAGCTACTATCTCTCTCTCTCTCTCTCTGTCTGTCTCCATTAGTAAGATTTCCCTTCACTCCCTGTCCAGGTAAAGTGCCTTAGACAGGACAGGAAGAGAACATACATTTTGTACACAGAAAAGATTTAAAATGTGAAAACCTCCTAAAAGGGAATATAGTGGGTAATTCATCGAAACTGGAGCAGCTGTGGATGGCAATCAGCTTCTATCGTATATTTTCAAAGCTTAACTGAACAAGCTGAAGATATAAGCTGATTGGTTGCTATGCACAGTTGCTCCACATTCTGGCTCCTCCAATGTTGATGAACCCCCCCCCCCCCCACAGTCACCATTTAAATACAAACAAATGTTCTACATTTTTTCCTCCAAATTTACAAAATACACTAAAATCTTCATAACTGGAAATACAAAAGTACATATTGTTTTGAGGCACATATATCAAATGGCAGAATTCTTCTCTAAAACTGTGCATTTTGGTCAAAGATGTTATTTATTTAGACAATTATGGAAATTAGAGTGCCTATTAGTCTATGTCAAGTAGATATAAAGCCTACCTGGACATTTCCATTATTAAAAAAGTAATGTTTGCCCTTTTGTCATGTTTTTTTTTTTTTCATCTCAGTGCTCCTTATCTTCTACATCCGTTGTGCAGACATTTCGGTATTGATTTACTAAAACTAGAGAGTGCAAAATCTGGTGCAGCTGTGCATGGTAGCCAATAAGCATCTAACTTCAGCTTGGTCAAGTAAGCTTTGACAAAAAAAAAAAACTCTGGAAACTGATTGGTTTTTATGCAGAGCTGCACTAGATTTTGCACTCTCCAGTTCTAGTAAACCAACTCCTTCCTGTCTCTAAGCAGTCACTTCATTATTAGTTGCATGTCATTACTCTGGACCAGCTTTATGATGTTACACGCTGAGTGTCAGCACAGCAGTTTATAGCCTGAGCTGGAAGTGCATGTGACAAGGTGACAACACAAGAGCACAGTTGGAAGACAGGGAACATAATGCTTTAGAACCATTTTTAGGCAATCCCTGTTATGGGGTTCCAGTGTTCTGGAACCCCATAACAGGTTTGCCTAAAAATGGTTCTAAAGCATTATGTTTTTTTACCCAAATGCATTTTATGCATTAAGGTAAAGAAAACCTTCTGTTGCAGGAGATTCCCCCTCCCCTATACTTACTTGAGCCCAAATCTTGATCCAGCGTTGTGCACAAGAGCAGCGTCTTTCCTGTCTCTCTCCCTTCTCACTGGGTAGATTGATAGGAATGGAAGCCAATGGTTTCCACTACTATGAATCAAATCCTATGACAAGGGTGCCGGGGAGTGTCTATAGATGCAGGCAGCAGGGCTCAAGAGTGAGCTTGAATGATTGCCCCCATGGCTTTCTATAGCAGGCAGTTACTAAAATTGTGGAGGAGCCAGGAGCACAAAGCAGGTAAGTATGACTTTGAATAAGCAAATCAAATCAAGTGCAGCATTTTGTGACATATAAAAACAATAATACAAATTAAGAAAGTGTCAAAACTATGCAATACATCCTAGTCACATTAACCTCCCTGGCGGTATGATTCTTTCAGAAAAAACATGCTGAAAGCGGTACCATTATTTGCAAGGAAATTTGGCGTTTTATACTGTAGGCCTGTAATTTTTAGAAATAACTCACTTAAATCTGACCAAACAAGATTCTAATAGGCATCCCAGGTATGACATTTTTTTAAAAACAAAATTATAAATTATAATATAATAAATAATTATAAATAATTATAACAAATAATAATATAATTATAATAAAAAATATTCAATAATGTAATCAAATCAAAATCACTGAAATTTGCTCAGTTGCAGAATTGTCGCTGTCATTTTTTTTTTTTTTTATGACGAATTTCCCCACAAATCGCTGTCGCACAATTCTGCAAGTGATTATAATTTATTATCGCTGTTTTTTAGCTGATCTAAGACTATTTTTTACATAAAGGGACACTTTTGGTTGCTATGGACAATCTACAGTTTGCAGGGAGAAAGAAATGTTTTTATTATATAAAATAACATGCAGGACACTGGGGAGACCACTAGGGACAAGGGGGGGGGTGTTTTTTTTTACATACAGTACTGTAATCTGTAAGATTCCAGTATACTGTATGTAATGTGTTTGTTTACTTTTTTTAATTTGGCGCCGTTCTCCGTCCCCGTGCGTCGTAACGTCGCAGGGAACGGAGATCGGCGGCACAGGAGGACGCTGTGTGAATCGAGCGAGGTCCCGCTCGCTCACACAGCGCGGTGGCATCGCTGGATCCAGGGACAAGGTAAGTAAACAGTGCCTGTGGATCTAGCGAGGCAAGCCCGAGTCTGACTCGGGGTTACCGCTCGCATCATGAAAATCTAACCCCGAGTCAGACTCGGGAATACCGCCAGGCAGGTTAACCACTTGACCACTGGGCACTTAAACCCCTTTCCTAACCAGACCAATTTTCAGCTTTCGGTGCTCTCACATTTTGAATGACAATTACTCCCACATGCAACACTGTACCCATATGACATTTTTGTCTTTTTTTTCGCACAAATAGAACTTTCTTTTGGTGGTATTTAATCACTGCTGTTTTTTTTTTTATTTTTTTTGCGCTATACAAGAAAACAATACATACAATTCTGTAAAAAAATGAATTTGTCTTTGTTTTTGTTACAAAGATTTGCAAATTAGTAATTTGTCTTTATACATTTCGGCCCAAATGTATACTGCTACATATTTTTGGTAAAAATAACCTAAATCTGTGTACATTATTTGGTCTTTGTGAAAGTTATAGAGTCCACAAGCTATGATGCCAATCTTTGAAAATTGATCACACCCGAAGTACTGACGGCCTTTTCTTTACTAATTTCTTGAGACCCTAACATGCCAGGAAAGTACAAATACCCCCCAAATGACCCCCTTTTGGAAAGTAGACATTCCAATTTATTTAGAAAGTGGCATGGTGAGTTTTTTGAAGTTGTAATTTTGTCTCACAATTCTTTGCAAAATCAAGATTTTTTTTCTTTTTTTATTGTGAGACTTTTACACAGCGTGACCACATACAAAGGCCCAACATACAGGGAGCACCTTCAGGTGTTCTGGAGCATAAATTACACATCTAATTTCCTAACTACCTCTTACACATTGTCCATTGTCCTGGAGCACCAGGACAATGGAAACACCCCAAAAATGACCCCATTTTGGAAAGAAAACACCCCAATGTATAATCTATGAGGCATAATGAATCTTTTGAACATGTCATTTTTTTCTACAATTTTTGGGAAAATGTGGAAAGTAAATGAAAACGCATTTTCTTTAACACAAAGTTTTCAATTTGTACAATATTTCTAATGCCGCGTACACACCATCACTTTATGTGATGTAAAAAAATGACGTTTTTAAAAACGTCACTTTAATTGACCGTGTGTGGGGGAAAACGTCGTTTTATGTCTTGTAAAAAACGACCAAAAAAAATTGAAGCATGCTTCAATTTTATGTGTCGTTTTTCAAAAGTGCACTTTTTACTTCACAGAAATTGACCGTGTGTAGCAAAAAACGTCGTTTTCTAAGACGTTTTTTCATCCACGCATGCCCAGAAGCTACTTATGAAGCAAGCTTCAATGGAAAAACGTGGTGGAACGTAACCTCACTTTGCTAGAACATTGTGAGAAAAACGATGGTGTGTAGGCAACTTCGTCTTTGAAAATTGAAGTTTCAAAAACGTCATTTTTTACTTCACAGAAAGTGTCGTTTTTTTTCATCACATAAAGTGATGGTGTGTACGCGGCATAACACATAGCATGTACATACCAAAAATGACACCCCAAAATAGATTCTCCTACTTCTCCTCAGTACGGCAATACCACATGTGTGAGACTTTTCCACAGCCTGTCCACATACAGAGGCCGAGTACGGCTGGGTATGGCTGGGTATGGCTGGATATGGCTCAGTATAGCTGGGTATCACTGAGTATGGCTGAGCATGACTGGGTACGGCTATAGCTGAGTATTGCTGAGTACGGCAGATTATGGCTGGGTACGGCAGAGTATGGCTGGGTACAGCTGAGTATGGCTGGGTACGGCAGATTATGGCTGGGTATGGCAGAGTATGGCTGGGTACGGCTGAGTATGGCTGGGTACAGCTGAGTATGGCTGGGTACGGCTGAGTATGGCTGGGTACGGCTGAGTATGGCTGGGTACGGCTGAGTATGGCTGGGTACGGCAGAGTATGGCTGGGTACAGCTGAGTATGACTAGGTACGGCAGATTATGGCTGGGTATGGCTGAGTATGGCTGGGTACGGCTGAGTTCAGCTGGGTACGGCTGAGTTCAGCTGGGTACAGCTGAGTATGGCTGGGTACGGCTGAGTATGGCTGGTTACGGTTGAGTATAGCTGGTTATGGCTGAGTATGGCTGGGTACGGCTGAGTATGGCTGGGTACGGCTAAGTATGGCTAGGTACGGCTAAGTATGGCTGGGGGTGAATGGGATAGCTGAGCATGGATGGATGGATGAGTATTGCTGAGTATGGATGGCTGAGCATGGATGTGTGGATAAGTATGACAGAGGGATTGCTGAGCATGGATGGATGAGTATGAATGGTGGGATGGATGAGTGTGGATGGCAGGATGGCTGAGTGTGGATGGCTGAGCGTGGATGGCGGGATGGCTGAGTGTGGATGCTGGGATGGCTGAGCGGGGATGGCGGGAAGGATGAGCGTGACTGGTGGGATGGCTGAGCGTGGATGGTGGGATGGCTGAGCGTGGATGGTGGGATGGCTGAGCGTAGATTGTGGGATGGCTGAACGTGGCTGGTGGGATGGATGAGCGTGGATGGTGGGATGGCTGAGCATGGATGCTGGGATGGCTGAGTGTGGATGGCTTATGCAGAGGGATGGCTGGATGAGTGCTGGATTTGTCACTGAGCAGTGCTACATATCCAGCCCACAGCGCTGCTGCATCCAACCTCTCCCCTCTCCGCTCACACTGTATGGAGAGGGGAGAGAGAAACCGGACATGACGCCAGTTTGTTTACATGTGATCGATCCATCTTTTGACGGAGCAATAACGTGATAAACAGGCGATATCAGTGGCCATTTACCGTGATGCGCATGGTCCTCTGCAGATACTCCCGTATGCGTGCTCCAGGGTGTGCGTGGGAGCGCGTTTCTGGGAGGACGTCAATGTATACCCTCCCAGAATTATCAAGCTGCATTGTAAAGCCCCATACACACTATCAGTTTTCCTGATGGTTTTCTCTACAGGTTTACCAAAACCATCTAATATGAGGTCAAACCTTAAGCGTTTCAATTTGAATACAATCAGGCAGGTCCTTGTACTACATGGTTTTGGTAAACCTGAAGAGAAAACCATCAGGAAAACTGATAGTGTATATGGGGCTTTACCGTCATTCGACTATAGTGCGGTCGGCAAGTGATTAATGTGATTCAATTCTTGACACAAAACAAGTGTCCAGCACATGTCAAAACTTCTGTACAGTATTTAAACTCTGATCCACTCTGCACTCACCAGAGATATAAAAAAATAAACAGCAAAATGACACCCAGTACACTCCACCAGGTGTTATAAACAGGGTAACCACAAGTGAGCCTCCACCAACATATGCACTCACCAAAGGTAAAGCAAATTAAAGCCTCAATGTAATCCTTTAAACAGCATTCTTTTCCCACTTCCTCTTGATTATCATAAGAGGGTATCATCACAGGGAACAACAAGCTGCATATGAAAAAAGCTCGATAAATTAGGTGTGTTGCGCTGATAATAACTTATTTCTACGTACAAAATTACATAAGAAGAGAGACCCCCTTGTAAACCTTAATACAAAAGGGATCACAAGTGCAAAAAATAGACAATATAATAAATCATCCAGTGAAGTGCCAGTGAAGTGCTAGGAATAAATCCCTATTAAGACCAGCATGCAATCTTCATGGGCAACTGCAGCAAGTCAGTACAACCTCTGTCACATGGAAAAAATAGACACACCACAGTCCAATATTCATGGGATAGTTCCAAGTTTACAGACTTTTCTCCTATGTAACTTTTCACTTCAGGACAGTGCCGCTCATGCAAAAAAGAGAAAAACACAGATATGGTGCAAATAACGTATGAATAAGGAAGAAAACCAATGCAATACAGCGATTGCACTCACGGAAGCCTCGATCACATTAGGCTCTGCTGTAAAGTAGTACGAACGCCGCTCAGTGCTTAGACGATCTCCTCAGGTGGATGGTCGCGTCACTCGGCTCCTCCCCCACGCGTATCGTCACTAGACACGCGACTTATTCATGGAATAAAAGCTCACCACCGAGAGCCCAAAAGGTGCTTATATGGTGTAGTATATACTTAAAAATTGGGTACATGCATGAGGTTGCTATAGCATTAAAAAAAAATGTAAAAACAGGCTGGCCAAACTTAGAGCAATGGCTGCCGCTCCCAACATGCAGACGCAAAGGCAATGAGGCCCCACGACGCCTTCCGATGAAAAAAGTCAGATGGACTTTTTTCATCGAAAATTCCGATGGTGTGTGGGCCCCATCTGACTTTTTTCCATCAGTGTTTAGAAATTACACGCATGTTTCCAGAATTAGTTATGCTTGCAATCCAAGGTTTTACTATATATATATATACATACACACACACACACTATAGTTATAGTTATAGTTATAGTATATATGCGTTGCGTACACATTATGGCATTATATTTTAGCTTGTCAGGCATCACTGCATCAAGTTTACCTTGTTATGCTAAAATAACGAATAATTCTTTCTGCATTTTACTCTTTTAAGCAAATAGAAAATAGGACTGCTTCTGTAAATTATGCTTCCACAGTTTTGGAAATAATAGTCAAAGTCTGAACATAAAAAAAAAAAAATTACATTTTAGTTTAGTCCTGCTTGTAAATTGTATTTCATTCCATCTAGACCCCAAACTTTACCCGTGAGTCTTTGACAGTTAAAATTGTTCCCAACAGACCAATTTACGGTTTTAGAGAGCAGACAAAATTTTGTTCTGGCTATTTGATGAACTCCCATTCTAGTATTATAATTGTAATAGAAAGAAATTGAAAATACAAATATGAAATCAAAAAGTACAGAAAACAACAAATAGATTTACCTTAAAGGGTAATTTCAATTGTTGTCATTTTTTTAAAGGAGAAGTATGGCCAAAGCTTTTTGGCCATACTTCTATGTATCATAATTTGTTCTATACTCCTGTGACCTGTTTTTAGCCGACGGTGGTGTCTTGGCAAAGACCATACAGTGGTTTAACAGGACAGGTTCCACTCAGAACAGGCCTTGCCATGGTCGACCAAAAAAAGTTGAGTGCACATGCTCAACGTCATATCCAAAGGTTGTCTTTGGGAAAAAGATAGCCTGTCAGTGCTCAGACCATACGCCACACACTGCATCAAATTGGTCTGCATGGCTGTCGTTCCAGAAGGAAGCCTCTTCTGAAGATAATGCACACAAAAGCCTGTAAACAGTTTGCTGAAGACAAGCAGACTAAGGGCATGAGTTACTGGAACCATGTCCTGTGTCTGATGAGATAAAATGATTTGGTTCAGATGGTGTCAAGCACGTGTGGCAGCAACGAAGACAAGTGTTTCTTGCCTACAATCAAGCATGGTGGTGGTGGTGTCATGGTCTGGGGCTGCATAAGTGCTGCCAATACTGGGGAGATACAGTTCATTGAGGGAACCATGAATGGCAACATGTACTGTGACATACTGAAGCAGAGCATGAACCCCTCCCTTCGGAGACTGGGCCATGGGTCAGTATTTCAACATAACGACCCCAAACACACCTCCAAGGTGACCACAGCCTTGCTAAAGAAGCTGATGGTAAAGGTGATGGACTGGCCAAGCATGTCTCCAGACCTACACACTATTAAGCATCTGTGGGACATCCTCAAATGTAAGGTGGAGAAGCGCAAGGTCTCTAACATCCATTAGCTCTATGATGTCGTGATGGAGGAGTGAAATAGGACTCCAGTGGCAACCTGTGAAGCTCTGGTGAACTCCATGCCCAAGAGGGTTAAGAGAGTGCTGGAAAGTAATAGTGGCCACACAAAATATTGACACTTTGGGCCCAATTTGGACATTTTCACCTAGGGGTGTACTCACTTTTGTTGCAAGCGGTTTAGACATTAAAGGCTGTGGGTTGAGTTATTTTGAGGGGGACAGCAAATTTACATTTGCAAATTTATAATTTTATAGGTTATACAAGCTGTACAGTCACTACTTTACATTGTAGCAAAGTATAATTTCTTCAGTGTTGTCAAATGAAAAGATATAATAAAATATTTACAAAAATGTGAGGGGTATACTCACTTTTGTGAGATACTGTATATACACACATTGGAGCAGACATATTTTTCTTCTGCTGTCTTATTCTAAAAATAAAAAAGGTTTGACTTTAGATCTTCTCTAACCAGACCAGGGCTTGGATCTGATATAGGGGTGCAGTAACAAAAAGACAGAGGGGCATACTGTCAAAATTGTGAGTCACTGACAGATGTAACAGGTAGTGCAGAGGAGGTGCAAGAGTGTTCCCCATTATATTACAAAACATCATCAGGGTCCCCATTATAGTCACCCCTTACATTAGGTGCCCCTCCTTGCATCAATTGTCTCCACCAGAGTCCCCCCTTAGGCGAGGTTCACATTTGTGCATTGAGGACACACACACAAAATTACACCGCCTTTTTGCAGATGTGTGGGGGTGCCATTAATGTTTAATGGCACCCCCCACGCATCTTACTAAAATGCACACCAAAAACTCAAAACACATGGTAAGAAAGCACCATGCATTCTGCAATTTTTCAAAGAGGCCATGTGATTCTTTAAAAATTAATGGGCTGCTGTAAATTCAATGCAAGGAAAAAAGTAAAAACTTACCTCAATTGTCCTCATCAGAGTCCCTACTTGTCCCATCGGAATCCTCCTTGACATCAATTGTCCCCACCATACTGGCTCATCATCAGTGGATGATGGACTCTGAGGCCTCGTACACACAACTGAGAAACTCGTCGTAAATGAAACATAGTTTTCCTCGACGAGTTCCTTGTCAGGCTTGTGGAGAAACTTGACAAGCTTTCTTTGCGTACACACTGTCAAGACAAAATCTCCTCGTTCTCAAACGCGGTGACGTACAACACATACAACGGCAGGGGAAGTTCGATTCCACTGGCACAACCCTTGGGGCTGCTTTTGCTAATCTCATGTTACTGCGTGTTAAGTAAAAGTTTGGTGAGAGACTTTTTAGACTGTTACACCATTACAAACGCTACTTTTACCGAAGGTGCGCTCCCGTCTCATACTTTATTCTGAGCATGCACGGGTCTCTTAGCATACACACGAACGTGTTTCTCTTCAAGGAACACGACAAGGAAATTGAGACTCCCGTCGAGGAAAAAGAGAACGTGTTCCTCGACAGTTTCCTCTGCAAAAAAGCTCTGCCACCAAGTTTCTTGATGGATTCTGTCGAGGAAAACGGTTGTGTGTACGAGGCCTCAGACCTGGAGAGGCTCATCCCATCCCAGTATCCTCCTACATCCAAGCCTAAGCCAGACACAATTAACTTTTTGATTTTTATTGTAATTGTCATGCTTTTAATGAAAACGTGTACTATGCATTTGTAGCAAAACAAAGCTAACTTCCTCTCAAAGGGTAGTAGAATAATAGAGCAGTACTGTAATGCCTTCTTCAATCAAGTTCTTGCACACCTGTTACTCTTTTGTCCTATGGACAGAAAGGGCATTAACATCTGAAACGATTTTCCTTGTTGCAATAACAATATAGGTGTATTCAGCTAAGCATAAGACATATGGCCTGTCAGTATTATCGAGTAATTACAGAATGAGAAAGACTGTATATCACACTAAACGCTACATCCTGTAAACCTGGCCTGTCAGAGAAACCTGCAAATTGGCTGAAAGGTTTTATTATTTATTATTTTGTTCCAGTCTGTTATATTATCATACATTTGTTTCTCAGCACTACCTGCTCTTTATCACAAACTAATTTGAAGTGTACAGCTGAACTCCAGGCAAGTATCAAAGACACAAAAAGATGCAGCTTTGTATTTATATACTGTATATATTAATTAAGTGTAACTAAAGGAAAGACTACTTTTTTTTTTTCATTTTGGATAGAGTATAGGAAGGGTTATAATCCTGTTTTTATTTTTTATTTTTATTGCCATTTCCCAGGGAGATTTCCCTTCAGTTCCTGTCCCATTGCCAAAACAGAAATGGCAGGAAAAGTGAGGGAATCCTGGGGTGTTACCTAGGTCACCAGAACTAGAGTCCCCATTGAAAGACTTTCCCTCCATTAGTGTTTTCCGGTGTCAACCTAAACTTTGGGATTTTCTTTTACTTTCAATAATGAATGATAATGGTAAACATGACAAATAGAAAGGGGGAATCTCCCTAAAGTGGTACAAACATCGATAAAAAACTGTTGTTCTAATCCTTCTCCAGTCTATCCAACCCCCCCCCCCCCCCCCAAAAAAAAAAAAAAAAAAAAGGTTGCCATCAGTTATTCTTCAAGCCTGTCAGCTAGTAATAAAAAGTGTAATAGCTAAAGCATTATATGTGCAATTCCTAGATTTATCTGAAGGTAGTCATAGTTACATAATTAAGTGAAAACAGACCCAATCCATTGCGTGAAACTTTCTTAAGCCTTAGTGCAAAGTAGACAAAGTTTAAAAAGAGGTTTTACTTTGTTGTTGTTTTTTCACTAAGAGCCGGTTCACACAGGGGCGACACGACTCTGGCCCCAACTTTGCGAGGCGACCTGAAAACGACCTGAGCGCGCACCACAGCATGACAATGGGCGACATACAAGGCAACTTCAAGTCGCCTCCAGGACAGGAGGCTTTCCAGTAGCCAATCAAATAAGAATCAGCTCTGTGGGAGGGAGGGAGGGGGAGGGAGGGGTTTGCCTGAGAAATGTATGTTCTCTTCCTGTATTGTTGCTTCTGTTAAGACACTGATCCGACTTTTGAGGCGACTTCCATTGAAATCAATGGGTACAAGTTACCTACAAGTCGCCTAGAAGTCGGATTGAAGTAGTACAGGAACCTTTTCTGAAGTCGGAGCGACTTCAGTAGTGTACATTAAGACGACTCCATTCACTTCAATTGCTTTTCTCAACAGCGTGACTTGGGTCGGATCCCAAGTCGCCCCTGTGTGAACCGGCTCTAACAGGAAAAAGAAAAAAATTCTCGAAGTATTCCTGGATACAAATTATAATAATATACAGTATATTTAAACAACTATTAAAACTTACAAATACCTTTTAGAAGCAATCTCAGAAGCAATGTCATTACAGGGTCAAAATTAAAGTGATACTAATGCCTTGTACACATGATCAGAATTTCCGATGAAAAAAGTCGGACGGAATTTTTTCATCGGATATTCTGACTGTGTGTGTGCCCCATTGGATTTTTTCCATCGAAAATTCCGACAGACTTAGAAAGAGAACATGTTCTCTTTTTTTCCGATGAATTTTTTTTTATTGTAAATTCAGATCGTCTGTGGAACTCCGACAGAGAAAAAAACACAAATGCTCAGAATCAAGTCGACGCATTCTCGGAAGCATTGAACTTCTTTTTTCTCAGCTCGTCATAGTGTTGTACGTCACCGCGTTTTGGACGGTCAGAATTTGGTGTGACAGTGTGTATGCAAGACAGCTTGAATGGAATTCTGTCAGAAAAATCCATCTGAGTTTATCCCAACGGAAATTCCGATTGTGTGTATGGGGTATAAGGATGGGGCATAAGGACTTGTGTTGTTTTACCTAAAATAAAACAAGATGTTTATACTCACTTGCCCTATGGAATGGAATTGCACAGAGTGGCTTTGAACCTCCTCTTCTTGAGATCCCTGCCGGCACTGTCCTTTCATCCTCTTCAAATTGCTTCATAACATATAGCTTGCAGTCATGTGAGTGCACCTCAAGCTGGTCTGTGTGCGTTCACAGACACACACAGAGCGGCTCTGCCCCACCCCTGCTCCCTCCTTCCAGGAAGTGATTGAGAGCAGCACAAGCTAATTGTTCCCACTGCTATCTCTGTGAGAGCCAGGAGAAATAACCAGCACTACTGTAGATGGAAAAAATGCTGGATCGATACAGGACTAATATAGGAGGTAAATATTTAGGGACCGGTGACCCCAACTAGTGGCAGGTTGTTACCTTAATGCAGGTAATGCATTAAGGCTAAAAATCTTTCAGCTTTGGAATCACTTTAGGACACAGCCATCACAAAAGGATACAGCCATCACAGAATCACGCTGCTATGCAGCCTCTCAGTTTGAGGGATGTACAGGTACATCCATTCAGAACTGGAAAGCTCAGTGAGAGCTCTCTGTGTAACTGAAGATGTTAGTGTTTAGTTACACAGAGATCACACAGACTGCAGCCATCCCCACACAGTACACCAAGCACGAAGTGTCCCATGAACATCTGTACCAGTGTACCAGTGTCCCATGAACATCTGTACCAGTGTTTCAATGCACAAAAACATCTGCAATAGTGTTCCATTATAACATCAACATCTGCCAGTGTCTGCAGATTGGAGATTAACATATGTCACAGTGTACAAGGTCACGGAAACATGTGCCAGTGTACAAGTGCACAAACACATTTACCACCAATAATTACATTTGAAGCACACCCATCCCCCATGCTCAAGTGCAAGGGCGAACACACGTTGGTCCTGTATGCATATGTAAACGCCAATCACAGCACACATGTAAGGTATCGCTGCAAACATCAGAGCAAGAGCAATAATTCTTGCACCAGACATCCTGTGTAACTTTAAACTGGTAACCAATAAAGGCTTATAAAGCATTGCCTATGGAGAATTTTGTGAGAAAATTACTCAGAACCCCCAAACATTATATATGTTTTTTTAGCAGAGATTTTAGGGAATAAAATGGCGATAGTTTCATGGTATTCATGGAATTTCATGGAATTTTTCAAATGCTTATTTTTTGGGGGGAAAAAACAGTAAAGTTAGCCCAATTTTTTTGTATAATGTGAAAGATGATGTTACACCGAGTAAATAGATACCTAGCATATATAGATTCCTTTGCGCACTCTCGTGGAATGGCGCCAAATTTTGGTACTTAATAATCTGACTGGGGACCATCTGGTCACCAGAAATCTCTATGATCAACTTCCGGCAGCGACCAATTTGTTCCCCGGCTCGCCGATCATACGGAGAAGCACTGGAGGGTGGTAGGGGGGTGCCTATAAGTATGATCAAGTGGCTGAACTGTCACTGTATATTGTTCACAAGGTGCACAGAATCGCAGATCGAAAAAGATAATATCTGAATGATGACTGTAGCTGCAGACATCATTCAGCTATCCCCACTCAAAGTCCTGGACGTCATATGATGTCCTTGGACTGGAAATGGTTAAATACCAAAGGTTGGCTTCATTTTACAAGTGTTTGCAATTTTAAAGCATGACATGTTTGATATCTATTTACTCGGTGCAACACCATATTTTATATTTTACCAAAAATGTGGGTATTATATTGTCTTTAATGAATTTCAATGCACACAAAGTGTATTTATGCATTAGTTTGTAAAATAGCATTCCAAAAACATCTTTGCACATGCCATGTGACATAAAAATTTGCAAAACCCACCAGTTTATTTTCTAGGATCTCTGCTACATAAATATATAGGGCCAGATCCACAAACGAATTACTCCGGCGTATCTATGGATACGCCTCGTAGTTTTTAAAATGCCCTGTCGTATTTTTGTTTTGTATCCACAAAACAAGATACGACTGAAACTGGGCTCGATCCGACTGGCGAACGTCTTAGTACGCCGTCGGATCATAGGTGCATATTTACGCTGGCCGCTAGGTGGCGTTTCCATCGAATTCCGCGTTGAGTATGCAAATTAGCTAGATACGGCGATCCACGAACGTTTGTCCGGCTGGCGCATTTTTTTACGTAGTTTCCGTAAGGCTTTTTTCAGCGTATAGTTACCCCTGCTATATGAGGTGTTCCCGCGTCGAATTTTGAAAATGTTACGTCGTTTGCGTAAGTCGTTCATGAATAGGGCTTTGCGTAGAATGACGTCAACGCCGTAAGAATTGGCTTGTTGTGGGTTAATTTCGAGCATGCGCACTGGGATACCCCCACGGACGGCGCATGCGCCGTTAAACAAAAACGTAATTTACATCGGGTCAAGACGTATTAACATAAAACACGCCCCCATCACATACATTTGAATTGCACGCCCTTACGCCGGGAGATTTACACTACGCCGCCGTAACTTACGGCACAAATTCTTTCAGGATACCAAAGATACGCTGTAAGTTACGGCGGCGTAGTGTATCAGAGATATGCTACGCCGGACGGAAGAATGTGCCGCGCTACGTGGATCTGTCCCATACTGTTTGGAGGTTCTAAAAAAAATTCTAGCAAACATACTGATTTTTACTTGTTAGGCTGCATTCACACCTTGGCGTATTTACGCCCAACGCCCGACGCTCGTGCCGCTGGAGGGGCGATTTTACATTGTTGTCTATGAGATGGTTCACATCTCACGCCTGCCGCCTGCCGCCTGAAAACAAGTCCCGGACCCTTTTTTTCAGGCGGCTTTCGCGTTCGGCATAGACAACAATGTGTTGTAAAAAAAAAAAGTTAAAACGACCCGTTTTGTCGTGGCAAATCGCGGTACAATACGCCGCAATTTGTCGCGGCAAAATACGCCGCGTTATAGTGTGAATGCAGCCTAAACAAAAAGTGTCAGAAGAAGGGCCTGTTCTTAAAGTGGATAATGCCTGAACATACTCCTTAGATTTTGGGCCTCTCTATGTGGCTACACTGTAAAAAAGTCTCACACATGTGGTATCGCCATATTCAGGAGGAGTAGCAGAATGTGAATTTTTAACATAGAAATGTAGCATTATACATTTTAGTCAAAATGTATAAAGAAAAACTACTTGGTTTCTGTTACAAACTTTTGCAAATAAGAAAAACACATTATTTCAACATTTTCTTGCTTTTTTAATTTATAGTGCAAACATGTTAAAACCCAGTGGTGAATAAATAAAGCCAAAAGAAAGCTCTTTTTGTATGAAAAAATTATAACAATTTAATATAGGTACAGGGTTGCATGACTGAGTAATTATCATTCTAAACATGACAGCATAGCACTGAAAGCTGAAAATTGGCCTGGGCAGGAAGGGGTGAAAGTGCCCAGTATTGAGGTGGTTTAATGAAAACCAATTTAAGTGAAATGCTGGTGAATTCCTTCACCAAAAAATCTTCACTATGCAATGCTTGAGTTTGTGAGAGAAATCACAGCATGGAGAGCAGGTATTTACACCACTTAATAATGCCAGATACCTGCAGCTGCTGGGAATCAGCAACATGGAAGATTTTTACAACATGGGTCACTGGAAAGGCAAGTGTGACTCCCAAAGTGGAATGGGGCATGAGTTTAGATATACCTACACACTACTTATCACTAGTAAATACCCAACACCGCCCCCCTTTCTTTAATAACGACACCGAAAATTGTGTTGGGGTTAAATGGCTGGTCCGGCCTTTTATTAAACCAAACAAAAATTTCCTTCTACGATTTCAGACTGCAAGTGACGCCCCCTCACTCCTCCCCTGAACTACTACTTCTACTGCTTCTCCCATTGCCCAGTCTGCTCGTCCAATCAGAGACATGACCTTTTTTATACCCAAAACCTCATTTTAACCCACTATGGCTTGGTTTTACTTCCACCGTGTCATGTATATCCTTACCTTATCCTGTACCCTATATCCTATTACCCTATCTCCCATGCCCTTGTTCCCATGTTCCCAGTTCTGCTCATGCCCTGTTTATGTCAGCTGTCCTGCATTTGTATATACGTATATAGTTAGGTTGTTGGCATAGGCATGCGCAGGGGGTGTGCCTGGGCACACCCTAAGCCCCTCATGTGGCGCAGATTCCCCCTGGTGATATTTCACTAAAGCCCCCCAACTGGGATTCTAAAAAAATTGTAAAAAAAAAAGAAAAGAAAAAGGAAGTATTCAAAATAAAAAACTACTGACACTTAGTGATGGACGAACATCTGACGGGGCGGTTCACGAACGCTAACCGCAAACTTTCTTAAATGTTCGCGAACCGCAATTTCGCGGCAGGCCCCATTGACTTTAATGGCAGGTGAACATAAAAACCTGCAGGTCATATTTTCAGCCACAAATTACTTAATAACTGTGCACAAATAGTCCTACAACAAGGACACTGACCTACCAGAAGTATTAAGCGAAAAACCGGATACAGAAGTAAGTGTCGGCCATTACAGGCCCCAAAAATTAGCCCACAGGCGTTCACCTGACAGCAAACAACTTTGTATTCTGTGGCTGGTGGTACATTAGGCATTCACCGGATACAGAAGTAAGTGCCGCCCATTACAGGCCCCAAAAATTAGCCCACATGCGTTCACCTGACAGCAAACAACTTTGTATTCTGTGGCTGGTGGTACATTAGGCATTCACCGGATACAGAAGTAAGTGCCGCCCATTGCACGCCCCAAAAATTAGCCCACATGCGTTCACCTGACAGCAAACAACTTTGTATTCTGTGGCTGGTGGTACATTAGGCATTCACCGGATACAGAAGTAAGTGCCGCCCATTACAGGTCCCAAAAATTAGCCCACATACGTTCACCTGACAGCAAACAACTGTGTATTCTATGGCTGGAGGTACATTAGGCATTCACAGGATAAATAAGTGCAGGCCCCAACAATCAGATTGCTGAGTGGAGGCTGTTGCTACCTCCTCTTCCTGATCCAATGCCAAGAATGGCTGTGCATCGGAAATGTCTTCTGATGGATCGGAAAATAATTCCTGTGACTCAAGCGGAGGGTATATGGTGGTGGTGGTGTTGGTGGTGAGCCACTCAACCAAGTCTGGTGCGTCCTTTGACGTAATCGAACGTACCTTGTGCCACTTCCCACTTTGGCTCCGGCCTGGTGCTCCTGCCCTACCCCCCTACCATCCCTGCGGAAGGGCCTGCCTCTTTCTCTGCCTGTCATTTTTCAAATGACCCTGTGACAAAAGTCTCTAGAGAAGCGCAGTATATGTGGAAGAAGGTATATAACACCCCGCTTCAATCTGTTGTTTTAGGGGGCCACTGTTTTTTTACACCAGTTATAAAACATTTTTTTCAGTAAATTTGGTCACTGTGTGTAGCAGAGGTAACGCAGTGAAAGAGGCAAAAATTCTGCAGTACCCAAATAAACTATTATGAAAGTATAGTTTTATATAACACCCCACTTCAATCTGTCGTTTTGGGGGGCCACTGGTTTATCACACCAGTTATAAAACGTTTTTTTCCAGTAACGTTTGTCACTGTGTAGCAGAGGTAACGCAGCAAAACAGAAAAAACAATTCTGCAGTACCCAAATACACCAGTCACAATGCTGCACAGTGCACAATACAAATCCACTATAATATGCTTTCTATGTTAGAAAGTATATTATAAGTGTATTATAATTACACCCCTATCTACTGCACACCAAACAATAGTACACCTATACCTATATATTAAAAGGACTTTTGTGGACCTTTTAGCTAGCAATTTGTTTCAATACAGCCTGTCCCTGCTCCACACAGCAACATCTCCCTACACTGACAAAAAGAAAAATGTAAAATGGCCACCAGATCAGGTCTATTTATAGGGTAGGGGGTATGTCCATGTGCTGAAATGTCTCAATTGGCTTTCCTGTACCACCTGATGGATGTGTCATGGGTCAAAGTTCTTCTCAATGTAAAATTGCGGACGGGCGCGAATATTGCCAGATGTCCGCCTGTTCGGCGAACAAGCAAAGTTTGCCACGAAATGACCACCGGGCAAACTGCCAAGCCATCTCTACTGACACTGTCCACTTCCCTACTGACACCAACACAGCCCTACTGACAAGTCCACTGCCCTACTAACACCATCCATGTTTTAATACATTTGGGGTGCACACTCTAATGCTATAGGCTGCACACACCTATGGTGGTTGGTTTGGTTTTGCTTCACTGTTCTGCTTATTTTTCACTTTTGCGTTGCTTATGTTCTGTTGTTGTTTGATTGGTATTTTGTACATTATTAAACTTTATTTGAATCTCCCACAGTCTGATTCCAGTTTCCTATTGTTGCTGGATGCCTGCTCTCGATATCCCTTACAATACAGGTTTTAGTTTAGCTTTTAATCTGCTTAAATAGCTCCTGTGCTGGGCTATTTCACAACTTAACAGCCCTTACAGTAAAGAACTCTGTCCATATGCATAGGTTAAACCTCTTTTCTTTCAGTTACAATCTTTTGTGGTGGTGACCTACTGTATAAAGCTTTATTCTAAGGTGACCAGATTATTAAAATGAAATCTGGGGACATATTTTTTATAGTAATGGCGGCAATCAGCGACTCCCTGGCCGTCGCTGCCACCCGCCTCACAGCCTGTCAAGTCTTACTCCCTGGGCCCCGGCTACTACTGGATGGGGAGCGGAGGAAGATCACTCCGCCAGGGAAGGCAAGGAGATAGGCAGGCGGCTGGCCGGGACTTGAGCCAAGGCAGAAGAACATGCAAGCGGAGCTGAAGAAATATTCCCTCTGCTCCGACCAGCACATGATCATCAGATAATGAAAAAAAAATACACCCCCCCTAAGCTAGTAGGAGGGTGGGTGTGCAGTTCAGAATTTAATTTTTTTAATTCTGCACTGACTGGCCCAGATTCAAGAAGCACTTGCGCCCGCGCAACCATAGGTTGCGCGGCGCAAGGGCTTACTTGCTCCGGTGTAACGAGTGCTCCTGATTCAGGAACCTCGTTACACCGACTGCAGCCTAGGATGTGACAGACATAAGCCTCCTTATGCCTTCACATCCCAGGCTGCATTCTTGCGTTGGCCGCTAGGGGGCGCGGCCATTGTGATCGGCGTATAGTATGCAAATTGCATACTACCACCGATTCACAAAAGTTGCGCGGGCCCTTCTCACGCAAGGTACGGAGTTTCCGTACGGCGCCTTTAGCATAAGGCTGCTCCTGCTAATAGCAGGCGCAGCCAATGCTAAAGTATAGCTGCGCCTCCCGCTCGCGACGTTCAAATTTCACGTCGTTTACGTAAGTGAACCGTGAATGGCGCTGGACGCCATTCACGTTCACTTACAAGCAAATGATGTCCTTGCGACGTCATTTGCCGCAATGCACGTCGGGAAAGTTTCCCGACGGAGCATGCGCTGTTCGCTCGGCGCGGGAGCGCGCCTAATTTAAATGATTCCCGCCCCCGGCGGGATCATTTACATTAGGCAGCCTTGCGCCCGGCTGCTTAGCATATTGCCCGCGCAATTTACGGAGCAACTGCTCCGTGAATCGCGGGTAAAGCGCAATATTTGCGTGGGCGCAGAGAAAAAAATTTGCTCTTTGCCCACGCAAATATTGCGCGATTCTACTTGAATCTGGGCCACTGTCTTTGAAATTTCCCCAGCCCCTGTTCAAATCCAATCCAGGGACAAAACCAGGGACAGACTTGGTCCGGGGACAGTGTCCTCAATCCGGGGACTGTCCCCGGAAACCGGGGATGTCTGGTCACCCTACTTTATTCCCCAACAAAAATAACCACCCTTGCAGTAGGGCCTGAACTTTTAGCTTTACATGCTTGTTATGTCTAAGGGTTAAAGTACAGGCTGTAGTACTTACCTAACACCCCACTCCAGCTGGCTATGATGCTGTCCTCCTTTGTCGAAATCTCTGGTCTCTAGTATATAAAGTACAATTCAAGGACATATATCTGTATGGTGCTCTGAGGAGGCTGGAGTTAGTTTGGAGCTGGGTGTCGGGGAGCGGTCGTAGAGCTGGAGGGACTCTGCTGGAGTAAAGAATAAGGTATGTGTTTACACCTAATTCACCCTTTCCTAGACATAAAAATAATTTAACTCTTTTAGTTGGGGCCAGATTGCAAGTTTTTTTTTTTAATTGCTGGAGTTGGACATGGTGAACTTTCCATTGAATTATCAATGTGTGAAAATTATATTTATATTTATTCAAGGTGACCATATTCCCTCCATTATCGCCTGTTTGCAATTATTGTCTCCTTTATAAGCGAAGATCCTTCATGCACATATGAAGCTGTCCTTCTCTTTCTACCTCTGGCACATACTTTTTGTGAAATGGAACTCAAAACCTGAATTCAAGTCAAGGCCATGCTAATGTTTAGTATAGAGGAAAAAAATAATCTCTTGAGACTATGGGGTTGATTTACTATATACTATATAATATACTGTGCACTCTGCAAGTGCACTTGCTTCATAACTTAGTAAATTAGGTAAAGCTTTGCAAAGAATACCCAATCAAGTGCAAGGAAAAAAAAATGCATTTTTGATCGCACATGATTGGATGGTAAAAGTCAACTTCTGCTCATTTACTAAGCTCTGGAGCAACTGCTCTTGCAGCGTGCAACTGCACTTTGCAAAGTGAACAGTCTCTTTGCCTTTAGTAAATCAGCCCCTAAGTCTTTTTTTAACATCTGTAAATATGTCGCTAGCTGTAAATTGGAGATCCATGGCATGCCATTATTAAAATATAATTGCCATGAGAGCAATATAGGACCTGCTATTACTGGCCTTATTGTATAAATGGCAGATGCCATGCGGTGCCTGGCTAGAATCACAGACCTGCAGCAAGCATGATGAAAATGAAATACTGTTTGTAGAGCAGAGACTCAGCATGCATTAAAGCATCAGCATGACAGCCAAGTAACTAGCATTTTAGAGGGATATGCCAGCCAGGTAATACATTTTTGTCCATGACCGTTGGCACTTAAAACTGTGTGTGTAGCCAAAGCAAGAAGTGATGATAATTCTTCCATCCACAACTCCTTTTTTAATGAGAACAGTCTAAAAGGGGGATTCTTCTCACTTTCTAGATCTTTTCCACTGACATTGCTCTCTCCTGCTATCAACATGTTCCTTTTCAGCACATTTGGTTGGCTTGACAGTTCAAGGCAACTGAAGAAAACTTAAATCAAGTCAAATGCTGGTATATTTACTTAATCTATTTTTAAATGAGATTTTATTTGAAATTAAGCATTAGGCATTAAGTGACTGTTGTATGTGATTGCAATCTGCAATGTGCCAAGGTTTTGTCAAGGAAAATAGGCTATGCTGCAAGAGGGAATTTCAAAGCTGCCCGGATGATTTAGAAACATACTGAAGTATATTTCACTGGATCATTAGAATGCACATTGGGAAAATATAATTCACATACAATATAGATATTTTGCTGTAACCAAAAGTACCTGGTAGATTACAATATAAAACTTTGAAATTTTTGGATGACAAATGCAGCATTGTCATAGTACCGCCTCCTTTATTGGATCAGTCCAGTGGACCGTTATGTAGTAACAAAGAGTACTGATTATGTCTCAATTTGTTCCATTTAGTGGATGTACAGTACATGTTCCACATAGGTTGTCCAAAAATTCAGTGGTACTAAATTTTTATATATAACATTTTCAATGTAAATGAAAGGTGGACATCTTTCATATGATGAATCCATCCTGGATTTTTGTATGTATTGTTTTTACGTGGTTTTCATTTTTTGATTGAAGTGATTTGTATCGCAGCTTTCTTTTTGGAGGATACATATCACTGTATGTGTTTCATTTTGAATACATATTGCATTTTCCTATTTTTCTGTAGTAGCTGAAAAGCAAACATATATTTGTAGCTATATAATTTGTGGGCAACCAGCAACTACAGATTCATATTGGTTCATATTATTTATTGGTTTTAGACTACATACTCTCCTTGTTTAATGACTTACCTGTTTAACGACCACTCGGACTTGCGTCCAGATCTTATTTTCAAGCCCTGTACACACGGCCGGGATTCTCGTCAGGAAAAAAACATAGTTTTTCCTGACGAGATTCCTGGCAAGATTTTCTTGCTGACTGAGTGTACACACGTACGATTCAAAAGAACTGCCGTTCTTTTGAATGGCACGAACACGGTGACGTCACCGACTACGACGGGCATGCGCTCGTCACATTCGATGCCGTCGCCGCCATCTTGCTTCACCCTACCTATGCCTTGGAAGCTACCGCGCATGCGTCAAAGTCATTTTGAGAATACGCAGGTTTCAATGGAGGCAGGTAAGTATACACTCGCTCGTGCTTCTCGGCAGGAAAACACTACCGAGAATCCCGACGAGAAAAAAAGAGAGCAGGTTCTCTATTTTTCTCGTCGAGATTCTGGGCAGTTTTCTCGACGAGAAACCTCAAAGCCTTGTACACACGCACGGTTTACTCAGCAAGAAAGCTCTGCCTGCAGTTTTCTTGCTGTTTCTGGCCCAGAAAACCTTGCGTGTGTACGAGGCTTGACTAATGGGCACTGTACATCATTGTATTGTAGGATTTTTGTTGTTTATATGTTTGTGTTCTGTACTTATGCAAATTAAAACAATGTTAATGAGTTGAAGTTTTGTGTTTGTCTTTTTTTTCAGAATACAGTACAGTAGTTAAGAATGCTTAAAAAATTGATTACTTGTGGCTCTTCGTTTAACGACCAATTCATTTAACATCCTGGCCGCTGAGTGAGGAGAGCCTGTATTTGAAATGAACAGATCTAGCAAAGCATTATTTTTTCTTAGTTGGGTCTTCTAAAAACTGCTCCATTAAACTTCCCTGCACTAGAATCATCCAGTACATTTTCACCATTTGCCTGCAGCAGTAGTGTCATTATACTGTACCAATATTTAATTTAGGGAATGGTTAATTTGGGGCTAATTAAATCTCTGATGATCACCACTTGATATTAGCTGCGCAACCTTTTCTATCACTGTTACTGTTGGAAACTGCACACGAAGAGGTTGAGCATGCTCAGTCACATATTGTACCACTGATGCTCGCTGACTAACCCCCAGCCACTGTGTTCTCCCGGCAGGGATGTAGTCCCAAGGGAGGGGGTGAGCATACTGACTAACCCCCAGCCAGAACGGCTCGGATGAGGGAGGCAAGCTTACTGGGGAGAAACAGGAAGTGAGAAATTCAGATAAAGAAAGAAAACATTTAAAAGTGAAATCGAAGGAGAAGGTAAGTGAACCAACAATGCACTAGCTTAAGGGAACCTATTTAGAAAAAAAGAAATAACCTTTACAACCCCCTTAAGTTGTTTTTGCAGCAGACTATGGTTTTGTTGGGTTATGTAATGTTCCATTGCAGACTGATCTGTTTTCACTAGGCAAAATATTGCAATGTCAAATACAGTTGTTGGTTGATGTATTTTGTTATTACAATGTAATATGCTGTTGCAACCTTATTTTCTCAGAAATATTTATTTTATCTCAAAATATGAAGGCTCAATTAATTCTCTAAGTAATAATGCATGTGTCACTTGCCATTACGATAGTTATTTTAGCTGCGTGACTGTACATTTCAGCTCTCAAAGAAATCCCTGGCTAAAGATAATGGTAAATAATGATTGTTAGTAACTTAGTAGGACAAGGGTTCACCTCCAGGGGCCTGTAACATAAGGCAAAATGCATTCCTCAATATGTACACCTAGTCATTTTGAATAATGCTTCAACAAAATCATAACCTCTTCAAATTTGGCATATTTATTTATAGATCACTCCTCATCTAGACTCCATGGCCTTATTTATTTACCGTACCCCTCTAAAGCAGAGCATAGCCAGGAATATTAACATCCTAGGCCATATTTCTGTAACACCAACTAAATCCCAGTGGTCGTCAAGCACCAAACCTCTCCCATTTTGTTTGCATTTTGTAATAAACATCGGGATCATCTTGAGTCCAAGTGTACTTTTTACATTTTTTATTTGTGGAATGTTTTCTAGAGGCCTAGGTGCTGTAACACATTGCCATTGGCCTTATGCCAACTTAATTATAGCAACAACAATTTTTTTCACTACACTTTTTTTTCTAGATCTTTACTAAATGTAGCCTGGTAGGACATATAGATGGATAACAGATGTACTGCAAAATAAAACACTTGATCCGCACAACTTATGCTTTTATTTAGAAACATAATGCAAATGTCAGTGCTGTGGTGTAGCCTATAAAAAACAGAAATTTACAGAATAGTAATGTAAAAGTATAATTCCAGTCAACATTAAAAATATTACTAGTCTATTGTAAAACCCCCATGCATCTAAATAGTATAGTGTCATCTCTCATCCTATAAGTCTTAGTATTATTATTATTATTATACAGGATTCCCTGCTCATGGAGCTTACAATCATTCCTTTACCTCTTGCCAGTAAAATGTCTTCTTCTTCAACGTTCATCTAGGGTCAGATTTCTGTTACCTACTTCCTGAATTGAAAAACCTTCCCCTAGTTAATTCAATCATTTGCATCTTGGTGCATGTGCAAGCAGCCTTTATATTCTGAATGTTTTGTGTATCACACACAGATCAGCCCCCTGATTTGCTTCTCACCTTGTGATGCTTGCTACAAAAAGTTGCAGTTTGAATCATGGACAGGCAACCTTTTGAGCCTACTGTGCCAAACATTTAGAAATTGAAATTGCTATATATATATATACATATATACATATATATATATATATATATATATATATATATATATATATATATGTATGATTTTTTTTTAATTGGATCCTTTTTTTATTTTTATATGAAAACAACATTAAGACAATACAGACAAATTATACAAACAAAACCACATTAAACAAAATACAAACCTAGAAAAAAAAGGACCCCCACACCCTGTATTTTAGTTATTCATGTATTTGTTTATGTTCTCTTGGGCACTGCACTTTATATTTATTTATTCACGTAGGGGTCTTTGACATGTTGACCTCTGGTGCAAGCTGATATTGACTCTTCCACTGAGTGCCGACTGTACATATTAACATTAACCGCAACAACCTCCAACATTGGTGTCAATGCAGCAAAATAACCACACCCCAGGTTTGGTGTTAGTGCAGCATAATACCCTCAGGATTGGTGTGCGGTACAATCCTAGGAATTTAGTCATATTCCCTGGCATCTACTCCCCAGATCGTCAGCAAGTTAAAACTTCAGCATACTGATGTGTCCTGCTCAGGGGCATTGTTAGGGGTGGGCTAAGGAGGCTGGAGCCCCGAATGGGCCGCCGAAAAGCCCATTGTCTTGGGCATGCAGTGTTTAATTACGAGCCCCGAGTGCCGCCGAGCAGGGACCATTCTGTAGCCGAGCGCCGCCAAATGACATAGCAGGTCCCGCCTTCTGGAGCCTGCAGTGCCTATGATCGACGTCCCACTGGTCCAATCCAGTCAGTGTATGTAGGACGTCAGTGTCAGTGTATGTAGGACATGTCAGTGTTAGTGTATGTAGGTAAGGTCAGTGTATGTAGGTCAGGTCAGGTCATGTGTCAAAAACAACCCTGCTTCCTTACATGCTGATCTCATGGAATGTGTAACTGACACGTCAGTGTGTGTGTGTACTGACATACACATACACACACACACTGACATACATACACACACACTGACATACACGCACACACACACGTAGGTCAGGGTATGTGTTTCAGGTAGGTCACACCGCGCCACACTCCACCGCGCCCGCACCCCCCCCCCCCCCCTGATGCCAGCTTCGGGCTGAAGCCCCTAGTCTTTTTGCCACCTAGCAATGCCCCTGGTCCTGCTGCCTGCAAGTTAAAAACTGTAGACATTGGCAAGACAAGTTACACTGGCATCCAAGGCAAAGATTTAAAAAATGATGAATGCAATCTATACACTGGGGGCGGGGGGTGGACCTCTGGGGGAATCTAGGATGGAAAAGGACCTGGGGGTCCAAGTAGATGATAGGCTCAGCAATGGCATGCAATGGCAGGCTGCTGCTAACAAAGAAAACAGAATATTGTCATGCATTAAAAAGGGGATCAACTCCAGGGATAAAACGATAATTCTCCTGCTCTACAAGACTTTGGTCAGGCCGCACTTAGAGTATGCTGGGCACCAGTCCTCAGGGAGGATGTAGTGGAAATGGAGCAAGTACAAAGAAGGGCAACAAAGCTAATAAAGGGTCTGGAGGACATTAGTTATGAGGAAAGGTTGCGAGCACTGAACTTATTCTCCCTAGAGAAGAGACACTTGAATATGATTACAATTTACAAATACTGTACTGGTGACCCCACAATACGGATAAAACATCTTACGGATAAGACATATAATCACACACATAGGCTGGATTTGTGTCATTTTTCAACCTCACCTACTATGTATATACTGTATATATGTAAAGGGTGCCCCCCCCTCCGCTTTGCACGTTGCATATATCTCATACAGATCAGCCCACTTATTTGACTCTCACCTTGTGACATTTGCCACAAACTTACAATGTTACAGTCTGAGTCAGGGATAGGACTCCCCAACACCCCCCTCCTTTCCTGTATCTACATTATAGGTCTTGCTACTGACAAATTAACAAAAAAATGGGTTTACATCCACTTTAAGGACCAAGTCAATTCTGACATTTGTTGTTTACAAGTAAAAAAAAATATTTTTTTGCTAGAAAGTTACGTAGAACCCCAAAACATTATGGCCCAGATTCACGTACGACTTACGCCGACGTATCTTCTGATACGCCGCGTAAGTTCTCGGATGCGCCGTCGTATCTGTGCGCCTAATTCTCAATACAAGATACGCCTGAATTTTGGCTTGATCCGACCGACGTAAGTCTCCTATGCTGTCGTATCTTGGGCGCATATTTACGCTGGCCGCAAGGGGCACTTCCATTGATTTACGCGTCGAATATGTAAATGACCTAGATACGCTGATTTACGAATGTACTTGCGCCCGTCGCTGTAATCTACGCCGTTTACGTAAGGCGTACGTCCGGCGTAAGTTTACCCCTCATAAAGCAGGGGTAAGCCATGTTAAGGTATGGGCGCGGGAACAGCGTATGTGAATGGGGCTGGGTGTAGGTTACGTTCATGTCGAAGGCATTGAACCGTTGTATCTTAGGGAGTATATGCGACGTGATTCTGAGAATGCGCACGCATGCGCCGTTCATTCGGCCATTCATTTACATGAGGTCACGGTTAATTTACATGTATCATGCCCACTACCTTCCTACTTTGAATTAGGCGGGCTTACGCCGGGCAAGTTACGTTACGCTGGCGCAAATATGGGAGCAAATGCTTTGTGAATACTCAGCTTGCCTCTCAATGTTACGTTGGCGTAGAGCATATGAGATGCGCTACGCCGGCACAAAGATGCGCCGAGCTACGTGAATCTGGGCCTATATGTTTTTTAGCAGAGACCCTAGAGAATGGAGATCATTGCAATACTTTATGTTAGATGTCATATTTGTGTAGCAGTCTTACAAATGCAATTTTTGGGGAAAAAATACACTTTTTGAATAATAAAAAAAAAAAAACAGTAAAGCTAGCCCAATTTTTTTGTATAATGTGAAAGATGATGTTACACCAAGTAAATTGAGTACCTAACATGTCATGCTTTAATATTGCGTATGCTCGTGGAATGGTGACAAACTACAGTAAATCTCCAATTTTTACAGGTTACCTGTTTAGAGTTACAGAGGATATCTAGTAACGGCGGTATACCTGCCCATAAGTACACCGATTCAGATTGTTTCTGCCGCTGCTGATCTCTCCAGTAAGCGGCGGAAATCACTGGGAAGTGGCGGGAGGGGGCACCTCTCCCACCACCCATAAAAGTGATAGTGTGGTGAATCCGCTGCTGGGACCACTTTTATTGCGAAACAAGATCACCCGTCGTGTAAAAATATAACAGGGTTATGGCAGCTAGCTGCTGCCATACCAAAGTATATATAATGTCAAAGAAGCTACGTATATACACAGTGGCCAGTCCTTAAAGGGATGCATGGAGGATGCAGGAACTTGTAGTAAGGCACTGCTTAGTGACTAGAAAGACTAATTTTAGCAAAAAAAAAAATATTGCTTAGTTTTGAAGAATGGTCCTAACTCATATACTTCTCTCTTTTGGTAGTTATAAATTTATGAAGTGGTGGTCATTCTCCTATTTGGTACAGTATTTCCTAGACTTCAAAATCAATAACATCGATCCACTGCCACTGACCAGCAGGTGTTTCAATGCTTTCTCAATACATTTAGGAGTGCACCTTAAAAAAGGGGTTTGTAATAAACACATATTTGCTTTACCATTTATCTCTCTTATACCACATACACACGATCATGTGTGAGCCCCTTCGGACTTTTTTCTATCAGTGTTTAGAAATAGAACATGTTTTATTTTTTTCCGATGGAATAAAAAAAAAACTATCGAAAATTCCTATCGTCTGTGTGCAACTCTGACGGAGAAAAAAAAAACACGCTCAGAATCAAGTCACTGCATGCTAGAAAGCATTTAGTTATTAATTTTTTTTTTTTTTTTTTTAAGCTGTGATCTTAGAGACATCATGAGATGCTAGTAAAAAGATTGTTTTAAAGGGGGACATTTCTCAAGAAGAATGTTCCTTCTTGTATTGGTGTCAGTGGTACTAAGAAATACAATTTCACAGATTTTAAATAGAAGTCATGTCATAAATGCAAGGGGAGGCATTTTTTAATGTCCCACTTTGAGACTCAGTTACAGCATATTTTTGAGAATGGGACACAAAATGTATAGCATTGTATAGAAAAGGAGGTTATGTTGACTAGAGCTTAAAGCGGTGGTTCACCCTGCAGAACAACATTTTAGCATACAATTCGGCATTGTAGCGCAAGCTACAGTATGCCGATCTTAATTTTTTTATCGCCGTACTCACAGTGTAATCGTACATAGTAGATTCTGACTGCCCGCGGGGAATGGGCGTTCCTTTCAAGAGGGAGGGTGATTGACGGCCGGCTCTGGCACGTCACGCTCCCCGAAGACAGCCGGAGTAGGTCTCGGCTCTTCACGGCGCCTGCGCACAGACTATGCGCAGGCGGCGTGAAGAGCCAAGCCTATTTCGGCTATTTCCGGAGAAGCGTGACGCGCCAGAGCCGGCCGTCAATCACCTTCCGTCTGGATTGGAACGCCCATTCCCGGTGGGCAGACGGAATCTACTATGTACGATTACACTGTGAGTACGGCGATAAAAAAATTAAGACCGGCATACTGTAGCTCGCGCTACAATGCCGAATTTTAGGCTAGAAGAAAAAAAATTTTTTTTTTTTATTTTATAGGGTGAACCCCCGCTTTAATAATTTGGTATACCATTTTGTACAATCCGTGGCATACAGAGTAACAAACTGCCAAATTCTTTACTATATGCTATACTTTGTATATCTGCAGATGACCCATTCTATGCACTAGGCTGTACATTTTATTTTAAACACTACCCCTTTTTATGCATTGTGCTGTATATTTTATATTGCATAGTGCCTCATTCTTTACTCTGTACTATAAATGTTTTATTTCATGCTAACCCAGTACACTCTGCTGTACAATATATGTTCTAATTCATCCAATTTTGTATGCAGTGCTGTACATTCCCTATTCCACCATGACTCTTTCTATAACACTGTTCTGTACATTTCCAGTTCCACACTATCTCATCTGTTTGCTGTATTGTGCATTTCCAATCCTACACTACCTCATTCTGTATGCTGTGAGATTCATTTCTCATCACCTCATTTTTTTCAGTGTTCTGTACAGTCACAACTCCAATCCTCAAGGCGCCCCAACATGTCATGTTTTCAGGATTTCCCTCAGATAAAATGGCTGTTATATAAACTAAGGCAGTGAAACTGATCAAATCACCTGTGCAAAATAATAGAAAGTCTGAAAACATAAACTGTTGGGGCGCCTTGAGGACAAAACATTTATAGAACAGAGTAAAGAATGAGGCACTATGCAATATAAAATGTACAGCACAAATTATTAAGCTCTAGTCAACATAACCTCCTTTTCTGTACAATGCTATACATTTTTTGTTCCATTCTCAAAAATATACTGTAACCGAGTTTCAAACTGGGACATGAAAAAATGCCTCCCCTTGCGTATATGACATGACTTCTATTTAAAATCAGTGAAATTGTATTTCTTAGTACCACTGACACCAATACAAGAAGGAACATTCTTCTTGAGAAAATGTCCCCCTTTAAAACAATCTATTTACTAGCGTCTCCTGATGACTCTAAGATCACAGCTTAAAAAAAGAAAATGAATAACTAAATTAATAACTAACTAAAAGGCCTAAAACTATTCAGTATTGCAGTTCTCTAGCTGCCACTGGTATCTGAGGATTCAGGGGGTACATTACCTGGTCACCCTAAATGCACTGTGGTTTCTGCTGCTACAAGACACAGTAGTGACGTATGCATCATCAGGAAGAATCACAGTGCGTAGAGAGGGATCTGGTATTGGACAAATCCAAAAGTTTTGGATACCAGCAGTGGCCAGAGATCTGCAATATGGTGACGTTTTAGATCACTGCCTGACTATTTTTTTTTTAATACCAGCCTGTAAAAGAAAAAGTTAGTCTCATAATGTTAAAGCGGAGGTTCACCTTAAACACAACACTGTCTCCACCGCATCAGTGGACATGTAGGATATAAAATTGGCCGTTTTACTTTTTTAATGTAAATACCTTTTTTATAATTGTCGTTTTCATGAACCCCACTCCCGCAGGAGTAGGCGTTTCCCCAGCGCCGCAGTGAGTACTGGGAGCACAGGCTCATGCTTCCCAAGATACACAGCGGATGGCAACCTGAGGTTTCTCTAGCTGTGAATGGCATCACAATGGGGGCGTGTACTTTCAATGATGCTGCCCGTTGTGATGACAACCAGGATGTTTACCGCGCAGGTCGCCGTAAAGAGTGCACATGTCCAGGAAGTAATTGCTTGTGGGCTTCACAATGCCCACAAGCAAAATTCTAGATCGCAAAATATAAGTTTTTCTTTAGTATGAAAACGGATTGGTGATGTTGCAAGACACCTAAAAAGTGAGTACTCAATTCATATATATAACACCACTGATTAAACACAAAGAAAAAAAATCGGTTTATCGCGGAACCTCCGCTTTAGGTTAGTAGAAATGCCTTTTAAAGGATAAGTATACTTTTAAGCGATGAACACTTATTTACCCAAGAGGCTAGAGAAAAAGGATAAGACCTACCCTCACTTTTCACAGATCCATATTTATCTCAGTTTTACCACCACACCCCTGCCAGCGCTTTATCACCTGTCTTCATAATTAGGGTGTTGTACAATGGTGTATTTTTTGCAGTTGGTCTGCCCATTAAAATGTTTGCTATGGGAAGAGTGGGGAATATTATTCATTATGCTAAGGTGACCAGAATGCCTTCTCTGCCCCTTGCTTTGGTTGTACAGAAGGTGTTTAATTGTGTTCATTGGTTCTAAGGAAACTTACACCCTTACACCTGCCCCTCGTATGGCATGATGTCACAATCTTTTTACATCGCCAAAAGCACCCGGCAGGGACTGCATGCTATCTCCCCTGTTATATAATCTCTTGATGGAGCCCTTGGCCTCTTGCATAAGATGCCATTATTTTATTGCTTACAATTGTAGAACCCTCGCTGACAGCGGTTCAGCATGTGCTACATTTGTTACAAGCCACCTAGGCACCTAATTTTACCACAAAAACTGGGAAAACGTATTGATTCGAGTATAAGCCTAGGGTGAGAATGCAGCAGCTACTGTAAGTGGAAAAGAGGGTCAACAATGCCCATTTGCATGCCTCACTGTGCCCATTGCAACCTAACTGTGCCCATTGCAACCTCACTGTGCTCATTGCAACCTCACTGTGCCCAACCTCAAAGTGCTCAGTGTACCTGAAATTGACAGGCTGCGGGTGTCCATTCATTGTTTAAAAGTCGCGGTCTCCTCCTGCTCCCTTCAGTGATGGGCATTTCTCAGCAGACACAGTTCCGCCTATGACGGATATTCTCTCATCCTCGGACTCAGTTTCCCAGCAGACACTGTGTTCAGTGTCCCGCCAATCATGGACGTCCTCTTGTCCGAGGATAAATAGACGTCTGTGATTGGCGGAACACTGGACACTGGGAAACTGAATCCGAGGATGAGAGAACATTTGTGATAGGTGGAACTGTGTTTGCTGAGAAACGCCTATTACAGAAGGGACCAGGAGGAGACTGCGACTTTTAAACAAAGGATGCCTGCAGCCTGTCAATTTCAGGTACACTGACTCGAGTATAAGCTGAGGGGGGTATTTTCAGCCTTAAAAAAAAGGGCTGAAAAACTCGGCTTATACTCGAGTATATACAGTACTTACAACTTGCCTCTTTGTTGAGTCACTGTCTAATGGTAAAATGCACAGTCTCTGGTTCTATTGTGAAATATTATAAATGACCCAAAGGGGGGGGGGGGGGTAGTTCTCTATTTTATGCATCATTACAGGACAAAAATTGTTTTGTGAAGTCCTCCCCCTTTTTATCCTGGAAAGCTGAGGTAGGAGCTACTTTTACCTCTACACAATGTGAACAAGCTTTAGCTTCTACTCATACCTGTACCAGAAATGCTAACCTGTCTGAACTAATTAAGTGGTCTTGCATAGCAAGAGCACTTATTGTTATCTCACATATATATTATTATTATTCTTATAGCCAAATTTGCCCCCCTAACTCCTCCCACAGTTTTTACACTACATAGACGAGTAATATATAGAATCGTGCGGATTGTTCCCGATCGGTGGGCTATTACTGTGTGGAAAATTTCGCCGAATCGTTCGCGAAATATTGTAATTTTTGCGGCAAAATTTTTCCATAGGAATGAATGGGGAGCGGTAGAGTGTGGGATTTCTAAAAATGAAAAATCATTACATGATTTGCAAACTGCGACCACACCCTCATTTTCAAGCCGACCTACACAAATCTTATATCAAAACGTTCAGCTATCCCTGCTGGCACTACACGTGTTCACGGCTAAGTGATTGACCAAACCGCTTTCACAATATGATAATTTGTTTGCAACCTACGCCATCCATTATTTCAATGGAAGTCAATGGAGGTCAAAGTTTAGAAAACTAAAATCTGCTTTGGAATTTGTAAACTGTGACTGTGCCTTCAATTTTATTATTTCAGAGACATACTATACATCAAAATGTAGGTCTAGGTCTTGTGATTCATAAAATATAAAGATATTCGCTGTACGATTTATAGTTTTTAAAATACAACCATTTGAACAGGACATGTATTAAAAAACAATCCTCAATTTCTGCTGTGTTTACAGAGAGGCTGCAAACCAAACAATTGGTTTCCTAGGAGACGCTGAGGAGTTTAATAACTCCTCCCAAACAGCTGTGAGGTGAGATGGCTCCTCCCACACAAGGCTGAGGGAACTTTCCTCTGCTTAGCTGCTTGCATATGTTTACATTGGTTTCCTAGGAGACGCTGAGGTAAAAACCTTCATACACACATCTGTGAGGACTTTCTATAGCTCCTCCCACACACTGTGGTGATATGGCTCAGGGAACTTTCCTCTGCTTAGACTGTTTGCATATGTTTACATTGGTTTCCTAGGAGACGCTGAGGTAAAAACCTTCATACACACATCTGTGAGGTCTTTCTATAGCTCCTCCCACACACTGAGGTGATATGGCTCAGTTTTTTTTGGCTCTGCGTAACTTCTGCAAGCTCTGCATATAGCAACCAGACCATAGTAAACCTCCATAGCAACCACTCCATAGCAACCAGTCCATAGCAACCAGTCCATAGCAATCATTCCATAGCAACCACTCCATAGTAACCACTCCATAGCAACCAGTCCAAAGCAACCAGTCCATAGCAACCGGTCCATAGCAACCGGTCCATAGCAACCCTCCATAGCAACCAGTCCAAAGCAACCAGTCCAAAGCAACCAGTCCATAGCAACCAGTCCATAGCAACCAGTCCATAGCAACCCTCCATAGCAACCACTCCATAGCAACCGTCTATAGCAACCAGTCCAGAGCAACCAGTACATAGCAACCATCCATAGCCATCAGTCCATAGAAACCAGTCCATAGCAACCAGTCCATAGAAACCGGTCCATAGCAACCTGTCCATAGCAACCACTCCATAGCAACCAGTCCATAGCAACCAGTCCATAGCAACCACTCCATAGCAACCACTCCATAGCAACCATCCATAGCAACCCATCCATAGCAACCCATCCATAGAAACCAGTCCATAGCAACCAGTCCATAGCAACCATCCATAGCAACCAGTCCATAGCAACCAGTCCTGGATGGGGCAAATAGGATGGTGCAGTTTTGATGGGGTAGTTTTTGAAGGAGCAGTTTTTGATGGGGCAATGGACCAAACTGGATCGATACACTGTTGGATCACATTTACATCTCCAGGGGCACCATCTCCAGTCAGGAGTATTGGTGGAGGCAAGACCACGCCGCACAATTTCCAAAGAAATTGTATCTTTTCTAGTTCATAATATAATGCTATGTTGGTATTTAACACCATACAGTTTATCTAAATGTTATTTCTAGTTTGTGCTGGAGGAGTTGTGGACAATTTTGGCAGTTTATTTTTCACACGATTTAAAAAAAATATTGCCATTCCGCTAGAATTGTTCCCTGGTTTGGCTACTCTGAACTTAGGAATTTACACCATCCCTGTGCCTTTGAGAACGGAAGTAATCAATATTTTACTGACCGCCAGATTAGTCTTAATGAGATAGTGGTAATCACCTTCACCCCCAGCAGTACCTGAGCTACTAGCATTAGTCTATTTGCATAGCACTTATGAAACTACATTTCCTTATACTAATGGATCCTTTTCAATCACAACCTTGGGCATCAACCTTTGACAGACTTGTATGAGAACCGCACTTAACGTGCTGATAATTTTACTTCATATGTCATTTATTTTACTCATAAGATGTTTCATTCTGACTAATGCATGGTAATGTCTGACTCATGTTACACTTGTTTCTCATGTCCAGTTTGTAATTGGTAAGTAATACACATAAATTATTGACAAAGTGTCCACCCCATGGTCCACCTGTGCTGACACTTGGCAGCCTGTACATTTTGTCTATCTGTACTACGTCTTCAGAATCCAATAAAAAGTATTAAAATGAAAAGTTTTGTTATGGGGCCCTGTAGTTATGAATCTTTGGAAAAGATTTCCCTTACTTTTTTTATAAAATATATCAAATAAAAGTACACACAGTACAAGGACAGTACAGAAATGCCGACACCCCAAGATAATCTGATTTTTGCTACAATTATTTTTGAGGTGGTTAGAAATTGTAAGGCCCCGTACACACGAGAGGATCCATCCTATCGTGTGTACCAGGCCTAAAAGTTACATACAGTTAGGAGGATAGAAATATCGAGATGACTGGGTTAATGTGTAGATGTGCAGCATAAGGGAGTTGAAGGGTTTATATACAGGTTACATACAGGCTGGAGATCAGATGTACAGCTGTTGGAATTCCTCTCTATTAGTCTGTTGCTTACCATTCATTTACAAAGTGACCTATACACATGTCATTAAAACAAATATACCGGTACCTCCAAGGTAAATTAAATCCCTAAAGTACCACCCCTGATATAAATGTCACTTTTTTTTTTTTTTTAAGAGAAGCCTTGAGAAAGAAAGAAAGAAAGAAAGAAAGAAAGAAAGAAAGAAAGAAAGAAAGAAAGAAAGAAAGAAAGAAAGAAAGAAAGAAAGAAAGAAAGAAAGAAAAGGGAAGTTTGGTATGGATAGGACAGCAATTAATTCTAACCTACAAAATAAAAAATATATTTTTTCCCCCCCAAAAAAAAAAGCTACAATTGTATTAGCTAATCAAAGAACTAGTCCCTTATGCAGTTTGGCAGCTTTAACTAAGTGGACACTATATGCTGCTCTGCTCAACCCCCCCCCCCCCCCATTTTGTATTAATGGAGCTGGCTTAGCCAAAATATCCCTTATTTGGTCATTCTAAGCCTGCTGGCCATTGTTCAAAGGCCATGCAGTGTATTTTGTTTTGAAAGCAATCCTTCAAGGCTGAACAAGGATTTGCCTGGACTGCAAGTCTAAAATCTACAGGATTTGGCTTAAACCCCTGAACCTGAACCTCCTCCCTGTCAGATACTAACCATCTAATTTGCCAGGGATTGGACTCCTTTCTCATAATTTGTGCAAACAAATCAAATCCTAATGATAATATCCTTTATCGTTCACTAATATATTGCAGTAAATTGTAACCAACTAAAGGATTTCTATGCTCACTGCAACCACTTTCATTTTAGAAAATCAGCATTCTGATAACAATACAAACAATAGGTATTTTTAACAATTCAATATAAACTTGCTTGAAAAAGCTCCTTTCATGTTGTGAGTACTGCCTGTCTGCTGACTATCTCTTTCCACAACATCATTGATTTCCTTCATACTTTTCAGCTTATCCTCTGTAGTTCAGAATGCAGGCTCTGTGAAAAGTGTGACACAGCAGTGCCTACCCACATCACGCACAGTGAATACTTGTAACAGGATTTTAGGAAGTTACTTCATAAACTTCAACAGGATTCAATTTACCCCTTGCCGATCATCTGCCGTCATTACACTGCGGCAGGTTAGCACGGCTGCGCAAAATGTCGTAGGTGGATGTTGGCTGCTTTAAGAGCTGTAGGGGGCGACACTGAAGCCAATGCATGTGGCCGATGTCTGCTGGTGACCTGTGATCACTTCTCAGAGAGCCAGAACGGGGATCCTTAAATTTAAACAGAAATATTCCCGTTCTGTTAGGGGAGGATAGACAGGTCGTCTGTTCCCAGTGATCAGGAACGGCAATCTCCCTCTACTCCCAGTCAATCCCCCCACCTCTTTAGGGAACACTTAACCCCTTGATCGCCCCCTAGTGTTAACACCTTCCCTGCCAGTGACATTTATACAGTAATCAGTGGCTATTTTTAGCTCCGATCGCTGTCAATGGTCCCAAAAAAGTGTCAAAAGTGTCCGATCTGACCACCGAAATGTCGCAGTCCCGCTAAAAATTGCTGATCACCGTCATTACTATTAAAAAAATAATAATAATAATAATAACAATGCCATAAATCTATCTCCAATTTTGTAGACATTACAACTTTTGCACAAACCAATCAATATACGCTTATTGCAAAAAAAAAAAAATACCAACAATTTGTAGAAGAATACATATTGGCCTAAACTGATGAAGACTTTTTTTATATATTTTTTTGGGGGATAATTATTATAGCAAAACGTTAAAAAATATAGTTTTTTTTTTCAAAATCTTCGCTTTTTTTTTTGTTTATAGCACAAAAATAAAAACCACAGTGGTGATTAAATACCACCAAAAGAAAGCTCTTTTTGTGTGTGTGTGTGTGGGGAGGGGGGGAGTGAAAGACATCAATTTCGTTAAGGTGCAACTTAGCACGACCGCGCAATTGTCAATTAAAACGATGCAGTGACGTATCACAAAAAATGGCCTGGTCAGAAAGTGGGTAAATCCTTCCTGAAGTGGTTAATGAGGGAGGTTATAAATGATTGAAATACTTTGTGTAATAAATACAATGTGTAAATGGATATATGATTTTATATTTTGACCATAGATACTCCTAAATATATATAAAACAAGTGTTCTTTACTTCTAAAGTATCATTAGTATTCCTGAAAAGGATAGAATGATTAAAACTTGTGCAGAAGCATTAGAGCCTTTGCAACCCCTGTTCATTTAAAACAAATTATGTTTGGCCCTAATGGACATATCTGTTGTCAAAGGGGCAGGAAGTGGTAGAAAAGGGACATTTTAATGGAGTGGGAAAGGGTAGAAGCTCTTTTAGCTATTTATTACTGTCTCTGTTCCTGTGTTTGTGACTTCTCACAACAATGCTGTTAGGGAGGCATTATAGTGTTAGTAAACCCAAGACTCTGCATTCTCAATACCTGGTCTCCCATAGTACAGATAATATGGAAATGCAATTATTATAGTTAATATGAACTGCTAAATACCTTTTCCTATCAACAGTATATATCAGTCCTGTGACTTCTATCAGTCTCTGGTTAAAGCTTGTAGGAGAGTTTTCATTCTACTCTGACTGTCCTATAAGGCAGCAGGACCCCTGAACCTCTGTCTGGACAGTGCCGATTGACCCTGTGCTGATTACATGCACCCAAGAAAAAAAAACAACCCTCTCTAGCAATACACACCAAATTGAGCATGTTCAGAGTGCCTTCAAGGTGGGGGGGGGGGGGGTTCGGCCCACCTCTAATCACAAGACAACAATAAGAAATTTGCTTCTAGGCTGGTCCACATTAGAACAAAGAGCCGATGAAGTAACAACATGGGTAGTCCTTAATCGCTTAACTCTGTCACTATAACCACCATTTTCACTTCCTTTAGTGCAAAGCATATCAACACGTTCCTACTTCCACATTCACCAATAATGCCGCGTACACACAACCGTTTTTCGCAATGTGAATTTTTTTATTTTTTATTAATGTCATTAAAAACTACCGTGTTTGGGCTCCAGAGCATTTTTGCACGACGTTAAAAATGGGCATTAAGGGCCAGATTCACAAAAGAGATACGACGGCGTATCTCCTGATACGCCGTCGTATCTCTGTTTCTATCTATGCGACTGATTCATAGAATCAGTTACGCATAGATATCCATAAGATCCGACAGGTGTAATTGTTTTACACTGTCGGATCTTAGGATGCAGTACCGCGGCCGCCGCTGGGGGGAAGTTTGCGTTGTAAACCAGCGTCGGGTATGCAAATTAGGAGTTACGGCGATCCACAACGGATTTTCGCGTTCGCTACGTCGCCGCTAGTCTAGTTTCCCGTCGCAAAGTTAGTCGTCGTTTTAGGTGCCCTAACTTTACACAGAAATCTTATTGCTGTATAAAGTATGGCCGTCGTTCCCGCGTCGAAATTTAAAAATGAACATCGTTTGCGTAAGCCGTCCGGGAATACGGAATTGCGCGTCGCCGTTCAAAAAAAATGACGTCACTGCGCGCAAAGCACGACGGGAATTGCGAAAAGGAGCATGCGCAGTAGGTCCGGCGTGGGAGCGCGCCTAATTTAAATGGCACACGCCCATTTGAATTGGCCCGCCTTGCGCCGGACGTCTTTACGATACACAGCCGCAAGTTTCCAGGTAAGTGCTTTGTGGATCGGGCACTAAAACTGGAAACTTGCGGCGGTGTATCGTAAATGGGTTACGTTACACCGGCGCTCTTGTACGTGAATCTGGCCCTAAAAATTTAGAACATGCTCTTAAATTTTGCGTCGTTTTTCATGTTCTTTTTTTACGTCGTAAAAAATGGTCGTGTGTAGGCTTTAACAATGTGAAAATAACGCGCATGCTCAGAAGCAAGTTATGAGACGGGAGCGTTCGTTCTGGTAAAACTAGCGTTCGTAATGGAGATAGCACATTTATCACGCTGTAACAGACTTAAAAGCGCAAATCGCCTCTCACCAAACTTTTACTAACACAAAATCAGCAAAAGCCGCCCCAAGAGTGGTGCCATCCGAATGGAACTTCCCCTTTATAGTGCCGTCGTACGTGTTGTACATCACCACGCTTTGCTAGAGCATTTTTTTTTTTACGATCGTGTGTAGGCAAGGCAGGCTTAACAAAAATCGGGTTGAAAAAAACATTGTTTTTTCTAGACCATTTAAAATGGTCGTGTGTACACGGCATAAGATTCAAACTCTCAGGACAGGTATGAATGTGACTCTAGATAAATAACTCCAGACCCTTATTTTACATTATCTGCATCCTTTTTCTTGGTTGTGTGCGCAATGGTGTGACAACAACCCTGCTTACCACACTTACTGTACTTACCGCACACTGAGTGAGAAAAACTGAGGGGATTTATTAATACACAATTGAAACTATTGAGAGCTAATAGCTGTCAATGGTACTGTCTGCACCTGTGATTGATAATAATGTAATGGCAATGGGTAAAAGCCACCTCTAATGTACCATAACAGACATACTAGGCTGAGGCAGATGCTAAGTTCACAGTAAACAGAGACCGCTGTTTTACCTGATTTATTTATTTTTTCTTGGAAAAGGGTAGAAGGGAGTCTATAAAAATTTAGAATGTAGCATAGGAGTGCCCACAAATAGTCACCAGGAAAATGGCTCAAACTCTTTGCTACCAAAAGATTGAAAATAAAAACATAACTTGCTGAAGATGTATGCTCTTTTCCTTGCCCTATTTGGCACTATAAAACCCTTTCTTTAAGTCATTTGTTAATATTTGAAGATAATTATCAGATTTTATTAAAGCAATACATAGGTTTACTTCTCTTTTTTATAACCCATCCATTTCTTTTTTTTTTTAAGTTTCATATTCTTTATTAATTTTCTTCAACGTTTAAAAACAACAGATGGTTACAATCGTATATTTTCGTATACTCTTTTTACCATTTCTGTTTTACATATTTCATACATATCTTCAATATTCCACTTTTTGTTTTACCCTTTTCCCTCTCTCCCCTCCCCCCTCCCTGCACTGACTATCTGCTTTATTGGGTTTTCTTTCACACGGGGTATCCCATTTCTTCCAACCAAAGGTTCCACATGTTACCAAACTCCCTGATGTTTCCTCTCTTGGTATAAACCACCTTCTCCTTCCATATTGTCTCTGTGACTACATTAATCCACTCCTTTACTGATGGGGGGTTCACTGCTTGCCATCTCTGAGCTATTCATTTTCTTGCCTGAAAGAGGCACCTCAACACTGCTTTTGATGTACTGGTCATTCTTCTTATTTCTTCCCCTAGACCCAGGATACATAATCTAGGATTTATCTCCAGCTTTGTTTTATATATCTTATTAATAGTGTCCAATATCCTCTTCCAATACCTGAACAGTTTTGGGAAGCCATCCATTTCTAAATAAGAACATATTTAATATTGATATACTGTATACTATTAATATACAGTATAGTAACCCTTTTCTATTGGTTCCTTCTCTGAATACGCATCCCTACCACACTCACACATACCAGTACTGTAAGAGGAAAAAAAACACCAAGAGGAAACTTGCTCAAACATAAAAATACACACATTTTGCACATACAGTAGGTACGGTCCTTAGTGGCATCTTCAAGGTATAAGCACTAACCACTTTCTGCCGTGCAGAAGGCGAATGAATGGAATAACCACAGGAAAAAATAGTTTTAGTTTAGCTTTCAAAACCCAACTGTAAATATAAGATGGACATCGTAGGTTGATTACCAAATAGCAGCATGTGTCAGTGTTCAAGAAAGAAGTATGCATTAGTAATATAATATGTGAATTTTCTAAGAAACAAGCCAACAAACATGATTGCTAGGACACTACACAGTCAGTTTCCAAAGCATAACATGTCAAAAGAAAAAATTGAAAAAGTAGAGTGTATTTCAAAAGAACTTACTATACTGGCAAAACAGACTGGTGGTCCTAACTTGAATCTCATTACGAAGCACAGGACAGTATTTAGAAGACTATTTATAAATGTTTCATACAGGATTTACGCATTTTATAGTTAAATCTAGTTTAAAAATGTGTGAATTATGGGGAAAAGTTGTTTGACTTTAATGTGAAAACATTTATAAATAGACCCCTCAAAGTCATCCTTTAAAGATTGCAGACTTAGGTGGATTGTCACCTGGACCATGACCTTCTTCCCAGTAAGGTTAGTATGTCACTGGCCTGGAACAAGCATGCAGCCAGTTACATCTGAAGGTACTAAACTCCAGAACTGCAAGCTTCTTTTAAATTGGACATTATATGAAAATATACTCAAATACACATAGCTCAAAAATGTAGGTTCAAATAATGACATAAAACCCCCCCCCAAATTTTTTTTTACCTCAAGCCCAGTTTCCAGGAGGCCAGGGTGATGTTGCCGTGCCTTACCACTGCTTCTTAGAAAGCTAAGCACTTGAAATCCCACTGGAATGTGGTACATACCCTTGCAAAAAGTGCATTCTCGTAGGATTTCGAAACACCCAGCTTTCCCTGCAGACAATGGTGAGGCACATTAATGTCACCTATGCCTCTTGAAACATCAAAAACTAAGAAGCATTGAAAACCAACAGGCCCTGAGGGGTCAGAGCCTGTAGGTAAAGTAAGGTCTGCTTTAAGTCAGTGACTAAATTCTAGGTACAGAATGGGAGTTTAGGAATATAGCAAATGAACCTGCAACTCGTAAACCAATTCAGCAATGCAAGCTGCTATTTTGAATTGCCACTTATGTCTTGTAGCAGGCAGGGGCGGACTGACAACTCATGGGGCCCCCAGGCAATAGGAGATTATAGGGGTCCCCGGGCAATAGGAGATTATGGGGCCCACAGGCAATAGGAGATAATGGGCCCCCAGACAATAGATTATGAGGCCACACAGTATAAACACACACACAGACACACACACACAATATATACACACATAGTAGACATACACAAACTGAAAAGGTACTGGAGAGGCAGGGCAGCTATAATCTTGGGATTTTTTTTTAAAAACACAGATTTTTACATACTGTCCGTGGTTTTACTGAGTTTGGCAACCCTGATTGGGCCCCCCAGTGGCATGGGGCCCTCTGGCAGTGCCCGAGTGCCCAAATGGTCAGTCCGCCCCTGGTAGCAGGATAGTTGCTTCGTGCAACACAATCACAGCTTCAAAGTTACAAGAAAATGTCATCAGAACCTGTGATATTGTCTGATTTTTTGTTACATATTGTTAAGGTTTACAGAATTTCAATTTATTTGAGAAACCAGCATGCAGAGGTGCATAGCATTATTGGTTAAAAGTTAGTTGGTGAAAGATCCATAATAGCAGGGGCAACCTGCTTATAACACTGTTCTCAACAGCTTTCTCAGTTTTAGAGATAATAATGGACACATACTGTACACACTGATAATGGAACTGAGGAGCACTTTCATGAGCACCAAAGTTAAACACTTGTCATGACCTCCTCACTCACCAGTTCTATACACAAGCAAGGTGTTTTACAATACTATTTATTATGTTTACAAGAAACCTTTAAGCTAAAATCCAGGCAAATAGCAACATTTTCAAATGGAATGCATATAGGAGTGCTGTTTTGCCCACCATAGGATTTGTATTTCTGTTTATTAAGTTCTGATATTTGAGCGCTGCCATATGACATAACCCTATTTGGTAGGGTAGGATACCTGATGATTTTTTTTGTCCTGTGTTATAGGTCTTGTCCCTCCCCTAGCCTGTAAGTGGACAGTGATTATCTGTCTGTCATTCTGTTCCTTTCTCCCAGCACAACTGACTGGCTCTTTGTGCTGCTTCTCACTCTCCCAGTGGGAGCTCTGCTGAACAGGAAATGGCAAAAGGTTGAAACCAGGTAAAATTCACCTAATTACACATCTTTCATTAAAAAAAAGTACATGTAATGATATATTAATGAATACAAACTGCATTATTTGTATCTTTTATCTATACATGTGTCTATATTTGTATGTAATTTAGCTTAAAAGGATCACTGTACCCTTTAAAAACACATCAGCTCTTGCCTTTTTATTTTTTTTTCTTCCTGTGCTTTGAAAGCTATCATATCAGCCCTGGGGTAGGTTTAATGTTGCTTTGTTTACATTTAGCCCATAAATGAACAACCATGAAATGGAGAGAAACAAGTCTTCCAGGACTGATCAATATAAAGGCCATCTTCTCTACCTACATGTTTAATTCCAAGGAGGCAAAACAATTACTTTGAATTGGCATATTTTCTGCATGGTCTAGAGTTGTAAGTGGGTTCATCCAGGGCTTGTTCCTGGGTCCAATTCTGTTTAACTTGTCCATAAGTGATATAGAAGTTGGTGTAAATAGTTCAATCTCAGTGTTTGATGATTATACAAGGCTAAGCAGGGCTATGAGTTCCCAACAGAATATAGCAACTTTATAAGAAGAACTAGTTGGAATAGAAGAATTTGCAACTATATAGCATATGAGGTTTGCACTTGGGAGCTAAGAATATTCATGCAAATTACATGCTAGGGGAAGAACCTCTGGGCAATTATGAATGGAAAATGATTTGGTGGTCCTAGTAGATCTCATACTTAGCAATAGCATGCAATGCCTAGCATGCATTAAAAAGGGCATTTATAGATAAGGCTATAATTCTACCACTTTACAAAACTCTGGTTCATCCACATCTTGAGTATTCCGTCAAGTTCTAATCACCAATCTTAAAGAAGAATGTGCTTGAACTAGAGAGAGTCACACTGACCTAGATGGACTGGTATTTTTACTCAACATGACCAAGTATTTAACTATGAAACGTATAAATTATGATGAGAAATCAACTTAAAATACTCACTTCATGGCATTCTATAGCAGGATCCATGAATATTGATTTAAATTCTATACTGCACACATGTAATCACTAGAGAAACAAATACAATTGCTAGAAAATGGCAGTCTCTGCAGATGATTAGGTAAACTAGAGTGAAACGCAAAATTATAGGTAGAGATATGCATGGTTCCTTTTGTTGCTCTCCATTCTGCATAATGTGTGACAGTCTTCACTCAACAGAGGTCATCCTTTGATAAACTTCTGTCAAAGGGACATGTTCAAAAATATTTCTCAAAATCAGTGACTGAATTGCCTGCAGCTGCTGATCACTGTATTCTGACAGTGGTTGGTGCAGCCCCCAACTCCCTTGTGTGGATGGAGAAATCTGTTATTTAATTATTTTTTCACTTCTTTTGGCTTGCTGGCTGAATAGAAAAGACAATGTATGGCCAGCTTAAAGATGACTGATTGTAACAATTATGATAGTTCTCGGCGCATAGGGATAGAAATGTCAGAGGTAAAGCTTTCAAATCAATCACTTGGTGTGCATGGATACAATAAAAAGTAAGAGTAACCTTTATGATCATTTTAATGTCCCACTGAAGGTGGAACTCCAGCCAAAAGTTAAAAAAAAAATGTTTTTATTATCTTCCAATAATCCACTTTTCAGCAGATTGCAGTAGATTCTGTGGGGGGCAAATGTGGGATGCAATGAACTGTGAGACAAATAGGCTCTATTAGGTTGTTTAATGCTGCCAAACATAGGTCCATGGGCACTGATGAGGGTAAGAAATTTGCAGGAGGAAAAAGAGTACATGCAGTGCTTTTTCATAACCCAGTCAGCAAGTTAAATGCATTCACAGACACAAGCAGGCCAAGCAATTAACAGACAGATTACTATGCTGGAAGAAATGTGCTTTCATCACATTAGCACTCCCACATTTGTGATGCAATACAGAGTCAATGGTGAGGCATAGATTGGTTGTCTGTCCCTTTAGCAAACAGAGACAAGTTAAGTGAATGAATATATGGACTTCTGTATCAGATAGGATCCTACAAATGGCAGCCAGAACATATCCATCATTACAAGAAAAGGCAAACAAACACAGGGGATATAAATACACTTAAGCCCTGTACACACGACCGGGATTCCCGGCGGTAAACTGAGAACCTGCTTGGTAACTTTCCCCCTGTACACACCAGAGGTTTGCGGTGAGAGCTTTGGCTGGGAATCCCGGCCGTGTGTATGCTCCACCGGAGTGTTTCCCATAGGAAAACTGCTGGGAAAAAGACCGATGGGAATCGCGGCAGGAAAAAAGACAACATGTTCTCATTTTTCCTTCCAGGATTCCTGGCGTTTTTCCTGTCCAAAAGCTGTTTCCTAGCCAAAAGCTGTCATGGCAGTTTTTACAACGGGAAAACTGGTCGTGTGTACAAGGCATAAGGCCTCGTACACACGATCAGTTTTCCTGACAGGAAAAGTGCGATGTGTGGTTTGTGTCAGGAAAACCGACTGTGCGTATGCTCCATCACACTTTTTCTGTCAGTTTTCCTGCCAAGAAAAGATTGAGAGCAGGATCTCAATTTTCGTGACAAGAAAAATTCCTATCGCGAATCGCGTTAGTCTGTATGCAATTACGATGCGCAAAAAAATATGCATTCTCAGAATCAAGCAGAAGAGCCAAACTGCCTATTGACCTTCATTGATCTCGGCCCGTCATAAGTGTTGTACGTCACCGTTTTCTTGACGTTCGGAATTGCAGCCAAGATTTGAGTGACCGTGTGTATGCAAGACAATTTTGAGCCGTTTTTCTGCTGAAAAAAACCCACGGTTTTCCTGTCGGAAAAACTGATCGTCTGTACGAGGCATAATACCTATTAAAATCAACAAACCCTTCATGCAATGCATTTAAGAAAATAGAAATGTGAAAGGATGCATTGTATTGGTTTATATAAAGTGGTCGAGGTGCATGAATCACGAAAGAACCAAAACATTTGCTTTAGGTTCACACTGTGAACCTCATGTGAATTGCACAGGAATCACACTGCATTCCTGTACATATCACATGTGATTCTGTGCGGTGCGATTTGAGCCAGTTCATTTTGGATGGCTCAAATCGTACCACATCCACATCAAAAAAGTCCAGGCAGCTTTTTTATTTTCCCATTGGAATTGTATCGCAAGGGTGTTTATACCTGTGTTTCAGTTCAAGCAAACGTACTGTGTATGTGACCCGCTTTTGGGGTGTCATCAGAGCTGGTGCAAGGATTTTTTATACCCTAGGCAAAACCTAATTTTGCCACCCCCTTGGCTCCACCCCCTTTTCCCTGCCCATGTATACCCCAACTTTTTAATGAAGCGCCCATCAAATGCAGCTCACCAGCGCCCATCGAATGCAGTCTCACCAGCGCCTATTAAATGCAGACTACCAGCGCCCATCAATAAATGTTTGCTTGCTTCCATTCATTCAGGAGTCGGGACACAGACACAGTCCTCCACCACTGCGGCGTCTTTGACACTATGTACGAACGGAGTGGTGGCTGCCTGCTGATTCTGAGACTTAGTTGCCCTGGGTGTCATTAAGTTTGACACTCACAGCAGATCGCTGAACACAGTGTGATCACTACACAATTCGGGAAATGCACAGGAATCATTGTGTTTCCTGCACCAAATTGGTGGGATCCTGGGATTGGAGAAGTTTACATATGCTGTAAGCATCTGAAGCGTGAACTTGACTGTTTGGCCAGAGTCTCCCTTAAAGAAAAGTAGAAATAATAATAATGTATATTGCTCAAACACTAGTCTTGGGGTGGGGTGGGGGGGGGGGTGTCTTAAAATAATCGTATTAGTGTAGAAACAGATATGAGATCTAAAAGGATAGCTTTAAATTAATCCACAAAAAGACAGACATAAAAACTGCCTATTCATCAATGTCCATTCAGATAAGGAATTTCATTGAGACAAGATAACCTTTGTTAATGCAGCTGCTGTTTTAAAGCTATGTTCCATTTAGTGTGTTTCAATTGCAAACAGTATGTTCATTGACATCTGTTCTTCAATACTGCACAACTGTACTCTACCCAGCTGATCCAAAGAATACCAAGGTTGGCAAAGTCTATATCATAAACACTGTGCTTTTTCTCACAATGTTCTAATAAATTGTAATTATAGTAATTGTATTAATATTTTGATACTCGTACGTTTAATATTATACGTTATCTGTTTTGAGAACATATAGACCATTTTACGTTCTTTATATCGAATGTAGTTTACATAAACATACCCTTTGGGCCCATTTATGCAATGATGGTGTGTTAATGCGTGTTGCCTAAAGGCAGCCCATACATTTGAAGACACCACAATGGATCAAAAATTTCTCTTGCAGCATTTTCTCTAGAGCAGCACACTGAATTGCATTGCTACCCATTATGGTGGTCTGTGACACAGGTGTGTACGGGTGCCATTCACAATGGATGTGTAAACATGCTCTTTAAATGTACTATGTATGTAAACCCAAACAACAAACTTCTCTTATTCTCCCATTTGGCCTGTTAAATATACCAGTAATTTTTTATATCTGTTTGATAGTTGAATAAAACCAGTTAACGGAAATGTATTGATGTCTTGTGTCCTGGGCAATCAGTGTATATTGATTGGTTTGCGTAAAAGTTATAGCGTCTACAAACTATGGGAAAGATTTATGGCATTTTTAATATTTATTTATTTTTTACTAGTAATGGGGGTGAACTGCAATTTTTAGTGGCATTGTGATGGACAGATCGAACACATTTGACACATTTTTGGGACCACTGACATTTATACAGAAAACGGTGCTATTAAAATGCACTGATTACTGTGTAAATGTCACTGGCATGGAGGGGGTTAACACTAGGGGGTGATCAAGGTGTTATTCCTACTTTACTACTAGTAGGAACAAACGGCATGTCTCCTCTGACCTGACAGCACCGGGATTTGTGCGTTTACATACACAAATCCCCATCCTGGCGGTCGTGCATGTGATTGCACATGGCCGCTGGCCATGCGCATTGGGTCTCCCGCCATGCACGCGCCCTCTGGTGTTTTTAAAAGGGAAATCCATATACAGTATATACAGGATTTTGCCCATGAGAGCCATTGTGCTGCAGTAAATCTGCGTGAGCTGGTCGGGAACCAGTTAAATAGTGTTATCAACCCTAGCCAGCTCTCCTCTGTGGACTACAGAACATTCTTTATGAAGATGGGAAGGAAGGTGTTCTGTAGCCCAAACACACTTCCTGCCCTAAGGTAAGAATGCTGGCGCTCTATAGATACAGAACATGGATTGAGCGTTGTCACTTTTGGACAGGAAGTATGTTATTGGAAGGATTACCAGATTACCATAAAGAAAAAAATACTCTGTAACAATCCACTAGGAACTTTTTTGTCATGTAGTTTTATTCAGCATTAGAAACATTTTTCATACACAAAAGGTAAAGAAAGCCAATTTGATGGCTTATCTCAAAATACATTCTGCCATGCAACAGAATCTCTTAATTTGTATAGAGAATATATCTTCCAACATAGCTAATATAAATGCGGATTCTCCCATCTTGCTTACAAGCTGATAATATAATAACCTAAAGGTTCATGATATACATTGTGTGTGTGTGTATGTATATATATATATATATATATATATATATATATATATATATATATATATATATATATATATATATACACACACACACACATACACACACACATACACATACATACCTGAGCATCACAAAATGGGACATATCAACCCATTCTAGGATTGTAGAGGAAACAGAACATGGCTTTAAATGGCATAGCAATGTTTATGGGATTACAGGAAGAGGCCCATAGAGAAGAGTTTTCTGTGAAGTGGAAACAGGTCTTTAGCCAATTACTTGGCAGTAAGTCAAGCAATGTAAAACAGTGCAGTGATTTTTTTTCCTTTAAAATATATAACAGACAAAATTATTATTTTTCTAGAAATAAACGTATGTCTTAGCTTTATAACATAACTTAGACATGAAACAGACTTAACTTCCTAAGTTAACATATACCAGGTGTGACAATCTTTAACACAATGAAAGGTCATATCATAATTTGATCAGTCATTGTTATGTTATTCCAGTAGTGAAGCTTTATAACTAATAGGCAACAAAATGTTCATCTGATATATAAAGTGGAGAGTTCACAGTAAGGAAATGATTCAGCTAGCCATCAATTTGGCGGGCAACATGTAAAAGAGAGAAGTCAGTGATAGGACCATCAAGACCTATGTACACAAATGCCAACCAAGAAAAATTTGAGTTTTTTTCCAAAGTTTATTGTTCCAGTTTTATGTGTGTATAAAATACCTTTGAAATGTCACAAGGAAGATTTTTGCAATCCTTTCTGCAAGCATCAAAAATGCATTTGAAGGTTTTGGGTTGTCCAGAGCTGTAATTACTTTGCTCTGATGGCTTTTGGTGACATCACACATGACATCCAAGTGTTGACGATGAAGTCATGATCATGAACTGTTGGAGCAATGGCAGAGGAGGAGGGGGAAGAGGATGACTTCACAGTCTTAATTATGGTTTGAAACACCAGTTAATTAGAATTTAGTGTCTCTCACTTCTCACTCCCTTTTCATTGTGCCATCACCAGTAGCACTTTTTCCGCAATTAATGATAATGGAGAACAATGGTAGCTGGGGACCGTGACAATTACATTACAGCCTATAAACATAGTTATTCATATGATTATCATTAGAACTTATACAGATCAAACAACGAGCACTTCATTTTTCAGTTTCCCTAATCCATAACAAACATGAAAAACACATTTATAGTGTTTCCATCACAACGATCATACTTTATATAAAAGATTATCGATGCATATGTTTGCTGAATATGTTATTCCTAAAACATTATCACCTATATAAGACTGTTGGTACCAACATGTATTACTTTAAAAGGATAATTTATAAAGCTTGGTTCACTGTTCTACATGAAATACTACACACAATGGTGATACTAACAAAAAGAATGTCTCTTAACACAGTGCTCTATGTACCACAAACAAAAGTGATTGCAATACACTGTGATTTGCATGTCATTAACTCCCATGCAGAATGTCAATCTCATTAAATGGCTGCTAATGCTCTTTTATCAAACAAGAGGATTTTGATAAGTAATTTCCTCTCATTCTTTGCAAATCCTTACTGAAACCTAAACAGCCAAATAAATCTAAAACAATGATAATCCCCTGCTAAATTAACCTCTTCTTCTCAGGAATTACTAAACCATCCAGACCATCAGGCCCTACAGAGTTAATACGGCAACAGATCGGTTACCTGTTCTAGCTCTGTGCTTTTTTTTCTCTGAGGTTAACCCTAATCATACACTTTCTATTTATACCCTGCAATCATAAACAGATTTTTTCTGCTGCTCCATTCCAACTAAGCAATTTTATAGAGTGCAGCAAGCACTTATTCCTTAAATCGTATGCTCCTTAGTTTGCATAAAAATAAAGCCTTCTAAAATTGGTATCCATGTAACCGGTGATTGCCAAGCAAGTCTCAAAGGGAAATCACAATGTAATTGTGATCAGCAACAGGCTAAGGCATACACACATTTAAAACTTCCCTCACTCGCACAGTCAACTAGTAGTCAGGCAACAGGGGAACAAAAATTATATGCTTACCTTAAATTTGGAGCAGGCATCACTTTAAAAATTAGAAAAATAATGCTTGCTGGAAGTCGAGCTATTTTTAAATACCTTTTCTTTTTGCAAAAGGAAAGAAAAATCAGGCAGAAAAAAGTGGAAGTCAGAGGTGCCACACCTCCAACCTCTTAGTATTCTGATGTCCAGGCTGTGCACATCACTCAAGAGCTTGATCTAATCCAATCCAAAACAGAATCATTGCCCCCCTTGCCACAACTGGAAATGGTACCCAGCTCTCGGAAGATGAAGCAGGGCTTGCTGGAAGTCTTTTTTCCTCCCTCTCTTGCTCGTTCGCTGCCCCTGTGCTGTAAAACAACAGAAAGATGTGAGCTTGGAGGCACACCACCAAATGCAATCATTAAACACACAACACATCTGACACTGCATGCTAATGGGGGCTCAGCTCTAGAAGCCTGAAAACTTCCCCACACAGCTGTCCATTCTATTATACCTTCAAGAGGGTTAGAAGCTTCATTCACACGACCTAAGACTTGCAAATAACAAAGAACACAACACTGCTTCCCTTTAAAAATAGATGAAAATGCTTTTTATTTTGTATATCGCCATGGGTTCACTTAATTAAAAGACCCCTTTTCTTTTCTTTTTTTTAGCTTGTATGTGTTGCCTTGTGATTTTGGTAATACACCTAGTTTGCAAAGTACAGTAGAAGCAGTAAATACTTATTTCAAACGAGGCTTTCCTCCAGAGACTGTTCTATAAAACCCCTTAGCTCCCATTTTCTCCAGCTTCTTATCTGTCTGTCCTTCGCTTCTCACCTTTTTTTTTTTTCTCTCACATGTTGGGGAAGAGAAGCTTGCAGTTCAAAAGAAAAGTGATCAGTTTGAGTTTTCCCCAACTAGGCAATCTTTCATGTGGAGATAGGACATGTCAGTTCTCATCTGTCAAGGGTAATGAAAAACAGTCACAAGCAGCTTTTTTCCCTTATTTGGAAACATTGTCTTCTTACCTTACGGAGAAGTCTCAATATTTGGAATCTACTATTTCCTAGCTGTATGGAGTGAAGATCCTAGAGGAAGCAGGTAGCAAAAGAAGCAGGACCAGGCACAGGCATGGGTTCAGCAAGTCCTCGACGAGCATCCATACAGCCAACAGGGAATAGTATCATGGTTTGAATCTGGCCAGTTGGTAACAGTGACATAGTCCAAGCAGCATCACCTCCCGTACAAGCAGGTTTAATAATTCTCATCTTTTCCCCTTTACTCTCTCTCTATGTGGCTCCTGCAGAGAATAATAGGAATTAAAAGGCAGGTGGCGCCCTGCTCTCTAGCAGAATGTCGATCTAATATTTCCTCACATGCTGAAGAAGCAGACTCCTGTGCTTTTACATTAAATTCAGCACAAGCATGTAACAGGTCCAGAGACTGTAGAGGAAAGCAGGCTTGCTGGTTTTTTTTCTCCCTCCCCGGCTCATCCTCCTGATGACTTCAAGGTTGCTTTTTTTTTGTGTGTGTGTGTGTGTGTGTGCTCGGCTATTTTTAGGTTCTTACACTGTCCTATATCTCAGAGGTGATGCTGTGATACAGATCAACTGCTTGATGAACAGACCTCCCATGCTCACTAGGATTAGACAGATAGAAGCGTTTTGTGGCGATGGTAGGGTTGCCACCTCATCCCTTTAAAACCAAACACATATTAATTACACAGGCTCTGTGGCTGATAGAAATATTAACCCCCCAAGCTTTCGACTACGCACCGCATCCTCTGAGAAAATGAACCATTTAAAAATCCTGTTTAACCCTTGTCGGTGATTTGTGTCGTGCGCTGTTCTGCTAACGTGCGAAACAGTGATGTGTCATGACAACTAAGCAATGATTTGCATTCCCTGGCATAGTCAAACAGCACCATTAGTCAATTGCTTCTTTGCTTTGTGGAAGGAGGGGGGGGGGGGGGTTTACAGCAAATGCACAAATGTGTTTCAAGGCACTAATCACTGTGTTAAAGGTTCATTAACTATTCCTTCGCACATGAAAAGCAAGCTTCGATATGGTGCGTTTCCGTTTAACAAAGCAGTGTCTAAAAATACTATTATTATTTTATGGATAAAACAGTGGATGTCGGAGAAACGTTGTACAGTTTCATTTCAGAAGCTCAGAGGGAGTTTAAAATCTCTTGCATTAACTCAGTTCAGGAAGTAAACAGAGGATTACCGGGAACTCAGCTTTTAAAAGGGTTAAACGCGTCTACACAGCTCAGTAGATTTGCATGTAACTTACACTGGGTGGTTATTTGTGTGTGAAACACTCTGGGTCACAAGCTATTCCTTTCCAGAATACCAATTAGAATGTATCCATTTTGAGGCACAGACAGGTCTTATCCAAACCATTTTATTGTGTTGTCATTCTTTGCAATCCTGTGTCTCAGTGGTATTTTTATAAAGTGCCAAGCACATAATTAGCTTGTTCTAAAAAAAGAATTGCAGGGATTTAAAAATCTCACGTTGGGGCTTTTGAGGAGTAATACACACATTAATATCAATCATGCCTTTTAAAACATTGAATGGATGTTTAGAATATATTACCCTTGATGTAACGGTTGTACCAGATTAATGCCAGCATGTGGTCACCCTTATGTTAACCATTTGCTATGACTGTTGTCATGTTATGACATTTTCACATTTTAAAGGGAGAAAAAGCAGTAACAAATAGCACCACTAATTAACAAATGACTGACAGTGTGGTAGGAAATAACCAAAATAGGTGGTCTAGGTGGTGGGTTGTCTAATAATATCACACAACACTGTAGATGAAACCATCATATCTTGTAACTAACAGGTGATGCAGACTAATTGATATCTTACAGATAATTTTTTTTTCAGGCTTTCCGAAGAGGCCATTAATATAGAGATGACAGTCACAAACAGTTATTTTATGGATTGTGGATGCCAGTGCTTAAAAACTAAAAGAGAGAGGAATTTTCAATTTTTCCTCGCTGTGTGAGGATATGGGGAAAAATTGAATCAGTGAACAGAAAGAGGATTTTCAGCATGGAAAATCTTTACCTCAGAAAAAACAAGCTTATTGAATTAAAGAGTGCAAGGAGCTAAGACAGAAAATGCAGTGTCATTGGCAACTAAAAACCTACAGGAAACTTGGTAAAATACCAGACATAAACAGGTATGTCCGCACTTGACCAGCTTCCTATGTTATAGGCACAGTAGAAGTTTAAAGCCCTGTACACATGATCGGTTTGTCTGATGAAAACAGACAGATGGACCGTTTTCATCGGACAAAATGATCGTGTGTGGGCCCCATCTGTTTGTTTTCCATCGGTGAAAAAAATAGAACATGTTTTAAAATTTTCCTATGGATAAAAAACTGATAGAAAAAAACGATCGTCTGTGTGGAAGTCCATCTGTCAAAAATCCACGCATACTCAGAATCAAATCGATGCATTCTCAGAAGCATTGAACTTAATTTTTCTCAGCACGTCGTAGTGTTTTACGTCACCGCATTGGACACGGTCGGATTTGTGACCGATGGTGTGTAGGCAAGACTGATGAAAGTCAGCTTCATCGGATATCCGCCGAAAAAATTAGATTCCATCAGATATCCATTCATGTGTACAGGGCTTTAGAGGCTTCCATATTTAAGACGGAGATGGGGGTGAGTGACCAACAACTAGCAGCTCTGCAATATCAGGTCTCTAATAGCAACCAGTCAGAATGCACCTGCACTAGTTTTACTTTAGTATAGCAAATATTGTTTGGTTGCTATGCTATAAAACATATAGGATAGGTTTATGTGTGTGTATATACACTGGGGTAGATTCACGTAGAATGGCGTTTCTTTGTGCGGGCGTAATGTATCCTATTTACGTTACGCCTCCGCAACTTTTACAGGCAAGTGCTGTATTCTTAAAAGAAAGTTGCGGCGGCGTAGCGTAAATTGGCCGGCGTAAGCCCGCCTAATTCAAATTGTGAAGAGGTGGGCGTGTGTTATGTAAATTAACCCTGACCCGACGTGATTGACGTTTTTCACGAATGGCGCATGCGCCGTCCGTGGAATTTCCCAGTGTGCATTGCTCCAAAGTACGCTGCAAGGACGTCATTGGTTTCGACGTGAACGTAAATGACGTCCAGCCCCATTCACGGATGACTTACGCAAACAACGTACATTTTTCAAATTTCGTCGCGGGAACGACGGCCATACTTAACATTGGTGCGCCGCATATACGCCTCATATAGCAGGGGTAACTTTACGCCGGAAAAAGCCTAACGTAAACGGCGTAAATGTACTGCGTCGGCCGGGCGTACGTTCGTAAATTCGCGTATCTAGCTGATTTACATATTCTAGGCGTAAATCAGCGTACACGCCCCTAGCGGCCAGCGTAAATATGCAGTTAAGATCCAAAGGCGTAAGAGACTTACGCCAGTCGGATCTAATATAAATCTATGCGTAACTGATTCTATGAATCAGGCGCATATATACGACCAGCCAGACTCAGAGATACAACGGCGTATCTGGAGATACGCCGTCGTATCTCCTCTGAGAATCTGGCCCACTGTATATACACTTTGGCCCAGATTCACATACAAACACCTATCTTTAGGCGGGCGTAGCATATCTCAGATACACTACACGGCAACTTAGAGCGCCATGTCCTGTATTCAGAAACAAGTTAAGGCGGCGTAGTGTATCTGACACGGCGTAAGCCCGCCTAATTCAAACTATTCTGTTAGGGGGCGTGTTGTATGTAAATGTGTTGTGACCCCATGTAAATGACGCTTTTTACGAACGACGCATGCGCGCGCATGCGCGCGCATGCTCAGTACCACATCGAATTTTCAAAGTAAATTACGCCCGCTCAATGCTTAGTCGACGTGAACGTAACCTACGCACAGCCCCATTCACGGACGACTTACGCAAACAACGTAAAATACGACGCTGTTCGTACGTTTCCGACGTCCATACCTAACATGACTTACCCCTGCTTTATGAGGGGTAACTTTACGCCGGCGTATGTCTTACGTTAAAGACGTATCTTGATATGCCGGGCGCACATACGTTCGTGAATCGGCGTATCTAGCTAATTAGCATATTCAACGCGGAAATATACGGAAGCGCCACCTAGCGGCCAGCGTAAATATGCAGCCTAAAATACGACGGCGTAGGAGACTTACGCCCCTCGTATCTAGGCAACTGTGATGCGTATCTGATTCTATGAATCAGGCGCCGAGTTGCGACGGCCCGCACTTAGAGTTATGACAGCGTATCCGGAGATACGCCGTCGTAACTCCTTTGTGAATCCGGGCCTTTGTGTTTCCCCCTATTTATCATGTGCTGAACTTAAAGATCTATTGGCCAGATTCAGGTAGGGCAGCGTAACTTTGTGCGGGCATAGCATATGATATTTACACTACGCCGCCGCAAGTTAGAGAGGCAAGTGCTGTATTCACAAAGCACTTGCGTCCTAAGTTACGGCGGTGTAGCGTAAATGTGCCGGCATAAGTGCACCTAATTCAAATGTGGAAGAGGTGGGCGTGTTTTAGGGAAATTAAGCTTGACTCCACGTTATCAACGAACGGCGCATGCGCCGTCCGTGGACGTATCCCAGTGCGCATGGGTCAGATAGAATGCCTAAGGCCTCGTACACACGACCGAACATGTCTACTGAAACTGGTCCGCGGACCAGTTTCCGCGGACATGTTCGGTCGTGTGTACGGCCGACCGGACAATTTTCCGGCGGATCGGACAGGTTTCCAGCGGACAAATGTTTCTTAGCATGCTAAGTAACATGTCCACTGGAAGCCTGTCCGTCGGACATGTTCAGTCGTCTGTACGACTCAGCGGACATGTCCGCTCGGCCGAAAGCCCTTGCATGCGTCAAAGTGATTTGACGCATGCGTGGAAGCATTGACCTTCCAGGGTCGCGCACGTCGCCGCGACGGCACGGCCACGTCACCGCGTTCGCTGTCCGCGGGAAATTTGGTCTGATGGTGTGTACAGCCATCAAACCAAAATCTGGCAGCGGACATGTCCGATGAAAACAGTCCGCGGACCGTTTTCATCGGACCGTTTTCATCGAACATGTCCCGTCGTGTGTACGAGGCCTAAGATACGTTGAACACTGCCTACGACGTGAACCTAACTTACGCACAGCCCTATTCGTGTACGACTTACGCAAACGACGTAAAAAGATAGGCTTGTTCCGACGTCCATACCTTGCATGGGCTGCGCCACCTAGGGAGCAGCTTTATCTTTACGCTGGCGTATCTCTTACGTAAACGGCATAACTAATTGCGACGGGCGCACCTTCGTGAATCGGCGTATCTTGCTCATTTGCATATTCAACGCAGAAAACAACGGAAGCGCCACCTAGCGGCCAGCGTAAATATGCACCCTAAGATACGACGGCGTAGGAGACTTACGCCGCTCGTATCTTAGCCTAATTTAAGTGTATCTGGTTTCCAGAATACGCTTAAATTTACGACGGCGTAGATTCAGAGTTACGACGGCGTAACTCTCTCTGAATCTAGCTATATGACTTTTTCTATGTACACAAAAGGCCTATTTCTCTTAAATATTGTTCACAAATCTGTCTAAATCTGTGTTGGTGAGCACTTCTCCTTTGCCGAGATAATCCATCCACCTCACAGGTGTGGCATATCAAGATGCTGATCAGTCAGCATGATTATTGCAAAGGTGTGCCTTAGGCTGGCCACAATAAAAGGCCACTCTAAAATGTGCAGCTTTACGGTTTCGGGGGGGGAAGCAAGCATCTGCAAGTATCTGGTGTGATCACCATTTGCCTCACGCAGTACAGCACATCTCCTTCGCATAGAGTTGATCAGGTTCTTGGTTGTGGCCTGTGGAATGTTGGACCATTCCTCTTCAATGGCTGTGCAAAGTTGCTGGATATTTGCAGGAACTGGAACACGCTGTCCTATACACTGATCCAGAGCATGCCAAACATGCTCAATCGGTGACATGTCCGGTGAGTATGCTGGCCATGCAAGAACTGGGATGTTTTTAGCTTCCAGGAATTGTGTACAGATCCTTGCATCATGGGGCCGTGCATTATCATGCTGCAACATGAGGTGATGGTCATGGATGAATGGCACAACAATGGGCCTCAGGCTCTCGTCACGGTATCTCTGTGCATTCAAAATGCCATCAATAAAATGCACCGGTGTTCGTTGTCCATAGCATACGGCTGCCCATACCATAACCCCACCGCCACTATGGGCCACTCGATCCACAACGTTGACGTCAGTAAACCGCTCACCCACACAATGCCATACATTCTGGCTGCCATCTACCCCGTAGCGTGAAAAATGTGATTCATCAGTGAAGAGAACACCTTTCCAAAGTGCCAGATGCCATTGAATGTGAGCATTTGGCCACTCAAGTCGGTTATGACGACAAACTGCAGTCAGGTCGAGACCCTGATGAGGACGGCGAGCATGCAGCCTGAGATGGTTTCTGACAGTTTGTGCTTTGGTTATGCAAACCGATTGTTGCAGCAGCTGTCAGGGTGGCTGGTCTCAGATGATCTTGGCAGTGAAGATGCTAGATGCTGGACGTGGATGTTCTGGGCTGGTGTGGTTACATATGGGATGCGGTTGTGAGGCCGGTTGGTTGTACTGCCAAGTTCTCTGAAACACCTTTGGAGACGGCTTATGGTAGAGAAATTAATTTTCAATTGAAGGGCAACAGCTCGGGTGGACATTCCTACAGTCAGCATGCACGCTCCCTCAAAACTTGTGACATCTGTGGCATTGTGCTGTGTGATAAAACTGCACATTTTAGAGTGGCCTTTTATTGTGGCCAGCCTAAGGCACACCTGTGCAATAATCATGCTGTCTAATCAGAATCTGGATATGCCACACCTGTGAGGTGTATGGATTATCTTTGAAAAGGAGAATTTCTCTCTAGGGATGAGCCAGTGGTTCGAGTCGAACGTAACTTTGACTCGAACATCAGGTGTTCCTTTGTTCTGAAACTAACCGAACATATGGGGCATTCAAAGGAAATTTGAGCGCCGTGGAACGTCCCATAATGCAGTATTGTATGATGATTGGCCAAAGCATACACCTGACCTGCATGCTTTGGCCAATCACAGTGCACAGTGCTGAGAGAGCCATAATCATGGCTCAGCGGGACCAAGTTCACGCCCCAAACTATATAATGCTGTTTACAGAGCGGCCGGGTGTAGTGTTGTTGGCGTGGACAGAGAGATAGCTTGAGTTAGATTAAGCAGGCAGGTTATTCAGTTAGTGGCAGTGTATTTGATATATATATATATATATATATATATATATATATATATATATATATATATACTCTGTTTACTTTATATTAGTCAGTGCGTTAATATACATATATACAGTCTACTGTGTATATATATATATATATATATATATATATAACACTCTACATCCAGTGTAACCTATATCTACAGTGCATTCCATGGTGTACTGTTTCTAATACACTTCAGGCGGTGTACACAGTATCTAATACAGCATGGTGTATAGTATCTACTACACGTGGTGTACACAGTATACAATACTGTGCAGCCATTGTTCAGTTGCTAATACAGTGCAAGCGGTGTACACAGTATCTAACACAGTGTGACAATTTCTGCTACACTTCTGGTGGTGTATACAGTATACAATAAAGTATAGGCATTATACACTTTCTAATACACTTCAGGCGGTGTACACAGTATCTAATCAAGTGTAGTGTAGTGTTGCAAAACAAAAAATACATCATGTCCGAAAGGCCACCAAGGAGAGGCAGACGCTCACAGGCCACTAAAAGAGGGCCATCAGCCTCAACAGTGCTGGTCCTATACATGGTGCATCCTCTGCAGGTGGCTGTGGGGCACGCCTGTCCTTTCTTGCTGCTGCTGGTCGTGTTATTAAGCCACAACATGCAGAAGAGTTGGTGGAGTGCATAACAAAGCAGTCCTCATCCTCCTCATCCTCTGTCACCCAGGCTCAGAGTAGTTTGCCTTCCAATGCAGCTGCCAAAGCATTCGCCTTAAATAAGTAGCAGGAGTTACAGACGCAGATCTACCTTGGTTCGCATCCTTCCTAGAAAATCGTTCCCACACAGTAAAACTAGGAGTCTTCACCTATGAAACTCGCACAATTTCTTGCGGGGTCCCTCAAGGATCACCCATGTCTCCCGTGCTATTCAACATCTACCTTCGCCCACTCTGTAAAATCAACAGTACACAGAACATGCTACCACTCATACGCTGACAACACTCTACTTTCGCATCACCGGGAAAAAAGACCAATATAACGGTCTAGAAAAATGCCTCACATTGATCGATGATTGGATGACTGAGAGCTCCCTCAAACTCAATGGATCCAAGACAAAACTTCTTCTCCTCCACACAAACCGAAAGACAAAAGCTGAGACTTCATGGACACCACCCACCATCCTCGGACAGATGATCACTCCAAGCACCAAAGTCAAAAGTCTCAGAGTCATCTTTGACTCTGAAATGTCGATGGATGCACAAATAGGATCAGTAGTCAGCGGATCCCACCATCTGCTCCGACTGGTGCGTAGACTCATCCCCTTCATCCCAGAAGAAGACATAGCAGTAGTAGTTGGAACTATGATCAATTCCCGACTCGACTACGCAAACTCCCTCTATATTGCACTCCCTAAATATCAGATTTCACATCTACAAGTCGTCCAGAACACGGCAGCCAGACTGGTAATGGGGAAAAAACCCTGGGAATCCATCACCCCTTCACTGAGGACCCTTCATTGGCTAACCGTAAAGGATAGGGTCACATTCAAGACCCTTTGTCTTACCCACAAGGAAACGCTCCTCAATACTTGTGCGAGAAAATAAAGCATTACACCCCCAATCGCATTCTCCGATCAACCATCCAAAACCTCCTCCACATCCCCAAGTCCCGCTACAAATCAAAGGGAGAACAATGATTTGCAGACCAAGGACCACGGCTATGACAAGCTATGCCCACAAACATCCGCAACTTAAGACTCATCTCTTCTGAAGGATAAGGACGACACTGGATGGAGATAAAGCGCCTTGAGGCGATTCAGTTCGCATTTGTAGCGCTATACAAGTTATTCACTTACTCACTCACTCACAGTCACTCCTTCCATAGCCCCACCATTATGCATGGAGGAGTCCCCAGAATTATTCGCCACAGTGTCGGTTATATGCTGCTGGAGGATACGCAACAATTTTAAGGCTCCAATGTTGGTTCACAGGTTGAGGAAGGGAGTAACCTGAGCCTAAGCCTATAGAGAGGGGGTGCCACAGAAGGACAATAACTGGCAGTCATGCTCCCCCAGCTGCAGCATACTTCCAAGTTTGCTCCAGTGACAGGGAGAGGGGGGATGATGAGGTCACTGACTGTACTTGGGTGTCTTGAGAGAAGAGAGGAGGAAAGTCAGGAGGAGGAGGAGGCACAACTCCAAAGAGGCAGGATGTCCTCTAGGGGGCAGCTTAAGGGAGGCCACCCTATTGCATCACACCACAGAGCTCCACAGGTGCTGGGTGCTGCTGACCCCCCGCTGACTTGTAAAAGTTCCTTGGTGTGGGCTTTTTTTTTAAATGTGTGCAGCAGATCGCACCATTGCTATTTGCAACCTACGTCTGAAGCGGATCAAGCATGGCCAGAACAGCAGCCACTTGAGAACCACGTGCTTGACCAGAGGTATGATGACCTGCCATGCAGTCCATTGGCAACATCACTTGAAAGACACTCATGAAGTAAAAAGGTGGACTTCTCCTTGCTCCTCATCTGGGATCTCCAACCCTACTATACCTCCAGTCCTCTCAAAAACCTGCACTGAGAGGAATTAAGGTATAGCAATAGGTAAGTACTTGCAGCCAATCTGCTAGCAGTACACCACCAATTGATTTTAGTAGGCAAATTTCCCTACTCCAGTTGCTGAACCATGAAAATAAATTCAGTTCCAGCCATCCACATGCTCAGCGTCTAAATTCAGCTGGTAGTCTCTACCCCTTTCGTGAATTTGTGGAATGTGCTTTACCTCAGTGGCAGGTTCCAAAACGCCATTTATTTTCACGGAAGGCTATTTCGGCTCTCTACCGGCATGTGGAAGCTAATGTTTTGGCCTTGTTGCACAGGGCGGTCAGCAGTAAGGTTCATATTACCGCTGACTCATGGTCCAGCAGGCATGGGCAGGGACGTTACCTTTCTTTAATGGCACACTAGGTAACTCTGCTGGCAGCTGGGAAGGATGCAGGACAGGGTTCAATGTTGCTGTTCCACCACCACGCCTCCAAAATGCTAGTGGTGATTCTGCCACATCCTTCTCCTCCACCCTTTCCTCTTCTTCTTCCTCTATGGCCTCTTCTGCAGATTTGTCCTCTGAACCAGCGGTGCTCCGTAAGCATTCAAGGGGTTACGCAAGCAGTCAGGCTAAAAGATGCCATGCGGTGCTTGAGTTGGTCTGCCTAGGGGACAGGAGCCACACTGGGGCAGAGATTCTGTCAGTTCTGCAGGGGCAGGCTCACAGGTGGTTGACGCCACGTCAGATTCAGCCAGGAATGGATGTATGTGAGAATGGCACCAACCTTCTCTTCACTCTCCGACAGGGACACTTGACCCATGTTCCATGTTTGGCACACATGCTGAATTTGGTGGTGCAACAGTTCTTGAGCAGGTACCCAGGCTTACAGGATCTCCCGAGGCAGGCCAGAAAAGTCTGTGTTTATTTCTGCCGGTCATACAATTCCAGTGCTCGGCTGGCTGACATTCAAACGGAATGCAACATGCCCACCAACCGCCTGATTTGTGACATGCCCACCAGGTGAAACTCAATGTTGGAAATGCTGCAGTGGCTGCATACACAGCAGAGGGCCATCAATGAATATCTGTGTGAGTATGGCACCAGAACAGGGTCAGAGGAGCTTGGCTTCTTTTCACCACACCAGTGGCTGCTGATCAAGGATGCATGCACTGTCCTGTCACCATTTGAGGAGGCCACAAGGATGGTGAGCAGTGACAATGCATGCATCAGTGACACTGTTCCTCTAGTGTTCTTGCTGGAGCACACACTTTGTGGAATCATGAACAGGGCACTTGAGGCAGAGCCTCTCAAGGCCCCCTTTATCCAGATAGCATTCCTACGGGCCCACCAAACACACAGGAAGAAGAGAAAGAGGAGGAGGATTGTGTCAGCATGGATGTAGAGGATAACACTCAGCAGCAGTCTTCAAGGCATGGTTTTCAGTCCCCAAAAACCCAAGGAGTTGATCTGTAACTACCTCCTCTCAGCCACGTACATGTGATCCTTAGTGACCCAGAGGACGGAATGCCTTTGCAAATTTACACTGCATGGCCTCCCTGATTCTGCAAAGCCTGCGAAAGGACCTTAGGATTTGTAGTATCAAGGAGAGGGATCATTACTGGCTGGCAACCCTTCTTGATCCACATTACAGCGGTAAGGTTGCAGAACTCATCCTGCCTTCGAAGAGGAAGCAGAGGATGAAACATCTTCAGGAGGCCTTGAAGAAAAGTTTGTGCAATGCATTTCCAGACCTTGGGAGGTTACCATTTCCTGGTGCTGGACAACGTTTAGGCAGAGGAAGAGCAGTGGGGAAGGTGGCTGTCTGACCATTGCCGTTAAACAATTTTTCAGTCCTCAACGCCAAGGTCTGATAGGTTCAAGAAATCATCGCCAGCGTCTGCATTACATGGTTCAGGAATATCCAGGGGCAAGAGCAGACTTGGAGACCTTTCCAACAGAGAATCCACTGGGTTACTGGGTCTTGAGGATGAACTACTGGCCAGACTTTGCTCAATATGCAATTGAGCTACTGGCCTGTCCTGCATCCAGTGTGCTTTCTGAAGGCACATTCAGTGCTGCTGGAGGGTTTTTAATGGATCAAAGAGTGCACTTGTCCACAGACTTCGTTGATAGGCTCACTTTCATACAAATGAATCAGCAGCTTTCATACAAATGAATCAGCAGCTATCAAGCACCTGATTGAATTTGCTATGGATGTGGGATCCCCTCAAGATGGCCTATGCTGACTATTCTATTCCTCCACAATTTTAATGATGCTAACCTTCAACAATATTTTTGGTTTAGGGTGCCACCTCCATCCAAGGCCCAATTTTCTGCCCCTGTTTAACATGGGCATGTAATTACGATTTTTGATCCACTATTTCACAGCAGGGCCAGTTCCTATGCCCAACAAGAGTATCTGTGAGGGGTTACAGTGTTGTGGCACCACCACCCAAGGCCCAATTGTTCTGCCCCTGTTTAACAGGGGCATGTAATTATAATTACTGATATGCTGCGCCCAACAAGAGTAACTGTGAGGGCTTACAGTGTTCTGGCACCACCATCCAAGGACCAATTATTGTGCCCCAATTTATCAGGGGCATGTAATTACAATTCTTGATATAATATTTCACAGCAGGGCCTGTTCCTGCACCCAACAAGAGTAATTGTAAGGGCTTACAGTGTTCTGGTACCACCAACACATTAGGCCCAATTTCCTGCAGAGTATCAAGGGCAGGCTGTATAGTATATATACTGCTGTTCAGAGTATATAGTGCTTGGGGGACCCCCACACCATTTAAAAAACACTGGGTGCGGGATTCCTCATTTATATCCATACTAGACCTGAAGGGCCTGGTATGGATTTAAAGTGGGGACGGGGACATCCACGCCATTTTTGTTGGGGTATTTTTATCTATTTTGCCAGGATCCAACAATACATTACAGGCGGGAGCAGTTTAAATTTTTTCTTTTAGAAATGTAAATTTGCTGTAGCACTGTTAAACATCCAGCAAATACATCCCCATTTTGGGGGTACATTTTTTTTAACCACTTACCAACTGGGCCATAGCCGAATGTTGGCTGCAGCGCAGTCAGATAACTTTAGAGGGACATACAATGACGTCCTCCCAGAATTGCACAGCCTGGGCCACGCACCCAGGAATTCCATGACCATCAGGTCTTCGAGATCGGGTGCGTCACAGATCGGGGTAAAGGGCCAATGACAGCGGCCCTTTATCATGTGATTGCTCCATCCAATGACGAAGCGATCAGTTGTCAACCAACCAGAGCATGTCCAGTTCAGCTCCTCCCACAGATCAGCACAGCGTGCGGGCTGGATCTTAAGTTCCCACAGCGCTGATCTGTGTCCATCTATTGCGCTGATCTGTGTCCATCTATTGCTCATCCATCCATCCTCATACATCCTCATCCTTCCCCATCCATGGCTCATTCTTGCTCATCCATAGCTCATCCATCCCAATCCATGGCTCATGCATGCTCATCTGTGACAGACCTAAACAAGATAGGGGCTTCTGGAGAGGACTGGGAGCAAGTCTCCTACCCAATGACTATGGCCCAGGGAGGAAGCAGATCATTCTCTAATGATGGACCACCACCTAATGGACACTGAGAACATGGTTTGGATTACTGCAGATGGAACAGTAATATTTATCAACAATATCCCGCAATAAATCTATGATACATTAACTCCACTAACAGTCTGCTACTGCGGTCTCCTGCTATTATACTCACAGGATTTGACTGACAGCGGTATGAACCAATGGCTCCCATTGCTCTCAGCTAATCCAGTGAGAGTAGGGAGAGGAGAGAGGAGTTGCTGCAGATATGCACAGTGCTGGATGCAGATCAGGCACAGATGAGTATTAGGGGTAGCTTGTTACCATTACAAGTTTGTTTTCTCTCTGATTCTCTGCTCCTTCTTCTTTGTATCTATTGTTTGCTAGAGGATGATGCCACTTGCATGAGATGTGTTCGAAATATCCCAAAGAGTCACTGCTATAATGTATTAATCCTGTCCATTCTCTAGTTGTTTAAATGATTTTTCAATTTAGGTACGTCTCAGCCCTAGTTAACAAACAAACCCATATTGTTTATCCCATAGATCACATTACAATCCAAATCCCCTGGTGCTGCTACTTAGTATTCCATATTTTTAACCATGTTCCTCACACTCTAATGCCGCATACACACCATCACTTTATGTGATGAAAAAAAATGACGTTTTTAAAAACGTCACTTTAATTGACTGTGTGTGGGGGAAAACGTCGTTTTATGTCTTGTAAAAAACGACCAAAAAAAATTGAAGCATGCTTCAATTTTATGTGTCGTTTTTCAAAAGTGCACTTTTTACTTCACAGAAATTGACCGTGTGTAGCAAAAAACTTCGTTTTCTAAGACGTTTTTTCACCCGCGCATGCCCAGAAGCTACTTATGAAGCAAGCTTCAATGGTAAAACGTGGTGGATCGTAACCTCGCTTTGCTAGAACATTGTGAGAAAATGATGGTGTGTAGGCAACTTCGTCTTTGAAAATTGAAGTTTCAAAAACGTCATTTTTTACTTCACAGAAAGTGTCGTTTTTTTTCATCACATAAAGTGATGGTGTGTATGCGGCATTAATGTTCTCTACAACCCAACACTGTAAGACTCCTTTCACACATGTGGACCTTTTGTTTTTCATCCATCCGTTGACTGATGAAAAACGGACATCAATGCATCTCTATGGAAAAGCTGATGTAAATGGTCTCTAGGATGTAAAAAACTGATGTAAAAACGGATGGCAAATTGATGTCAAACTTATGAAAAACTGATGTAAACTTATTTTTATTTTTTTTAAACATGGTTGAACTGATGAAACGGACAGTCTGTATGTGTGAAAGGGGCCAGACTAGGTTGACTGCCAGCAGCAGAAAAACACAAAACATGGCAGCGAGCGGTCAAAATGTTCCTATCCTGAACGTGATTTTTCCATGTTCAGGAGAGGGCGATTGAACCTCCCCTAACTGCAGCAGCTGCTAAACTCTTTAAAAAGCCTGTGTGTACATGGAAAATAGGCTTTTATGGAGTTGAGTTTAGGGGCCATGGCAGAAAAAAAAGCCAAAAGATCTTAAACTCAAGTTTAGAAGCTTTAGTGTACATGAGCCCTAAATATTATGTAGCGGGCAGCTGTTTTCTTTGCTGGCCCTGCTTTAAATTTAGAGGTTAGTCAGAGGATTAGTTACCTCTGACCTATTTGTTTTCAAATTTGGACCTCTGTTCCAGCCGTGGCTGTACTGCAGGTGACCACTATTGTTGTCTGGGGTGTCAGTTCCACCCCACCCCAGGCCAAGGGTGGCAGCAGTCAGATCCAGGTGTGTTGGGTATTCTTTCTCAGCAGACAATCAGTGGGGGTTGATCGCCTCGCTGTGCATTCTGGGGAGGAGAATTTAAGGGACAGACGTCACAGGTTTTGGGTCGTCGTCCCCCCTGGGCAGTCGACCCACCACCCCTGTGTGTGGCCCTCCTGGCCAGGGGTGCATGTTCAGAGTTTCCTGGCTCCGGGACCACGTTGGTCTGGAGTTGTGTCTTGCCGAGCAGGCCCAGTATTCAGACTGGGTTTGTATTGACAAAGTGATCCTGTGCTATCCATCCTAGAGGGAGGAAGCCACCGAATGGAGTACCTGTCTGGAGAGCACCCAGCACGAGGCTGGTACACTCAGGGGAGGCCTGAACTTCATTGAAGGACACATTACTACTGAAAGGCTGTGATCGCCTGTCAGTTTCCTAATTTCAAAGTAACTACTTTGAGAAGAGATCCGGGTGCTTAATCCTAAAGTGAGAGGATTCTGAACCGAAGATATCTCCACCTTTGGGAAGGTCAGTGGCAGAGACTGTTCCAAGGTTCCGTGTAGTGCCCTGGCTGCTATGACTAGTGAGAGAGGCCTATCCAGGGGTACACTACCCACTCTGGCTAGAGTGGTGACGAGAGTTTATGTCTGGAAGCAGGAGTGCTTCTTATCAAGTTCTACACCTGAACCCACTACCTATACCCTATTTCACCTCTTCAATCTATTGTTCGTTCTTTTACCACGTTTGGTAAATAAAGCAGAGAAAAGGGAACGCAACATGTGAACATTGACTTTGTTTCAGCTTTCATCCAGTACCCTAGACGGCGGAGAAATACAGGTAACATGCTGCCCAAAATAAACCAGCAGCTCCTTCGGGGGTAATGCTACAATTATAATGCTGAATCTCAACACCTTAAAGGGGTTGTAAACTCTCATGTTTTTTCCCCTTAATGCATCCTATGCAAATTTCTGGCAGTGACTGGCCCCCCAGCCCCCCGTTTTTAATTACCTGAGCCCCACATTTCCCTCAGCGGAAACACACTGTCCCTCTCTGCATGAGTCTCGGCTCTTGATTGGATAGATTGATAGCAGCGCAGCCATTGGCTCCTGCTGGGTGGATTTCGGCTTTTGTGTCTATGGATGCCGAAAACTAGACCCAGGAGCGTGCCTGCAAGGTAACCTCTTGGGTTGCTGACCTGGCTTGTTTGACTACGCATCCTCCTATCTGTCTGCTTGACTCCATACACTATTTACCTGGTCCTTGCTGGTCATCTGCCTGTCATGTGTTAGCAGTCTATCCTGCACCTGTGACCAGTCACCTGCCTGCCAAGCAACGGCCAGTCTGCTGTCTGCCAAGTCTTCTGCTGTGTTGGCCATCTGATCTGTTCCAGGCGAAGCACCTGCTCTTTATCCTTGTGGTCTGCTGGGCAATCTACAGGCACTCATACCTCACCATGCTCCTGTGGACACGGTCTCACTACCAGTGGTTCCTGAGCCAGAGCTGTAAGAGAGGTCTTTTTCTGCACATCAGGCTCCACCATCAGGTATGTGGCACTGCCCCTTAATGAAAGCTGCTGCCAGACTCATCCACCTTACCAACCGCTCAGTGTCCACCACCCCTCTCTGTATCATTCCACTGGTTTCCTCTTGCCCAGCAAATAAAATACAAAACATTAAGAACAAAATACAAAGCCATTCTGCACCAAGCTACATCACCCACTTCATTTTAAAATGTTACTTTAACTGTCCTCTTCACACTTCCCAAGACCTCCTACTTACCTCTTCATATTTTAAAGAGCTTTTCACTATCCTCTGGAACTCCTACATTAATCTGTCTGAATAGCCTTCTAAACTGTTTCCCTTTAGCTAGTTCCTGACTCATGTCTTCGGCTACTTTTACACTGGGGCGTCGGCACTTTACCGTAGTTTTTGCAGCGCTATTCGGCCGCTATCGGTGCACTTTTAACCCCTGCTAGCAGCCAAAAAAGGGTTAAAGCCACCCGCAAAGCGTGCTGCCCACCGGTCATATAGCGCCTCAAAGATGCGGCTAGCAGGACTTTTTTACCATCCTGCCAGCGCACCACTCCAGAGTGAAAGCCTTTGGGCTTTCGCACTGGAGAGAAAGTTGAGACTCTTTCAGGGTGCTTTGCAGGCACTACTCTTAGCGCTATAGTGCCTGCAAAACGCCTCAGTGTGAAAGTAGCCTTAAGGAAATCTATCTCACCTTAATCAAACAACCAAACCTTTATTTTCTCCATCAACTCATTCTCTCACAGTTATTACATTTTTGTACCACTTTCACCTCCCTTTTATGTAAGCCAAGCCTTCCTAACTAAGGATGAGCTCCAGCGTGTTCGCACAGTCCATGTGCAGAGCCCGCCAGGAAGTCGGCACAGCGCTGTGCTAATCACAGGCAGGGAGACATTTCGCGATCTCTGCAGCCGAGCATCGGGAAATGTCTCCCTGCCTGTGATTAGCGCAGCGCCGACTTCCTGGCGGGCTATGCACATGTACTGTGCGAACAAGCCGAAGCTCATCCTTATTCCTAATATTTTCGTTTTTATTTGTATTGTAGCGATAATGTCTCTCTTTATATTATAAAGCATGTTGCAAACTGCTATATACATTCTGTATAATAATACTAATTGGCTGATCTATCAAATTATGCTTAAAAAAAAAAAAAAAAATTATATTCTGTATTTTGAAATCCCAGTACCGTTGTTTTAGTGTATAGACCAAAATATTTTAGCACCCTATTCTACCTAGGTTTTGCCTATTGACTTTATTCCACATGTCCTGCATCTGTAATTTACTCCTGGAATTTCCATTGACCTGACCTCTGGGCCTCAGGTTAATTCATTCATGTCACTCTCACTTGAGACCCTGTTAATCCTGCTAATCTTTCTAGTAGCTATGTGCATCTTGCCAGTCTTCAGGAAATATGTCAGTGGTGTCTGTCTTTCCAATGACTTTGTCTAAACTGCTAGTCCCAAAGCTAATCAATCCAAAACCTCTGTCTCTCCTGAGACTGTTCAGTCTGAACTGTCCTGTCTTCTCCGAGATTAATCTCCTTGAGCAACCTGTGCATTCCAAGACAACTCTGTCTGAATAGCCTACCTTTCTTGAGGCTACTCTGCTTTGAGCTGCTTGTCTGTTCCAAGATCACTCTGTCTTAAAGTGGAATTAAACCCTTTAGAGGCAAGGAATATGACATCTTAGCTTCTGTTTGATGTGCAGTTGCCATGGTGCTGCACATGGGAACAGTAAAGACACCAGCCATTTAATGGCTTGGCAATTGAAAGCACAAGCAACTGTGGCATTATCATTCATGGCATGCCTTAAGCCTAGGTTCACATTGCTGTGGGCTCAAAATCGTGCAAGTTCAGCATGCAGTCCGAATTTGGGGGCAATTTGACAGACATCTGCACAGATGTCTATTGAAATCCCCCCAGAAGTAGTGCAGGAACTACTTTTGGGATTCGGTGCTGCGCCACAAAGTCGGCGTCGCACCAATTAGAACTGTACTATTGACGCCAATAGCCCCTTATTTGGCATGTGATTTGACATTACAAATTGCATGCCAAATCGGACCAATGTGAACCTAGGCTTAACCGCTTGCCGACCAGCCACCGCAGTTTTACGGCGGCAGGTCAGCTCTGCTGGGTGAGATCACGTATATCTACATCATCTCGCCGAGCAGCCAATAGGGTCACGCGCGCTCGCCCCTGACTCACATGCACGGTGGGTGCGATCACCGCCGGGCACCCACGATCGCTCGTTACAGAGCGAGAACCGGGAGCTGTGTGTCTTTGACCAGCAATATGGTCTGGGGCTGAAGTGGTTATTGTTAGGCCCTGCACACACGATCAGTCCAAACTGATGAAAATGGACAGAAGTTCAGTTTCATCGGTCCAAACCGACCGTGTGTGGGCCCCATCGGTCTGTTATCCTTCAGTCTCAAAATTTAGAACTTGCTTTAAAATTGGACCGATGGATTCCTGACCGATAGGTCAAAACCGATGGTTAGTATGCAAAAGCACCGGTTCCAAACCCGGGCATGCTCAGAATCAAGTCGACGCATGCTTGGAAGCATTGAACTTAATTTTCTCTGCACGTCGTTGTGTTTTACGTCACCGCGTTGGACTCGATCGGTTTTTGAACTGATGGTATGTAGGCACATCAGACCATCAGTCAGCTTCATCGGTTAACCGATGAAACTGAACTTCAGTCCATTTTCATCGGTTTGGACTGATCGTGTTACAGGGCCTAAGTGTTTTGAGAAACAGGCAAAGCACAACTAAATGCAAAAAAAAAAATGTAATAAAATTGTGGGTTGCCAATCATTTGATGTGGCAGATGCATTTTTTTTTTTTATTATTATTATTATTATTATGTTATTTTTATCCAAAGATCAGACAGTAACACACCGTTTGTATTAAGTTGGCTACATTACCTCCTCAACTGTATCTATGGAGGCGCAACATAGCCACCCTTGGACAGCAGCATTGTCAGTCAGTGGAGAGGGTAGTGTTAAGCCTCGTACACACGGAGTGATTTTTGTCCAAAAGAGCGTGTGCAGGATTTTGTCTAGCTTATTAACGGTACGCAAATTTTTGTTTGACAAACATGAACTTAGTGATGTACGTAGTGATGTACTATGAATGTATATATATATATATCAATCGCCACCCTTTGGTCCCCTTCTGCTAATTTCGTGTTAGTAGAAGTTTGGTAAACGTTGATTCGCGATTTTCAGATCGTACAAAACAAATGCCTTGTAAAATACGTTTGGCATAACTACATCAGTATCACCAGCAAAGCAGCTTCATTATCATTCCATTAAATAAGATGAAAATGTTGACATTTCATCAATTGTCACGTCACAAATGTTAATTCTAGATTATGAACAGTAGTTTACAAGACCAAACTCTTCCCGCATGTTTCTTTTCTGAGCATGGTTGTACTTTTCGACTTTTGTGTGGCGGGTTTCTGTACTGACTATACAAAAATCAGATGTTGAATTCACATCAGGTAAAAGTTTTATAGACTGCACATTCAGTATTTGTCTGATGTAAAATTCAAATCGGCTGTCAAATGCACCGTACTAACGATCCAAAAATCCGCAGACATTTCGTCTTCAGACTTTTCCCTTATGATTTTCGTAGAGTATGTAGAGCTAGATGCACTAGAAAATATAGATGGACTTTACATAAGTTACTATCAATTTACGGCTGAACTTTGGCAAACATTCATTAAGCAGTTAGAGCAACAGTTGTTTTTTTTCCTTTAGTGCCGGTTCACACTTGTGCGAGTTGATACCGAATGCGATAAACACAAACTAGATTTGCATGTCATCCAAAAAGTAATTGTTTTCAATGATGGCGGTTCACATCTATGCATTGCGATTCCTCTCCGAATGCAATGTGATGAAAAAAAGAGTATTGGGCGAGTTTAGAGCGTTGCGTTGCGAATTTAGTCTCCATAGACATCAATGTAAATTGTTCTGGAATGGCATTTGATGGTTCACATATGTGCGAATTCCACCACACTATTCTCCACAAAAAACAAGAAGTTAACACCTTTTTTTTTTACATTATGATTCCATTGGCTAGAACATTAATCACAGCTATGTCCCCTTCCGTATATTTGCATTCAAATTGCGGTAAAAACACAGTAAATTCACACCTCAGAATGGACTGAAAAAAACTGAACAAATTCACAGCGCATCAGTGTGAACCGGCACTGAGGAATAAATTAAAAAAGATGACCATTGTAAGCACCCCTATTAGTGTTAAATGGTTTGTCAGACTCTTAACTGACACCTTTACTGACACCTTTGATCTGTTAAAGGAAGTTGAAAAGCAACAAACTTACTGGCTGGATTACCAGGTAACAAACTATGTTACAGTAGAGGAGAAAATCAAAAGACTGCTGAGTTAGGCCCCTTTTACAATGGGGCGGGAGCCGCGGTGGCGGTATAGAGCCGCTAAAAATAGCGGCGCTAAACCGTTGGATTTGCCGCGGGATTTGGCCGCTAGTGGTGCGGTATTAACCCCCGCTAGCGGCCGATAAAGGGTTAATACCACCCACAATGCGCCTCTTCAGAGGCGCATTGCGGGCGGTATTGCCGCGGTTTCCCATTGTTTTAAATGGGAAGGAGCGATATACAAGCTGCTATTCTCACCGCTCCAAAGATGCTGCTGACAGGAGATTTTTTTCTCTCCTGCCAGCGCATCGCCTCAGTCTGAAAGCCCTCCGGCTTTCACATTGAGGTTGCTGGGCAGGAGTTTTTTAGGCGATATAGCTATTTTTAGCGCTGTACCGCCTGAAAAACTCCTCAGTGTGAAAGGGGTCTTAATGCTAGTGAATCACTGCATCATACATTATATGTCCTTTTTTTAGCCATAGATACATTTTATATCACTGGGTTTATTTCCACTTTAAGGCACAGTTCACACTGGAACCAGCTGCGGATCGCAGAGGAACGTTGTGCGTCCCCATTCTGGTTTAGGGACGAATCAGGGCCAAATCTGTGCCTGAATTTGGCCCTGAAATGGAGCCAAAGACGCACAGCCACCCTAGAGATATGTGAACCGACTCCATAGAGAGCCAGTCACATTCTCTTGCTATGCTAATTGGATGCAGCGAAAACCACATCCAATTCGCATAGGTGTGAACACAACCTTAAGGATAAGTTCACCTTTAGGAACATGTATAACATGTTCCCGCTCCTGCAGCCTCTCCCCGCACCTGCTGTCACTATTTGAAAAGAGTTCTGTAAATGAGTGAACTACAAGTACCAACAGCCATTTTTGGCTGACGGCTTGTAGTGGGACCATAAGCAGAAACAATAAACAAGCTTTAATAATGAAAAACCTGGACTCAAACTAAGGATCAATAGGAGATCCTTTATTATAGGTATTAAGGTAAAATAATTGTTTTATAATAAATTATTAAATAACATACACTACAAACTTCAATAAATACTTTAAACATATACAAACTTAGCTTATTTTAAGCTTGAGCTAATAAATACAACAACCTACAGTCCCCTTTGCTCATAAAAAAAGCCGCAACAAGGCGTGGTATGTGCCTTTTTTCTACTGTTCATAGCCGGCTGCATCTCTTGTGACACATCTCTCTCGTTAATTAGGTGACAACCCGTGCTCAGAAACGTTTTAAACAACATGTGGCACTTACAGGTAAGTACGCAAATTAAGTTTAACTCTAGAACCGTTTTTTATCTACCACAACCCCATAGGTAGGGGGACACATTTTCTGCCCTACCCCCCAACTTTCATTTTCAATGAACTACCAGGACGCTGTTGAGTGCTCTAGGTAGTTCATCAATTCTTCCTGTCATTGTGTAACTGCCTGGTCATATTAGTTACAAGCAGACAGCTTACACTGACAGCCTACAGGAGCCTTGCATTGCACCCGTGATCTACTGATCCCAGGTATGCAAAGAAAAGTCTGGATGGCTGCACACCGACAATCGAATTTATTGATAGTAAAACCACAAAAACAGGAGATGACAGACCCAGCAGGGGACAAAAAGGTAAACGTGTTTCATGCTCTCACCAGCACTTAATTATTACATGAAATAATGATTAACCCAGTGTTTCTCAACTCTAGTCCTCAAGGTGCCCCAACAGGTTATGTTTTCAGGATTTCCCTCAGATGAAATGGCTGTGGTAATTACTAAGGCAGTGAAACTGATCAAATCACCTGTGCAAAATAATGGTAATCCTGAAAACATGACCTGTTGGGGCTGAAGTTGAGAAACATTGGATTAAGCACTGTTGAGAGCATGGAATGCATTCACTTTTTTGTTCCCTGCTGGGACTCTCATGGCCTGTCATTGTGGTTTTACTATCAATAAAGTGGATTGTCGGTGTGCAGCCATCCGGCCCTTTCTTTGCATATATGGTACAGCATGGAAGGTAGGCTAGCACCTGATTGGGGGCAGTGTATAGGGATCAGCCTGAAGTGAACTCGTCTAGGAGCAGATTCCAGGTGCAATGCTTTCCAGTCTCCTACAAAAAAAAAAAAAAAAAAAGTAAATGCAAAGTTTTTTTTTTTTACCTTCAAAAAATGTACACACACACATATATATATATATATATATATATATATATATATATATATATATATATATATATATTTTTTTTTTTAACCACTTGCCTACCAGCTGGCACAGTTTTACTGTGGCAACATGGTTCGGCTAGGCGAAACAACGTTATGTTACGTCGCTTCGTCCTGTAGCCACTAGGGGGCACACGCACGCACACCTGCTGCTCACCCCCGTAACCAATGTGAGTGCCTGGCAGGCACGACGACCGCCGGGCACCCGCGATCACTCATAAACACACAGCTCCCATTCTTTCAGGGGAAAAATGACTGATCGTATGTTCATGCAAAGTATGAATATAGAGTAAGTCCCCCCCCTCTTCAGTTAGAACACAACTTAGGGAACACAATGAACCCCTTAATCTCCCCCTAGTGTTAACCCCTTCACTGGCAGTGACATTTTTACAGTTATCAGTGCATTTTTATAGCACTGATCGCTGTAAAATTGTCAATGGTCCCAAAAATGTGTCAAAAGTGTCCGATCTGTCCGTCATAATGTCATAGTCCCGATAAAAATCACAGATCGCCCCCATTACTAGTAAAAAAATAATAATAATAAAAATGGCATAATTCTATCCCCTATTTTGTAGACGCTATAACTTTTGCGCAAACCAATCAATATATGCGTATTGCAATTTTTTTACCACAAATATGTAGAAGAATATATATCATCCAAAACTAAGGAAAACATATTTAAAAAAAAAAGTTAAAGATATTGTTTTTTTTTCAAATTGTCGCTGTTCTTTTGTTTATAGTGCAAAAAATATCACTAAAAGAAAGCTCTATTTGTTGGGAAAAAAGGACGCAAATTTTGTTGGGGCATAGCGTCGCATGACCATGCAATTGTCAGTTTAAGCGACGCAGTGCCAAATTGTAAAAAGTGCTCTGGTCAGGAAGGGGGGTAAAATCTTCTGGGGTTGAAGCAGTTAAAAGGTGAACTTATCCTTTAACTCCTAGCCCCAATGCCTGTCTCTGCTAAAACACTGATGGTGCCTGTTTCCATTAGACCCCTTTCACACTGGGTCACTTTGCAGGCGCTATACCGCTAAAAATAGCACCTGCAAAGCGACCTGAAACAGCTTCTGCTGTCTCTCCAATGTGAAAGCCCCGAGGGCTTTCACACTGGAGCGGTGCGCTAGCAGGATGGTCTATTCTGTTCTTGATGCCTTCATGTCCAGAGTCGGTCGATGGGTGTGATGACATCAGGAACAGTCCACCGCACATGACCTCTGGACCGTGGGGGCCATTAGCCAAAAAGGCCAGGCTTGCACTTGGAGGATCATATGATTAGGTGAGTATAACTTGCTCTCTGAACCCATAGATAAAGGAGCCTAGTTACGATAGGTGCTTGTAATAGAAATTCCAGGCTTTGGTCATGGGGTAAATAAAGTCAGCACTCTATTATGTTTCCTACATCGTAATACATTTTTTAGGGTTAGCATTCCCAAAGTAGGTATCCAGTTCCATTATGTGCCCTGGCAACAGGAATTTAATTCTGTCACAGACCCTGTAGGCAGGGATCTAAATCTGTCACATATCCATATAGGACATATGCTGTCATGCTAAATAATCTGACATTAATAGGCAAATTAAGTTTGTGCTTGTTTTAAGAAAATAAAATAGGAGGTACTAATGCCAGAAAAAAATTATGACAAACTTCCTTTAAATATAGGAGTCTTCAGTGGACCTGTGGCTTTAACCACTTCAGCCCCTGAAGATTTGGCTGCTCAATGACCAGGCCAAATGTTTTGCGATACGGCACTTTAACTGACGATTGCGTGGTTGTACGACACTGTACCCAAACAAAATCAACGTCCTTTTTTTCCCCACAAAATAGAATAATATTATTTTGGTGGTATTTGATCATTTCTGTGATTTTCTTTTTTTGCGCTATAAACAAAAAAAGATAGATGATTTTTGCTATAATATATCCCCAAATTTGTTTTAAAAAAGCAAATTGTTTCCTCCGTTTAGGCCATATGTATTCTTCTACGCAATAAACGTATATTGATTGGTTTGCGCAAAAGCGTCTAGAAAATAGTGGAAAGATTTATGGCATTTTTATTATTATTTTTTTTTTTACTAGTAATGGCGGTGATCTGTGATTTTTATCGGGACTGCGACATTATGGCGGACAGATCGAACACTTTTGACACATTTTTGGGACCATTGACAATTATACAGCCAACAGTGCAATAGAAATGTAAATGTCACTGGCAGGGAAGGGGTTAACACTAGGGGGCGATCAAGGGGTTAAATGTGTTTTCTTAGTGTGTGTTCTAACTGTAGGGGGGTGGAAGTGACTAGAGGAAATGACAGATCGTGGTTCCTAGCTATTAGGAACTCATAATCTGCCTCTCAGAACTGTGATGTGTGTGTTGTTTACACACACGTACGTCCCTGTTCTGGCTCTCTTGCCCGCCCGTCATCGGCAGCCCCGCAGTGCAGTGGCCGCACTATCTCCCTTAAAGGAGCCAACATACAGCTATGATGGGTCATTGGATCGTGCCAACCTGCTGCTGTATAAGGTTGGCGGCTGGTCGGTAAGTGGTTAAAGCTGTCAGCAGGTGTGTCTTGATATCACCAGCAGGTGTCTCCTTGCAGTTCTGGGCTATGTATTAATCAATGCTAACACCTGCTGGAAGGTTTTATATCACTGCTTCTCTACCAGTCACTTGGTTTGATTATTGGTTACTTAATGTTGTGTTGCTCTGGCTTCCCATCTTATTTCCCCCATGATTTTGCCTTGGTGTCCCACTTGTACTGCAACCTAGTCTTATCCTATCCTGTTCCCAGCTTTTCCTGTTTATTTTGCTACGAGTTTTGGGCTGAATTTGGACCTGAAATAGACCAAAAGATGCACAGGATGCCTGTACAATTCACACCTAAGCCCCTGCAGAGATGTGCGAAGCGGCTCCATAGAGAGCCGGTCACAATCTCCTATGTGAATTGGATGCAGGGAAAGACCACATGCAATTCGCAACAGTGTGAACTCAGCCTTCATGTTCACTATTTGCTGCATTCTTGTATTGTACATTACCTTCTCTCAACAAATTGCATTGATTCTAATGTCTTTGTTACCTCAGAATTTCTGCAAGGAACATCCTGTATGACCAAAGACAAATAGGAGGAGGGAATTATCTGGTTTCAAAGCCTTGTTTCTGGCTAGCTATGAATGTAGTAGGTAAACTTTGGCAGCCTTGGCTATGTGTACAAGCTGCTACAAAAATCTGATGCCTATTTACTCTTCAGAGACAAAATACATTTTTAAATTGCGGCTATGGGCATTTTACACAAGCATTAGATTCTTACTTATTGGTACTGTATACAAGTGATATATATTTGTAGGAGATAAACAAGGCTTTTCTTTTGGTGGCATTGGCTTTAATTTTTATAATATATTATACAGTTTTGTCAATGGTAGTTTCAAAAAATGTATTACTTTAAGTGTCGGTTCACACAGAGCCCACCTGTCGGGTGACTTAGCTGTCCGACAAGTTAAGCTCCATGCATTGCAATGTAACCGGTCTAATAGGAGCGACTCAAGTCGCTCTGACTTAGAAAAGGGTCCCTGTACTGTTTTGGGGCAACTTTGGAGCGGCTTGCATTGACTTCAATACAGAAGTCATTTAGCAAGTTGCGCTGTACAGGGCGGCTTCAGAGTTGGATGACTTTGAAGCTGTCCCTGTGTGAACCGGCACTAAAAAAAACATGCATTTTTTTTTCTCCAATTTTTGCTCATAAATATATTGCTAATAAAGTTCTATCTATCTGGTACAAAGCATGTCAATGCTACTTACAAATTTAAAAACACTTTTGTTAAATAGTGTTAGTTTTTTAATGTTGTTGGGCAACAAATGTTTGGAAATAAGTGATAAAATTGTTGTAAAGGCCAAAGGTTTTTTTATCTTAATGCATGCTATGCATGAGGAGGATCCGGGCTACTTTGTGCAAAACCACTGCATAGAGCAGGTAAGTACAACATGTTTGTTATTTTGTAAAGACAACAAAAACTAGCCCTTAGCCTAGGTTCACATTGTTGCGATTTGACATGTCAAATCGGATGCTGGCGGCTATTGCTGGCAATGTCACCGTCCGAATAGGTTTGCGCCACGCTGATTCCCAAAAGTAGTTTGTTCTATTTTTGGTAACTTTGGGGTGCAATTTGTATAGAGATCTAAGCAAGAACTGACACAGATGTCTCTGAAATCGCTCCCGAAGTGACATGCGGGTATGAAATCATGCAAATTCAGCTGAACTCGCACAATTTAAATCCTGCTGTCAGTGTAAACCACTTTAAGTAAAGAAAAAAATTGCATATAAGCAATTAGAAGATGATCTTTATTTTTTGTGGTTTGCTGGAGCGGACATGATGAGATCAAAGACAGGTCCTGATCAGCTGGACAACAAAATACATTTCAACTATATTGTTACATTGTATTTATACTTTAGGAGCATATTTATAATGCAATGAATGGAAAAATTCTCAACATTCACAGGTGATTACTCACTCCCTGTAATTTATTTGTAACAGTGGCTGACAAGAGGCCGTACTGCCACCTTGTGAATGCCTATTTTATTTTTTATTTATACATTTTTACTTTTGTTTTTAAATTGCTGCACAATTGTGGCATGGCCCCATTGAACTCAATTAGGGGAAGTTTGACAAGTGGTGCCACCTGTGAAACTCTGCACTTCAAGTTAAAGATGCTGCAGCCATGAAGCCATGGGATGTGTATAGCCATGTCCGGCTGCATTGTTACCATTTGTGTTAAAAACCAGGGGGCTGCGAATCAGTTTTTCTATCGCCCTTATAAGTATCCTCCTTGATTAAAGCTAAAGTAGTTCTAAGGCTACTTTCACACTGGGCTGGGGGGGGCGTTAGGTGAAAAACAGGGCACTTTTAACCTCTGCTAGCAGCCAAATAAAGGGTGCAAAGTGCTGCTGCAGTGCTTCCCATTAATCTCAATTGCAGGGGCGGTGGAAGAGCGGTGTATACGGTGCTCCCGCACTGCCCCAATGCTTCTGCTCGCAGGACTTTTTTCCTGTATTGTAAGCGCGCTGCCCCAGTGTGAAAGCACTCAGGCTTTTGCACTGGGGAGGCTTGAGAGGTGCTTTTCAGGCACTTTACATGCACTATTTTTAGCGCAAACATGCCCCAGTGTGAAAGAGGTCTAAAGGTTTGATCCCCCTCTTCTCAGGCCCCCCCACTAGTGCTTCTGTCCCCTCCCCCTTAGCACGTGCCCCCAGAGCACGCTGCTTTCTCTGGGGGCACTTGTCTGTGCCCACTCTCAAGCTGCCTTTGTGTGTGTCTATGGGACACACAGAGCATGACTTGGTTCCACTGCGCAACTCCCTTCTTACTGGCGGTGATTTACAGCAGTGGGAACCAAACTTACCACAAATGCATGCAAAGGCAACAAAGTAAAAAAAAAAGAAAAAACATAAATAATGCATAAAAACACACTGCAAATGCTTGTAAGTGCACGTGCAGAAATGTACACTGAATTCAAGGATTGTGGTGTAAACAAGTATACATATACGAATACATTGAGCTTTTATTATTTTGTGAATAAAATTTGTACATTTTAATAGTGGTGTAATTTATTATAGGTATATTGTTAGACACATATAAAGTCCCATTCCTATTGCATTTTTTTTTTGTATAAAATAGTCAATGATCCCCCAAATACAAATTAACCACTTCAATACCACATTTTTTCACCTCCTTCCTGCCCAGGCCAATTTCCAGTTTTTAGCGCTGTGACATTTTCAATAACAATTGCTTGGTCATGCAGCACAGTACACAAATGACATTTGTATATTTTTTTTTCACACAGATTGGGCTTTCTTTTGGTGGTATATAACCACTTCAATACTGGGCACCCCCCTCCCTGCCCAAGACAATTTTCATATTTCAGCCCTGTCACACTTTGAATGTCAATTGCGCTGCTACACTGTACCCAAACTAAAGTTTTGATTTACTTCTAAACAAAAAAGACCGAAAATGTTGATATTTTTGTTTCAAAACTTTGTAAATAAGTAGGTTTTCTCCTCCACTGATGGGCACTGATAAGGTGGCAATTTTGGGCACCGATGAGGTGGCACTTATGGACACTGGTGATTGGAACCAATATGTGACACTCATATGCAGCACTGATAGGTGGCATGGATGGGCACTGATGCCCCTGATGTGCATCACTGGCAGACATTAGTGATGGGTACTGATTGGCATCAATTGTGAGCACTGATTGGCATCTCTGGTGGCCATGGGTGGCATACCTGGTGGCATGCTGGGTGGGCTGCCACCAAATTATGCAAAAATGTATGCTGCTATATCATATGACATCTGATCAGGATATCTTATCCACTTTTCTAATGTCATTTTGCTATTTGGCGGGCGGCAAGTGGTTAAATACCATAGATTTTTTATTTTTTTTTGCTAAATAAACAAAAAAACTCTTGAAAGAAAAAAATGTGTTTTTCTTTGTTTATGTTCTAAAATTTGGCAAATACATTTTCTTTCTAAATTCTGCAAAAATGTATGCTGTTAAAAATAACCCAAATCAAATCAGTGTACTATCAGTGTATTATTTAGTCTGTAGGAAAGGTAAACTATAGTACTTTATATCTGAAAATCGATCAATCCTGAAGTACTGACATCTCATTTTTTGAGGCCTGAAAATTCCAGGACAGTACAAATACCACCCAAACGACCCTCCATGAGGCTTGGAAAGTTTTATGAAGTTGTATTTTTTTTGTCACAATTGTTTGGAATATTAAGTAATTAAAAAAAATATATAGTTTTTTAACATCCTGTCATCAATACAGTACAGTGCCATCATATTACTGGTGTGGTTGTGATCAGGGACACTGACTGGTTACAGTATGTAATAAGAAATAAATAATACATATCTTTTTTTTCTTTATTAGAATTTTTTGTTCTTTTTTTTACGTTTTTTTTTTCTTTTAATACAAATGCTTTTATTGAAGAGTAAAATAAAAACATTACAAAAAAACAAAAGAACATTAGTCAAGATACAACCCATAGCATATATGGTAGAAAATGTTTGAAATGTTAGATACATCCTCTACGGCAGCCATTTTCAACCTGGGGTTCCTCCAAAGGTTGCTAAGGGTTCCTTTGAGCTGTGGCTGATGAACCACCTATTTGATAATGCCTACAAAGTTAAAGGTTCGGCACCACTTAGCAAAGCCAGCAGCATGACATCAAATATCCTTTTAGCTATCTTTAAGGGGGACATTGTTTCTATTGACCACCAATATAAGGGGCATTGTTCCTATTGAGCCCTGATTAATTGGTTTTAGTAAGGGTTCCTCGAGACATGAAGATTATTTTTGAGGTTCCTCTAGGGTTTAAAGGTTGAGAAAGCCTCCGCTACGGTGTCCAATACAAATTTTAGACTGTAGCCTATAACTAGATCAGATTTGGGTAATAGAGGGTATAGTTCAACATCTTGCAGATATAACTTTGTCTTTCACCTGATCTTAAAATAAAGTGTCTGCACCAGACTTAGGTGCATACTATTCTTTTTTTCCATCTTCATTCTTTATTATATTTTTTGCTCATACAAATTTTTAATAATTCATTAAAAACAGGAAAAAATTGTTCCTTTATATATATCATAATTTTAGTACAAATACAAAAAGTGAAATCTCCTGAATTGGTATACTGGGAGGCAAATAATAACATTTACTGAAGTTGGGGAGACTACCGGGCCAGTAGTTCTATATAATATTATAATTTGTACTATTTGTCAGCCCTCCTCTTTTTATTCCTCCCCACTTAGTACTACTCCATTAATCTATCTTACTGTTGGTTTTGTATATCTATTTTGTCGCCCGGGTTCTCTCCCTTCCCCCATCTAAATCCAAAGGTTACAATAGTCGTAGCTCTACCAAGATATCCCACATGTGACTTTTCAGTCGGCTATAATATTTGGTTATTCTCTACCCCAACTATAATTCTTACCCCCTAGGTAGAAGCGCCCTTTTCCTCCAACCATGGTTTCCACATTTCCTCAAAGTCCTTGAGATTACCTCTTTTTATATAGACTGCTATTTCTTTACAGATCGACTCGTTTAATACCCTGGTCCATTCTCTTACTGCCGGTGGCGGTGTTGCCTGCCATCTCATGGCTATTACTTTTCTGGCTTGAAACAAACATCTCAATATTGCAAGTGTAGTACTTCTTTTCTCCTCCCGTTCCTTCCTGTAGCCCAGTACACATAGTGTGGCCTCCATCTCCAACGGTGTTCCAAATATATCTCTCAAAGTATTGAGTACTCCCTCCCAATAGCGAAATAGCTTTGGGCAGCGCCACACCATGTGCACTAGGTCTCCCTCTATTTATCAGCATCAGGTGGGAGATTTTCTGAGGGGGTGAAACTTAAACCTTTGATCCCATCTATAGGATTCTCCTCCACTGTTCCTGTGTTATTTCCCCTATATCTTGTTCCCATCTCTCTCTTACTTTAAGGAGGTGTGACCCTGTATTGATGTTTTTGGTTATCTGTACATATATTTCGGATATGAGACCCTTGGTTGGACCACCTTTAACTAAGTTTTGGAATAGGGGCGTTTTATTCCACACTAGGGTTTGTATCCTAAATTGGGCTTCAAGTGCGTGCCCTACCTGGAGATATGTAAAAAATGAGTGTTGCGGGATATTAAATTCCTCCCTCAAATCCTGGAACTTCCTATAGCTGTCGCCCTCGTACAGTTGTCTCAGCCTTTTTATACCACACTTTTCCCATTCCCCCACCTTTCCTATCTTAAGTATTTCCTGTAGGTTAGAGTTATTCCACAGAGGGGTATACTCAGTGAATCCAGTGTAACCCATCAGTTTTTTTACCTTTTTCCTATATTTAAAGGAATCTGCTTCTAATACTTCAATAACAGAATCATGTGGGGCACCATTCATCATTATTCTCCCATTAGGAGTGTCCCCCCCCCCAGGATATTACATCCCATTAGTTGTTGCAGTTGTGCCGATAAGTAGTAGCTCTCTGGGGGGGGGGGGGACAGCCAGACCCCCTTCCACTACAGGGAGCTGCAGTGTACAGTACGAAGTAGAATCCTAGGCTGTCCCCCTTTCCATATTAGTTCTCTAAAAAGCGTTTTGATTTTATTAAACCATTTTCTACAAATCATCTTAATTAAGCTGCATCTGCCAGCCACTGATAGAGGGAGCCATTTCCAGATATAGATTTTTTGTTTAAATTTAGCCAGTAGGGGAATTAGATTTGTATCTATATATTGATTAGGATCTTTCGTCACCAGTATCCCCAGCTATTTCAATGTGTCCACCACCTTCAATTGTGGTATTCCCAATACCCCAGTTTCTCCAATTGGGTCTACCGGTAATAACTCAGATTTTTCCCAATTTATCTCTAGGCCCGTAAAACTACCAAATTCCTCTACTAAACTCATTGCTCTTACCAGTCATTATTCCGTATCACCCAAGTAGAGGAGAATATCATCGGTATAAAGCGCGATTCTTTCATTTCCCGTCTTCCTTTGAAATCCAGTTATCTCAGTGCTTGACCTTATGGCAATCGCCAATGGTTCCATCGCTAGGGCGAAGAGCAGGGGTGACAAAGGGCACCCCTGTCTCGTCCCCCTCTCTAATAGAATCTTTTTTGAAAATTCACTATTAATTCTAATTTTGGCACTAGGGCTGTCATAAAGCATTTTTATCCAGCCAGTAAATTTTGGACCAAATCCGAACTTTCCCAGCACCCTCCAAATATAACCCCATTCTACACTGTCAAACGCTTTTGTCACGTCCAGTGACAATACGGCCCTCGTTCCCTCAGACTCCGTCTGGGTTTGTAAATTTAAAAAGGTCCTTCTTATATTCATGCTGGTAGATCTATTAGCTATAAATCCTGTCTGGTCTGGGTGGATAAATTTTGAGATAAGTCTATTAAGCCTTGATGCCAAGACTTTAGCCACTATCTTGGCATCCGAGCACAAAAGGGAAATTGATCTATATGCAGCCGGGTCTAAGGGGTCCTTGCCTTCTTTCAGGATTACTATAATGGTTGCTTCCAACATTGACGCTGGGAGTCTTCCCTTCGTGGCCACTCCGTTTAATGCTTTTATGAGCTCTGGTAGTATTATTTCTCCGTAATATTTATATATTTCCGTCGGAAGTCCGTCTGGACCTGGCAACTTTTGATTTGCCATATCTGCTACTGCCTGCTGGATTTCTATAAGTGATATTGGAGTTTCTAACTCATCTCTTTTTGCTTGTGTAATAGACGAGATCTCTAACCTTCCCAGAAAACCCTCTATTTCTACTTCCATCCCCACCTTCTGTGCGGTATAAAGCTTTTCATAGTACTCCTGAAAGGTCTGCACTATCTCTGAGGTATCTGATGTTATTGCCCCTCCTGCTGCTCTAATAGACCGGATATCAGAGGGAAGGGAGTTTGTCTTCACCAATTGCGCCAGCATCCTTCCGACACTTTCACCCTCTGCAAAGGAGAAGCATTGAACTTAGTTTTTTTCAGCACCTCGTGGTGATTTACGTTACCGTGTTCTGACACAAAAGTTTTTTTAACTGATGGTGTGTACGCACATCGGACCATCAGTCTGTGAACCGATGAAACTGCACCTCAGTCCGTTTTTCATCAGTTTGGACTGATCATGTGTACAAGGCCTCAGAGCCAGTTCACACTGGGGCGACTCGTCAGGCGACTCAGTCGCCTGACAAGTCGCATCCCATTCTATTCAATAGAACCATTCTAATAGGAGCGACGCAAGTCGCTCCGACTTAGAAAAAGGTTCTTGTACGACTTTGGGGGCGACTCGGGGCGACTTGCATTGACTTCTATACAGAAGTCATTTTGAAAGTCGCCTCTGAAGTCGTCTTCAGGACGCCTTGTCGAGTCGCCCCCGAAGTCGTCCCGCCCCAGTGTGAACCAGCTCTTAAAGTTGTATTTTTCTTTACATACTGTGAACAGCACAATACAGTGTTAAACCATTAAAAAAATTAATAAAATTAGCGCTTGCAGTCCTGGTGTGTTATGGTGAGGTGAAATAGTTACTAAAAGAATGGAAAATATCACATTACTTGCTAGCGGCCAAGGTGGAAAAATCTATATGGAACAGCTGTCAAAGGGACTGGGGGGATCCACATGGGAAGAATATGTAAATATATTAAAGTTTTAGTACTTAATAACTGAAGTAAGGTGCTCCTGTATCAGTCTGCAGGGATAGAGGGCTCTTGTAGCAGTCCATCAAATTAGTTGATGGGCACAGGTGCTGATGACAGATGGACTTCAGAACCATGGGCCAGGGGGACAAAAAGGAGATAGAGCTGCAGAATTCCTATGCATATCAGATGAAGGAAGGATCCAGGAAGACATGCAGAAGATACAAAGTAGATACAGTGCAGGAGTGAATAAAAACATAGTAGCGTTTATTAAAAACAAATATTCCACTCTACATCTAAGTAACCAAGGTACAACTTGGACGTGGAGAAAAAAGTCAAGCAGTATTGGTGTGGCCTGCTGTAACCGCCATGTGAAAGCAACTGTCAAGCTCGTGGAGCTGATCCTGCCAGGGGAATGAAGCAGCATTCACGGCTGTCTGCACTCTATTTTCAGATACATATAGTGTGGATTAATTGTTTTTAATAAATCCTACTATTTTTCTAGTCATTCCTGTGCTTTGGCTACCTTGTATCTTCTGCAATACAGTGTTACCATAGTAACACTGTACTACTCTGGGGAGGTGATCAGAATTTCACTGATTGCTATGATTGCTTAAAACAGTGCTACTCACTGCTATGCAGACGACACAAAAGTGGCCACAGTGCTCATGTTAATAAAAGCATGTATTCATTTATTGCACAACACTTACATTCAAGTAAACACAGTCTTGCTTGAGCTTGGAACAGAGGAGAGCAGAGTGCAGCACAGAACCTGTAGGTGGCTGTCATGCACAAGATTCCAGACCCGCCAAAGGGATGTAAAGACAGCGGCACCTACAGCCTCCTAGGACCAACAACAGCAGGCATGGGGAATGGGAAGTAAAGGGGCGTACACAATGCGTTTTTTATCAAGTATGCCCAATAGTGAAGCAAGATTTTTCTTTTATACTGATGAGTACAAGCCACTATGGCAGATGGGAAATGAGAGTGAATTTGACAGGTTTGAAAAGACCAATGAGCTTGTGGAGGTGGGATAGATGCATGACAATCACTATATATATATATATATATATATATATATATATATATATATATATATATATAGGATGCACCGATACTGGTATCGGTATCAGTGCCGATACTAGGCATTTTCGCGAGTATCGGTACTCGTGATAATGCTCCGAAACCGATACCGGAAGTGACGTCAATTGGGGGCCGGACACCTCTGGCAGTGGGGTTCGAAGCATGCTTTACAGCGCTAGGACGGGGGGGTGGTGGGAATAGCCACAGCACAGTGGAAACAGGCTGACAGCTGGCCACACTGACTCTCCTACTCCCGGCTGTCTTTTTTTCATTATGCAGCACTGCCACGATCCTCTCCTGCCTCTATAAACAAGAGGGTGGGTGTCATGACTCCTGCCATCATGTTCCTGCACAGAGAGAGAGATGGCTGGCCGCTATCCAATAACAGATGGGCAGGTCACCAAGGGCAAGTGGCTGGACAGCATCAGCACGTGTGTTTCTATGTGAGGCAGCTGTGGAATCGTCCCTGGAAGCAGAACCGAGTAATGAGGAGAGCAAGTCCTGCAAACAGGGTAGTGTAGTATGTACAGGACAGTGTCAGAAGGGTACAGACCAGTCTTATACACTAGCACTATACAGTATATACGGACAAGTCTGTACCCCAACACTGTACTGTATCTGTATGATGTCAGTGTACAGACTGGTCTGTACCTAACGCCTTGTACTGTGCCTTCCTTACACCCTGTACTGTGCCTTCCTAACACCCTCCTAACCCCCCTTTTCTGAGCCTTCCTTACACCCTCCCAATGCCCTGTACTGTGCTTTCCTTACACCCTCCTAACCCCCCTTTACTGTGTCTTCCTTACACCCTCTTAATGCCCTTCACTGCACCCTCCTAACACCCTGTACGGTGCTTTCCCTGTGTTGCCTCTTCTTCCCCCCACCAGCTGTCACCTCTGCCCCCATGTCTCTCATTGACCCTGCCATCCTCTTCCCCAGCAATCACAGCCTTTTTCTTCTCGTTTCTCTTACCCCACAATCTCTAGTTCACACCACCCTCAACTACCCCGCCCTCACTCCTCTACTTCTCACCCTGCCCTCGCCCAACTCCCCAACAACCCCCCCAGCCATACCATCCCCCTACCTGCACGATAGGTATCGGTAATTGGTATTGGCGAGTACTTGCAAAAAAGTATCGTACTCATACTCCGTGTTAAAAAAGTGTATGTGTATGTGTGTATATATATATATATATATATATATATATATATATATTTTTTTTTTTTTTTAAATCAACACAAAGTAAAAGGAAGGAAATGAGAAACTAAATGGAGGGGGGGGAAATAACCTGCAAGAGAAAGCCATAATGAGCTAGTATGCACACATGAAAATGGGCTTGGGCAGGAAGGTGTATAAGTGGCTGGTATTGAAGTGGTTAAATATATACATAAAAAAAGGCGGGGGATAAAAAAATGAACAATCACAGTCCTAGTAAGCAGCTGACATGCTAAATGATGGTATGAAAATCTATGAACTCTTATGTCTACACAGTTGTGGAAATGTTTCTTCAAAGGCAGAGAGAGGAGGAATGCATTCTATAACCCAGATCTTTTGTGGATTTATTATATTTCAGGGTGAAGTGTCTAGACACACTGTGTTCCACATCATAAGTTTCAACAAATCTATGTTCTCCAAATCTGGCGTGGGCCATATGTATGATACGGCCCACATAAGAGACCACAGGCGCAAGATAAACAATAATCTACAAAAATGGGGGAGCAAGTGCAACCTGTCAACAGTGTTTTCCTTGCCATAAGAATCAAAGAAGGATTTTTTCCTGTGATGCACTAAAGGGCACATTTTGCAAAGATTGTTCTTACATCTGTACATTCCTGTCATGTTGCAAAACAAAGGATGTGAGGGGGGCCTGGGGCATAGGACATTGTTTGGGGGCAATTTTGATTTTGATATCCAGTGCCTTTTTTTTTCCATTCAAAAGTTTATTAGTAATAAAAGAAAACAATACAGTGGATACATGAGTATGTAAACAAGGAAAGTACATGTAGCTTAGCATGCACCAACAGGCATGTGCAACACAATTGAAGTTCGGTGAAGGTAACCAATGGCAAAATAAAAGGGGAAAAAATATGTAGACAAATACTCATATCCGAGTCAACATGAAGTGCTTGTAATGTATACCAGGAAATGGAAATCAGAATGGAGGAAAAAAGAGTAGGGAAGAGCATAGCTAGGAGGAAAAGTTGGGTAAGAAGAAGAAGGCTAAGACAAAGGTGAGAATTTGGGAGAAAAGAGTAAAAAGTATAAGAATGTAGTGGAAGAATACTTGAGTCGATTCCACAGCCGACAGTTCTGGTCCCATGAGGGCGAATGGAAAATGATGATGAGAATTAGTATTCTCAAAGTTGGGGCTCTCTATCGTCTAAGTAGAAATTAGGGTGTATGTGTCAATCTAAACAGGAGAAAAGGTATAAAAAGTCCCCGAAAGGGGAATGTAAGCGAAGCTCAATTCAACACATCTGCTATCAAATCCTCTAAAGACAATCCAGGGCGACCATGTCGCGTGTATAGCGCCCCCTTACTTTCAGTATGGGCACTACGCTAAAGTTAGTGGGGAATGGGAGAGTTATTTTGCTTCCATTCACAACTTGCTAAAATTGGGACTTCTGTCACTCCAGAAACGTCCACTGGGTCAGTCTGTGCTCCAGGGATGCAATACCATCCCTGGCCAGCAGTTGGCACCAGAGGGGTTCCGGTAGAGCAACTTTCCCCAGCAGCCAATTAGAGAAGTTTCTCCCTCGCAAGGCATGCTGGGGAGGGGTATATCTGTGACAGGTGTCATGTGCTAGGCAAGTTTCGCGGGGTCCCGGTTCCAGGTGCGGCATCCACCTTCAGGGTGCGCGCATCCATGGACCCCGCCAGCGCGGCCCACCATGCCAGAATTGCAGTCTACACAAACCCTCATCTGGAAGTAAAAGGGGACTCCAGTGTGTTACTGGGTCCCCAGTTCTATTGAAAGGATCCCAGGCTGGGTGCCGTTCGATTGGGGGGTCGACTTGAGGAGGCAGGTTGTCCAACAGGGCTTGAACGAACCAATCGGGGATCTGGTGACCGGAATGTTGACAGATACGTTTTGCTGTCATCTGGTGACCTATGCTAAAACCTACTGGGAGGATTCGCTCCATTTATCCATCTAACTCACCTAAAGTAATTGGCCTGTGACAGAGGCCCTAAAGCCAGGTCTGAGAGAGAGATCTGTTCCTCCCAGCAAATCCTAAGTGACACTTCGGCTGCCAGGATTCTGAGAGGGGTCTGTCCGGGGGCACTTTACCCATTCCAGCTAGAGTGGCGACGAATAACAATTTGGTACTCTACTGAGCAAGTACTGCTCAATTAATATCCGGGCCTGACACTGCAAGGTTCTCCCTTTTCTTCATCAACCTGCTCTTCCCATTTAATGTTGATGTTGGCCGTGTTTGGCCACGAAATAAAGCATTGGAAAACCTTTATTCATTGTCTGGACCTTCGCTCACTGCTTTGTTCTCCAACTGCACCCATATGCCACATTAAGGTAACTCAATATGCCGATCCCAATAACAAATCAGCGGCTCCTGCGGGGGTAGCTACACGTGATACCCCTCAACTGAGTCATTGGACTGAGCTATCGTCTCCTCCATGTCACAGATGTTCTTAATCCTGTACATCTAATCTCTAATGGATGGGACAGTCGTGGATTTCCAGAAAAGCGGAATAAGAGCTTTGGCTGCGTTTAGCAGGTGTTTAGACAAAGAGTTTTTGTTTTTTTCAAAGAGAAACTAGTGACATGGAGTAGACAGAATGCCGCATCCAGCTTTAGCGTGGTGTCTGTGATTTGGCAAATAATGTTCTTTACCTTCGACCAGTACTGAGATATCCGAGGACACTCCCACCAAATGTGGAAGAGGGTGCCCCGAGCCCCTCGACAACGCCAACATAGCTCTGAAGTCTGAGGAAACCATTTATGTAACTTGGCTGGTGTGGCATACCATTGCGTTAGCAATTTGTAGGACGTTTCTTGAGTCTTCGTACTAAGTGAGCATTTGTGAGCCAAGATAGAGGCTCTCTCCCATTGCTTATCAGATAGAACCAGACCCAAGTCCTTAGACCAGTTTTTCTCTGAATCTGTCAGTGGATAATTGTTTAGGGCTTTGCAGCCAGGTGTATGCTAACGAGGTGGCCCTTTGAATATGAGCACCCTCCAGGCACACTGACTCCATCTCTGTCGGTTGTCTGGCAAAATGACTCCTATTACAAGAGTTGTTAACAAAGCTTCTGATTTGAAAATAAGTCCAGAGCGGCAGGTTTGGTAAGGGGATATCATTTTTAAGCGTAGGGAAGCTTTTTATCTGGGAGCCCTGGAAGCAGTGTTTGGCAAGGATTGTAAGATTCGGATCAGAGGATTGTAAAAGACGGTTTTCAACTCCCGGTGGGAAGTCCGGGTTATTCTGGAGAGGAGTAAGTGGACTCAATGAACTTGAGAGTTCCGAATTTTTAGTTGGCTCATGAAAAATGGCGAGGGAGGTATGTATCAAGGGATGTTGTTTCAGATCTAGAGGAAGTTTCCTCCCAGAGATAAAAGGCGAATATCTCAGAGGTGTCGGGCACAGATCGTCTTCTAGCGAGATCCAATCCTTAAGGTCAGAGTGGCAGTGCCAGTCAATAATTCTGGTAATGTGCGCCGCCTGATAATATTTCCTAAAATCAGGAAGACCCATCCCCCCTTGGTCTTTGGGTCTTGTCAGAAGGGAAATTTTAATTTGTGGGTGTTTGTGAGCCCAAACAAAGCTCATTTGGGTAGATTGCAAGGATTTGAAAAATCTTGAGGGAATTTTTATTGGCAAAGCTCTGAGCAAATACAGAATTCTGGGCAAGATTGTCATCTTACAAATGGCTGCCCTACCGAACCACGAGAAGTTTCTTGGGTGCCAGGAGGACAGGTCCGTCTGTATGGCCTTAAAGCGGAGTTCCGGCCACAATTTCACTTTTTAAATATAAATACCCCTGTAATACACAAGCTTAATGTATTCTAGTAAAGTTAGTCTGTAAACTAAGGTCCGTTTTGTTAGGTTGTTACAGCATTTAGACACTTTATAAAATAGAAATTGACTGGGGCCATCTTAAGTGTGGGCATCATGAAGCCAGACTGTATGACTTCCTGGATTTCAGCCTTGCAGTTCTCGCACATGCTCAGTGCTTCACAAGCAGTGTAATATGTTTCAGATCAGGTTTCAATAGCAACGGGAGTGTCAGAGAAAGTTGCCGCCCCTTATCTATGCAAACCTCTCCTCCCCTCCTCCTTCCAGGAACCAGTAAATATACTAAATAATTTGTTCCTGTGCAGATATATCTACATAACAAGATTATATATATATATATATATATATATATATATATATATATATATATATATATATATATATATATATATATATATATATATATATATATATAGTGTGTATACATATACCTAGACATGTGCACTGTCAATAAATTCATTTTGTTTAGTTCCATTTCGCATTAGCCGTTATTTCATATTTTGTGCCCGAACCTCAATTCGGATTTGTACGCTCATAATGGGCATAGCAGGAGTACAGCCACAGGAAGTCAGCACAGAACAGGGATGGTGGGAACCCTTCATGAGGGGTTCCCACCATCCCTGCACTGAGTTCCCAGGTCTGTACACCAGCTGTGCCCATTATGAGGGGTTCCCACCATCCCTGCACTGAGTTCCCGGGTCTGTACACCCGATGTGCCCATTATGAGGGGTTCCCACCATCCCTGTGCTGTGCTGACTTCCTCCTGCTTCCTTCTTCCCCCAGCACATTGCCACCATAACATCACGCACCGCATCGGCCCCAGCCCACCGCATCGTCCCCGTCACAGCATGCTGCATCGGCCCCAGCCCACCGCATCGGCCCCGACACCCCGCATCGGTCCCAGCCCACCGCATCGTCCCCGGCACAGCACCCCGCATCGGCCCCAGCTGACTGCATCATCCCAGGCACAGCACCCCGCATCGGGCCCGGCACCCCTCATCTGCCCCAGTCCACCGCATCGTCCCCGGCACAGCACCCCGCATCGGCCCCAGCCCACCGCATCGGCCCCGGCATCGGCCCCAGCCCACCCCATCGTCCCCGGCACAGCCCACCGCATCGTCCCAGACACAGCACCACGCATCGGCCCCCGCATCGGCCCCGGAACAGCACCCCGCATCGGCCCCAGCCCACTGCATCGTCCCCGGCACAGCACCCCACATTGGCCCCAGCACCCTGCATCGGCCTCGGCTCCCCACATCGTCCCCGGCTCCCCGCATCGTCCCCGGCACCCCGCATCGTCCCCGGCACAGCACCCCACATCGGCCCCGGCACAGCCCACCGCATCGTCCCTGGCACAGCACCCTGCATCGGCCCCGGCACAGCACCCCACATCGGCCCCGGCATCCCTGCATTGGCCCCAGCACATAGAAAATAGAATGTATAGGATGACACAGAAATATATATATATAGAGGATAGTGGGAAGTATAACATGCAGTACTCATCATAGGAGATGATAGAAAGTATCCTGTGATGTCCTGTATAGAACATACAATGTATGGGATGACACAGGAATGTATATAGGGGGATAGTGGGATGATCGGAGGTATGATATAGTTCTGTCACATATAGAATGTATAGATGTCACAGAGCTCCATGGGGTATGATTGGGAACACTGTACAGGTTTGTGTATGCAGTCCTCTATAGAGGACATGAGAAAGTCTATACGAAGCGATATGTAGGAGGATATGTGGGGCTGTATATAGGCGTATCTCTAGCAGGCAGCACACACATGGTTCGATCTCTGCTAACACTGATGACAGGCTGGACACCCCCCCGGCTGCTGTCATCTTCATCCCAGCCAGCCGGCATTGAGGAGCCCACACTGCCGCACGGTCCACCCCTCCTGATACCCCGCCCACATTCTTCCAGAGGCCAGATTATTGCTGGGATCCTGAGAGTGACAGGGGGTGGGGCCGTATGTTTCAAAGACAACCGCGATGCTTCCCCTGGCGGTGGGCGGGGCTGTTAAACATCTCTCCGCCTCCACCCCGCCCGCCCGCCCTCCAGCCCGCCCGCCCTCCAGCCCGCCCTCCAGCCCGCTCGCTCGAGCTGAAACTGCGGCGAACCTTCAGCCCTGCCTCCTGGGATTGATCACAAACATGTCCCAGGAGGTATAGCAGCGCTGCGCCGCGGCGGCAGAAAGAAACTCACGGCGATAACAAAGTGAGTTTACAAAAAAAAAAAAAAAACATGCCAAATATGTTTAAGGGGGCAGTATGATATATATATATATATATATATATATATATATATATATATATATATATATATATATATATATATATATATATATATATATATATATCTCAGGACGTTGTAGAATTGGTGAAAGGGGACATCCCTGTCTAGTGCCATTAGTGATAAGTACCGTATTAGAGAGGGAGTTGTTTATTTTTAATTTAGCTGATGGGTTCCTGTAAAGTGCTGAGATCCACGAGAGCATGTGTTCCCCCATGCCAACGAATCTGCAGGTTTCCATCAGAAAATCCCAAACTACTCGATCAAAGGCCTTCTCAGCGTCCGTAGACAGGAGAAGGCCCCTGATCTTTCGCTTCCTAACCACATAAATCAGATTGAGTGACTTTATTACGTTATCTCTTCCCGGCATAAAGCTCGCCTGCTCTTGACCTATCAGCGTATGTAGGAGGGATTTGAGTCTGTTGAACAGAATTTTAGCCATAAGTTTAACATCTAGGTTGAGCAGAGATATTAGTCGGTAGCTGGTGCATTAGGTGGGGTCCTTATCTGGCTTGGGTATAACTGCAATATGGGCCGATAAAAATGTGGGGGGAACATCTCTATGTGAGGAAAAAGAGTTCAAGGCTGTCGTGAGGGGGGCAGTCAGGATTTCTGCAAATGTTTTGTAATAAATGGAGGAATAACTATCAGGTCCCAGACTCTTCCCTGTTTTCAAATCTCTAATGGCTAATTGAACTTCTGAGGTGTTGATTGGTTGGTCTAAAAGTACGCTATCAGCCTCTGAAAGTTTTGGGAGTCTGTAAGGAAGTCAAGTAATCAAGTATAACCTGCTTCCTACTTACTTGAAGGTCTGGTGGTTTGTGTTGTGCCAGTAAATTGTAAAGTCTAGTATAGTAATCGTGGAAGTGTTGGGTGATCAAATCATCCGTCACGTCAAGTCTTCCCTGTGTGTTTGTAATTCCAGAGATATTGTTTTTGTATCGGGGGCCTTTCAGACTTCTGGCCAAGAACTTGCCTGTCTTGTCGCCGTGCTTATAGTAAAACATTTTCCAAAAGAAGAGGAACCGTTTAGCTGTTGCGTCAAGAGTTTTTTTGTATCGTCTTCCTAGCATCTAGTAATTCAGTCGCCGTTTCTGTCGTCAGGGATTTTTTATGAAGGGCTTCCAGCTTCGCTATCCTATCAGTCAATTTTAAGATGTCTCTATCCCTGTCCCTTTTACACTGGGCTCCCATTTTGATCAATTCATCTCTAAGTGTGCATTTGTGGGCTTCCCACACCATTAAAGGATCCATGTCAGGCGATGCGTTGTGAACAAAAAATTATTTCAAAAGCGGGGTGATTTTTGGGAGAAGGATCAGATCTGTCAACAAAGAGGAGTTCAATCGCCATGTGGGAGGCTTACCCCCAGGGGCCACAGTGGTTAGTGTCAAAGACGTAGGGGCATGGTCAGAAATGGACTGGAGCCCTATATGCGCTCCAGACACGTTGTGTAGGTCCCTATGGGAAATAAATATGTAGTCAATTCTGGAATACTTGGCGTGGGGAGCCGAGTAAAAGGTAAAATCTTTATCCTCTGGGTGGAGGAACCGCCAAGAGTCCACTAAATGTAATGAACTCAATAGCAGTTTAAGGTTCTTCAGTATTCTATAAGTTGTGTGTTTTATCCATTGGGGTGCAAACATATTAGCCAGCACACCGAGGATCATTTAGAAAAACGTCCAAAAATACTTTAATGCATAGAAACGATCAAAACAGCAACATTTCGAAGTCGCACAGGACCTCTTCGTCAGGCAAATGATACGTTGATACTCAATTATCCGTTGAGGTGTCTGTCAGGGGGTTCAGGGGAAGGTTAAAATCGCCACCTAACACAATGCAGAAGTATACATTAGCAAGTTTAATGGGACTATCCTTGTATTTTCCCTTAAAAAATATAAATCTTCCATTTGGGTCTGTGAGTTTGTCCGTCAGGACAAAGGGGTCCTCTTTGCTTATCAGAATCGTGACACCCTTAGATTTTGCCTGGTCATTAGTTGCGTGATGCGCATTCGTGAAGGAGGAGTCAGTGAGCCTGGGTACATTATGTGTTTTGAAGTGTGTTTCTTGTAAAAAAAAGCGAAATGCGGCCTACCTTTCCTTAGTTCCCTCAATAGGGCTGTTCTTTTCTCCGGTATGTTCAAATCTCTGAAGTTATGTGAAATCACTGTAGGGCGGTGGCCTAGAGAGGAGTACAAACAAAAAATGCAGCGCACAATAGGTAAAATTGTATTATCACTTTATAGTCTAAATGAACATAAAATAACGAAGGTATAGGCACAAACTAATATGTAAAAAATACAATTGAGTACAATTGAGAAACAATTGGATGACAATTGAATAACGTGAATATAATAATAAAAACAGTCCACAATGAGTCCACAGTGACAGTCTTATGATGGAAAGATTAAATGAAAAGGTCACGCTGTGATAAGATGGTAGGGTGCACACCAGAACAGTAGGCAAATCGTAGTATGGGAAGTTGGTACAATACCTCAGCAAGTGAACTCTCCAAAGTCCAATCTGAAATGCTGTGATATAATCACAAGGTGGAGTCAGTCATACAGGAGGAGCACTGTAAGGCGGGGAACAGTCCACACCGCTGCAGTGTTTGGAGGTTTGAACCTTGGGGAGGTGCAGGATAGTCCCAGGTGACTACAGGGAACCAATAGAGGTAAAGTCCCCCTCACCGCCGCAATGTAAGCCGGCGGGGAAGCCCAGACACAGCGCTGTTGTGACGCAGCTGTTTCGATGGAAGGCGGGGCACCCGCAGCGTCACTGAAGGGGGAGGATACGGTATCCGGAAGCCGACCTCCTTAGGTCACGTGACTGCTGTAGCCAATCAGGAGTGTGGACAGCAAGGATGTTCAAGCAAACACGAACGTCACTGTATGGGATGACAGGACGTCGGTTTGGAGATGGAGATGCAATAAAATGCTATGTGGACATCAGTGGACATCAATAGTAGTTAGGAAGAGCCATAACTGACATGTTTCGCGTCACTGACGCTTTTTTCAAAGTCACGGCACGGCTTCACCACAGTTCTAATAAAGACCAAATAACACTGTGATTGGACAATGAGGGAAGGGGAGGGAATTTTGAATTTCTAAAAATGTAACCCTTCCATCATTACACCTCAGCAATAGATAGTGCATAGCAAAAGAATGATCTGATATAGCAAACAAAACAACATTACATAACATAAAATTATACACATAAAATAAATGAGACAAAATAAAATAAAATAAAAATAAAAATTATTATATGGTATATCTATGGTAATAGCAAAAATATATATGCGTATATGCGCATATATATGCGCACATCTATTGCGCATATGTGCGCGCTCCCTTATGTGCGCACACACACACAGAGCCACTCTGGGCATAGTGAAAAAATGAAAAAATATTAAATGTTAAAAAAATATATATAAAAAGAGTAAATGAATAAATAAGAAAACTACGATCATATGCACGCATATAATTGATTAGCTAGCAATACTTAAAATGTCATGTTCTTCATTCAACCCACCCGGCGTCAAGGATCCGAACTGGTATATCCAGAAGGTTTCCCTCTTGCAAAGGAGGGAAAACCTCTCATTGTCAGTTAGAGTCCCCGTCGGAATAGATTCTATGGCCAGTACTTCTAGCACCTTAAAATCTTTATTGTGTACAAAAAGAAAGTGTCTTGGGACGCTATGTTCATCACAACCTTTTTGGATGAGGCGTCGATGTTCACCGACTCTTATACGAAGGGTACGGATCGTCCGTCCCACATATACCAGATTACAAGGGCAACGTAGTACATATACAATGTATTCAGTAGAACAGGTGAGGAACTGTTTAATGTGGAACGTACGGTCATTGACTTTGATGATATTAGTGCCACCCTTGGGAATGGATTGACATGTCAGACAACCCCTTTTACAGCACCTAAAAATACCAGTATTGTTGTTGAAATAAGCCCGAATGTCCAGGGGTTGTATAGTACTGGACTTGACTATTTTGCTGGGGGCAATAATATTGCGAATGGTGCGAGATCTTCTAAACGTAATCTGAGGTTTGGGGGGAATCGATGGCACTAAAAATTGATCTAATCAAAGGATATTAAAGTGTTTGTTGATAATACTAGAGATGTTTTTATATTTTGTATTAAACGTGGAAATGAATCTGATAGGATTCCCTACCATATCACTAGTTTCCTTAGCACTTTTAGTTTTCGTATTTATGTTTAAACGAAAGGCATTACCTACTAACTCTTGAGGGTACCCCTTCTCATTAAATTTTGACTTCATGACTAATCCCTGAGTCATGTAATCTTGGGTTTTCGTACAATTCCTCCGTAGTCTGTAAACTGCCCATAAGGGATATTGGTTTTCCAAGATGGATGGTAGCAGCTGTTAAAATGCAAATAAGAGTTGCCACTTGTGGGTTTGGTATGATTACTTGTTGTAATAACATTCTGATCATGTGAAAGAACTAGATCAAGAAAGATTAAATTGACAAAATCAAAAACATGCGTGAAAGAAAGACCCAGCTTGTTGCCATTACAATGGTCTACAAAAGAAGAAAAAGTGTCAGGACCACCCTTCCAAATAAGGACGACATCGTCAATGTAACGCCCATAAAAGACGATATGTTCCAAAAAGGGGTTGTTGTTCCAGATCTGTAGCGTTTCCCAATAACCCATTGTAAGGTTAGCATATACGGGGGCAAAATTGGCCCCCATAGCTGTACCCTTTTTCTATACAAAAAAACTGATCACAAAAGGAAAAATAATTATGCTTTAAACAGAACTCAATACCTCTAGTGATGAACTCAGATTGAAGAGAGTTCATATTATTGTTTTTACTTAAGAAGTGTTGCACAGCAGCCAATCCGATATCATGGGGTATAGAAGTATATAAAGAGGCTACGTCTAGTGAAGCCCATGCGTAACCTTCTTCCCAAGAATAATTTTGGAGGATCTCGATGATATCACTAGAGTCTCTAATGTAAGATGGTAGTTCGCAGACAATAGGCTGCAAAACATGATCAATGTAGGTTGAAAGACCACTAATAAAACTATTAGTACTCGCAACTATTGGTCTGCCTGGTGGATCAACTAAAGATTTATGTACTTTAGGAAGATGATAAAAATAAGGAGTACTGGATATTTTTGGCAACAGAAAGGCAATATCCACCAAAGTTGCTAATTCAGTTTGATAAGTGGAAAAGGGGTCTGCGCTAAGTTTCTGGTACATATCACCATCGGATAGCAAGCGATAAGCTTTCCGAAGGTAATCCATTCTATCCTGAACAACAAGACTACCACCCTTATCGGCTTGTTTAACTATGATGTTCTTATTGGCCGTAAGGTCCTTGAGTGCCTGACGTTCAGCTGTGTTCAAATTTAAGGTTCCTGATTTTGATTGGTTGTCACATAAGGCAATAAAATCCTTGTATACAGCTTGGTAAAATGTTTCAATATAAGGCCCTTTGGATTTAGTGGGATTAAAAATGGACTGTGGCTTAAGGTTCGTATGTACAATATCTGGGTCCATAAAGGGGCAAAAGGTTTGACTTTCTATATTCCCCTCAGTCCAGAGATCTTCTAGAATCTGTAGTAATCCATCAGAGTCATGCTCATTATCCATATAACTATGAGGGATGGTAACATTGCTATCAAGGTCTACAATAGTGTCTGTGTTAGACGCGTCTTAAAAAAATTTTAAGAGTAAGGAGCCGGACAAACTTATTTAGGTCTTTGAACGGATCGAATTTGTTCGGTCCAGTTGAAGGGGAAAAACTTAAACCCTTGCACAGAAGGGAAAGTTCGACAGGGGTCAGGGTGTGTGAGGATAAGTTAAAAATCTTGATGGTACTATCCCTTAGTTAAAATAATATAGTACTACAGCGCTACTAAATACTTAATATATATGACATAAAAAAAATTACTAAATAATAATCGCAGCATATAATAATGTTAGCCAAACAAAAATAGTGAATCAATAGTAATAATAATATGCGCTGAGTATTAACTCCTGTGATGTGAAACCTTTTAAACAAAAATACAGATGATTCAGTTGAATCAAATTAAGTATACAAAACTAAATTTTTAGTCCCAATGCATGCTAAGTGCGTGCACATGTAGTACACCTCCTGTGTGCAAAACCCAATGATGTATACTGGCTTGAAAAATGTATGGTGCGATCAAACTCTCAGAATCTTAGCTGGTTGTTTCACATGTAGATGTCAAATCCTCCACACTTGCACAGCTCATAAGAAACAAAGCGAGAAAGAGAAACAATCCTCATAGCGCAATCATGCATGAACCATTAAGGGAGAACAGATAGCAAACTTGTAACAAGGGCACACTCACGAATCCACCGATCTAAACAAGCAACAAACAATTCTCCATTGGCCACTCAGCTTTAGATGTTTCTCCTCATTCGGATGTACGATTCGTCCCGCTTGTAGCTCCTCCCCCACGCGTTACGTCACTGGACAGGATTATGCATAGATATCATTTCATCAGAACCAAAGTGCATATTACATTTTAATACAAAGACAATTTAAAAACAATCACTATATAAACCTATTATTAAAACACAAACACTTTATGAGGATATGCATACTGCATAGCAGCCTCCAGTGGTCGTAATCAGTAGCAGCACTTACAAAATAAAGATATTTAAAAATCCATATAATGCCACTCTGAAGATATTTGTCATCTATGCACAAATATATATATATATATATATATATATATATATATATATATATATATATATATATATATATATATATATATATATATATATGATATGATTCAACTCAAATTAGACAATCCAATATCAATGCAATTTAAAATTGATAGTTTTATATTAAAATATAAAAACATTATTAAAATATTAAAACATTAAAATATATAAAGGGAAGCCATAGTCCATAATCAGAGATGAAGCAATTGAGATCAAACTCAATGTTCAAGCCGTTTGGCGATAAGGATCTAATTTCGTGTATCCATCTTGATTCGGTCTTACTTAGTTTGCGTACTTTGTGACTACCCCTCCAATGGGGGGTGTATTTGGCAATAGCCCAACATTTTAATTCTTTAGGGTTGTTTTGGTGACATAGAGCAAAATGTCGTGACACATTGTGTTTGGGGAAGCCGTTTTTAATATTCTGTACGTGTTCCCTAAGACGTTTCCACATAGGTCTTTTCGTACGTCCAATATATTGGAGGGAACATGAGCATTGTAGAGAATAAACTACTCCTTCGGTTCTGCAAGTGATTAAATCTTTAATTTCATATTCCTTTTGTGTGACATTGGAAACAAAACTGGAGCATTTTTGTCCATTGAAGTTTTTTTTTTTTAAAGCTACACCTTTAAAAAGTACCAGTTCAAAATTACAAACAGATTCTACTTAACAACAAACCTACAGTCCCTGTCTTGTTTGCACTGCCTGTATACTGCTGTTCAAAGTATATAGGGCCAAAGGGGCTGGTAATGACCTGTGGGGAGGGGGGGGAAACCCATGCTATTTTTCTCAGTGATTTTCATCCATATTGCAGGGACCAGACATTACATTAAAGCCGCAAGCAGTTTTAAATGACTTTTTTCTTATAGTAATGTCATTTTGTGCAGGGACAGTTCTAAACATGTGCCACTTTCACAGGCACACTATAGACACCCAGGAGGTACGATACTTAAAGGAATTGTTCAATAATTGTTTTCACTTTAAGCATCATTAAAATCACTGCTCCCAGAAAAACTTCAGTTTTCTAAACTTTTTTTGCATTGATACATGTTCCCTGGGGCAAGGCCCGAGTCCCTAAACCCATTTTATGACAATAACTTGCATATTAGCCTTTAAAATTAGCACTTTTGATTTCGAACGTTCGAGTCCCATAGACTTTACTTGAATGTAAGTGTTTTCTTATGTTGTGCAATAAATGGATACATGCTTTTAACACTTTTTCATGTTTTCTGTGTACCCATGAGGATCTTCTCAGATCTGATGAACACTGCTGCACTCTAATTAGAGCTCTGACTCGCCTTTCCACCCACCCCCCGCTCATCCACCCCTGTGGGATATACTGATCTCCTAATTGATAAGGCAGCTGGTTATTTTAACAAAGCTTGTTCCATTCAACTGGATCCCTGACCTTTCAGCTACATCTAACTCTTCAGTCCTGGAGTCTCCTCCTCTCCATTACTAAATACTTTTTTTAAACTTATCAATTTTCACACATACCACTATTATTATCGCCATCGTTGTCACCTATAAGAAATTTATATCTATTTTTATCTAATTAGAGATAGGCCGAATGACCCCCTAATCGGTTCACTGCATAATTTTCGAACATTGCAAACGTTCGGAACGTATATGGGACCCGAATTGGAAAAATAAAAAGTGCCCATTTTGAACTCTTATATGCAACCAATTGGGCATACAATGGTTATAGGGGTCCAGGTACTTCCCTGGGGGACATATGTCAATGGAAAAAAAAGTTTGTAAAAAACATAATTTTTAAATGAACAGTAATTTACTGATGTTAAAAGTGTAACCATAAAAATTTGAGATAACAATAAAAATGAAAAATTCCTTTAAATATAGTGCCTGGGGGAGGGGGGGGGGCGCTTAGTCTACATGTAATGTGGCACATCTGTACCATGTATAGAACCTGCTGCAGCAATAATAACATTTATAAAGCCCCAAAAAATTCATTTTCAATTTAAAGCTTTCTTTATTTTATAAACAATAGCTTGGGGAACCAGACTGTATGATGAAGCCACAATTGTGTGCACTCAGAACAAAATTTGAGATTTTTTGGATAACTTCTGGTGTCTGTTTTCGCAGACTTAGGCCCCATACACACGATAGAATCCATCCGCGGATAAATCCGCGCAAATGGGTTTCAGCGGATATATTCTATGGTGTGTACACTCCAGCGGATCTGTTTCCGCGGATATTTATCCGTCGAATGGCTTTTCAGCAGATCGAATATTTGTTGAGATGTTAAACAAATCTATCCGCTGCGAATCTATCCGACGGATAGATCCGTTGGTTAGTACACATTATCCGCGGATAAGAACCACGCGCATGCTCAGACAAAATAAGGGGATGGGAGCACTCGTTCAGGTAAAACTCTCGTTTGTTTGTGATATGGCACATTCGTCATTTTAACTATATAGTGTGTCGTTTATTTCCTCTTGTTTTTTCCGCGTTCTCTTTTTTTTGTTTAGCTAATTATGTCCCCATTCTTTTTTCTTGGCCATTTTTTTACCCTTTTTTTTTTGTTTAGCTAATTATGTCCCCATTCTTTTTTCTTGGCCATTTTTTTACCCTTTTTTTTTGGTTTAGCTAATTATGTCCCCATTCTTTTTTCTTGGCCATTTTTTTACCCTTTTTTTTTTGTTTAGCTAATTATGTCCCCATTCTTTTTTCTTGGCCATTTTTTTACCCTTTTTTTTTGGTTTAGCTAATTATGTCCCCATTCTTTTTTCTTGGCCATTTTTTTACCCTTTTTTTTTGGTTTAGCTAATTATGTCCCCATTCTTTTTTCTTGGCCATTTTTTTACCCTTTTTTTTTGGTTTAGCTAATTATGTCCCCATTCTTTTTTCTTGGCCATTTTTTTACCCTTTTTTTTTGGTTTAGCTAATTATGTCCCCATTCTTTTTTCTTGGCCATTTTTTTACCCTTTTTTTTTTGTTTAGCTAATTATGTCCCCATTCTTTTTTCTTTCCCATTTTTTTACCCTTTTTTTTTGGTTTCGTTTTGGTAAAGTTATGTCACCATTTTATGTAGGCGTGTGTTTTTCCTCTTTTGTTTTCCCAAGTTGGTACGCCAAATGTACCCCCCCCCCAAGGAGTTGGTGTCCTTTCTAAATGACACATATTATTTGCTAAAATGTTTCATGCCTAATCACCACAGTATTAAAACACAATAGACAAGGTCTTTCAGTAAATCAAATAACCATTTATTTGGTACATAAACAAAATTAAATTACCAAGAAGGGCAGCACTTGCTGAGATAGCAACATACATGCAGACTTGTGTTCCAGACTGCACAGGCAACATAGTCAAGGACAAAATGAAGAACCTTGAGGACCGCATACCGAGAACTAAAAAAGAACAACAAAAACAAAAACCAGGAGCAGCAGCAAGTGAGCCAATGGAGCCCAGGCTGTGGTACTCCAAAAAACATGACGTTTTTGGGGGATCAAATGGAAGGCCGGCAATCATCTTCTCCTGTTCCTTGGAACACTCCTTGCAGCAGATCTTCCACGGACCCGTCCACGGCCCCTTGCAGGTCGGGATGATGTGGCAGCAGGAGGAGTTAGCAGGTGTTGTGCAGGATAGGCCGGGTCACTCAGCTCAGTGTCATCGGTCAGCCAGCCCTGGTGCAGCCATAAAAGCACCTGGTTCATGAGGTTCCTGGCACGCCTCTGACCGTCCTCCCCCGCTTGGGACAATTCATGGGCCACATAGGCACTGTAGGCCTCAGTGGGGTTGAGGGGGGCCCTCATTAAGGCGCTAGCTTCCCTAATCATTCGGAGGCTCTCATCCTCCACCTGCCTCCTGCGCCTCATTAGGCCAGTTTGCCTGACCCTGGGGGGAGGGAGTTGCCTGGTGGGGCTGACCGTGGGCCTGGGGCCCTCCTGGCTGGTGCTGGGCCCGGCCTCCTCCTCCTGGCTGACAATGACCCCTTCCTCCTGGCTGGCAGGCAGCTCAGCATCATTAGCCAATCTTTCCTGGTTGCTCCCTTCTTCCTGTTTAAAATAAAGTCACATGTTTAAAAATTTGGCACAAGCAAATCACACACATTTTCATGCTCTAGACTGGTTTGTTTTATCTTACTTTAAACTTGAATAGACTCTCCTTCTGATCCCTGTACTTGGCATCCATCACCCCTATTTTTATGACCATGACTTTTCTAGTCCATTTTTTTGTTTGGGATTACAATATCAACTCAATAAACAAACAAGAATTAGCAGGCCAAAAACATTTTTTAAAATACTCTACCTCATCAGAAGTGGAGAATCGCAGATTTTCCTGCCTGCCAGCCAGCCCCTCACCGTCCTCCTCCTGGCTGTGGTGATCTGTGGAAGGTCTGCTGCCCTGCTGTCTGGGTGGAAGGCTTGACATTGATTGCCGGCCCTCCATTTGATCCCCCAAAAACTCCATCTCCTGGTAGTACCACAGACTTGGCAACGTGGACTGTCTTGCTGCTGCTCCTGATCTTTGCTCCCGAAGTTCTCTTCTTTTTGCTCGGTATGCGGCCCTCAGGTTATTCATTTTGTTCTTCACCATGTTGCCTGTGCAGCCGGGAACCCATGTCTGCATATATCTAGCTATTTCAGCAAGTGCTGCCTTTCGTTGGTCCCGGTTTGAATAATGAGGATGTTTTGAATCCCAAAGTAGGGGCATTTCCCTAAACTTCTCTATGAGACGAGAAATTATCTCCTTTCCCACGATATTTTCCATTTGGGAGTTTTAGAATGTAAATTTCTGATGAACACTGTTAAACCAAAAAATAAAAAAATTAAAAAATGCCCATCATTCACATTGTATTCATATGTGGCCCCAGATTGATCTTGTACTATGCAAACACAGTGTCTCCTGCAGCCAAAATGCTGGCCAGCTCTGCCCCATTGTTGTGACCCAAAATTAGTTCACATGCAGACCCTTTTTAAAATCAGTTTGCTAAATACGTGTAATCTAGACCCATCCACAAATTTACAGATTGAGACCTTTCATGAAGGCAGTATTTAATGTGTACTTAGCCTGCCACTCATCATTCCGGAGATCTAAATACACTTCCTAATAACCTCTGGCCAACCAACACAGAACAATACTTGCATGATCACAATACACCTGGCAAAAACTAAAACTAGGTAGAGCATTCTTCACATCTAGATTTAAGTGATGTGTAAAAGCATTGTGAGAATTTAATTCAGTTTGGGGGACACAATAAACATACTAAGTTGCGTTAAAAGGCTGCAAACAACAGACAAAACCACAATCCCATGGCTCTCAAGTTTCTAGGCCTCTGCTGATCCCATGTTTCAAGTTTGTACCTTATCTCTAGCTCCTCGTGCAGCTCAATGAAATAATCTCCGCGTAAGCAACGTAATCACGTCGGTTCCCTTTTATAGACTCCGCATGTGCGTGACACATCGTCACCATTGCCATGCCCCCTAATCAATGTTAATTCTCAAAATCTGGCGTTAACTGTGTTACTGCTGTCAAATGTTCTACAAATCTCCGCGTAAGCAACGTAATCACGTAGGTTCCCTTTAACAGACTCCGCGTGTGCGTGACACATCGTCACCATTGCCATGCCCCCTAATCAATGTTAATTCTCAAAATCTGGCGTTAACTGTGTTACTGCTGTCAAATGTTCTACAAATCTCCGCGTAAGCAACGTAATCACGTAGGTTCCCTTTAACAGACTCCGCGTGTGCGTGACACATCGTCACCATTGCCATGCCCCCTAATCAATGTTAATTCTCAAAATCTGGCGTTAACTGTGTTACTGCTGTCAAATGTTCTACAAATCTCCGCGTAAGCAACGTAATCACGTAGGTTCCCTTTCACAGACTCCGCGTGTGCGTGACACATCGTCACCATTGCCATGCCCCCTAATCAATGTTAATTCTGTAAATCTGGCGTTAACTACGTTACTGCAGTCAAATGTTTTACTAATCTCCGCGTAAGCAACTGAGCAGAAACGGGCGCATAATCTCCGCGTAACCTACGTAATCACGTCGGTTCCCTTTTATAGACTCCGCGTGTGCGTGACACATTGCCATGCCCCCTACTCAATGTTAATTCTGTAAATCTGGCGTTAACTGTGTTACTGCAGTCAAATGTTTTACTAATCTCCGCGTAAGCAACTGAGCAGAAACGGGCGCATAATCTCCGCGTAACCTACGTAATCACGTCTTATTCATTCTCTAGACTCCGCGTATGTAGTACCCGCCGCCCTGGTCCCCGCCCATGACGGGACATTTCCAGATTTCCACGTCCCTAATCTCTGTGGGGATGAAAGATGGCGATGACAGGCGAGCATGCACGGAGCTCTCAGGCCAGAAGTGAGGGGACAGAGGCAGGAACGTCCTGATCCCGGCCTAAACGTTATAAGGCAACTAATATGTCTTTTGACGAAATGGTGGAGCTGGTAGAGATTATGCGGAGGAAGGACTATGATGGGCAATATGGCCCATACAAGACCCCCAACCGCAGGAAGGGGAAAATTATGGAGAAGGTGGCACGTAAAATGCAGAGGATGTTTGGCATCGCAAGGTCCAAGGAGCAGCTACGGAAGCGGTGGTCCGACTTAAAGCTTCGTGAGCCACATCAACTCAAGAAAATCAAAAAAATACTCAAAAAACGTAAGTTATTTTTTGGTTTGAGGGGTGGGGACAATTTTATTCTTTGAATGTTTGGTCAGGTACATTTCTACATCTGTATCCTTGGCCTGGTTGTACTTCTGAAAATCTGTTTAAATAATTGTATTTCTCAAAATCTCATTTGCTTGGCCAACGACTGTTAATAGGAAACCTTGTTCACATCAGGTTGCTTCTCAAAAATACGATGTTGGCCCAGGAACAACACACCTGGACATGCCTCTCTTGCCAAAAACATTGTTTGTAAACATTGTGGTCAAATTTATTAATCGAACAATTAAATCCAAGAATGGGAAATGCAAACAGTGCTACTAAGCAGGTGTTTCCATATCTGTAATCCATAGCACCTGTGTCTCCCCCAAAATATTACACGAAAATTTGGATGGTCTCAGCTCTAAATTAGAAGGGGGGGACATCCATGTGTGTCACTTTGCTAAAAATGGAATTAATCAGAGCTTGGCCTAGAAGTCATCCTAAAATATAGGTTTGGGTTGATAAGACAACTAAATATTTCAAAAAAAAGCCTCTAAACTTCTATGCAATGTGTGCGATTTATGCTCTACAATATCTGTGTGCTGATGAGTATATACCTTTTGTTTTGTTATTTTTTCTAGGGGAAAGAAGACGCCAGCAATTTGAGGAGGCAGAGAGGGCCAGACACGCCCGGGATATGCCATCTGGCCATGTGGAGGAGGAGGAAGGAATAGAGGAGGATGTTGAGGAGGAGGTGGAAGGAAGAGATGAGGATGTTGAGGAGGAGGTGGAAGGAAGAGATGAGGATGTTGAGGAGGAGGTGGAAGGAAGAGAGGAGGATGTGGAGGAGGAGGAGGAAGGAAGAGAGGATGATGGCGTAATTTTAGATCTGGTAGTTGTTGAGGAGGAAGATGAAATTGAAGAAGAAGATTTTGCTGATTTTGAAGATGGTGGATTGGTGGAAGAAGAAGAAGGAGGAGTTATTGAAGATGGAGAAGTGGTGGAGGAGGAGGAAATCAACACGACATCAGGTCAGTGTCATCCCAGCTTGATAGGGCAAAACAGATGTAGATAGGGTTGCCACCTCATCCCTTTAATCCAGAACACATATGGATTACACATGTTCTGTGGCTAATGTAATGCAGATATGGCACCAGGTGAGTAAAATTACCACCTTTAACCTCCCTGGCGGTCTTCCCGAGACTGACACGGGGTTAGATTTTCTTGCTACTATCGGTAACCCCGTGTCATTCACGGGCTTGCCTCGCTAGATCCACAGGCACTTTTTACTTACCTTGTCCCTGGATCCAGCGATGCCACCGCGCTGTGTGAGCGAGCGGGACCTCGCTCGATTCACATAGTGCTTCCGTGTGACGCCGATCTCCGTTCCCTGCGACGTTACGACGCACGGGGACGGAGAACGGCGCCAAATTCAAAAACGTAAACAAACACTTTACATACAGTATACTGTAATCTTATAGATTACAGTACTGTATGTAAAAAAAACACACCCCCCTTGTCCCTAGTGGTCTGTCCTGTGTCATGCATGTCATTTTATATAATAAAAACGTTTCTTTCTCCCTGCAAACTGTAGATTGTCCATAGCAACCAAAAGTGTCCCTTTATGTCAAAAATAGTTTTAGATCAGCTAAAAAACAGCGATAATAAATTATAATCACTTGCAGAATTGTGCGATAGCGATTTGTGGGGAAATTCGTCATAAAAAAAAAAAATAATGACAGCGACAATTCTGCAACTGAGCAAATTTCAGTGATTTTAATTTGATTACATTATTGAATAATTTTTATTATAATTATATTATTATTTGTTATAATTATTTATAATTATTTATTATATTATAATTTATAATTTTGTTTTTAAAAAAATGTCATACCTGGGATGCCTATTAGACTCTTGCTTGGTCAGATTTAAGTGAGTTATTTCTAAAAATGACAGACCTACAATATAAAACGCCAAATTTCCTTGCAAATAATGGTACCGCTTTCAGCACCTTTTTTCTGACAGAATCATACCGCCAGGGAGGTTAAATCAGCCACAGAACCTGTGTAATTAATATTTGTTCTGGTTTAAAGTGATGAGGTGGCAACCCTAGATGTATCTCGGCCGGTCAAATGTCTAATTTTATATTTTTTAATAATTTTGTAGGGGATGAAGATGCTGTTCCCCATTTTTCTCGGGCAAGTGCGGGAATTATAATCCAGCAAGTAATGGAGTGCAGCAGCGAAATGGCAAATATGCGTCAACAGATGGTTCAGATGGAACAGAATGTGCGCAATATAATAGTCGACTGCTGTGCCGAGCTGGACACTATGCGGCAAAGAATGGTGGTTATAGAGCAAAACTATAAGAACATCATTGACATGATGGGCCGTGTCAAAGACTAAAACAACCCCCCCCCCCCCGCCCATCCCCCAACCTGTTTTTATGTCTGACTCAGCAACACGCCAAAATTTGAAGATGCACACACAGTGTGTCAACATGTGCTATCTGCCATCACAGAATATAGAATATCTGTGCTTTGTGGGTACAACCCCCTCCTCAATTAGACAATATTTTTCGAGGAAAGGTTTGCTCCCACAAAACACAGACATTGTTCACCCATGATGGCAGATAGCACATGTTGCCATTTTAAAGTCTTTTGGTGTGGTATAACTGACATTTGGCGAAAAGCACTGAATGTGTGCATCTTCAAATTTTGGCGTGTTCCGGTGTGACCTCACACCATGACTGTTTTTGGGAATGCAAAAGTGACACATTTGGGGTTGTATTTTTTGGGACATGTTTTCTATTGTATAGTTTAAAAATGGCTTCCATTCAACAAGCCATACAAAACAGAAAAACTAAACAAAAATAAATAAAAATAATGTAAAAAAAAAAATAAAAAAAAAATAAATAAAAGATTGGTTAACACATCGATCCCAAAAATCAGATCAATCTTTTGAATTGATTTCCAAAAAACACAACACCAAAAAAAAAAAAAAAATAACAATAAAAAACCAAAAAAATTGTTTTTAAATATTTCCCAAAAATAAAAAAAAAAGATTATTTGGTGAACAAATATGTGTAAAAAATGTGTAAAATATTTTTAGACAAAATTACGCCAAAAAATATTGAAGAAATTGTTTGGAACCCAAAAAAAACAAAAATGGATACTTAATAAAAAAAATAAAAAAACAAAATAAACGTGAAAATTAAAAATGTTGGCATGTTTAAGAGCAAAAAAAAAAAGTTTTTGCAAAAAACCAGGAAAAAACTGACAATAAAAAAAGTTGGTTTAAAAACATTACAAGGAGTGGCTTGATTATTTAAGATGCTGAATACCCAGTTTGGAGATGAGTGAATAATGTGCAATTGTGTTTATTTACTAAAACCTGAACCCTACATTTGGCACTAGAAGTGCACTATTTTTTGGGCTAACCAGGAAGACAGAAAAAAATACAAAAAGCAGTAATGACAAACAACTGTATAAAGTCCAATGGTCTAATTATTTATTATTTCTGTGAATATTCCTTTCTTTGGGGGGCCAAATTAGAAAGAAATATGATCTGGCATAGCAATGGCCCCCCGACCCATGAAGTACTCAACATATTTGTCGCGTACCTCACGAGCAGATTGGGTGCCAATGCCAGCGCGACCAGTGACCAGCCCAGGGAGAGGATCTGAGAGTAGTCTTGCCTCAGAAACGCTGTCTGATAGGTACGTCTGGGAATGCCTGCGTAAAAAGTTGTGCAAAATGCAGCAGGCAAATACAACGGTGTTCAATTTATATTCCGCCAAATGTATCGATGTCAGGAACAGGCGGAACCGGTTGCTGAGGATCCCAAAGGCATTCTCGACTACCCTCCGAGCCCTGGACAACCGATAATTAAACACACTCCTCTCTGAGGTGAGGGTCCTCTGGGGAAAAGGCCGCATTAGGTGAGGTCCAAGCCCGAAAGCCTCGTCCGCTAGGAACACAAACGGAAGTCCTTCCACATTGTCTTCATCTGGTGGCAGTGCCAGATCACCAGTTTGGAGACGATCGTAGAATTCAGTCCGTGAGAACACTCCCCCATCTGACATCCGGCCGTTCTTCCCCACGTCCACATATAGAAACTCATACTGTGCCGACACCACCGCCATCAACACAATACTATGATAACCCTTGTAGTTAAAATAGTAGGACCCCGAGTGGCGTGGGGGCACAATGCGGACGTGTTTCCCATCTATTGCTCCACCGCAGTTAGGAAAATCCCACCGCTGGGCAAATTGGGAAGCCACAGACTGCCATTCCTGTGGGGTGGAGGGTAGCTGTGGGGACAAACAAAAAATGAGATTTACTACTTTGGCACATAAACATTGCAAACATAATCTAAAATCCATCATTGTGCAACATGAACAACAGGATTCACATTTCACACAAGCATTGTGAAGTGATTTATTTTTTGTCAAAATATAGACCCACTTAATTATCAGACTCCACATCCCTCTGATGATAGAGCAAGAAACTATTTTGGGGGGGGGGGAGGGTCAGAGCTACAATTGATTATCCAAAAAATAACCAACAATTTAGGCTAGGTGGGTTTGGGCCTAGGAAAGCATGCTGGACAGGTTTATGGTGGGTAAGGACAAAATATGCAGCTAGGCCCAAAACAAACATGTAAAGGTTAACAACATGCATGGGGAGAAAAGGGAACATCCCACACACAGCAGATTACAATCTCATGGTTATTAGGGAAGAAAAAAAAAATGACTTTCTCACACATTTAAAAATAAAAAAATGTGTTGTTCAAATTAGGGAACTTACCTTAAGATACTCCTCCTGCAGAACATGTATGATGGCAGTACACGTCTCCGGTATGATGACCCCAAGTGACTGGGGAGAGATGCCTGTCGAGAACTTGAGGTCCTGCAGGCTCCTCCCAGTCGCCAGGTACCGCAACGTGGCAATAAGCCTCTGCTCGGCCGTGATGGCATCGCGCATCACAGTGTCCTGCCTCGTGATATAGGGGGACAGAAGATCCAGCAGACGGTTGAATACGGGGTCCGTCATGCGGAGAAAATTCCGAAAATCATCCGGATTATTCTCCTGGAGTTCCCTAAGCAGAGGCATATGAGAAAACTGGTCACGCTGGCGCAACCAATTCTTGGCCCAGAAACGCCTCCTCCCACTGTTCCTGGCCAAACAACTGATTCGCTGAGCCTGTCCAGAAGCAATCCCATAACCAGCACCAATTCGCGAGAATCGACGCTGCTGCTCCATCATGGATTCAAACCGGCCGGCTGGTCAGTCAAGAACACACTCCAACAGAAAGCACTCGCAAATCCAGCACAACCTGCTAAGCCCGCACGACACACAGATACGAGCGCACAGTACGCGGAAACGTGCTGAAAGCCTGTGCCCGAATGCCAACTGCAAACCCGCAAGCAAACGCACTGAACCCGAGAATACCTACTGTCAAAACGCGGAGACTGAAAAGCACGAATCGGCTCTAACCAAACCTTCACTAGCACGCGGTCACATGGAACTAGCAAAAGCGGAACAGAGGGCGGCGCCGTTGACTTTGGTCTTCCCCTTTATAGTGACGTCTTACGTGGTTTACGTTGCATACGTTCTGGTTCGCGGAGATTTTTGGGCGCTAGTGTGTACGTTCCAGCGGATCAACAGATAAATCCGTCGATCCGCTGAAACCGATCCGCGGATAAATTTCAGCGGATGGATTCTATCGTGTGTATGGGGCCTTAGTATAAAAGTAACATGTGCAGAAAAATTGGTGGTGCCTTCACATTAAAACCCTATAGAGGTACTCTTGATGAAAGCAAGAATTGGCCTTATTGTCAAAAATTGAAATGTTATGCACCTGTCAAACAGGTAAAGAAAAATTGGTCTTTGGGTGTTAATTGTGCCCATGAAACCTACACCAAAAAAATCAAGATAAAATCAACACCCACAGTGCTAGGCAGCTTAAAAGTCTTGCAGAGATTCCACATCCCAAAAACACATAATCAGCAACATCTGCATCAGGGGCTTCATAGCTGCTGGAAATCTAGGACTAATTCATTTTGATAAATATCAGACAGTCCATGGAGTCTGTGGACAGACACGCTCTACTAACAGTAACAAAACCTCCCGTAGCACTGAATGCCCGTTCAGAAAGCACGCTGGATGAAGGGCAGCCCAGCAGCTCAATGGCGTTCTAGCTAGTGGTCTTTTCTCATGACCCAGTAACCCAGTGGATCGTCAAATGGGATGCTCTCCATCTCTGTTTTTTCCCCTAGATAATTGTCCACCTTATGATGCAGACACTGCCGATGGGATCTGGAAGCTGGCAGCCCTGGGAGCTGAGGACTGATTTTTTGTTTTTAAATGCATCCCCTTTGCACCGCTCCTCTTTTGACCAACAGAAGCCTCAAAACTACATTTTCTATCAGACTGTAACCTACCAGATACGGGAAAAGCATTACATAAATTCCTCTTTAACCACTTAAGGACCGCCTCCTGCACATATACGTCGAATGGCACGGCTGGGCACATGTACGTACAGGTACGTCCTGTACTAGTACCCAGCCGTAGTCCTAGACCTAGTCCGAAGCTCCGTGACCGGAACCGCGGGACCTGCGGACCCGATCGCCGATGGAGTCCCGCAATCCGTCCCCGGCAGCATCGATCGTGTCATCCCTTCTATAGGGGGACACAATCGATGATGTCACACCTACAGCCACACCCCCCTACAGTTGTAAACACACTTCAGATCACACATAACCCCATAAGCGCCCCCTGTGGTTAACTCCCAAGCTGCAATTGTCATTTTCACAATAAACAATGCATTTTAAATGCATTTTTTGCTGTGAAAATTACAATGGTCCCAAAAATGTGTCAAAATTGTCCGAAGTGTCCGCCATAATGTCGCAGTCACAAAAAAAATTGCTGATCGCTGCCATTAGTAGTAAAAAAAAAATTAATAAAAATGCAATGAAACTATCCCTTATTTTGTAAATAAATTTTGCGCAAACCAACCGATAAACGCTTATTGCGATAATTTTTTTACCAAAAATAGGTAGAAGAATACATATCGGCCTAAACTGAGGAAAAAACATTTTTTTATATATATATATTTTTGGGGGATATTTATTATAGCAAAAAGTAAAAAATATAGAATTTTTTTCAAAATTGTTGCTCTCTTTTTGTTTATAGCGCAAAAAATAAAAACCGCAGAGGTGATCAAATACCACCAAAAGAAAGCTCTATTTGTAGGAAAAAAGGACGCCACATGTGCCAGGCATGGCACATGTGTCAACCTTCCCTGTCTAAGGCCAGACAGGAAGTTTGTGCCATTATCACACACCACCATTCCTGGCTCCAGCTGCATGAATCTCTGCTCTGGTGTGGCTCCTGTCCCCTACACAGACCAGCTGTCAGGACCTGGGCTTGAAACTGGGACCTCTTCTGTGTCTGGCATTGACTCTTTCCACTGAGCTATCTGGGATGCTGGACATCTCCCTGCCTGATCTATTAAACAATCCTATCTGATCCATTGGACAACCCTGCCTTGTCTTGATTGCTGTTGAGCCTTGAACTCCTTGCTCCTCCCATGAACTTCCTATATAAGCCCTGTCTCAGCACTTCCTCTTTACCAGGTTATTGTGCCTTCTCAGCCAGTGCCTTGTTCTTGACTTCCCTGCTGCCGTCTGTATTTTGCTACCACTTGTGATTGACCCTTGGCTTGTTCTTTGACTACTCTACTGCCTGATCCCAACCGGCAACCACTCGTGATTGACATTTTGGCTTGTTTACTGACCACGCTGCTGTTTAATCCTTATCTGCTTATCTGATACTGGCTCCCGGCTTGCTCACACCCTGGTGGGGCAAACCTGAGGACCGCGACCTGGTATTAGCTTGCAGCTAAATCCATCTTCACCATCAGGAGCTCTGGTGAACATCAGCTAGTACTTAGACTTCGCACCTCAGGTGAGCCTGTGTCATCTGCCAGAAGTGACAGCCTGTATACCTGTCCTGCAACTGGTCTTCAAGTCCGATGCTTGATCGTGACACCAGCTGAAGCACTGCATGGCACCTTTTAGCCTGACTTATTGAATAGCCCCCTGAATGCTTAGGGGGTACTTGTGGTCATAGGACAGCAGAGGAGGGTATTGACAAGGAGGAGGGGGTGGAGCTGACAAATCTCACATCTCCTCTAGCTGTATAGAGACATGGTGGCACAACAAGCTGCAGCACTGAGCCCTATTCTGCATACTTTTGAGTTGCAAGCAGAGTTACCCAGTGTGAACTAAATATATAGTCTCTGACAATGCTTGCTGGACCACATGTCAGCAGTAATCTGGACCTTGCGGCTGACTGCCTTGCCCAATGATGCCACAACATTGCCATTTTACATGATGGTAGAGAGCTGGAATGGCCTTATGTGAAAATAAATAGTGACTGGGAACCTGCCATTGTGGTACAACCCATTCTGCAAATTCACAGAAGGGGGCAGAATCCATCAGATGGAAAGGCAGGAGTTATATATTCAGCAGCTTTGACCAGATTGAATTTAAACGCTGGGCATGTGGGTGGCAGTGACTGTATTTTTATTTATTTTTTACTACAGCAGATAGGGCAGAGAAATTTGCCTGCTATAGTCTACAACTGGTGGTGTGCCCTGGCACACTGATGTATTGCAACGCGGTTCAGTTATGCAATTACGGTAATGACATTGTATTGCAGCTCACAGCAACATTTGTTCGCACTGCAATGTGGTGTGAACAGGCCCTTACTCTATACTTTGCATTGTAATAAATATAGTTAATTATGTAACTGTTGGGCAGATATTTTGACATTAGGGAACATTTTTAAGTTATTTACCTATGCTGTGATTTTAGGAGGTGACACACCACTTGACCTCTTAGCCACTTCAGCCCCAGAAGAATTGACTGCCCAATGACTGAGCCATTTTTTGCGTTTCGGCACTGCATCGCTTTAACTGACAATTGCAACGCTGTACCCAAACAAAATTGATGTCCTTTTTTTTCCCTACAAATAGAGCTTTCTTTATGTGGTATTTGATCACCTCTGTGGTTTTTATTTTTGGCACTATAAACCAAAAAAAGCGATAATTTTGAAAAAAACACAATGGGGGTTATTTATGAAAGGCAAATCCACTTTGCACTTGGAAGTGTAGTCACTGTAAATCTGAGGGGTAGATCTGAAATGAGGGGAAGCTCTGTTTATTTTCCTTGCATGTCCCCCTCGGATCTATAGCGACTGCACTTCCAAGTGCACTTTCAGTTCAATTTCAAGTGCACTTTGCATTTGTAGTACAAAGTGTATTTGCCTTTAGTAAATAACCCCCAATATCTTTTACTTTTTGCTATAATAAATATCCCACATTTTTTTTTTCCCCCAAAAAATGTTTTCCTCAGTTTGGTAAAATAAATCACAATAAGCATATATTGATTGGTTTGAGCAAAAGTTGTAGCACCTACAAAATAGGGGACAGCTTTATTGCATTTTTATTATTGTTATTTTCTTTACTAGTAATGGCGGTGATCTGCGATTTTTATCATGACTGCGATATTGCGGCGGACACATTGGACAATTTTGACACTATTTTGGGACCATTGTCATTTATACAATGATCAGTGCTATAAAAACGCACTGATTACTGTGTAAATGATACTGTCAGGAAAAGGGTTAAACACTAGGTGGCAATGAAGGGGTTTTGTGTGTCCTAGGAAGTGATTCTAACTGTAGGGGGATGGGCTACAAGTGACACGACAGTGATCACTGCTCCCGATCACAGGGAGCAGTAGATCACTTTCCTGCCACTAGGCAGAACAGGGAAATGCCTTGTTTACATATGCATCTCCCTGTTCTGCCTCTCCACACGGCAATCGTGGGCCGCAGGCGAGCATCGAGTTAGCGGGACCCACGGGCACACTGCCGAGGCGCGTGGCGGGCACGCCCCCACTAGACGACAGATTCAAAGCAACATACAGGTACGTTGCTTTGCCTGCCTGTGCCATTCTGCCGACGTATGTCGGCATTAGCTGGTTGGCAAGTGGTTAGAAGGTTGCAGATAACCCTGCAAATGCCTAAACTTTTGGGCACCAATGGTGCTGTGAAACCTAAAAAATTTCAGGATATAGCACTAATGTGTTAGGAAGGGTATCCCTGTGACATTATAAGCAAGGAAGCAGGCTATATCTCCCTATGGGCTTATAAGCTTACATTATCAGTGTGCTGAGCTGGTAGTATTGGAAAAGGGGCATGACTTTTTCATTACAGGAATAAACCTTTCAAGTTATAAAACAATGTAAAACTGTTTCTATTAACAGCATGTCTACAAAGAAAACCCTAAAACTGCCATAAAATGCATTAAAAGCTATTTCAATAGCATTTTGCAAAATTAATATGTGCAAAATGCAAACAAGTACATTGAATGGTCTGAATTTTGTGCTAAGAAGGGTGAATGGTCCTCTAGCAAATGTGTAGTGAATGTGTTAAAAAAAATCACCAGCTTAGGGCTTTTGAGGATTTTAGTTGCTTTCTGGGACATAATTAGATAAATAGATGAAAAAGTTCTTATAAAGCAAGGTTGGACTACTGAGTCAATATAAACCTTTTTCATTTGATTATTGCATTCCCTGCTTACCCACAGAACACCTAATTGTATGATCTGGCCATATGTTTGCTGTTTCAGTTTTGCTGCACCAGGAAACATGACCATTGCTATTATGATTTATTTACTTTTTTACTTTTTTATTCACTTCTGTTTTGAAGGAATCCATGCATATTGACGGCAGATGAGGGAAAGCCCTAACTTAACAATTGAGTTTTGATTAATGAATAGCCTGTAGATAAATTATGTTTTTTTTTTTTTTTTTAAGTTGTGTCTGGGGTTTATTAATTAACTTTTCCCTGCTCTGCCTCTGTTAGGACAATGGATACCTTCATCAAGATATGTGATCTTAGTTTTGAAACATGATTCATGATAATCAGAAAACAATTCTAGAAACATGCTGAATTTTTACAAGCAGATTTGCAGTACTTTATGTAAATAGTTTATCTGTATTATTGTCCCTGATTGCTGTTTCCTCTTCTTGGTTGGCGCTGATCTGTTTAAATTTCAATTGGTATCCTTTTGGCTTTTAAGGATAAGTTCAATAAAAAAAAAAAAGAGTTAAGTGCACATTTCTTTTGCAGGTAAAAAAGTGTGCATTTATTATTTTTCATAGTAGGAGCCTGTAAAGCATTGTACCAGCGATCAGCAGATGATGCCATGCAAGTGTCCTGCACAATGTCAGTGTATCTGCTTGCCTGTACATCCCGTATGGGTAAGCTGATACTCCCTGACAGGAAGACTCAATAAACTACCACAGCGCCATAGTAGTTCATTGAGAACTACAAGCCAACAGCAGCTAAGGATGTCAGGGATTGTAGTTCATTCACACACACAGAGCTGTGTGTATTAATGATGTGGGTGGAGTCTCACAGTGACAATAAATATGGGGAACTTCTCTCCATATTGCTGCAACAGGGAGGGGGGGCAGCGGGCACTAGCTACAGCACTGGGAACATGTTATATGTTACACCCTATAATCAGGTGGAACATGTAATATGTTCACAAAGGTGAACTTATCCTTTAATGCTGAAGCCTAACTTCAGCCTTTTGTCACTTTAAAACCAAACTGGCTTAAACTATTACCTTCACTATAGGTAGATTTTGACATGCATCTAAATCTCCCTTGCCACTGAAGCCTGATCTGCAATTAGCTATTGCAGCTTTAGGCCCCTTTCAGACTGGGGCGGGAGCCGCGGTGGCGGTATAACGCCGCTAAAAGTAGCGGCGCTATACCGCCGGGATTGCCGTGGAAATCAGCCGCTAGCGGTGCGGTATTAACCCCCGCTAGCGGCCGATAAAGGGTTAATACCGCCCGCAATGCGCCTATATAGAGGCGCATTGCGGGCGGTATTGCCGTGGTTTCCCATTGTTTTCAATGGGAAGGAGCGGTGAAGGAGCGGTATACACGCCGCTCCTCTCACCGCTCCAAAGATGCTGCTGACAGGAGATTTTTTTGTCTCCCGCCAGCGCATCGCCTCAGTGTGAAAGCCCTTCGGCTTTCACATTGAGGTAGCTGGGCAGGAGTTTTTCAGGCGGGATAGCAGCGCTATTTTTAGCGCTGTACCGCCTGAAAAACTCCTCAATGTGAAAGGGGCCTAAGGGTGGTACGCTGCCTATTGCAGCTTAAGGGTGCTGCCTCTGCTCCCAATCATAGGACTAAACAAAGCTTAACCACTTAAGGACCGCCTAACGGCGATATATGTCGGCAGAATTGCACGGCTGGGCACAATCACGTACCTGTACGTGATTGTTAAATACCCAGCCGTGGGGCGCGCGCCCGCGACCAAGTCCGAAGCTCCGTGACCGCGGCCTCTGTTCCCTGATATAGGGAAAGGCGATCAATGACGTCACACGTCCAGCCCCGCCCCCTACAGTTAGAAGCACATATGAGGTCACACTTAACCCCTTCAGCGCCCCCTAGTGGTTAACTCCCAAACTGCAATTGTCATTTTCACAGTAAACAATGCATTTTTATAGCACTTTTTGCTGTGAAAATTACAATGGTCCCAAAAATGTGTCAAAATTGTCTGATGTGTCCGCCATAATGTCGCAGTCATGAAAAAAATCGCTGATCGCCGCCATTAGAAAAATTATTAATAAAATGCAATAAAACTATCCCATATTTTGTAAACGTTATAAATTTTGCGCAAACCAATCGATAAACGCTTATTGTGTTTTTTACCAAAAATAGGTAGAAGAGTACGTATCGGCCTAAACTGAGGAAAAAATAGTTTTTTTATATATATTTGGGGGATATTTATTATAGCAAAAAGTAAAAAAAATATTGAATTTTTTTTTAAAATTGTCGCTCTATTTTTGTTTATAGCGCAAAAAAAATAAAAACCACAGAGGTGATAAAATACCACCAAAAGAAAGCTCTATTTGTGGGAAAAAAAGGACGCCAATTTTGTTTGGGAGCCACGTCGCACGACCGTGCAATTGTCAGTTAAAACGACGCAGTGCCGAATCGCAAAAAGGGGCCTGGTCCTTTACCTGCATATTGGTCCGGGTCTTAAGTGGTTAAAATATGTGCCTGTTAGGAGCATTGTATAAGCTGCACGTAGCAATAGTTACACACAGTATAAAGTGCTGTGTTCCTAAAAGAGGAAGGGGACTTCCCATCCATCTCCTGAAACAAAATTGAATCAGGCTGAGGACTGCTTAACCATTCACAGGAAGCCTTGTATGTGCTGAATCTATACAAAGCTTCCTTTGATTGGGATGCTGTGATCATACAGGGGTAGTGTGATTTCTATACTAGAACACTACTGGCTGTGATAACCAGTCAGCCCCCCCCTTCCCCTCTCACACATCTGTGTGTGTATGTGTGGCAAGAAGGGAAACCCTAGCTGATCTCGGCAGCCAGCATTTACACTTGTGATTGCAGTGACTGCTCACTGCAACCACAGGGTGCAGAGTCTCTCTCATTGGCTCTGTACCTTCTACCTGTGATTAGCACATTTTGCTTAACAAGGGCACTTGCAGGCATTGTTTAACAGCTGTGATCAGTTTAATCACAATGGTCATATGGTACAGAGCTACTCTCATTGGCTCTGTACCTCTGGCCCGTGATCTGCACTGTCCAATAATGGTGTGATCACAAAACTGTGTATGTGCATGCACGGGCAGGACCACAGCTCTGAGAGAATGTATGAAGGTGTGCCTTCTTAGGGGTTTTAAACAGAAATCCCTGTCTGTGCAAACAGCCCCTGATGACATCTTGTTTGATGAAATAGGTTATCGCACTGACTGATGTAACAAGCTGCTGTCTTTGTTGGCATCATACATGTGAATACATTTATGCAGGTGTTTTATATTGGTTTTTACTATGTTAACCTGTTTTACATAATAAATGCTACACTATGAGGCTGCTTCCCTATGTTATGTTCATGGGATGGAGAATTGAGTTTGGGAAATGGAGAAAAATCATGAAACGTCCTCCTGTGATTAGAGTGGATTGGTGTTAGTGAATTCCCAGGCACAGGAAACCTATCTTGCTACTATTTGGATGAAGTGTTCGGCTGTTGGAATCACAATAGTTATTCTTTGGCACATACAGGTGCAATATTTGGTAAGCGTGCACTATTTATTTTGGTGATGTAATTTACACTGTGAAGATCTTATACAAGATGGACTTTTCTCATGTTTAAATTATTCTGGCATTTTCACAATTACCTTGGTGGTTTTGAATAATCAAGACATGGAAGATTTTTGTCTGTGCATGTCTATATTTGGTTTTGATGTGTTGTTTTATGAAGCAGACATATGATTTCAAATGATATGCTTTGAATGTAACATTTGGTGTTCTTTAGTGACTTTAGTTCCATAATACATTTTGCTTGTAACCTTTTTTTCTTTTTACTGTAATGCCGCATACACGCGATCATTTTTCGGCATGTAAAAAACAATGTTTTAAAAAAATGTCATTTAAAATGGTCATGTGTGGGCTTCACATCATTTTTTGGGTTCTGGAAAACGTCAATTTTTTTTCGAATGTGCTGCATTTTTTAACGACATTTTAAATGTCGTTTTTCGGGTTGTAAAAAATGATTGTGTGTGGACTAAAATGACGTTAAAACCCTGTGCATGCTCAGAAGCAAGTTATGAGACGGGAGCGCTCGTTCTGGTAAAACTACTGTTCGTAATGGAGTAAGCACATTCATCACGCTGTAACAGACAGAAAAGCGCGAATCGTCTTTTACTAACACAAAATCAGCTAAAGGGTGACGTCATCCGAATGGAACTTCCCCTTTATAATGCCGTCGTACGTTTTGTACGTCACCGCGCTTTGCTAGAGCATTTTTTTTTAAACGACCATGATGAAGTTGGAAAAACGTATTTTTATTCTTCATGTGTGTACGCGACATGATCGTGTGTACGTGGCATAACACTTTGTTTCATTAACATTTAGTGCTACAAGTTCTACCTTTTTAGGTGAATAAGGGATTCACATATATCAGCCCCTTTTGTAAGCACCATACAAAGTGCTGAACTAGGGCAAACATCATTTTATATGGTTTCTATTATATTGCCGATGACAGCTTGAGTAGCTGTCGTGTTGAGTGACCATCATCTCATTAGAGTGGTCAGGTTTTTTCTATGGTGAGTGCCATTTATCATAATTACTAAGGATCTAACATTGGATGATGCGATTAACATGAATTTACATCATGGGACTTTTTTGATTTTATAATAAAAGGACTTTAAAATAAAAAAAATGTTTTACTTCTTTTAAAAAGTAGGGTTACTCTTTCTCATGCACACGGGGAGGCTATAAGTGTTCCCTTGTAGTTAAAGTGGGCTTCTAAATTCAAATTAACCCTCCACCCACAGGACCCCACAACCACAAAAACAAGCCAGGGTTGTAGGTAGGAGGGCCTTGTCCTCATCAAAACAGAATGTTGAAGGCATGTGGCTTAGTTACATAGTCACATGGGAAGTCAAAAGGACACCATCAAGTCTAACCAAAAAATTTTTAAATACAATCCCATATACACAAACCTACACCTACAATTGATGGTATGGTTTGGGAAGGGGCAATCAGACACTCCCCCCTCCCTTTTCCTAGCCAGCCAGTCTGCCTGCTCACATTAAAGCTCTGGTGTGGATTTTGGGTTCACACCTCACTTATTGTTTTTTATTTAATTTTTTTTGCATGAACTGCCTCATTTGAAGGGCTTGGAATGGACTTTGGGGTTGTGGGGGTGTTACACAATTTTAGTACAATAGGATGCGCTGCAGCAAACATGACATTTTACAAGGGAAAAAAAATACTGCTGGCTGCTTTTTCTTTATTTTGCTTAAACAGCATAGAGACCCCTCTAAATGTCCCTTAAGGGTCTGGTATGTATTTTGAATAAACATAAGCTGACAGGTAGCTGTTATTTACTGGCATATAAACAGCATTTTTTCATGGTAAATGTCAGTGTTGCTGTAGTAAGTTGTATACATTGTACAGATGTGATGTTTCACAAGTTTGATTGGGATACATTCCAGGCAGGTTATTTAACCCTTTCACTGCCAGGTCTGTATGCTATATGAACCTACAGCACTGCTTTCAGCTGGCCAGGTCCGTACGCCACATGCTCCATCTGCTATAAGGTCATGGTCTTTAGTGACCAAAAAACTTAAAGCAAAATTGTTCAGCAGACTCTGCTGAACAAAACAATAGCTCTGATCAGTGGATTACAATCCGCTGATCAGAGTTTTTCACCTCAAATGTGACCCCCTCCCCTATGCTGCCGCTTCCCTGTCTCCAGCCTCTCCACTCTCGCCACTCTCTTTACTCTAAAAAAGCTCCCCCACTCTTCTTTGCTATCTCATTCACCCCCCCCTTACCCCTCAGCACTGTTCTGACCCCTACAGCAAATTTGACCCCCTGCAGCTACCCTCGAAGCCAGATTCCCTCTTGCCACTCCCACTGGCTTCAAGTGCTGCAGGGGCTTAGAGGGGACCAAACTATGTCCCCCGTCACTCCGATCACCCCTGCTATGGCCTCTAACTCAGCAATCCTCTGCTGCTGGTTGGCATTCCCTCCTTCCCTTTCCACCACCTGAAGCTGCTGACCAGCACTCAGCTCTGGCAAGCTCACAGGTTAGAGTGTGAGAGAGAGGAGCAGTGCAGGTGAAGTTGGGGCTGGGGGGGCTTGGTAAACATGTGTTTACAAATGCCCCCTCTTTCTACTACAATGGACACAGGCAGCGATCACACCTGTGTCCACCTATAACAGAGTATTGTAAACCGTGTTTACTATATGTCAGTCTATGAATGAATAAGGAGTGACTCCTTATTCATTCATGTACTGTACAGCTCAAGCTGCAGAGAAAGAAACTTGCTTCAGTCCCTTTCTCTGTTTAAAAAAGACATTGGAGGTCTGTTTAGACCTCTGATATCTCACCAACCCCCCCCCCCCACCCCAAAAAAAGTCCAAAATAATAAAAAATATAATTGTAAAACATTTTTAAAAAGTAAAACAAAGGCCCCTTTCAAATGGAGCCTAGGTTCACATTGGAGCGATTTGTCATGCGATTTGAGAGATAAAATCGCATGACAAATCGCAGCCTATTGGAGACAAAGGCACTGTTCCAATTGGTGCGACACCGATTTTGTGGTGCCGCACCGATTTGCAAAAGTAGTTCCTGCACTACTTTTGCCGATTTTAGGTGCGATTTCCATAGACATTTGTGCATGAAGCCACACAGATTTCTATCAAGTAGCAGCTGAAATCGCGCTGATCTTGCTACTTTGAAATCGCACTACTTCAAGTGAAGTAGTGCGATTTCAAAGTAGCATCAATGTGAACCGGGGCGGAAGGGAACTCCATCAAGCAGATATGCTTGCTCAGCAGGGGATTTCTCCACTGATCCCCGCTGATGCAGAGCGGACATGCTCCTCCAAGGGCATATACTTTAGTATGTCACATTAGAATAATACTTTAGTAGCAATTTAGCAGGATTTTTGTAAGTTATGTTGTGTTTATGTTCACTTATGATGTTAGTGTATTTTTAGTGAACATAGCGATTTGATGAACATTTGTGCAATTATTGCAGAACCCAAAAAATCATTAGCATATTTTTTATTCTACAGGTCATGTGCTTTCAGAAAACGTCCTGCTAAACCTCATTAATCTAACTACCAAAATCTAAAAATATGTCTCTTAAAATTACTTCCATTAATTTCAAAGGGCTCAACCCTCCATTTAAAATAAATCTTCTCTGGAAAGTAGCAATCTCCCAAAAAGAAGCACTAAACCCCCCTTCCTGCATACATAAAAAAAATACTTCCATTGTTTCTTTGCCAATGCCACTAAGAAAAAGTGTGGAGTGATGATAGCTATAAGCACCAAAGTCTCATTTGTTCTACTACACCATGTTGACACAAATGACGAGAGCAGATTTATAATTTTATCAGCCACTATTGATAATCACCCCCTGACCCTCATAAACGTTTATGCACCCAATGGACATTTTGCAAAAAACTTTGAAACAAACTGAATCCCTACAAAAACACCCCATTAGTCCTCTGTGGTGAATTTAATGACATAGTGGACCCCCTATTAGATTCTTACAACCCAGACAGATGCAGGTCATCAGCTCTCTCATCATTCACTGACAATTAACCACTTGCTTACTGGGCACTTAAACACCCCTCCTGCCCAGAGCAATTTTCAGCTTTCAGCGCTGTCACACTTTGAATGACAATTACTCAGTCATGCAACACTGTACCCAAATGATTTTTTTGTCCTTTTTTCCCCACAAATAGAGCTTTCTTTTGGTGGTATTTGATCACCTCTGGGTTTTTTATTTTTTGCGCTATTAATGAAAAAAGACCGAAAATTTGGAAAAAAAATGATTTTTTCTTAGTTTCTGTGATAAAATTTTGCAAATTATTAATATTTCTTCATAAATTTTGGCCACAATTTATACTGCTACATGTCTTTGATAAAAATAACACAACATTTTTGGAAATTATTTGGTCTGTTTGAAAGTTTTAGAGTCTACAAGCTATAGTGCAAATCATAAAAAATTGTCACATCTGATCACACCTGATGTACTGAAGGCCTATCTCATTTCTTGGGACCCTAACAAGCCAGGAAAGTACAAATGCCCCCAAAATAACCCCTTTTTGGAAAGTAGACATTTCAAGGTATTTATTAAGAGGCATGGTGAGTTATTTGAAGTTGTGTTTTTTCCCCACAATACTTTGCAAAATTAAGATTTTTATTTTTCATTTAAAAAATTTCTCAAAATTGTCATTGTAATAGCTTATTTCTCTCACATGGCATGTGCATACCACAAATGACACCCCAAAATACATTCTGCTACTCCTCCTGAGTAAAACGATACCCCATGTGTGAGACTTTTTCACTGCCTGGCCACATACGGAGGCCCAACATGCAGGAAGCGCCATCAGGGGTTTTAGGAGCATAAATTGCACATCTAACTAGTTGACTACCTATTACACTTTTGAAGGCCCTAGAACACCAGGACAATGGAATTATCAACAAAGTGACCCCATTTTGGAAAGCTAATACCCCAACGTATAATCTATGAGGCATAATGAGTCTTTTGAACGGTTTATTTTTTTCCAGCAGTTTTTGGAAAATGTGGAAAAAAAATGAAAACGCATTTTTTTTACACAAAGTTGTCCATTGATAAGATATTTCCAACACATAGCATGTACATACCACAAATGACACCCCAAAATACATTCTGCTACTCCTCCTGAGTAAAACGATACCCCATGTGTGAGACTTTTTCACTGCCTGGCCACATACGGAGGCCCAACATGCAGGAAGCGCCATCAGGGGTTTTAGGAGCATAAATTGCACATCTAACTAGTTGACTACCTATTACACTTTTGAAGGCCCTGGAACACCAGGACAATGGAATTACCCACAAAGTGACCCCATTTTGGAAAGCTAATACCCCAACGTATAATCTATGAGGCATAATGAGTCTTTTGAACGGTTTATTTTTTTCCAGCAGTTTTTGGAAAATGTGGAAAAAAAATGAAAACGCATTTTTTTTACACAAAGTTGTCCATTGATAAGATATTTCCAACACATAGCATGTACATAGCAAAAATTACACCCCAAAATACATTCTGATACTCCTCCTGAGTAAAATGATACCCCATGTGTGAGACTTTTTTACTGCCTGGCCACATACAGAGGCCCAACATGCAGGAAGCACCATCAGGGGTTTTAGGAGCATAAATTGCACATCTAACTAGTTGACTACCTATTACACTTTTGAAGGCCCTGGAACACCAGGACAATGGAATTACCAACACACTGACCCCATTTTGGAAAGCTAACACCCCAACGTATAATCTATGAGGCATAATGAGTCTTTTGAATGGTTAATTTTTTTCCAGAAGTTTTTGGAACATGTGGAAGAAAAATGAAAACGCATTTTTTTTACACAAAGTTGTATGTTTCTAAGATATTTCCAACACATAGCATTTAGATAGCAAAAATTACACCCCAAAATACATTCTGCTACTCCTCCTGAGTACAACAATACCACATGTGTGAGACTTCTACATAGCCTGACCACATACAGAGATCCAACATGCAAGGAACACCGTCAGGTGTTCCAGAGACACATAGTATGCACATACCAAGAATTACACCTCAAAATACATTATGCTGAGCAAAGCGTAAACAAAAGATTACCTGTGGTAATAGTAGCGCAGTTGTACAGCAGGATAGCACTGGTCCAGGCAGCAGGCAGGGACTTGGTCAGCAACGTCCAGGCAGGGATACTGTCCCGTCAGGGTTAGTGCAGGTGGTCAGTTCATGCAACAGGCAGAGGCATGATGGCATAGGTCCTACAGGCAGCAGGCAGAAGTAGGGCCTCGTTCAGGACAGAATGGGGACAGGGGTAGAGGCTTCTCCCACCCAAATCTCTTTGAAGCCTCCGGGCAACCAGACCCTAATCTAGGATGAGAAAACAAAAAAGTTTTCTTCATCCAGAAAAACTTTTCTGGCGCCCCTCACATATGTGAGACCCCTGTGTTCCCACTAGTCCAGTAGCAGGGTACAAGATCAGTCCATGAGGCAGGCAAAAACATGGTCAAACAGTCCGAGGTCAGTTCCAGATCAGGCAGAGGCAGTACAGAATCGTTAGGCAGAAGAATGGTCGAAAAAACAGTCCAGGGTCAATTCCAAATCGGGCAGAGGTATTACAAAATCGTTGGGCAGAATCGTGGTCAAAAAACAAGCCGGGGTCAGTTACAGAGCAGGCGGTGGCATAAGGGGTGTGAAGGTGTGTGAAGGCATGAACGGAGGATTAATAATTTAGTTTGGTGTGGTAACGACGAAAACATTCGGTTATACAGAGGCCTGGTTTGGAAGGGCAATCAGCACAATGGTAAGCTGTGTCTCGTCTGACTCCTTCACTGGCGCATACCTTGCATAGTTTTTGACGTCGTCGGCCTGTTTCTGTGGGAGGGACTTTATCGGGAAAATGACGCTCGGCGAGACGACTTAAAACATCAGATCGGATGGTTTGGGGTGCATCGTTGGGGAAAATAAGGGCAGTGATAAGGTCCTCTTGGTAGCGAAGGAAGCGTTTGGGGTTTTGGGTGGAGTTGCGGTATATTACAAAAGAATTGTATATGGCCAATTGAAAAAAATAAATGGCAACTTTTTTGTACCAATGGTACGTTCTTCTTGTGGCAAGATAGGGCTCAAGCATCTGGTCATTGAAGTCGACCCCCCCCATAAACAAATTATAGTCCTGGATGCAAGTGGGCTTTCGGATGGTGGTGCCACGCCTTCTGCGGGTTTCAACAATGGTGTCATTGTGGATAGTAGATAGCATATAGACATCCCTTCTGTCCTTCCACTTCACCGCCAGAACCGCATTGTTACGCAGACTTGCTGATTCTCCTCTTTTCAACTTTTTGTTCACCAGGCTTTGAGGAAAGCCTTTCCTGTTGTTTCCGACGGTGCCACATGCTGGCGTCTGCTTCCGGTGCAGGTTGTGGAACAGGGGAAGAGAGGTGTAGAAATTATCTACGTATAGATGGTATCCTTTGTCTAATAGGGGGTTGATTAGTTCCCAAACAATTTTGCCACTTGATCCCAAGTAGTCTGGGCAATTAGGGGGATTTATCTGGGTGTCCTTGCCTTCGTATACTCTGTAGGCATACAGGTATCCTGTGACTCGGTCACACAATTTGTAGACCTTCACACCATAGCGGGCTCTTTTGCTGGGGATGAATTGTTTTATTTGGAGTCTGCCACTAAATTTGATAAGGGACTCATCCACACAGATGTGTTGGTCCGGGGTGTACAATTGGGGGAATTTCTCGGAAAAATAATTGAGTAAGGGCCGGATTTTGAAAAGCCTGTCATGTTCTGGATGATTTCGGGGATGGCACTGGGTATTGTCGTTAAAATGCAGGAATCTCATGATGGTGAAGTATCGGGCTCTGGGCATTACGCAGGAGAAGATGGGCATGTGGTAGATCGGGTTTTTGGACCAAAAGGCACGTGAAGCGTTTTTTGGGTTGAGTCCCATACAAAATGTGAGGCCTAAAAAAAAATTGAACTCGTCCAACGTAAGGTCTCTCCACTGGAAGGGACGGGCATAGTAGGACGTGGGATTGTTTTCAATAAATTGCTGTGCAAATAGGTTGCACTGGGCCACAATTTCGGATAGCATGTCCTCTGTAAACATGAGGTTAAAATAATCGATTGGGGTAAAATTCTCCGTGTTCACTTGGATTCCTGGCTGGGCCGTGAAAGGGGGAATGTTGGCTTCTCCTGAAGTAGCAGGAAGCCACAAGGGGTTCTGAAGGGCATAGGGAAGGCTGGCATGGGTCCTGGAAGTTTGTTGCCGAGGCACTGCGGTGCTGGCAGATGGCACTGCGGTGCTGGCAGATGGCACTGCGGTGCTGGTGGATGGCACTGCCTCCTCACGCCTTCGTTTAGCCGGCCGGCTATCTTCCTCCTCTGAGTCACTCAGTGTTGCGCTACTGATGGCTGGCTCATAAGCGACGTCAAACTCTGTATCAGAGTTGGAAAGGGACTCTGAAAGAGAGAGCTCCACGTTGCTCTCGTCGGGGGCAGAAATTATTTGGAAAGCCTCCTGAAGGGAATAGGACCTTTTGGACATTTTGCTGGTGTGTGCTAAACCTTCACTGATGGGCACTGATTGGCAGCACAGGTGGGCACTGATTGGCAGCACAGGTGGGCACTGATTGGCGGCACAGGTGGGCACTTATTGGCGGCTCAGGCGGGTACTGATTGGCGGCACAGGCGGGTACTGATTGGCGGCTCAGGCGGGTACTGATTGGCGGCACAGGCGGGTACTGATTGGCGGCTCAGGCGGGTACTGATTGGCGGCACAGGCGGGCACTGATTGGCGGCACAGATGGGCACTGATTGGCGGCACAGGCGGGCACTGATTGGCGGCACAGGTGGGCACTGATTGGCGGCACAGGTGGGCACTGATTGGCAGCACAGGCGGGTACCGATTGGCGGCACAGGCGGGTACCGATTGGCGGCACAGGCGGGCACCGATTGGCGGCACAGGCGGGCACTGATTGGCGGCACAGGCGGGCACTGATTGGCGGCACAGGCGGGCACTGATTGGCGGCACAGGTGGGCACTGATTGGCGGCACAGGCAGGCACTGATTGGCGGCACAGGTGGGCACTGATTGGCGGCACAGGTGGCCACTGATTGGCGGCACAGGTGGGCACTGATTGGCGGCACAGGCTGGCACTGATTGGCGGCACAGGCGGGCACTGATTGGCGGCACAGGCGGGCACTGATTGGCACACAGGCGGGCACTGATTGGCAGCACAGGTGGGAACTGATTGGCGGCACAGGGGACTGGGATGGCACTGGGATGGATTGCACTGGGATGGATGGCACTGGGATGGATGGCACTGGGATGGATGGCACTGGGATGGATGGCACTGGTGGATGGCACTGGCATGGATGGCACTGGTGGATGGGACTGGGATGGATGGCAGGCACTGTAACACTGTGTAACACTGTAACACTAACGATTTTGACTCACAGAACTTCTCTCTCCTCACACGCTGTCTCTGTGTGAGGAGGGAGAGGCGGCAATGAGAGATGATCTCATATGTTTACATTTGAGATCTCCTCTCATTGGCCGCCGAGATCGCATCGCAAACGGCCACTCTGATTGGCCGTTTGCGGCGATCTTTAATTGGCTGTGTCCAAGGGACACGGCCAACACAGAATTTCCCCGCTGCGCGCTCTGGAGCGCGCGCGGGGACCGCCCAAAGGGGCGGCCGTCAATTGACGGCGTTTTGGCTTTTGGGATCCGCGCTGTAGCCGTCAATAGACGGCGTGCGGATCCCAAGTGGTTAAGATCTATACGATCCCTGGAGGTGTATGCATGTTTAGCGCAAATATACCTTCTACTCTCACTCCAATGCTTCCTACTCTCGGATTGACCTTTTCCTAATAAGAAAACCCTAATGGATACTTCAGATTACATGACCATGCTCCTATATCTGTTAAATTGATCCCCCAATCGCATCCAACGAATCACTCCATCTAGAGACTGAACTCATCCCTCTTGACTAATCCTGAATATGAGGACCTAATCCAATGCAAGCTTAGGAACTTTTTCAAGGATAACCTTGAATCCATTAATGATCAATCTATGGTATGGTTGGCCCACAAGGCTTTTATGTGAGGTCTGCTTATCAGATATGGGGCTCAAGAGCACAAGCGACAAACAGCTGAAATAGATTTGATCTTGCACCAGATCAAAATTCTAGAACAAACTAACAAGTTTTAACCCACTCAGACTACCTTTAATATACTCAGGGAACAGCGATGCAAATTAAGAGAACTCTTACACCATAAGTTTAACTATTATGTCAAATGATTAATGCTACACTCCTAAATTCCATTTCTCCTAAACCCGCAAGGTGCACGCTTGAATAATTCGCTGGACATAGCCACAATTCACCACATTAAGATGAAACTGTCAGATTAAGAAGATCGCTCTAAGTGAAATAATATCAAATTTAGAGGTATACCGGAAACAGTTAAAGTTAAACGAGCTTACTTCCTACTTGTAGCAACTTATCTCAACACTGCTCCCTTGCTTAACATTCCATGATATCTTGATCGATCAGGCCCATAAAACCCTCACACTTTCCGGCTGACATTCCGAGGGATGTATTAATTATTTTTTTCATATTAAGGAGCAAATCCTCTCAACCACCAGGGCCACAAATCCATTGAAAGTGCCATACACCAGTATCATGTTGTTCACTGACCTTTCCCCAGTAACAATGGAAATGCGCAAGGTCTTTACTCCCATCACCTCAATCCTCCAACAAAATAAAATAGTCTATGGATGGGGCTTCCCAGGGAAACTACTGGTCACATACCAACAACAAAACATCCCCACAAGGGTCAGTTGACGAGATGGGGGTGGAAGTGTGAGACGGCCCAGCCAATAGGGAGGAATCCTCCAAATAGAGGCACACCTCATGATCCATATGGACCACATCCTCCTCCACCACCTCTTGAGTTGAGGTCTGGGCAGTCCTCTCCACCAATGACTCTTGGCTTCCCAGGAGGTCAAGCTGAGGTACAGGATGTTCCGGGGATGATGGCGTGGGACGGCCACAGGCAGCAGATGGCCCCGCTCCCCTCAGGATCCATCACCATCAGATCCAGTCCCTCAGGGGCCTTCCCATATACAAGGCCCCAAGTCTCTTCTGGCCCCAGGAAGGCTACCAGGAAGACAAGGGGGGTTCCTGAACTCCTGCCAGAACAATTAGTGAGGGAACAGGACCGCCAGACCCAGCATATGGGGGCAGTTGCTGTGGAGATGCGTCGTGTGGCAGACAGCCTGGCCTCCACGGGCCACATAAATGACGCACTCCTGGATGTCAGTGGCAACAGTGCAGTGATGGTCACCTGCCTGGGTGAGCTGAAAGCCACAACGGCAAACCTCGTGGCAGAGACCGTACAGGGCAATACAGCTGCCATCGAGGCGGAGGGGAAGCAGACGCGGCTGGTGGAGGCGGAGACCAATGCGATACTCACCTGCATTGCCGTGGCTTTGGAGGGCAGGCAGCCAGCCAGGGAGAGACCAGGAGATGCTTCTCCACCTGATGCCCCACCCCCCCACCCGAGGCTCCCACCAGACAATTAAGGGCCCGTGGCACCAGGCCTGGCTCACAACAGGGAAAATGATTTTTTTTGTTTTCCTTATATTTGCTCCATGCGATGAGCGTTTATTTTATTTTTTTGCTCAGGTGATGAGCACTTTTATTTTATGTTTGCTCAGGTGATGAGTTTTTTTTATTTATCAATTACTGCACACGGTCAGTAGTGCAGGCTACAGTGTGACTGGTGTGTGAATGTGGGGGTGACATACCTGCCAGTAAGGTGTGTCACCCTGGGTCATCGGGGAGAAGTTATCCCCACGACCGTGTGAATGTGGTATGAATGGACAGCGTCATAATTGGGGCCTTGGCGCGGCGTTGCTGCTCCCAAGTCCTGCATGGTGGACTTGGGCTAATCCAATGTGATGTGGATGTGGTGTGTGTGAGCTAGGGACCACAGTGGTGTGCATGCGTGCATTCTCCTTGTGCCATGATGAATGTGTGTGTTTAACGTGCAAAGATGCGTTCCACGAGGCAATTCCTGACTGCTGTTCCCTCTGCAGACGGGGTAGCCTCGGGCAGGGGGGGAATGTCTGGTTCGGGGGTCAGGTCATCACATATGTCAATCTCCAGGCCCTTTCTCATGGCGTAGTTGTGCAGCACGCAACATGCACCGATGATCTGGCACACAAAGTTTGGGGAATACAACAGGGTACCCCCGGACTTATCCAGGCATCCGAAACGGGACTTCAGGAGGCCAAATGTGCGTTCCACCACTGCACGGGTCCGTATGTGTGCATCATTGTATCTTCTCTCTCCTCTGGTTTCGGGATTCCGGAATGGAGTCATGAGATGGGGCCCAAGTGCATATGCAGAGTCACCTGGAAGGGAAAAGACAGGAGGATGTTAGTAGTGCATGTGCCCCTCGTGATGTCTGCATCATGGGGTCAAGCAGTCATGCGTGACTCCCATGTCACTCACCAACCAGCCAGCTGTCCCTGTACACGTTCTGTTCAAATTCTGTTAGGATGTTGCTTTGACGGTATATGTAACTGTCGTGGCTGGCCCCTGGGTGTTTGGCACAGATGTGCCATATGAGGCATTGGGCATCGGCTATCACCTGTACGTTGATGCCAGTGCTTACGAGTTAGAAGGATGGCCGCAGGCCAGCCTGTATTTGTGGGAGGAGTCTGAGGGTATTTAAGACTCTCTCCCTGTCAGGGCTGGGTCGCCGTCGGTTTCTGGGTAGGATGTTTCAGCTGTCGGCTTTGGAGGAGGGAGGTGTCGTCCGCCTGCTCATGGCGGCTCCACGTGTTGTGCTGACCCACCAGCTTCTCCCTGGGCGAGTATCGCATCCATCCAGCCACTTCTCCCAGGCGAAGCCAAATGACTTTTGCATCCGATCAGATGCAGATACTGTTTGGGCATTCTGGTAGCTGAAGGTGCCAGCTGCCAGTGTACAATAGAGCTGCAGCAGAAGAGGTATCATTCAGGCTGGTTTTAGGTGAAATGCTGGGTAGAAGCATGTTGGTTGTAAGGGGGGGGGGGGTCCATACACTCCTTGTGCGCACGCTGGCAGGGGGGGGGTGTACATCTCACTGCTGCAGTCTAGTGATAAGGTAAACCTGCCAGTGTGTCTTCCCTTGTGTAATCAGTGTTACAGTTAGTGAGTGCATGTTTTCAGTCAGGTCGGTATGCATTCATGTCGCGTTTCTCAGGCTTAGTTATGTTTCCAAGTGTTTACGTTTCTCATGCCGTTCACGTTTGCATGCGATTACGTTTCTCTGGCTAGTCATGTCTCAATGTTTACTTTTTCAATGCCATTATTTTCTCATGCGACTACGTTTCTCATGCGACTATTTTTCTCAGGCTAGTCATGTTCTCAATGTTTACATTTTCAATGTCATTCAGTTTCTCATGCGACTATGTTTCTCATGCGACTATGTTTCTCATGCGACTACGTTTCTCATGTGACTATTTTCTCAGGCTAGTCATGTTCTCAATGTTTACATTTTCAATACCATTCAGTTTCTCATGCGACTACGTTTTTCATGCGACTATGTTTCTCATGCGACTACGTTTCTCATGCGACTACGTTTCTCATGCGTCTACGTTTCTCAGGCTAGTCATGTTCTCAATGTTTACATTTTCAATGCCATTCAGTTTCTCATGCGACTGCGTTTCTCATGCGACTGCGTTTCTCTTGCGACTACGTTTCTCTTGCCACTACGTTTCTCTTGCCACTACGTTTCTCATGCGACTAGGTTTCTCATGCCAGTCATGTTCAAGTGGTTACGTTCTAGTACCATGCATGTTCTCATGCAAGGCCATTTCTCATGACGTTTCTCATGCGATTATGTTTCGCATGGGTTTCTCATGCGATTATGTTTTTCATGATGTTTCTCATGCGATTACGTTTCTCATGGTGTTCTCATGCGATTACGTTTCTCATGGTGTTCTCATGCAATGACGTTTCTCATGCGATGACGTTTCTCATGCGATGACGTTTGCCATGATGTTCTCATGCGATGACGTTTATCATGGTGTTCTCATGCGATGACGTTTCTCATGCGATGACGTTTCTCATGCAATGACGTTTCTCATGCGATGACGTTTGGCATGATGTTCTCATGCGATGACGTTTATCATGGTGTTCTCATGCGATGACGTTTCTCATGCGATGAGGTTTTGCATGGGTTTCTCATGCGATTATGTTTCTCATGGTGTTCTCATGCGAGTATGTTTCTCATGGTGTTCTCATGCGATGACGTTTCTCATGCGATGCCGTTTATCATGGTGTTCTCATGCGATGACGTTTCTCATGCGATGAGGTTTCGCATGGGTTTCTCATGCGATTATGTTTTTCATGGTGTTCTCATGCGAGTATGTTTCTCATGGTGTTCTCATGCGATTACGTTTCTCATGGTGTTCTCATGCGATGACGTGTCTCAGGCGATGACGTTTCTCATGCGATGACGTTTCTCAGGCGATGACGTTTCTCATCCGATGACGTTTCTCATGGTGTTTCTCATGTGATGACGTTTCTCATGCGATGACGTTTCACATGGTGGTTGCTCATGCGATGACGTTTCTCATGGTGTTTCTCATGCGATGACGTTTCTCATGCGATGACGTTTCGCATGGTGGTTGCTCATGCGATGACGTTTCTCATGCATTCACGTGGCTCATGGTGGTTTTCTCATACGTTTACGTTTCACATGGTAGTCGCTCATTCATTTACGTTTCTCATGGTAGTCACTCATGCGTTTAGCTATAGTATCATGCGTTTCTGCCCCCAGGTTTTTCTGTCATAGCGTTTCGGGCCACACGATTTCTGTCACAACATTTGTCATTGCATATCTGCCTCAGTGTTGCAGGCGCAGCTTTCTCTCATACCATTTATGCCCAGGTTTCTACCAGATTTTGCCCCAGCATTTCAGGCTTGGTGTTTCTATCTTACCATTCTGCCCCAGGTTTCTGTCATTACGTTTTGCCCCAGGTTTCTGTCGTAGCGTTCTGCCCCAGGTTTTTCTGTCAGTGTTTCTGCCCAGGTTTTTCTGTCTTAGCATTTCTGCCCCAGGTTTCGCTCATGGCGTTTCTGCCCCAGGTTTTCGGTCATAGCGCTTCTGCCCCAGGTTTTGGTCACAGGGTTTCTGCCCCAGGTTTTTCTGTCAGTGTTTCTGCCCAGGTTTTTCTGTCTTAGCGTTTCTGCCCCAGGTTTCGCTAATGGCGTTTCTGCCCCAGGTTTTTGGTCATAGCGTTTCTGACCCAGGTTTTCTGTCATAGCGGTTATGCCCCTGGGTTTCTGTCATAGCGTCTCTGCCCCTGGTTTTCTCTTTCAGCGTTTCTGCCATAGCTTTTCTGCCCACGTTTTCTCTGTCTGGGCACGACGGCCCCGCGTTTCTCTGTCTGGGCACTACGGCCCCCACGTTTTCTGTCTAGGCACTACGGCCTCCACGTTTTCTATCTGGGCACTATGACCTCCACGTTTCTGTCTTTTTATTTTTGCTTCAGCTTTGCTCTCATACCATTTCTGCCCAGGTTGCGGTCCTATATATTTTGCTTCAGCATGTAGGATCAGCGGGTCTCCCATACCATTTCTGCCCCAGGTTTTGCTATAAGTTTTCAGTCCCAGCTATACTGCTGCCCCCACGATTTCTGTCCCCCTTAGTTTTGTCATGGTTTTCTGCCCCCACGATTTCTGTCTTAGCTTTGCTGCCCCACGATTCCTGTCCGTGTTTGTTTGTCTTGGCATTGTCATCTTCGTGGTGACCACGTCTCATTGTACTTTGTCCATGTTGCATCTGGGTTGATTAGCTAGTGTTCACATCTCAGGATCTGTCACGTCTTCAGATTCTTACGTGCTGAGGTTTCGTTTTTAATTGATTGTTGACAATCTTCTCGTCTGTTTACATACGTCATACATTGCACGTTCATTCCTTACACCTATACGATTACCCACCACCGTCCGTGGGTACACTAGCCCTGAGTATTCAGTTAAATTGCCTGTCTCTGCGCGGCAGGTTACTCATCGGGTTCATTCATGCGCAACGGTCTGGATGTCATGGTCATATTCTCATACATAGGTAGGCACATAGGGCGTTGTTGTTTCATGTCTGTTTTTTCTGTCTTGTCTACGTTGTGTCAGTGCACCCCCAGTTCCTGCTCTTCTTCCATTTCTGCTGGCCATGTCATCATCCCTTGGGGGCCAGTCTATCAGTCCTTCTAGTTATGTCTGAGCCATGGGTGTTCCTTGTTGGAGGTGGTGGTGGAGTCTCCCATCCCCGATTCTCTGACGTCCTTTCTATGGGTACTTTCAGCCAAGTCTATCAGGTAGGAACGGGTTCTGTGTGTCGGCATGGTTCCATGTTAGGTTGTTGCTGCCGTAGCGCATGGGCCTCGTCCTTCTGCTCCGTCAACTCATTCATCAGGTATCCAGCACTTCAGGCTCCTGCCAGTTGTCAATTTTTGCAACTCACCCGCTCACTTTCCATATCTAGCATGGGTAGGTCAGGGGTTGGGGGGTTTCCTCACGGAGCAAAGTCTGGCGTCCGGTTGTAGTATTCGTTGTTAGGCATGGTTTGCAGGGGCGTCTCGGGCCAGTTCTGGTTCAGTTGCCCCCAAGTATCCTCGTATCATTAACGCTTCAGGCTCTCGCCTGGGTTGTCGCAGGCTCGAACCAATCTTTCTCGGGGCATTGGTCGAGTTCAGGGGCTGCTCCACGCGTTCGGCAGGGGCTTCCTTCTTTCACAGGTCATGAGTCAGTAGCTTCTCCGGTCATAACGGCTACTTATCGGGTATGCATACGGTTGCCATCCGGGCGCGTGCTGCTTTACTTCTTGGTCGTTCATCTACCCCTCTCCACCTAAATTTGGGTCTTTTGCCCTCTTTCAGGCGTACCTACCGGCGGGCCAAAGGCACACACTCAGGCCATTGGTTATTAGGGTTATCGCATCCCTTACTCGAAGACTCTGATTACAAGTTAGAAGGCTGGCCGCAGGCCAGCCTGTATTTGTGGGAGGAGTCTGAGGGTATTTAAGACTCCCTCCCTGTCAGGGCTGGGTCACCGTCGGTTTCTGGGTCCCAGCCACCCATTCCCTCAGCTTTCATATATTCTCATTGTACTTTTTCTTATTCAGGGTATGCCCTCTTTCAGGCGTACCTACCGGCGGGCCAAAGGCACACACTCAGGCCATTGGTTATTAGGGTTATCGCATCCCTTACTCGAAGACTCTGATTACAATTGCGGTATATGTGCTCTGTGGCACGGGGGGGGCGTAGTGCCACATGGGTGCAATCAATGGCCCCCACGGTGCATGGGAATCCTGCAATTCTGACAAAATCATTCCTTGCCTTCTGCCGCAGATGCTCATGGGTGGGTCTGATGATTTGGTGGGACATGCGTCTGAGGATTGCGGGGACAACCTGGTGCACACATCTGCTCATGGTGGTTTGTGACATCCCAGCCACTACTCCACTTGTACGCTGGAATGATCCACTGGCGAGGAAATGCAGTGTTGCCAGTACCTTGAACAGTGGCTGCACTGCATGTGAGCGGTGTGTCTGGCTGGTGATGTCATCATGCAGGGTTGTGGCCAGTTCCAGGATGGCAGCAGTGCTGAATCTAAAAATGCGATACATATCCGAATCCCCCATGCCAAAGACATTCATGCGCGTTCGGTATATCCTCTCCTGTGCCTTCCTCCTTCTACGCGCCTCTGAACACACTAGTAGTGCTATGACCATGCCTGCCCCTGGCATGTTGGCATACGGATGTGTTGTCCTGCAAGTGTGGTTGCTCAGCTTGTCCGTAACAGGGCTGCTGTAGCTGCTCTCCACCTGACCTGCGCACATCTGGTGCAAAGTTACCCCTGCTTTATGAGAGGTAACTTAAGGCCGGATGTACAGCTTACGCGCAGTGCGCGTAGCCTGCGTCGGGCGCACGTACGTTCAGGAATCGGCGTATCTCCCTCATTTGCATATTTGAATACAAAATCAATGGGAGCGCCAGATGCGTCCAGCGTAAGTATGCGCCCACGCTACGCTGGCGTAGGAAAGTTACGTCGGTCGAAAGAAGCCTAATTTCAGGCGTATCTAGTTCTGTGGGTACGGCGCATAGATACGGCGGCGTATAGATACCCTTACACCATGCATCTCGAAATACGCCGGTGTAACTTCTTTGTGAATCTGGGCCTGATATTGCAATAATATGAAAAAAGTCCAAAAACCTTAAAACTAATCCACATTGTGCAAAAAAAAAACAATAAAAAAAAGCTTGTGTGAAGTCTTCAGACAACCTCAATGAACGGAGTGCTCCCACCACCTCATGCAATGCTCGCTCACCCCCTTTAAACGACCCTGCAAAGGGTCAAAGACGCCTTGCACCCTGTGCAAACATTCCCTCCCAGGAATCGTCAGAGAATCTTGGTGACTCAAAGGATGAAAATATTCAAAGGCAGGTAGGTACTCCTTCCACTATGCTGCTTCAAATTTTAAATCTACAATGACTACCGGTAAGTTCAGCAACACATGAAAAAACAAGAGAAAGTGCCTCCTATAGTATCGTGCAGTATCCAAGGGGTTAAAAATTAAACCACTCCACCTCAGCTAGCATTGAACTCACATTTAATGACTTTACATAGTTACATAGTTACATAGTTACATAGTTAGTCAGGTTGAAAAAAGACACAAGTCCATCCAGTTCAACCACAAAAAAATAAACAAACAAAATAAAAAACACAATACAATCCCATACACCCAACTCCATACCCACAGTTGATCCAGAGGAAGGCAAAAAAACCCCAGCAGAGCATGATCCAATTTGCTACAGCAGGGGAAAAAATTCCTTCCTGATCCCCCAAGAGGCAATCGGATTTACCCTGGATCAACTTTACCTACAAATCTTAGTACTCAGTTATTTTATGTACATTTAGGAAAGAATCCAGGCCTTTCTTAAAGCAATCTACTGAGCTGGCCAGAACCACCTCTGGAGGGAGTCTGTTCCACATTTTCACAGCTCTTACTGTGAAAAAACCTTTCCGTATTTGGAGGTGAAATCTCTTTTCCTCTAGACGTAAAGAGTGCCCCCTTGTCCTCAGTGTTGACCGTAAAGTGAATAACTCAACACCAAGTACACTGTATGGACCTCTTATATATTTGTACATGTTGATCATATCCCCCCTAATTCTCCTCTTCTCAAGAGTGAATAGATTTAGTTCTTCTAATCTTTCCTCATAGCTGAGCTCCTCCATGCCTCTTATCAGTTTGGTTGCTCTTCTCTGCACTTTCTCCAGTTCTCCGATATCCTTTTTGAGAACTGGTGCCCAAAACTGAACTGCATATTCCAGATGAGGTCTTACTAATGATTTGTACAGGGGCAAAATGATATCTCTGTCTCTGGAGTCCATACCTCTCTTAATACAAGAAAGGACTTTGCTCGCTTTGGAAACCGCAGCTTGGCATTGCATGCCATTATTGAGCTTATGATCAACTAAAACCCCCAGATCCTTCTCCACTACAGATCCCCCCAGTTGTACTCCCCCTAGTATGTATGATGCATGCATATTCTTAGCCCCCAAGTGCATAACTTTACATTTATCAACATTAAACCTCATCTGCCACTCAGTCGCCCAATTAGACAGAGCATTGAGGTCGGCTTGTAAATTGGAGACATCCTGCAAGGACGTTATTCCACTGCATAGCTTGGTGTCATCTGCAAAGACAGAAATGTTACTTTTGATCTCAGACCCAATATCATTTATAAATATATTGAAAAGTAAGGGTCCCAGCACTGAACCTTGGGGTACACCACTGATAACATTGGACCATTCAGAGTAAGAATCATTAACCACGACTCTCTGAATTCTGGCTTTCAGCCAATTTTCTATCCATTTACAAACTGATATATCCAATCCTGTAGACCTTACCTTACACATGAGCCGTGTGTGCGGAACTGTATCGAACGCTTTTGCAAAATCCAAATATATCACGTCCACAGCCACGCCTCTGTCCAGGGTTTTACTTACCTCTTCATAAAAGGAAATCAGGTTTGTCTGACAACTTCTGTCTTTCATGAATCCATGTTGTCTGCTGCTTAAATAGTTTTTTTCCTGCAAGAACTCATCCATGTGGTCTTTTATTAAACGTTCCAGTATCTTCCCAACTATAGAAGTTAGACTAACAGGTCTATAGTTACTTGGTAAAGACTTTGTTCCCTTTTTAAATATGGGCACCACATTGGCCCTGCGCCAATCCAGTGGTACTATTCCTGTCATTAATGAGTCCCTAAATATTAGATACAGTGGCTTTGAAATGACAGAGCTCAACTCACCTAGGATCCGTGGGTGGATGCCATCTGGTCCAGGTGCTTTATCCACCTTTATTCTGTCTAAATATTTCTGGACCATATCACTTTTGAGCCATTGTGGATTTGGGGCTGTGTCACTCCCACCCCCATTTTGGACATGAGCTCCCCCATGCTCCATTGTATACACAGAGCTGAAGAAAGCATTTAATAAATTTGCCTTCTCTTTGTCCCCAGTCACCCACTCTAGATTATTTTGTAAGGGGCCTACATGCTCAGACTTCACCTTTTTACTATTAATATATTTAAAGAATTTTTTGGGGTTTGTCCTACTATCTTTTGCAATCTGTCGTTCATTTTGAATTTTTGCATCCTTGATTTCCTTTTTACATATCCTGTTATATTCTTTGTAACATTTAAACAACACTAGTGTTCCTTAATTTTTATATTTTTTAAAAGCTACTTTCTTATTGTTTATAGCTTTTTTAACTTTGCCCGTGAGCCACATAGGTTTTATTTTTAGCCTTTTAAACTTATTGCCCATGGGAACATACTTTGCAGTGAGGTTCCACACAGTCTTTTTGAAAAATTCCCATTTCTGTTCTGTGTTCATCTGTGTCAATAGTCCCTCCCAGTCCAAGTCCTGGAGAGCAGCCCTCATCCTTGGAAAATTTGCTCTCTTAAAATTTAGTGTTTTAATATTTCCTGTATGTATTTCCTGCTTATAGTGAACATTAAATGAAATCATGTTATGATCACTGCTACCCAGGTGTTCCGTTATCTGAACATTAGTAATAAGCTCTGCATGGTTTGAGATTATCAGGTCCAACAGAGCATCATTCCTAGTTGGGGCCTCAATAAACTGCACCATAAAATTGTCCTGCAATAGGTTTTTAAATTTTTGTCCTTTAACTGTTCCAGAAGTGCCATTAATCCAGTCAATTTCTGGGTAGTTAAAATCCCCCATTATTATCACCGTCCCAGCCCTTGCAGCCCTTTCCATCTGTGCAAGGAGCTGAGTCTCCACCTCCTCATTAACATTGGGTGGTTTATAACAAACTCCAATGATTAATTTTGAACTACGCACATCTGTATGCAGTTCCACCCATAATGCTTCAGCCTCACCACACTCTCCATCAACCAGGTTCTCTTTCACGCTTGCTTTGAGGTCACTTCTCACATAGAGACAGACCCCTCCACCTTTCCTTTTTACCCTGTCTTTCCGAAAGAGAGCATAGCCAGGAATATTAATAGCCCAGTCATGTGAGGATTGAAGCCAAGTTTCAGCAATACCGATTACATCATAGCTCTCCTCATGCACCAGAGCTTCCAACTCACCTGTTTTGCTTGGCAGACTTCTGGCATTGGTGAACAAACACTTAAATGTATTGTTACATTTTTCTCTAGTGTTTTTCATATAATTTATAGTAGTACAAATGGCACTATTATTTCCAATGGCTGTTTGCAACATGGGAACTTTCTTGTCACCTGCCATGACCCTCCCCCCATCTATCCCCATTCCACTCTCCATTAATGTCTGACCCCTAGCTGACCTGTGTACCCGATGTAATTCTAGTTCACCCTCCCCCCTCAATCCTAGTTTAAATACTCCTCCAGCATTCCCATAAACCTCTCCCCCAGCACAGCAGACCCCCTTCCATTCAAGTGCAAACCGTCCTTAGCATATAGGTTGCACCCCAATGAAAAGTCATCCCAGTGCTCTAGAAACCCAAATCCCTCCTTCCTACACCAGGTCTTTAGCCATGCATTCAGCTCTCTAATCTCCCCCTGCCTTTCCTGTGTTGCGCATGGCACAGGCAATATTTCAGAGAATATCACTTTAATGACTATGACATTTTAAAAGCATTAAAAATGACATGACAGTAGTAGTAGTCCACCACCAGGCTCCACCTCTACTAGTTTCACCACCTCCCACGTGGCTTCATCTGGAGGAATCTCTAGAAATAATTTAGCAGGAAATGTGTACCTTTTGCCATATATAAATGAACTTATAATGATTTTAGTGTATTTTTTTTGCAAAAATATTAATTTAATAAACATATGTGCAAATATTACATTGCCTTAAAAATCAGTAGTACCTTCTTTTTATTCTACTGGCCATGTGCTTTCAGAAATATATATGGTTTGGAGGGTATTTTACAAACTCTGAAAACCAAACAATGAAACCTCCAGATTTTTTGAGAAATATTTGCTTACGTCTGATTTTCAACATTTCTCAAAAAGGCACAATTTAAAATTTTCAGATGTTTGTTGCTTATTAACTCAATACAGGTTTAGGGGTAGATTCAGGTAGATTGGCGCATCTTTATACCGGCGTAGCGCATCTCATTTGCGATACGCCAACGTAAATCAGAGAAGTACAGTATTCACAATGCACTTGCTCCTAACGTTGCGCCGGCGTAACTTAATTTAGTCGGCGTAAGCCAGCGTAAGTGTAAGTGGGTGTGACCTTATGCAAATGATGGTCGGAACGTGGAGTAGAGATATACGCCCGGCGTATCCTGAACGGAGCATGCGCAGTGAAGTGTGTGCATGCTCACAACTACGCCGGCCCAATTTCCTGGGATACACCGAGCCTATAAATATGCTTAGACATGCACCCGTCCGGCGCAAAAGTACATCCTGATTTTTTCCCCCTTAGGGAAAGTACTTTTGCAAAGCAATGGCGGCTGCTGCAAATACAGAGAAGGATCGGAGGAAGAAAAACTTTTGCCCGGAGGAGAGGGCTATTATTGTTGCGGGCATAGTGGCAAATGACAAGTACCTCCATGGTGCCCTCAGTAACCAGACCAGCAAGGCGAGAAAAAAGGAGATCCTGATGGAGCTCAGCTTGCAGGTCAGTGCCGTGGGCAATGCCTCCAGGACCCCACAGGATATCCAAAAAAAGATCAATGATCTAAAAAGGAAGGTCTGTGAAAAGCTGGGTGCGATAAGGAAGCATGCCAGGGGCACGGGAGGAGGACCAGCCTGTACTATGCGGTTTACCCCAGAGGATGAGTTGATCGCCCAATGCTTGCAGCATGAGCAGGTGGAGGGCATGGAGGGGTTAGACTCCAGAGGACAGGTAAGTGTGTTTTATCTCCTATACGGTGTGTAGCATGTGAGGGGGTGGAAGGGAACATGTGACAAGTGTGTGGGTCCACCAACATGTGAATGGTTTGTGTCATCCACAGATGTGCTGGAGGGAGCTGGGCCGTCGTCGGCTGCAGGGCGACCCATGCCATCCAGAGATGAGAGTGTCCATACCTCTCCCCTGAAGGAAGTAGAGGAGGAGCACGGGGACCTGGAGGACGCGTTCTATATCCTGGATGAAAATCCCAGCAACTCTGGATCCTCCCAACCCTCCTCCCCTATCAGGGGACCCTCACAACCCTCCTCCCCCATCAGTGAACCCTCCCAACCCTCCTCCACCATCAGGGTACCATCCTCACCCTCCTCCTCCATGTGAAGCGTCTCGCAGACAGCCTGGCCTCCTCGGCACATATACCAGACTGTTTGGCGGATATCAGTGCCAATTGTGCAGCAGTTGCCACATGTGTTGGGGAGCTGCAGGCCACGACCTCCCGCCTGGTGACTGAGGTCAAGAGCCTCACAGTGGCTGTAAAGGCCAATACGGCAGAGGTGAGCCACATGAGGTGGCAGCAAAATCAGAACACCACCCGCCAGCTGCGGATGCACGCAGAGACCACCGCGGTGCTCACCCGCATAGCGGTGGCGTTGGAGGGCAGGCAGCCAGAACCTGCCAGGAGTGCAAGTCTTGAGGAGGAGTCTCCTGATGATGCCCCACCCCCACCTGAAGTTGCCCCCAGGCAAGTGAGGAGCCAAAGACGTGGCACCAGGCAGAGCCCACGACGGGGCAATTGAGTGGTTTATTTTTGTTTTTTAAGCTCTGGTGAGGAGTTTTATTTTTATTTCAGCTCAAGTGAGGAGTTTTATTTTTATTTCAGCTGTGGTGAGGAGCGTTTTTTTTTTTTTTAATACTGCACACGATTAGTAGTGCAGGCTACAGTGTGACTGGTGTGTGAATGTGGGGGTGAAACTCCTGCCAGTAAGGGGTGTCACCCTCGGTCATCGGGGAGAAGTTATCTCCACGACCGTGTGAATGGTCAGCGACCTAATTGGATCCTTGGCGCGGCGTTGCTGCTCCCAAGTCCTGCATGGTGGACTTGGGCTAATCCAATGTGATGTGGATGTGGTGTGTGTGAGCTAGGGACCACAGTGGTGTGCATGCGTGCATTCTCCTTGTGCCATGATGAATGTGTTTGTTTAACGTGCAAACATTTTTGTAAAATGAATTGTATCTGCTAATAATGATTTAAATTAGGGCTGTTACTGATTAAAAAAATTCTGTTCGATTAATCGTTTTTTTTTTTTTTAATCGATTAATCGGCTAATTTCGATTAATTATAACGCACATACAGACCCAAATACTTTTAGCTGATCTCCTTGCAGGCTGATTCCCAGTTCAGCTACCAACCACTGGAAAAATGGATAGCAGGATACAAAAAACACACAAAGGCAGCGCTCGATGGGAATAGCATTAAAACTTTTATAGTTTTCAAGTAGGTAATAAAATATTGGCGTAAAATGAAGGATGGATGGCCGCACTCCAAACCAAACAGGTTGTCTTTATTTAAACGAACAGCAAAAACATACCAGATCACAGCAACAGAAACAGGAGGATAAACAACGTTTCGCACTGACTTAGTGCTTATTCATGGCTTCATAGGTAATAAAATAAATATTGCACTGGATATAAAGCCGGCGGAGAGGTGAGTACCAATCAAAAGAATTTTAATCGATCAAAAAGATTTTGATCGATCAAAAAAATTAAAGATTACTTGATTAATTAAAAGTTAATTTGCACAGCCCTAATTTAAATGCATTTTTAGAAAAACTATTCTTAAAAATCATTAGCACCTTACTTTTATTCTACTGGTCCTATTTCAGAAAACATAGTTTGGGGGGTCACTTTTCCAAAGTGAAACATGAAAACCTCCAGATTTTTGCCTATAGTATTGCTTACCTATAGGTACGGTGAATATCTCCTAAATGTGTTTGGGGGATATTTAATTAGATGTGTCCGGTGACGATCAATGGTACATGTGCTCTGAAGGAATGGCATACTGTGCCATTCCTTCAGAGTCCTGTGCTGTGAACAACGGCTCCCACACGCATGTACGGGAGTGATGTCATCGTTGCCGGAGTCCGTGAACCTGGAAGAAAGACCGGGTGAATATGGAAGCGCCTTCAGAGGTGAAAGTGCTTCGCTGGAGGGCTTTGCTTTAGGGGTAGGTTTCACATAATGTGCTAGTATCCGATGGATGCTAACACATTATGACATTGCCTTGTAGGATTTAAAAACAAAACAAAACAAAAAAAAACAATGGTTTACTACCGCTTCAACTATGAGTTGTGGCCCTAGAATAATTTCCCAACCTCCAATGTTCATGGCGATACATCTTATGGGCACACTTGCTGTTTACATACAGTATACATGTGTGCCTTATGAATTAACTTTGTTTCTGTCACAATGTAGCTAACAAACCCCCTATGTGATAGCATTTTTTATGGAAACATTAGGGGTCTATTAGACAGCACTGATGCGCTTGATTAGCTGCTTCCTCTGCTACAGGAGCTGGAGAATGACAGCTTTGGACCCAAAAGTGACTAAATGCTCACCAATCATAAGTTAATTCATCAGAGAGAACAGGACACTGCGGTTCCTCAAGCTACTCCTGTTCAGCATCTTGAACACATATCCCGCAGGCCCAGGCTCCTCAGAGGGACAGGAACACTTGGGAAACGCTAGCGGTTGAACAGGCAGGGGAGCACGGCCCTTTGCACAGTGCAGTAAAAATTATCAAATGGCTTTAAAGCTGCAAAGATCACTTTTAATAAAAAAACACAAGATGTCTGAAAAAAAAATGGCTGCAGCCAGATCCTTGAACTTGTTTTAACCACTTGAAGTTCAGGCCAATTATATAGAGGCAATGGAAATCAAGTGGGTAAACATTTCTAGGTATCTGCCTGTTTAGAAATGACCACACATTTGGGGCTGTTATATAATTTGGTTTCTTGAGCATCATTGAGGTTTGTATTATTTTAATCTTCATTGCATTTTGAAATTTTGGAAGTTAAAAAAAAAAGCCTGGAGGGTAATCTGTCAAGTTTCTGATAAGTTGTCATTTAAAATGTCTAAATTCTTGATAATACAAAAACATATTTACACTGGGAGTACATCTAACGATGGAATTTGTTTTTTTTGCTCTTTTCTTTTTTACTCTTTGTAACTTTTTTATCTCAGAATGTTTACTCTGTAGCTGCAGGTATTCAAATATGATAGAATTAGTTTTACATTTTAATACATAGGGCCAGATTCAGGTACAATAGCGTAACTTTCGGCGGGCGTAGTGTATCTCAGATACACTACGCCGCCGTAACTTACAGCTGCAGGTCCCGTATTCAGAAAGAACTTGCGCTGTAAGTTACGGTGGTGTAGTGTAACTGTGCCGGCGTAAGCCTGCCTAATTCAAATGTGGAAGAGGTGGGCGTGTTTTATGCTAATTACTCGCCGTCCGTGAACATATCCCAGTGCGCATTCTCCAAATTACGCCGCAAATAGTCAATGCTTTCGACGTAAATGTAACTTACGCACAGCCCTATTCGCGAACGGCTTACGCAAAAGACGTAAAACGTAAAAAAATTGGACGCTGGCCCGACGTCCATACTTAACATTGGCTACGCCTCATAGAGCAGGGGTAACTATACGCCGGAAAAAGCCTTACGTAAACGACGTAAAAAAATGCGCCAGGCGTTTCTGAATCGGCGTATCTACCGAATTTGCATATACAACGCGGAAATATACGGAAGCGCCACCTAGCGTCCAGCTTAAATATGCAACTAAGATAGGACGGCGTAAGAGACTTTCGCCTGTTGGATCTTAGGGAAATCTATGCGTAACTGATTCTAAGAATCAGGCGCATAGATACGATGCCGCACACTCAGAGTTACGACTGCGTATCTGGAGATACGCCGTCGTAACTCGTTCCTGAATCTGGCCCATAATCTTTTATTTTTTTTCAAGATTTACTGAATGTCTAATCCTAAAAACACTACCTTAAACTGACCAGGGTTCCAGGGCTTTCATTACTTTTAAACGGCTGTTTGGTAAATTTGCCATGTAATGCCTTCAAGTTATTTATTAATTTTAAATAATCCTTTATATTAATGGATATTTACCAGTATTTTTTGCCTGGATCTTACTTACAGGCAATCATTTTATAAAATGCATTTTCTGGGTTTAGAATATGGTTTAAAAATACAATAATGTCGGTGTTGACACAGAACAATGCAATTTTTTTCATATGCTTGACATTAGGATGTCAGCCACTTTATTATAGAAGAGGATTTTACATCAGGATACAGCTGTGGGATTTCTTGATCAGGGACTAGCCTGTCAGCTCCAGGGATCCTGTCTTCGTGGAAGCTAAAATCTACTCTTTAGAAAGACATGCAAACCAGTGCAGTGTTTAAACTACACTTCCACTTTTGCCCATAGGCAAGATTCTTGTGTGGAGAACTCTGTGAGGGAATTGAATGGACAGTGTCGCTCGAAGGTATGACTCATTACTGTCTTAGTCAAGGACTTTGGGAATGTTTTGGGGATCAAATGGCATCACTGCCAAATGGCATCACTTCTCTTTATTTTCACAAGAGTTTCCATCTTAGGGCTCATTTACTTAGCTATTATGCATGCAGCTTGCTTTTTTTCCTAAATTTCTTACAGAATATGATGGAGCTAGGTTTGCTATGGGTCTACATTAATTATGGATAGTTATACTATTGTAAAATCATTAAGTTATATAAATGGGTGTATGAGTAAGTATTTGTAAAAAATACTTTAAACAAAACTATTTAAAAAAAAACAAATAACTGTGACATAATATTAAAAGACCAAAAAAACTAACAGGAAACAAACTAACAAAGTTATTTACAGAGATTTTTTCATATTGTATGTCCCAGTTGTTTTAAAATCTTATCTAATCTGATTTTACTTTTTCTTAAAGTGATTGTATATCCTTACATAGCTACTGAAGTGACTAGCCTTGGGTGATGCACAGAAATGAAATCCTCTTACATAAGTTGTAACTGTTTATATGTGGCTATTTATCCTCTACAGCCATTCAAAGTACAGCACTGATACAGCATTTCTAAGCTTCCAAAGGCAGGGATAGAGATCTAATGCCACACACAGCACAGCAAAGAACAGGGAGCTAAGAGACCTGGGTGAACGAAATGGACACACACCCTGTTGCTTGATGTCATCATAGGCTGTCAAACGTGACTACATAGAAGTTTACTAAAACTGTAGAGTGCAAAATCTGGTACAGCTGTGCATGGTAACCAATCAGCTTCTAACTTCAGCTTGTTCAATTAAGCTTTGACGATAAAACCTGAAAGCTGATTGGTTTTTATGCACAGCTGCACCAGGTTTTGTACTCTCCAGTTTTATTAGGCCTCTCTTACACCTCTGACTTGGGGCCCCTGGTACATTATATAGGTGGCGCAGGAGTGCAGAGTCACACGAGTGCCGGTAGACGTGCTTGCTGAGGGGCTGCTGGTGGAATGGTACACCAGATGGCACCGGATCAGGCTGATATTTTAGCCATAGAGCAGGTTCCAGTGACAGATGGACAGGTGCTAGCAACTTAATAGCTCTGAAGAGACTGGAACATAAGCAGAGTCAGACAATCCGGGCCATACACAGAACAAACAGATCAAGAACAAATGTGGGGGAAGTAGAAAGGTCAAAGAACAAGCCAGGGTTGATGTATGTGGATAACAGAAATAGTCAGGGACAAGGCAGGTCAGTATTTCAAAAGCAGATGCAGGTAACAGGACAATCACATAATGCTGTAGTCACTGATCCTGGGTGCTGATTCATCATAAATAGCCCATTTGCCGCCCTGATCTGTCACGGAATGTGCCACGCACATTCGCGTTGTAAGGGGTTAGCTCGGTAGCGGGGTGTGTGACCCCTTGGATGGGTTCACCACACACTGAATTTATACAGACAGGCAGTCAAAGATGGTTGAAAACAAAGATTTTGGTTTATTCTTCGATCTTGCTGGAAACAAGTGCAAGCATCCAAACAGCATAAACAAAATCAAACATAAAATAAACCCTAGCCCCTTTGGGCGTCTACCTTCCACACAGGAACCTATCTATGGAGTCTAGCACAGCCTACTGCAAGGTAGACAGTGCTGGTCATACAGCAGAAAAACAATAGTCTTTTGATTTTTATCACACAGAAAAATCAATCCTCTCCTCACCTCCTCAGAAGACTTTCAGTACTGCTCTCTTTCACTCAGAAAGCCTCAGCATGCAGCAAATTAGTGGTAATCCTCTGGACTACTTATAGAGGCCTTAAAGCGGATGTGCCACAACATTTTTTTTTTAAAAGCCAGCAGCTACAAATACTGCAGCTGCTGACTTTTAATATTAGGACACTTACCTATCCTGGAGTCCAGCGCCGTCCGCAGCAGAGGACGAGCGATCGCTCGTCACTCTGCTGCTCCCCCCGCCATCCTCAGTGAGGGAACCAGGAAGTGAAACGCTCTGGCTTCACTACCCAGTTCCCTACGGCGCATGCGCGAGTTGCGCTGCGCCGCTGATTGGCTCCCGCTGTGCTCTGGGAGCCGAGTGTTCCCAGAGCACATGGGGGGGGTGTGACGTCATGCCCGCAGTTTACCCGAAACTGTGTGGCCGGAAGTGGGTGCAAATACCTGTCTTTAGACAGGTATCTGCACCCCCCTCCCCCCTGAAAGGTGTCAAATGTGACACCGGAGGGGGGGAGGGTTCCAATCAGCGGGAGTTCAACTTTAGGGTGGAGCTCCGCTTTAATTGCCTCATTCCAAACAGCTGAAGTGTTCCAACGCCCTTAGACCTTTCATGGCTACATTTGCAGCCGACGCCTAATAACAATTGGTGTATTGTCTAAACAAGGCAGAAATGTATGTCCCGTCTGTGACAACACCCACAGATTCACCTGACTTCCTGTCACAGCGTTCATATATTCACATTTTCATGCATGCGCATTTGCATGTTAGCACACGCTAACGCTCCTCTTCTTCCAGGCATTCGGGGAACAGGGATTTGTCTGCAGCTAAAATTTTGCCTTCTGACAGAGCCTTCCTGATACTAACTGTAAATCCAGTCGCATATAACGGAAGAGCCTAGTGAGTGTTACATAAGTTGTCTTACATCTGTTTCTATAAGTGAATTAATACAGCTCTTGTGCAATTGAATCTCGTTAGGGTATTGGTGTCTAGGTAACAACTTAAAGCGGGGGTTCACCCTATCGACGAAAAATTTTTTTTTTCTTTTACCTTAAAATCAGGCATTGTAGCGCGAGCTACAGTATGCCTGTCCCAAATTTTTTACCCCCGTACTCACCTTGTAGTCGTACATCGAAGATACCGGGGAATGGGCGTGCCTATGGAGACGGAGGATGATTGACGGCCGGCTCTGGCGCGTCACGCTTCTCCGGAAATAGCCGAAATAGGCTTGGTCACTCTCCCCGGAGACCTACTCCGGCTGTCTTCGGGGAGAGTGACGTGCCAGGGCCGGCCGTCAATCATCCTCCCTCTCCATAGGCACGCCCATTCCCCGCGGGAGCCGAAATCTACGATGTCCGATTACAAGGTGAGTCCGGGGTTAAAAAAATCGGGACAGGCATACTGTAGCTCGCGCTACAATGCCTGTCTCGATGGTAAAATGTGTCGGGGGGGGTGAACTACCGCTTTAAGGGGCTGTAATTAAGTCAAGGTGATCTATAAGGAAATATGTAACCTTGCAGCTATATGATGATCGAATAGAAAGAGTTGAAGGTATAGAAGTGGAAAAACTGCAAAGGGAGTGGGGAATAGATCCATGGTTCGCGCAACCTGAAGAGTGTACAGAATATCATATGTACTACAAGACAAGCACAGGATTCATGAGTTGTTAGAGTACCAAACCACTTCTAACTATGTTGTGTTCAAGACCGTTTATAAATGAGGACAGGCATAGGCCAGTTGACTTGTCACACTTTGAGTTGTCCCTGCATTCAATGTTTCTTGAAAGTGGAGCCAGCATGTGTTGTTAATTTTTCTTTTCAAAGGAATACAATCACTTTAATGCATACTTATCAGAGCTGTTTGGCCTCACTTCTTTGCTATTCGTATCAGATTTTACAGTTTGGTAGGTGCTGATCATCTCTGCACACATGTTTTATATAAAAATCTGTCAAAGGAGTGATCTGGGTATGGTTGAACTGAGCTTGAATTACTAACTGTCCTAAGAGGCCTATGGCAACATATACTACTGAAAACAGGAAAAATGTGTTAGTTTGAAAACATATCACTCTCTAACACTGTAGTTATCTAAAATATTTGAGAACTCAAAATGTTTATATTTGGGCTTGTAAAAATGTCATATTGACCTGTAAACATTGTTAACGTTTTTCAAGTGCAACTACAAGAAAAAAAAAACATATACAGTATGATGAAGTTTATCACTAGCATTAATAGAGCAGTTTTTGCTTTACTGATTTTTCAAGTAACACTGTTGTCGATCCTGGCAGGAGATCCAATATTTTTCATCTTCCATTAACAAGTCAAGTTCTCCAGAAAATGTGTCAGTTAATAGTTATAGGCTGAGGCAAACCATTTACTGCTGACAGGGGTGCATACAATGGCACAAATTGTATTCATATAGGTAAAGCCTTTATACCAAACATTAAAAAAATGCAGCTTATTGGGCTGGCAGCTTGCTATATTGTCAGCTGTAAGCAATAAACGCATACAGGAAAGATAATAACACTTAACTTTAAGAGAGCAAATTTTCCAAGGATGAGGGCTGCCCTCCAAGACTTATGCCCTGTACACACGATAGGTTAGTCTGATGAAAACGGTCTGATGGATTTTTCCATCAGTTATCCGATGAAGCTGACTGATGATCAGTCGTGCCTACACACCATCAGTTAAAAAAAACGATTGTGTCAGAATGTGGTGACATAAAACACAAGTTCAATGCTTCCAAGCATGCGTCGACTTGATTATGAGCATGCATGGATTTTTAACCGATGGACGTACCTACAGACGATCATTTTTTTTTATCCATCAGATAATTTTAAAACAAGTTCCTATTTTTTTAACCTATGGATAAACAACCATCAGGCCGTGTTTATCTAACCTATCGTGTGTACGCAGCATTAGACTGGGAGGGAATATTAGCATCAATGGACACAGAACAGAAATGGGAATTCTTCAAAAATTTAAAAGAGAAGGAACACTATCATCGTTTAAATGCTACAAAGAATATAACATAATATATAAAAAGGAAATCAAGGAGGCAAAATTTCTAAACGAATGACAGATTGGAAAAGATAGTAGGACAAAACCCCCAAAAAATCTTCAGATATATTAATAGTAAAAATGTCAGGTCTGAGCATGTAGGCCCTTTACAAGGTAATCTAGAGTGGGTAACTGGGGACAAAGAGAAGGCAAATGTATTTAAAACGCTCTTCAGCTCTGTGTATACAAAAGAGCATGGGGGAGCTCATGTCCATAATGGGGGTGGTATTGGCAAAGCCCCAAATGATCCACAATGGCTAAAAAGTGATATAGTCCAGAAATATAGTGTAACACCATATATTAAAAATAGATAGATAAAATCATAAAGTAATATTACTCAAAAATGCAGTGCTTCATCCAGCATAAAAAGGTTCAGTATTGTACAGGTGAAGTGCATAACTTGCTTCAATCTACTGCAGAATGCAAGCATCTACCCCTCCTTGCATGATGATGTCACTGTGTGTTTTCCCACACCGAGCCCTGCTTTATATTGGTATGCACTTTTATATCGCTTGTAATATTTGAACAGCTGCTGCTCATTTTTATATCACTTGTAATATTTGAACAGCTGCTGTTCTTTTGTATATCACTTGTAATGTTTAAAAAGTTTCTAGTGGTTTTATTTGGCGTGGGAGTTATAAACCTTTGTAGATGCTTCTATTGTATTTTTGCTATTGCTCTTGAAAAAAAAATCTTTGCGTAAAGCCAAAGCATGAAGTTGCTTGGTACTGCTGTTGTTTTTTTGCTATTGACCATGACATTTTCTATGTGTAAATCTAACAATTAAATATTTATGCCCAATGCCACATACACTGCCTAAACCAGGACAAACTTTAAAATTGTTGGCTTTCCCCCACCAATAGATTGATATATGTATATATATTTTTTTATTGTTATTTGAAAGCGAGCATGAGAAAATAAATACCTGATCCATAAACACTGTAGCTTGTTGTACAACAAAATGCTTTTGTTGCTTAATCCGCAATAGCCAAATGTACTTTGTATGGGCGTGGCCTGGACATGCAGCGGTGAAGACGTGTTTGTCTGGAGCTCTGGCGCTGGCACCGCTTTTACCTGCTTTATTAGCCATCCATCTCGGTCTTTATCCTTTGGAACATGCGGAAGAGGACGGGCAAGTCTCTCCCCAAGTGGGGAACCCTGTCGGGCTCCATTAAGAGGTTCCTTGCCACGGAACTGGAGGATGTGGAGGACATGGACGGACTAGGATGCTCTCCACGTGTCACAAGCTCCGCCTCCTGCCATAATCCGGAGCATAGACGCCATTCTCCTGCCTCGTCGGCCTGCTCGGATGGTGACTGCAGTGTATCCAGACGCTCCAAGGTCGCGGCGCTGGTCGACGGTTTGCCCACCAAAACGGAGATGGCTTTCATGTTCCTGGAGAGGTCTATTAAGAAAGAAATATCGGCGGTGAGAGCGGATCTGCTACGCTTGGACCGCCGTGCGGCCGCCATTAGGGGCCTGCAGGCATCTACGAGGTCCCTCACCATTGCGCACAGGATGGCCCTCTACAAGATCGAGGACCAAGAGAACTGCAACAGGAGGAACAATATACGCATCAGAGGTGGCCAGTGACGATGACCTCTTCCCCTCCGTACAAGGTATTTTTATTGGCCTGCTGGGCCTATCGGCCGACCACCCGCTCAAAATAGATAGGGTGCACAGGGCCTTGCGCCCCCGTAACCTCACTACCGGCACCCCGCGGGATGTCATTTGCCGGGTCCACTATTATGAGGAGAAGGAGCGGATAATGCGCAAAGCTAGAGAGACTGCCTCCCTTGACTTTGACGGCGCTTCCCTGTCGTTCTTCCCAGGCCTCGCCAAGGAAACCTTGGACCGCCGCAGAGCTTTGAAACCCCTGACAGAGAAGCTCAGGGTTGCATCCATCAACTATGGCTGGGGCTTCCCCGCGGCCCTCATTGCGAATTGGGATGGTAAGACTGCAATTCTCCGCTTTCCAGAGGACATGGAAAAGTTTTGTATGGATGTCAATATCTCTCCCCCAGAGTTCCCTGGCTGGCAGGACACTATCCCCATCCTCCCTACTGCTGCTGACCCACAGTGGCAAAAAGTCGGCCGCAGGCGTTGTCCTGCCGCTCCGGAGGCCTCTCCTCAGTTGGACTGAGTATCATGATGATCATTCTGGGCCTCCTAGCTCTGGGTTTCTCTACCCTCCTTATTTGAGTTAATACATGCTCCTACACTGTTTATTGCTTTTTCTGGCCTCCATGCCTGGGTTTTATACTTATGTAGCTACCTCCTCCTGTGCTGGAGTAGACTGTTCAGTTATTTTGTTCTACTTTTACAGTCTAAGGGTCATGTTTTGTTATTTTTTTTCAATGCACTTTGTTCTGAAGGGTGTCGGCGCCGGGGCGACACAGCAGCGATCACGTCATCCTGGGTGGTCATTGTCTGTTGCCCGCATTTCTGCATCCCCCCATGTGGGGCCCCGTGTAGTCTTGTGCCCATGTGCCCTTGCCCCACTTGGGGTGGGTTGCATGTGGGTGCCGGGCTGCCCGAATGCCCCTGCTTTGCACGGAAGACTTATGCGTGCAAATGTTGGTTGCCCCCCCCAATGGGGCATGTTTTTTATTTTTACCTGATAACTGCTGTTTTTTCCTTCCTCTCTTCTTTATTTTCAGTCTTTCTTTTTTCTTATTTTCCCCCTCCCCTTCTGTGTCCCTCGCTTCTCCCTCCTTCCTCAGGTGCAGCCCTTAACGGTATGTAAGCACAAGCTTCTTCTGTTGACCCCCATGGCTACGCTGAATTTTGTTTCCCTCAATGTGCGGGGTCTACACACCCCAGGTAAGAGACATAATTTATATCGGGAGCTGGGCCGTCTGCGGAGTGATGTTGTGCTCCTGCAGGAGACCCACCTCACACACACACTACTTCGGTTAGACTATTTTCCCCACAGTACCCTGTATTGTATTATAGCCTGTCGGATGTTCATAAGGCCAAAGCTGTAGCCATTGGGTTTCGCAGGGGTACCTCTTTCACGTTGGATTCTATGCTTAGTGATAAGATGGGTCGTGTACTATCGCGACTTTGTATGCCCCCAATCATGCCCAAGCTACCTTTATAGCCTCCACCCTTAAAAAGCTAAGTGAATTTGCCCGCGGTTGCATTCTCCTTGCTGGGGACTTTAATGTCCCCAGCAAGGAGAATGTACCCCTTGATACCTCTTTGGGAAGTTCCTGTATTTTGCAGAGACGTTTGACGTTTTTGCGCAAGCGCCTCCACGAAGCTTAACTGATGGATGTGTGGAGGATTATGCACCCTCGGGTAAAGGATTACACAAATTTCTCCCTTTATTCGGGGGAAGTTTATTTAATTAGGCTCTAGTAAAAAAAAGAACGCACTCACCAACAGCTAGAATTAACATTGAGGCTTTTGAACGACAACACAAAGCTGGTCTGTTACATACGGTCTTTCAGGCTCTGACCCAGAGTAAAGAGGATCTGAAAGCCCTCTTTTACCTGGAGAAGAAACAACGCTTTCGCACAGTAGCTCAACACTTGCACGAATGGGGTAATAAGCCAGGCCGTCTTTTGGTCCGTTATCTGCAACAAAAAGAATCCGCAGCCTTCATTGCTAGGATAAAAACTTCTCATAACTCTTTAGTTCACGAGACATCTGCTATAGCCAAGGAATTCCGTTCGTTCTACCAAAATTTGTATTATGTCCACAATAAGGTTGTGGAGGGGGGCGATAGGTCCCAGCGCATTCGTTACTACCTGTCTCAAGCCAATTTGCCTAGACTCCCTGCAGATACCCTGTCCACTCTGGATAGAGAGTTTACTGCTTCTGAGCTGCGAGTTGCTCTAAAAGCCATGGCCAGTGGCAAGGCTCCTGGCCCGGATGGCATTACAGTGTTATATTATAGATCGGATCGTTTGATCCTGCGCCTGATCAGCTATGCAAACGCAGTTTCAGAGGGTGGTTCTCTCCATCCCGAAACTCTCCATGGGCATATCACTGTCATCCCTAAACCGGTAAGGACCCCTGTAGTTGTTGAAGTTATCGCCCTATTTCCTTATTGAATCTTGATGCTAAGTTATATTCACATGTCGCTTTTAGCATTTAGGATTACTAGAAGCTATAATCAAATCTATTTTTTTTTTACTTTTCTCGCAAACTGTCTTTGCTGAAACAAACAAAAAAAAAAAAACTATTTATAAATAAAATGGCTCAATTTTCCTCCTAATTTTCAATAACCTAGACTTATCCTCTCCTCTTCACGCAAATGGACGTCATACACCATATATTTAGATTCTTCAACTTGCACTTCTTGAGCAAGTTTTTCAGAATCCTGTTAAGAGACTTGTAATGACTGAAAAAGAATGCAACAGTATTAGAGGAAGTGTGGAACTCAGAAACAAATCAAGCACAATGCAGTTTTATATGCTCTAGTGCTTCTAATCATGTTGGTATCATAGGATCTGAGAAGCATTTTCATTTTGTGGAAATACCTCTTGAAAATGTCTTCAATCCTCTTAGCTTGCAGGATATACAGGTCCTTAGTAATAATGTCACCTTGAAGTGCTAAGCCAAACACCATAATAAGACTCAATTATTCACCTAATTCCTTCCTCTTAAATAACAGTAACATATACTTTACTTCCTCATTAACTGGATACAATTTTGAAGGAATCACATGAATGTTACTAACAAATTTGGCAATAGTGTATCTCTTTAACCAGTTGCTGACCAGCCGCCGCAGGTTTTACGGCGGCAGGTCGGCTCCCCTGCGCGAAATCACGTAATATTACGTCACGCGTGCGCCGTTCCCGACGATCAGATTCGCTTTGGAACTGATCAATCTCCAGGCCCAGGCCAATGAAATCTGGCCTGGACCTGGTGATCACTCCTGGCCAATGACATCCTTCCCCTGTCTCTGTAACTGTAAACATTGACAGGGGAAGTGATGTTCTCTCCCTCGTGTCGGATTTTTCGTTCCAGACCGAGAGGAGAGAACATCTAAAAGTGAGTTGCACAACACTACACTGACACCAGGTCACATAGGCACACAATTCACCCCCCGAACACACCCCAATTAACCCCTTCACTACCTGTCACTGTGTCACCCAGTACAGCAATCAGATATTTTTTTGATCGCTGTACTAGTGTCATTATTGACTAAAAGAAGTGTTAGGGTAATTAATCATATGCCCTGATAGGTCTAGGGACCCCTCCTAACCCCCCAATAAAGGTTTAACCCCTTGGTTACACCGTCACCAGTGATCACAGTATAAGTGTCACGGGTGACGCAGTTTAGCTAGTTTATTTTTTATAGTGTCAAGGCACCTGCCATATTTTTCCCAATAAAGGTTTAACCCCCCTGATCGCCCAGCGGGTGATCAAAGTTTGTTTTAGCACCAGATAGGGTCTGTGTCGTCCCAGGCAGCGTCAGATTTAGTGCCAGTAGCGCTAACACCCACCCACGCACGCACCATACGTCTCCCATAGTGGTATAGTATCTGAACGGATCGATACCTGATCTGATCAGATCTATACTAACGTCCCCTGCAGTTTAGGGTTCCCAAAAACGCATTGTTAGCGGGATCAGCCCAGATACCTGCTAGCACCTGCGTTTAGCCCCTTCGCCCAGCCCAGCCCACCCAAGTGCAGTATCGATCGATCACTGACACAAAACACATAACTGCAGTGTTCGCAGAGTCAGGCCTGATTTCTGCGATCGCTAAAAATGTTTTGGTAGCGTTTGACTCAGTCGCTGACAGTCAGGTGCTTTTTTACCTTTGAATCTTACTAGTGTACCACAAAATTTAGAGCCCAAAATGGCAAATCGAAGGTACACTAGTGAAGAGGCCTACACGTTTCTGAGCCTGACAGAGAGTGAAGAGGAGGTCACTCATCTGTCAGATTCTGGCTCAGAATATGATCCTGTAGACGACAGCGGCTCCCTGACAGATAGCTCTGACGACAGAGTTGTGGTCCCAGCTAGTGTCTTCTGCTGTCGTTGAGGTGCAAGAACCGCAGGGCTCTCGTATGGAGCAGAGAAGTATTAGCGCCGATATTCCTTCTGGTGAACTGGCAAGCACCAGCGGCCTAGTACATCCTGGTCGTACATCCAGCACTGCAGTATCACGTGGTGATGTGGCGAGTCCCATAAGTGCAGTTCAAGCTGGCGAGGTGGCAAGCACAAGTAGTGTCCCTCTGCCACCAAGAAGAAGACAAAGACAGGCCCGTCGTGCCCATAGTGCCCTTCCTGCTGCATTCGCCAATCCTGATTGGGTACCCACCATTTCTGTAGCACTCGTACTTCCCCCATTCACTGGCCAACTCGGAATTCAGGTGGAAACAGCTGATTTTACGTCACTTGATTTTAATTTGGTGTTTTTCACTGAAGATCTCTATAGATCTATTGTGGACCAAAGCAATTTGTATGCTGGTCAATACATCGCCACTAATCCCCAGCTGACCCTTGCCAGAGATTGGAAACCAATTAAGGTTATCGAATTTAAAACCTTCCTGGGCCTATCCCACCTAATGGGCATTACTAAAAAGAGTGAGTTGCGGTCATATTGGTCCACTGACCCAATTCACCATATGCTTCCATGGCCAGGACACGATACGAGCAGATCTTGCGGTTCATGCATTTCAGTGACAATGAAATCTGTTGTCCTCGGGGAGACCCTGGATACGATCGGCTCTACAAAATTTGGCCCCTCGTAAACCACTTCAACCAACGTTTTGCAGCCTTGTTTAATCCCGATCAAGTTGTCTGCGTTGATGAGTCCCTGATTAAGTTTTCTGGCCGCTTGTCTATCAAACAGTACATTCCCAGCAAGCGTACCAGATACGGGGTCAAGATGTATAAGCTCTGTGACAGGGCAACAGGCTATAAACCTAGTTTTATGGTTTACAAGGGAAAAGATAGTCACGTAGAGCCAGAGAACTGCCCAGATTACATAGGGAGCGCTGGTAAGATAGTGTGGGACTTGGTGTCACCCTTATTCGGAAAGGGGTACCACTTGTACGTGGACATTTATTACACAAGCGTACCACTTTTTAGTCACCTTTTTGATTGTGGAATTGGCGCATGTGGCACCGTGCGACCTAATCGCCGGGGCTTCCGCCAAGGGCTTGTAGAATCCCATCTTAGTCGGGGGGAGAGAGCCTGCTTGCAGTGTAATAATTTGTTAGCAGTGAAGTGGAGGGATTCACAGAATGTTTTCGTTCTATCCTCGCTTCACGCAGACACGGCAGTCCAAATTCTTACAGCGACTGGTTTTGTGGAGAAACCCTTCTGTATCCACGAGTACAACCTTAACATGGGAGGGGTGGACCTCAATGACCAGTTGTTGGCACCGTACCTAACTGCCCGTAAGGCCAGACGCTGGTAAAAAAAAAAGTGTCTGTATATTTATTTCAATTGGCTTTGCTGAACGCTCATGTGCTATACAGAGCTTCAGGACAGACTGGATCCTTCCTTAAATTCCAGGAAGAGATCGTCAGAGCCCCTCTGTTTCCAGGCGGTGCTCTTGCTCTTGCCCAACTTCCCAACGCAAATGCAGTGAGCCGGCTGCATGAGAGGCATTTTCCTTTTGTCCTCTCTGGTACCCCTACCCAAAGAAACCACCAAAGAAGATGTCGTGTCTGTAGCAAACGTGGATTTAGGCGTGACACGCGCTTTTATTGTCCCTCCTGTCCTGACCAACCTGGTCTTTGCATTGGTGAATGTTTCAAACGCTACCACACATTAGTTGAGTTTTAGCGTAGGGTACAGCACCGTCCTAGGCACACTAACACAGGGTTTCGGAAGATGTGATGGCCATCACATTTTGAGAGACCATAATCTGCAACGTTCAGTTTACAGTTTTTTTACAGTTTTTATAAAAGTGAAAAAAGTGGAAAAACATTAAAAAAACACAAAAAATAAAATAAAAAATCTCAAAATAGTTGTGGTTGTATTTTTCTCTCTTATGTTCACTCTCTACTGGCCACTCACTATTGTTCTATATCTATTGTTCTCTCTATTTTTACTATCTTTTATTGTATTTGCTTTGCAGGTATGGTATGTTATACTGTAATGTTTGTTTTATTGTTAACCATCATTTGCTTAGCAGGTACGCCATTCAGTTGCAGCACAGATTTATTTAGTTTGACAGCAATAGCGTTTGCTCCCATGATACATAAAGCCGTGACTTCAAAGCTGTAGGAGGTGATTTCACCACCACAGTTAAAAAAAAAGCATATATGCCGAAGCATGGGGGCATTAGGGGCGGAGGAGCGATTTTGCTCCTAATGCCGCATACATACGGTCGAAATTCCATTGCAGGCTTGCCCGTGGAAAAGTCCGACTGTGTGTATGCACATAACTATTTATGCCACGTACATACGGTCGAAATTTCGACGGAGGCTTTCCCGTGGAAAAGTCCGGCCGTGTGTGCGTGGCATAACTTTTTGGTGGGAGGATGCCCCCATGCTTCGGCATATATAAATGGTGCATGTATGCCCATCATTAGAAGTGGGTGGATGAAGGGAGGTATTCTAATGGTGGGCATACCCACCGATCAATCTATTTTTTTCGTTCAGGCAACAGGCTGCATGAAAAAAAAGATTACAATACATGTCCAACAAGAACCATCAATGTATAGTATGTTGCTGGACTTTGAATGGTTATACCAGAATGATGCCTGCGGGTTTAGGTATCATCTTGGTATCATTCTTTTCAGCCAGCGGTCGGCTTTCATGTAAAAGCAATCCTAGTGGCTAATTAGCCTCTAGACTGCTTTTACAAGCAGTGGGAGGGAATGCCCCCCCCGGATATAAACAGCGCCATTGGGAAAACATTTTATCTCACCGATCCCCAATTTTTTCAAAAAAGAGTACCTGTCACTAACTATTGCTATCATAGGGGATATTTACATCCCCTGAGATAACAATAAAAAGTATAAAAAAAAATGGGAGGAACAGTTTAAAAATAAAAAAAAAAGCAAAATAAATAATAATAATAAAAAAAAAACCTCTCCCCCCCTGTTCTCGCGCAAAGGCAAACACAAGCGTCGGTCTGGCGTCATATGTAAATAGCAATTGCACCATGCATCTGAGGTATCACCGCAAAGGTCAGATCGAGGGCAGTAATTTTAGAAGTAGACCTCCTCTGTAAATCTAATGTGGTAACCTGTAGAGGCTTTTAAAAATGTATGTAGTTTGTCGCCACTGCGAAAGCATGTCGTGTTTGGTATCTCTGTACTCGGCCTAAGATCATCTTTTTTATTTCATCAACCATTTGGGCAATATAGTGTGTTTTAGTGCATTAAAAAAAGTGTATTTTTGCCCCCAAAAATCGCTGCGCAAATACTGTGTGGAAAAAAAATGCAACACCCACCATTTTAATCTGTAGGGCCTTTGCTTTAAAAGAATATATAATGTTTGGGGGTTCAACACAATTTTCTTGCAAAAAAAAATATGTTTTCATGTAAACAAAAAGTATCAGAAATGGCTTTGTCTTTAAGTGGTTAGAAGAGTGGGTGATGTGTGATATAAGCTTCTAAATGTTGTGCATAAAATGCCAGGACAGTTCAACCCCCCCCCCCCCAAATGACCCCATTTGGGAAAGTAGACACCCCAAGCTGTTTGCTGAGAGGCATGTCGAGTCCATGGAATCATTTATATTTTGACACAAGTTGCGGGAAAAAGACAATTAAAAAAAAAAATTGCACAAAGTTGTCACTAAATGATATATTGCTCAAACATGCCATGGGCATATGTGGAATTACACCCCATAATACATTCTGTTACTTCTCCTGAGTACGGGGATACCACATGTGTGAGACTTTTTGGGAGCCTAGCCGCGTACGGGGCCCCAAAAACCAAGCACCGCCTTCAGGCTTTCTAAGGGTGTAAATTTTGATTTCACTCCCTATCACAGTGTCGGAGGCCATGGAATGCCCAGATGGCACAAAACCCCCCAAATGACCCCATTTTGGAAAGTAGACACCCCAACTTATTTGCTGAGAGGTACGGTGAGTCATTTGCAGGTCTTTCTTTTTGTCACAAAGATTTGAAAAAAGAAAACAAAAATTGCTTTCTTAATTTTCAAAAATAAATGAGCACTGTAAAATACTCACCATGCCTCTCAGCAAATAGCTTGGGGTGTCTACTTTCCAAAATGGGGTAATTTTTTTTTTTTTGTGCCATCTGGGCATTCCATGGCCTCCGAAACTGTGATAGGCAGTGAGGAGTGAAATCAAAAATTTACACCCTTAGAAAGCCTGAAGGCAGTGCTTGGTTTTCGGGGTCCCGTACGCAGCTAGGCTGCCAAAAAGTCTCACACATGTGCTATCCCTGTACTCAGGAGAAGCAGTAGAATGTATTTTGGGGTATAATTCCACATATACCCATGGCATGTTTAAGCAATATATAATTTAGTGACAACTTTGTGCAAAAAAATAAAAAGTTTGTCATATTCCAGCAACTGGTGGCAAAATATAAAATATTCCATGGACTCAACATGCCTCTCAGAAAATAGCTTGGGGTGTCTACTTTCCAAAATGGGGTCATTTGGGGGGGTTTGTGCCATTTTGGCATTTTATGGCCTTCAAAACTGTGATAGGTAGTGAGGCGTGAGATCAAAAATGTATGCCCTTAGAAATCTTGAAGGCGGTGCTTGGTTTTCGGGGTCCCATACGTGGCTAGGCTCCCAAAAATTCCCACACATGTGGTATCCCCGTACTCAGGAGAAGCAGCAGAATGTATTTTGGGGTGTAATTCCACATATGCCCATGGCATGTGTGAGCAATATATCATTTAGTGACAACTTTGTGCAAAAAAAAAAAAAAAAATTCATATTCCAGCAACTTGTGGAAAAATATAAAATATTCCATGGACTCAACATGCCTCTCAGCAAATAGCTTGGGGTGTCTACTTTCCAAAATAGGGTCATTTGGGGGGGGGGGGGTTGTGCTATTTGGGCATTTTATGGCCTTCAAACTGTCATAGGTAGTAAGGATGTGGTATCCCCTTACTCAAGAGAAGTAGAAAAATGTATTTTGGGGTGCAATTCCACATATAACCATGGCATGTGTGAGCAATATATCATTTAGTTACAACTTTTTGTAATTTTTATTTTTTTCGTCATTATTCAATCACTAAATGTAATATTCAGTGGGCTCAACATGCCCCTCAGCAATTTCCTTGGGGTGTCTACTTTCCATAATGGGGTAACTTGGGGGGGGGTTTGTACTGCCCTGACATTTTAGCGCCTCAAGAAATGAGATAGGCAGTCTAAACTAAATGAAGTTGATCCGCGCTATCCCCAAAATGTAGAAAGTTTTATTTAGTGCTACAAAGTGCAAGGGTTTAGCACAAAAACCACAAGTGTGTGTTCCAATTAAGGACACAAATTAAACGTGATATAAAAATATGACAAGGTGCTGCAATTAAATATTAGTTTGAATAGTGAACTAAGGTGATATGTAAAGAAGATAATTAATAATGCGCAACCTAAAAATCGCATATACCAGCGACTCTAGTGATACAATGTGAATGTGTGAGGATAATCGTTTAAATTAAACCATATAAATAATGATTATTTATATGGTTTAATTTAAACGATTATCCTCACACATTCACATTGTATCACTAGAGTTGCTGGTATATGCGATTTTTAGGTTGCGCATTATTAATTATCTTCTTTACAGTCTTAAACTAAAAGCTGTGGAAATTTTAGAAAATTTACCCTAGTTTGTAGACGCTTAACTTTTGCGCAAACCAAAAAATATACGATTATTGAGATTTTTTTTACTAAAGACATGTGGCTGAATACATTTTGGCCTAAATCTATGACTAAAATTGAGTTTGTTCGAATTTTCTTATAACAAAAAGTAGAAAATATAATTTTTTTTTCTTTTTTCCTTTTTATATCGCCAAAAATAAAAATCATAGAGGCAATCAAATACCATCAAAAGAAAGCTCTATTTGTGGGGGAAAAAAAGGATGCAAATTTTGTTTGGGTACAACATTGTATGGCCGCGCAATTACCAGTTAAAGCAGCGCAGTGCCAAATTGTAAAAACACCTCTGGTCTTTAGGCTGACAAATGGTCCGGGGCTAAAGTGGTTAAAAGTGTTATTACTTTAGCAATCCCTTTTGGGATGGCTTGTCAGGATAACAGTGAAAGAACATTCTAACAAGTCTGTGTGGCAGTGAATGCTAACACCTTTTAATTTCTCTATGTTGTGGGATTGTGTGGGGCATTGTGTGGGGCAACCCAAGTATAGACAACTACAACGTTAAAATATTTTTTTCACAATATATTTGTATAAATACATGGAAAACATGTTGTCATTAATAACATATAAGATAAGCTTTGGTGGTCAGATAAGATAAACTTTGGTCATCAGCTTTTAATAATCATGACATAACATATGTACAAAAGTAACAAGCAGCACACAGCGGTATATCCAGCTATTGACTATTGGGTGCTCAGATCCTGAAAGACTGAGCAGGTGATTTGGTGAAAGTTTTAACAGTGGTATTGGTCTGTGTGTTCAGTATTAACGGTCGGGTAAAATTAAAGGTTCAAGGTTATTCATATTCTGTTTTTTAAACCCAATTAAAGGGGCTTCGGATATAATTGTCCACACTTCAGTTTCTTGGTTTTATTTACTATCATAATTGTTCAGACAGCCATTGGGGGGGTTGAATCAGGGTGGTTGTTTGTGGGGTTGTACGTCTAATGAAAGTGTTTTTTAAAGACTTTGATAATTCTACTGTTTTGGATGTTTAGAAATAGTTTTTTCTCCTTGCATGTTGCTACCTGAAGGCTATTTTTTTTTGAATCAAAGAGCTTTTATTTGAGCAAAATAACAATGTACAGAGCATACAGATAGCATACGGGTACAACACATGTCCAGTGGTTACAGGTAGAATACAGGTACAGGAGTGTCAGCGTTAGGCATTCTGATCATAGGCGATATGGAGCTCAACAACATTTTAAACCCATTTGCCCCGGAATGTAAATACGTTGCAGTAGAGTTGACTATCTGACCACCTGCGCCCCACCCAATCTCCCTCTCCCCTCCTATCTCTCCTGAGTGCAAGTTGCAGAGGAGTTCAGCCACTTCCCCCAGATTTTTTCATACTTGGCTGGACAGCCCCTATGTGAGTAGACCAGTTTCTTGTACGGCAGTACACTGTTGACCTCTGCCAGCCAGTGGGACAGTTCTGGGGGTTCCGGCCTCATCCACACCCGTGCTATAACCTTTCGGGCTATAAATAGCGTTTCATGCAGGAATACTGTAAGGAATTTATTTATGCCGACATCCGGAAAAATTCCCAGGAGGCATGGCTTGGGCTGCAGAGTGATAGGGGACCCCATTTTATCATGAAGGAATTTTACCACCTGTTCCCAGTAGGCCTGGACCTTGGTGCACTGCCATATTAAGTGGAAGAAGGTGCCCGTGTCTCTAGTACACATCGGGCACATAGCGGGGGAGTCCCTCTTGTATCTGGAGATCCGTAGAGGTGTAAGGTATGCTTTATTCACAATAAAGGTTTGCGTAAGGCGATCTGACAACTTCGGGGATACAAGTTTACAAGCGTCTAGAGCGTCGCTCCATTCGTCGTCTTCCAGTGGGCCCACCTCACCCTCCCACCTGGACTTTAGGGCATAGGCAGACACCGTTGCACCCGGGAGTGTGATCATAGCGTGAAATTGAGTGATCAGTTTTTTGGGGTCCAGGCATTTAACTGCAGCCATGAGGGGATTGTCAGCTAGGGCCAAGTCATCTTGGGGGAATTGAGCCTGAAAGGCGTGTTGTAGTTGGGCGTAGCGGAATAGCATGTGATCGGGCAGGTTATATTCAGTCTGCAGCGCGTCGAAGGGCCTGAGTTTTCCGTTACTGGTGACATGGGACAGGTAGTAGATTCCCCTGGAACTCCACACCTCAGTGTCCCCGATACGCTCCAGCTCGGGCAGGGCAGAGTTGTGCCACAGGGAGGTGTATCCGTGTAAGGGCGAAATGCCCAGCCTGTCTGAGACCACACTCCACACCTTCCTGTAATGGTGCAGCAATGAGTGGCGGTCTCCCACCGACTCCCCCCCCCCCTGCTATCACTACCATGGGGTCGCCTATTGATTGAGTCCACGCAGGGCACAGGAGGCGGAGGAACCTAGTCCTATCTATCTTGTCCACGTGAAAGAGTTGTGACAGTTGGGCGGCCAGATAATATGCATTGAAGTCGGGTAGCGCCAGTCCAGCTAGGTCGGTCGGGTTTTTTAGTCTATGCCAGGGGAGTTTATGTCTTGCGGAGCCCCACACAAATGACTTAAGAAGGGTTTCCAGTATTCTAAAACACCTGAGCACCAAATACACCGGGGAATGCCACACCATGTATAGAATCTTAGGGAGCAGGACCATCTTTATTAAATTTACGCGGCCCATGACCCCTACTGGGAGTCTGGCCCACACCTGGGTCCTGGACTTCAGCATATCGTACAGTGGTGTGACATTCAATGACACATAGTCCGCCGGGTCCCTAGTGGTCCGGATCCCCAAGTACTTGATCTCAGCCACTCTCTGTAGTGGGAGAAGAGCCCTATCCCTGGTCATTGGGTAGCTATCTAGAGAAAGTATTTGGGACTTGTCCCAGTTGATCCTGAGTCCCGAGAAAGCGCCGAAACACTCTATCAGGGCCAGCGCCAGGGAGAGAGAGTCAGTGGAGTCATCCAGGTATAGAAGTGTGTCATCCGCATATGTGCTTATCCTCTCCTCGACGTCCCTCCTCCGGAGGCCCGTTATCCCTGGGTGCGTGCGTATGGCAATTGCCAATGGTTCTGCTGCCAAAGCATACAGCAGCGGCGACAGGGGGCAGCCCTGCCTCGTGCCACGCCGCAGAGGAAACTGATCTGAGGGCCACCCGTTGGCCAGTACTCTGGCCACGGGGGCCTGATATAGGAGCTTCACCCATTGTATGAATTTGGGACCTATCCCGAATTTGGCAAGGCATGTCCACAAGTATCGCCACTCCACCGAGTCAAATGCCTTGGCAATATCTAAGGCTACTACTATCCTGGACCCTGGATTGTCATGGTTGGCCTGTAGGTTAATGAACAATCTCCTAAGGTTGAAGGAGGTGTTCCGGCCAGGCATAAAGCCTGCCTGGTCAGCATGTACCAGAGAAAGGACTACGGTGTTAAGGCGGGCCGATAGCACTTTGGCTAGAATCTTGATGTCTACTTGTAAAAGGGAAATAGGGCGGTACGACTCCGGCAGATGCGGGTCCTTTCCTGGCTTAGGGCTTAGCACTATGGTGGCTTCCCTCATCGAGGGCGGGAGCTCTGAGCCATCGAAAATGGAGTTATAGAGGGCGAGAAGCCTGGGAACTAATGTTGCAGCGTAGGTGGAGTAGAATTCGGCTGGTAAGCCATCCGACCCCGGTGCCTTGGATTTCGGGAGACCAGCCAGAGCGGCGGAGATTTCCTCCGCCTTCAGTGGTTCCTCCAGTGTTCGGGTCTGCTGTGCAGTCAGTCGGGGGATCGGTAGGTCTACTAGAAAGTCCTCTGTCAGGGAGTCAGAGTCAGGGGCCAACGTATCATATAGAGAGGAGAAAAAGTCATGAAACATAGTGGTCACCTTCTCCGGGTCAGTCACCAAATCCCCAGTCGGAGAGCGCAGGGATATCACCACTGGGGGCCTCTCTTCGCAGTGTACCAAATATGCTAGTAACTTCCCCGCCCTCTCTCCATGTTCAAACGTCCGCTGCCTAAGAAAAAAGAGTTTTTCGCTTTGATTTCTCATAGTGTAGCTGATCGGCCGCCCTGGTGCAGAGCCGGAGCTCGGCAGCCAGGTCAGTCGATGGGTTGGCTGCATACTCCCCCTCCTTTGCCGCGGCAAGTTCCACAGCCCTATCCAATGCCTCCGCAGATGTAGCCTTAATAGAGTTTATACGGGACGACAGCGTCATACGTGCATGCAGCTTAAAGGCTTCCCAAACAGCCCGGGGAGACGCGGAGCCGGAGTTATCTGCGAAATATCGCTCCCATTCTCCTGCTAAATCCGCGTCCTCCGGGAGCAGGGTCAACCAGAACGGATTCAAACGCCACGACGGGGGCGGGCGAGCCCGGTGCAGGGACAATGTCGTCCAGCACGGACAGTGGTCAGAGAGGGACCGAGGGGAAAAACCTGCATCCTTCACTCTAGGGAGAAGGGCTGTGGACACCAGTATGAGATCTATGCGGGACATTGCGCGGTGTGAGGCCGAGAAACATGAGTACGCCCTGTCTATGGGGTGGCTATATCTCCAGGTATCCGCAAGATTGAAATCCGCAAGTAGTCTCGCGAACCTTGTGGGGTGTGACTCTACCGATGGCGGCTGGTCTCCGCCTAACCTATCCAGGGAGGGGTCCATTACATTATTAAAGTCACCCAGCCAGACCGCCGGTGTGTCTGGGTGTAGGGCCATAAAATCAAACCCTGCAATCAGTATAGTAGACTGGAACGGTGGTGGGACGTAAAATGCCATAAGAAGGATCAGGTCCCCGTATAGTTTAGCTTTCAAAAAGACATACCTGCCCTGTGGGTCTATCGCTGAATCCTGGAGTTCAAATTGCGCCGTTTTGGCTATTAATATAGAGACACCCCTGGAATGGGAGGTGTGGACTGAGTGAAAGCCCCAGCCCACCCATGAGCGTATGAGCGCCCGCTGGGCCAAGCCCTCCGCGTGCCCTCCGCCCTCCGCGTGCGTCTCCACCAGGACCACGACGTCCGCTCTCAATTTTTTAAGTATAGCGAATATTGCAGAGCGCTTAATAGGGTCCCTCATCCCACGGACATTCCAAGTCAAAAGCTTTAGCGTGGCCATGGGACAAACCAGGGACGGTACAGAACCCCAGGATTCAGACTACTTACAGTTGCATACCACATTTTCCCATGTCCAAACAGTAACATAGCCCTATACCTTAACAGTGACTCCTTGAAATACCCTTCAGACACGGTTTGCTTAAATAGAACAGAAAATAAATAAAAAAGAACAGTAACCCATAACTTGTGCATCCCTCCCTCCCCCCACCCTGCCCTGCACTGTCCCCAACTGGTGCGGGCTTGAACCCTTAACTGCCAACGGGGCAAGAGCAGCACCCTATGTATAGCGTGAAAAAATATAGATACCAAGGATATACATAGGGAGGCCACCAGCACATTTCCGGATAGCGTCCAACTAGGTTGCTCAATGTGCGACCATGCGGCAGTGGCCTCCCAGACTCGAGAGTGGGTTGCTGCCGGTAGGGCGGAATTCCGCTGCGTGCATACGCACAGTGTAGGACTCTGCCCGCTGTCTGTTGCGAGCCCTTAAGTAGCGTTCCTCCCTCCGCCGGAGAGGAGAGAGTACAAATTAGAAACGACTAAGCATCAATTAGGTCAGTAAATAATAAAAGAAGGGGGGTGATTGTTCATTGTTGTATGTGGGTTAGACCCCCAACCAGAAGGGTCCAGCATTGACTAGGGAGTGATAACACTAGAAAAAGAAAAAAATTAAAAGGGGGAGGTGGGACAACATCTCCCAAAGAGGAATAGCGCGGCCAAAAATCAGAATAGAGGATAAACCCCAGAGGGGGAGCCCCCCCTCCCAGGTACACGTCCCCCCCAGGCGTATTGATGAGCAGCCCCAGCAGAGGATCTGTCTATGTGGGGGGTAGAGAGTCTCGATTCCCTGCATACCGTAGCCCCCCGAGGGGGGGGTCACTCCCTGCATAGGCGTTCTGGATGCCCCAGGGCTCCGGGTGACAGAGAGCAATGTTCAGGATGCAGTCCGGAGCCCTCGACACCACACTAAGGGGGGGGGGTTGAGCATCCGACCAGTGGGGGTCAGGGGGACGTGAACTGTCAGATGAAGGCACCCTATATGGGTGCAGCAGGGGGAGAGACGAGGGGAGACTCCCAGGGCAAAAAGGCGGCCTGGGCCCAACGCCCCCGCAAGGAGAATCAAAGTGGGAATTGGGGCTGGGGCATCAGGGACAATAACCCAGCTGGAGGAGACATGGTACTTATCTGATTCTTTCTTGGCGCTCCAGCCAGGCCAGCACCTCCTCCGGGTCTTCAAAGAAGTGAGCCCTGTCTTCTCCCTCCACGCGCAGACGGGCCGGGAATAGCATGGCGTATTTAATGTTCTTGACCCGCAGACGCCGCTTGGCCTCCATGAAGGTCTTCCTTCTGCGCTGTACCTCTGCCGAGAAGTCAGGAAAGGCCGCCACCATCTTGTTGTTATACGGGATATTTCCCCTCTCCCTGCTCAGCCGTAGGATAGCGTCTCTGTCTCTGTAATTGAGGAATTTTGCTATGAATGTGCGAGGGGGTGCTCCGGGAGGCGGCGGTCTGCCTGACATGCGGTGGGCACGCTCCACCGCGAACATGGGGGAGAAGGCCTCTCTGCCATAGGTGTCTCGGAGTAGCTTTTCCAAAAAGTCTTGCGGGTCTCTCCCTTCCACCCCCTCGGGCAGGCCGACAAACCTTAAATTACATCTGCGGCTTCTGTTCTCGAGGTCGTCTTGCTTTTGCAGAAGCTGGTCAATCTGTAGCTGCATGGCCTCGGTGGATTGTTGAATGGGGGGGAGGGAGTCCTCCACGTTGCCCAGCCTCACCTCTGTTTCAGACACTATTTTTGCTGTGAGGGTAGTCTGGCAGGCTGCCACAGCTTCCCGGCATGAGGTGATAGCCAGCAGTACCTTGGCTATGTCCGCGCCGACCGCTGCTTCCTCCGTCCTCGCGGCGCCGCCATCTTGCGCCGGGGGGTCCTTCTCCTGTCGGAGATATTGATCAATTTTCGTGCCTGCCGATTTGATCGATTTCGGTGGGGCCATAACCGCTGGATAGTCCGGGGTCTGCTGGACCGTTCTGGCTAGGAAGGTCTCGTATATATCCGCAGGATAGGATAGATAGGATAAACGGCCGGCGGAGCTCAGCTAGCTAGCGTCCTATCCCATGCCGCTCCAGGCCACGCCCCCACCTGAAGGCTATTTTAATGAGTGTCTCTAACTTAAAGGGGTTGTAAAGGTCCGTTTTGTATCTTCTAAATAGGTTCCTTTAAGCTAGTGCATTGTTGGTTCACTTACCTTTTCCTTCCATTTCCCTTCTAAAATGTTTATTTTCTTTGTCTGAATTTCTCACTTCCTGTTTCTCCTCAGTAAGCTTGGCCCCATCATCCGAGCTGTTCTGGCTGGGGGTTCGTCAGTGTGCTCGCCCCCTCCCTTGGGACTACATATCTACGGGGAGACGCTGTGTTCTGTGCTAGGATTGTCTTGGCTGCCCGGGACTTTCCTCCTCATTGGCTGAGCCAGCAGCACAGCACTATTGGCTCCCACTGCTGTCAATCAAAGTCAATCAGCCATTCAAGAGAGAAAGGGGGCTGGTTCAGGCTTTGGCTCCATGTCTGAATAGGCAGAGGGAGCTGTGGGGGCACTTAAAAGTATGGAGGGGGCCAGGAGAGCCAACACAGGACCCGAGAAGAGGAGAATGCGGGCTGCTCTGGTACAAATACTAAATTTAACAGAATTGGTCCCAATTCAGAGCCTTGGGGTAGCCCACTTAACACACCAGACAATTCTGCATTCACACTATTTATCACTACCCAATGGTCACGCCCCTGTAACCAGTTTTCTATTCAGGTATATACCCTATGGTCTAAGCCAGGGATCTCCAAGCTTTGGCCCTCCAGCTGTTGCAGAACTACATGTCCCATGAGGCATTGTAAAACTCTGACAGTCACAGATATGACTAGGCATGATGGCAATTGTAGTTTCTGAACAACTGGAGGGCCATAGTTTGGAGACCCCCGGTCTAAGCCAACAGATCTCAGTTTGTGAATTAAGTGTTTAAGGGGAACTGTATCGAATGCATTTGTGAAATCCAGATACACCTCATTCACAGGCCTTCCTTTATCTAGATGGCAGTTCACTTCCTCATAGAATGCTAGAAGATTTTTCTGGCAAGAACAATCTTTTATAAATCAGTGCTGATTACTACTAATTCAAAAATTTAAATTTGTAATTTCTTGGATATAGTCCCTTATCATTTATTACCCTCATTCTCACCCACCAATAGCTTAAACACTATTGATGTTAGAATGACTGACATGTAGTTTCCAGGTATATATCTTTGCCCTTTTTTAAATACTGGTGCCACATTGGCCCTATACCAATCATCTGGTACTATTCCAGTAGTTAAGTTGTCCATTAAAATAAAAAAAACTGTGGTCTGGATATTACCTGGCTCATTTCCATGAGGACTTTTAGTTGTAAGCCGTCTGGTCCTGGTGATTTATTTGCATAACATTTTTCAAGTCTTTTTTTGGACACTGGCTTCTGTTAGCCACAAGGGTACATTCTGTGGTGCCTTAAGCCCCGTACACACGACCGGACCTTTGTCCGACCAAAATCACATCGGAATTCCAACAGAATTCCATCGGAGTAAAAGAGAACATGTTCTCTGTCTAAACTCCAATGGAATTCATCGGAATTTCAGATGGAATTACTCCGAAGGGGCATAAACGTGGTTGGAATTTCCAATAGAAAAATTCCGTCTGACTTTTTCTATCGGAAATTCCGATTGTGTGTACGGGGCTTTACTATAACCCTCCTTTTATTTTGTAAAAACTAAGGAGAAGAATGCATTTAGAATTGTTGCCTTCTCCTTGTCATTTGTAACCAACTTCCCTGATAATCTTTTATGGGGCCTTTATGCCCTGGCCTTGCTTTCTTACTATATATTTTTTATTGATTTTTTTGCTCTCCTCTGCTGTGTGCCTCTTGTAGTATATTTTAGCTGCCGTGATGTTGCTCTTACACTAGTTGATTTTCTTAGTGTTGGATAGCCGTCAATGACCTTTCAGTCTTTTTTAAAGGCCATTTTCTTCTCTTTTATAAACCTTTTTACATTGATATTTAGCCAAAATACAGTGAAAATCCTAGGCCTTCTTCCACTATCTCAGCGCTACGAAAATATCAGGTTTCATACAATATGTAGAACCTCAAGAATAGTAACAATTGCATATACACGTTACAAAAATAAATGTGTATACACGTTACAAAAATGTGTCAGCTGCCGCTTAAAAATGCAAAAGCATAACTATATCAGTAAAATTGTAATAAAAAAAGGTACACAAGTCCAACCCAAGCGCCTATAATCATTACAGCAGCACTACTGTCATACTACATTATGATCAGCTATCATGTGTTAGTAGCACACTAGGAAGATAAAGTTGACAGATGGTGGAAGAAGTCCAAGATAGCACACAGATGGTGATCTTATTGTAGTAAGTCACACCCCCCTTTGGAGTTCACACTCACCAGAGAGTTGAACACATCAGGCATTGATATGTTTGCCACAGCTATCCTTAGTATCGTGGAAGGTGTCATTGCATATCCTGGGGTCTCCACCGGTACTCGGACAGAAAAAAGGCTCGTATAGCGTAATTCTATTTTTCTCTCACGTTTTATTCATTTTCAAATAGGTATATTCCATAAAACACATCAGTCAAATGATATAGGAGACTGTTTAAGCATAAAACAGCGTTCCACACGACCCAGCATGTTTAACCTTGGCTATTGTATATTTGCTCATTGGAATGTACTGGCTAATGCCATTATTTAATATGTTCTTAAACCACTCTCATTTTTTCCTTCGTGTTTTAAGTTTTTTAGAATTTGATCCCATTTAACGTCTTGTATGGATTGAAGCTTAACCACCATGGCTCTTTTAACCACTTAAGGACCTTGCCTGTTTTTCAGACTCTGTGTTTACAAGATTAAAACAGTTTTTTGCTAGAAAATTACTTAGAACCCCCAAACATTATATATTTTTTTTAACACCCTAGAGAATAAAATGGCGGTCATTGCAATACTTTTTGTCACACCGTATTTGTGCAGCGGTCTTACAATCGCACTTTTTTTGAAAAACAAAACACTTTTTTGAATTAAGTAAGACAACAGTAAAGTTAGCCCATTTTTTTAATGTTATGCCGAGTTAAATGATACCCAACATGTCACTCTTCAAAATTGCGCCCGCTCGTGGAATGGCGTCAAACTTTTACCCTTAAAAATCTCCATAGGCGACGTTTAAAAAATTATATAGGTTGCATCTTTTGAGTTACAGAGGAGATCTAGGGCTAGAATTGTTGCTCTCGCTCTAACGATTGCGGTGATACCTCACTTGTGCGGTTTAAACACCGTTTTTCATATGCGGGCGCTACTCACGTATGCGTTTGCTTCTGTGCGTGAGCTCGTCGGGACGGGGCACTTTAAAAAAAAACTATTTGTTTTCTTATTTATTTTAATTTATTTTATAAATTTTTACACTGTTTAAAAAAAAAAAAAATGGGTCACTTTTATTCCTATTACATGGAATGTAAACATCCCTTGTAATAGAAAAAAGCATGACAGGTCCTCTTTAACCACTTACCCCCCGGACCATATTGCTGCCCAAAGACCAGAGTACTTTTTGCGATTCGGGACTGCGTCGCTTTAACAGACAATTGCGCGGTCGTGCGACGTGGCTCCCAAACAAAATTGGCGTCCTTTTTTTCCCACAAATAGAGCTTACTTTTGGTGGTATTTGATCACCTCTGCGGTTTTTTAGCTTTTGCGCAATAAACAAAAATAGAGAGCCAATTTTGAAAAAAATGAATATTTTTTACATTTTGCTGTAATAAATATCCCCCAAAAATATATAAAAAAACTTTTTTTTTCCTCAGTTTAGGCCGATACGTTTTCTTCTACATATTTTTCGTAAAAAAAAATCGCAATAAGCGCTTATTGATTGGTTTGCGCAAAAGTTATAGCGTTTACAAAATAGGGGGTATTTTTATGTCATTTTTATTATATTTTTTTTACTAGTAATGGCGGCGATCAGCGATTTTTTTTCGGTATTGCGACATTATGGCGGACACTTTGGACACTTTTGACACATTTTTGGGACCATTGGCATTTTTATAGCGATCAGTGCTATAAAAATACATTGGATTACTATAAAAATGCCACTGGCTGTGAAGGGGTTAACACTAGGGGGCGGGGAAGGGGTTAAGTATGCCTGGGTGTGTTCTTATGTTGGGGGGGGGGGTGGCCTCACTAGGGGAAACACTGATCCTCGGTTCATACATTGTATGAACCGAAGATCAGCATTTCCCCTGCTGACAGGACCGGGAGCTGTGTGTTTACACACACAGCTCCCGGTCCCCGCTCTGTAACGAGCGATCGCGTGTGCCCGGCGGCGATCACGCCCGCCGGGCACACGCACGAGAGTCGGGGGCGAGCGGGAGAGAGGACGTCATATTACGTGCTCTCGCCCAGCAGAGCCACCTTGTGGACGTATAACGACGGTGCGCGGTCGGCAAGTGGTTAATATGAGATCTGGGGTCAAAAATGACAACAGGAAAATATGCCTTTAAGAATCATGGGCGGAAGTGACGTTTTGACGTCGCTTCCGCCCTGCTATGCTATGGAGACGGGTGGGGGCCATCTTGCCCTCACTCGTATCCCAGCCAAGCAGGAGGAAGGACCCGATCGTCTCCGCCGCTGCCAACGGCTCCGCTAAGCGGCAGAGGGCGCAGGGGAGCGGCGGGAGGGGTGGCGAATCCACCGCGGAGACCATCGTTATCGTTTTACAGGACCGCTCACAACAAAGATGGATATCTCCTTAAGTGGTTAAAATGTAGTTTTCTTGTGCCACCCTTATGCCTCTTTTTAGTATGAATTACATTAATGTAATTACCCTGTGATTTATTTTACTTAAGTTGTCCCATATTTCCACATCTGCTGCAATAAGATCTGAATTATTTGTAATTAGTAGGTCTAGTGATGCATTTTTTCTAGTCAGGGCATACACTTACACTAATTGACTCATGAAGTTGTCCTGCAAGACATTTCATTCAAATACAACTATAGGTAAAACTTTTTTTTTGGTAAAAATAGGGAGGGTTATATCCTCTGTCAGTTTTTTTTTTTTGCTTCATCTGTGTCCAATCAAAGAGATTCTCCTTCACTTGCTGTCCTATAGTCAAACAGGAAGTGAGAAGAAATCCCTGCAAATAAAGGAAATTCATTAGGGACTTCCAGGTCACCCGAACTAGTGTCCCCATTGAAAGATTTTTCCACTATTACTTTTCTGATGGCAACCCAAAATGTGGGATTTTCTTTTACTTTCACCTTCAATGATAATGGTAAACAGGATAAATGGTAAATGGAGAGAGTAAATCTCCTAACAGGGACACAGGCAATACAAACTGATAGGCATTCTAATCCCACTGCACTCTATCCAAAACAAACAAAATAAAGTTTTGCCTTCAGTTTTACCTTAAGAAGCCTTCAATGAGTGAACAGTTCCTTCTGCCAAGTCAATAGCTGGATAATTGAAATCCCCAATAATGATAGCATTGCCCCTCTTTGCCATCATTCCTAACTGTGACAGGAGGTCAGGCTCCTTCAAGTTAGTGGGCCTGTAGCATATACCCACTAATAATTTCCCATTTGTTTCTTCCCTTTGAAGCTCCTGCCACAAGGATTCCACTTCCTCTTTGGCCCCATTATTTATGTTGTCCCTCACAATCACCATCAAATCATTCTTGATATACAGGCATACATCTCCCCCTCTTCTATCCTCCCTGTCCCTACAATATAACAAGTACCCCTGGACAGTGGCAAGCCAGTCATGTGAGATGTCAAACCAGGTTTCTAATATTCCCACAAAGTTGAAATCTTCCTTGTGTATCTGGAGCTCCAGTTCTTTAAAGCCGGGGTTCACCCTAAAAACGATTTTCTAACATTGCATTGACATGACCGTCGACAATGACAGTATGCCATTTTTTTTGTGCTGTAAATACCTTTGTACAGCTATTTTCTTCCCTGGCTTCCGGGTAGGGCCTCCCACGGGAGTGGGCGTTCCTATCCAGCAGGTGATTGACGTGATGACAAACACTAGCTCCCCCCGTCGCATAAGGAGCGTCACGAGTTGCAGAAAGAATCCGAACGGCGAGTCGGTGCTATACGGCACCTGCGCACCACCGTTCGGCTTCTTTCAGCAACTTGTGATGCTCCTTATGCGATGTTTGTCATCACGTCAATCACCTGCTGGATAGGAACGCCCACTCCCGCGGGAGGCCCTACCCGGAAGCCAGGGAAGAAAATAGCTGTACAAAGGTATGTACAGCAAAAAAAAAAAAAAACGGCATACTGTCATTGTCGATGGTCATGTCAATGTAATGTTAGAAAATAGTTTTTAGGGTGAACCCCCGCTTTAATTTTACTAGCTAGACTTCTAGCATTTGTGTACATACATTTTAGTTTCACGAGTACATATTCTTTTCCTCCTTAGTTATTCTGAGGTGGCAATTGTGTTCTGCCAACCTATTAATCTTTTTGATATTCTAGTTATACTACCACTAGTGCCCTCACTAAAACCCTCTGACCTTCCCTCACTTTTGGCTATTACTTCTTATGATTCCTCCCCCCCCTCCACCCAGTTTAAAAGTCCCTCTAACTTACTGCCCATCTTCTCCCCCAACAGAGCTCCCCTATTTAGGGCTGTTCGTGCTATAGAGCCAGTAACTGACCAAAAAGTTAGCCCGGTTCTCAAGGAACCCCAAACCCTCCTTCCTGCACCAGTTCCTTAGCCACGTGTTAAAGCGGAGTTCCGGCCACAATTTTAAATATAAAAACTTTTTAAATATAAATACCCCTGTAATACACAAGCTTAATGTATTCTACTACAGTTAGTCTGTAAATTAAGGTCCATTTTGTTAGGTTGTTACAGCATTTAGACACTTTATAAAACAGAAATTGACTGGGGCCATCTTAAGTGTGGGCATCATGAAGCCAGACTGTATGACTTCCTGGATTTCAGCCTTGCACATGCTCAGTGCTGTACAAGCAATGTAATGGTTTCAGATCAGGTTTCAATAGCAACGGGAGTGTCAGAGGAAGTGACAGGGGTGGGTGACGGGGAGGATGGAGATGACAGGGGTGGGTGACGGGGAGGATGGAGATGACAGGGGTGGGTGACGGGGAGGATGGAGATGACAGGGGTGGATGACAGATGGAGATGACAGGGAGGATGGAGATGACAGGGGTGGGTGACAGGGAGGATGGAGATGACAGGGGTGAATGAATGAATGAATGAAAAACTTATAAAGCGCGGCGCATGCGAACTGAATCGCTTCTGGGCGCTAGTTGTTCGTGTCTCATGACATCAAAAGAGCAGAGTTTTGATCCGTCTTCTGAAAGTCAGGTGGTTTTCCTCCAACCGAATGCTGGTTGGTAAAGCGTTCCATAGTCTAGGACCCTGAAAAGCAAACCTTCTTTCTCCTTTGGACTTGTATTTGGTTTTTGGTACCCTGACCAGATTTTGGTCGGTGGATCGCAGAACGCGATTCGAATTGTGAGGTTCTATCTTGTCGCAAAGATATTGCGGAGCCTTCCCATGGATGCACTTATGTGTCAGGCAGAGTGCTTTAAATGCAATTCTGTCTTTTACTGGCAGCCAGTGAAGGGTTCTCAACGAAGGTGAGATTGATTCCCATTTTTTTTTCCCAGTCACAAGTCTGGCGGCCGTATTCTGAACGACTTGCAGACGGGAGATTTGGTACTTTGGGAGTCCGAGGTACAGGGCGTTAGCATAGTCCAGTCTGGAATTCACGATTGTTCCCACCACGACTGCTACGTCTTCTTTGGGGATAAATGGAATAAGTCTGCGTAGTAGGCGCAGCAGATGGTGCGCTCCGCTGACTACTGACCCTATTTGTGCGTCCATTGTCATGAAGGTGTCAAAGATGACCCCGAGACTTTTGACTTTGGAGCTGGGGGTGATGATTTGGCCCAGAATGGGTGGGGGTGTCCAGGTTGTTGCCAGTTGACTCTTTCGGCTGGCGTGAAACATAAGGAGTTCTGTTTTTGAACTGTTGAGTTTAAGATAACTCTTAGTCATCCAGTTTTCTATCAAAGAGAGACATTTCTCTAAACTGAGACGATGATCCTTTTTGTTGCAGATGCGAAAATACAGTTGCGTATCGTCTGCATAAGAGTGATAGAGTAGTTCTTGGCTACTGATAATATCAAAGAGAGGGCGAAGATAGATGTTGAAAAGCACCGGTGACAGGGGGGATCCTTGGGGGACTCCACATGACACCGTGCGCTTTTCCGACGTGAAACAACCCAATTTAACTGTTTGTGATCGGTTTTCAAGAAAGGAAGAAAACCATGGTAAATCACCTTCTGCGACTTCTGCTACCTTGGCTAGTCGCATCAGTAACAGTTTGTGGTCTACCGTGTCAAAGGCTGCGCTTAGGTCCAGCAGAACCAGGAGACAAGATTCTCCTTCGTCTGCGGCCTCGAGGGCATCGTCCCATATTTTGAGTAAGGCCGTTTCTGTCCCGTGTCCGGGACGGAAGCCTGATTGTAATGGATCCAGTAGATTGTGGGTATCTAGATGCTGTTGCAGCTGTTGTACCACTACTTTCTCCATTATCTTGGAGAGAACATTTAGGCCTGTTATGGGACGGCGGTGAGTTGGGTCCTTGGGATCCAGGTTAGGTTTTTTCAAGATGGGCTGGATTGTGCCCTCTTTCAACAGGGATGGCACTGTGCCTTCCTTAAATGACTGGTTTATAAGCTGTGTGATGGGTGGTGCCAGGATGTCGGCACATTCCTTCAGCAGTTTGGTGGGGATGATATCATTGGGCGATGTGCTGTTCCGCAAAGCACCAATGATATTTTTGGTGGTATCAATGGAGATCGGTTCCAGAGAGAACTTTGTTGATTGTAGAGCGTTTCTGTGGATGTTTTGTGGTTGATTGACGGTAGGGTTGAGGGGGGTATTGTTTTGCATGATGCTTTCCCGGATTCTTTCAATTTTGTTGATGAAGAAATCCGATAGTTCATTGCAGAACTCTTGGGTGTCTGAGTTGGGGACTTCAAGACATCCTGGATTCATGGTCTGGGTGACCATCTTGAAGAGTTCGCGGGGGCGGTTTAGGGCGCTGTTAATCGCCATAGAAAAATGATGTTTCTTGGCTTTGAAGATTTCTTTATGATATCGTGTTGTTATTGCCTTGTAGATGATGAGGTTATCCTCTGCAGGACTTCTTTTCCAGGCGGCTTCCGCCCTTCTGCGCTCTTGCTTCAGAAGCGACAGCTGGTTGTTGAACCAGCCGGACTTTCTTTTTCGGATGCAGGCTTTGCGTTTCGGTGCTACTAAATCGGCTGACTGTAGCAGGGCTGCGTTTATGGCATCCAGTGTATCTGCGGCTGTTTGATGTGGATGGATTGTTTTGATTCTGTTTCCCAAGGTAGATTTGAAGAGTTCCGAATGGAGCTTCTTCTGAGATCTAGCCCAGTGTATTGTCACCGGCTTGGGTGCTTTTATCACTGGGGGATTTTTGGAGATTATGAAATTAATTGCATGGTGGTCTGTCCATGGCAATGGTTCATTTTCTAAAATGCTTATTTTCAGATTTTGTCTGAAAATTAGGTCGAGTGTGTGACCTGAAGCATGTGTTGGCCCGCATAGAAGTTGCTGTAGCCCTAATCCCTCCAGGTGATCAATGCAGGCGTCCGCAATGGGATCCTGTGCGGAGTTGGCCCACAGATTAAAGTCCCCGAGCAGCAAAAGGTGTTTGCTGTTAAGGGTATAAGTGGATATAAACTCCGTTAATGATGGCAAAAACTGCGATTTTGGCCCAGGTGGCCTATAGCAGAGGAGAATGTGAACAGTCTCCTGGGGGGAAGTTTGAAGTTGAAGAGTAAGGGTTTCCATGAATGGAAGAGGATTTTGAAGGGCTGGCTTAGTGATTGTAATGCGATTCTTGTGGATCACCGCCAGGCCTCCTCCTCTTTGCCCTATTCTGTTTTCCGTTATAATGCAATAGTTTTCTGGCACCAATTCTCCGAGAATGGTGTTGCAATCGTCTGAGAGCCAGCTTTCTGTAATAAAGAGGCAGTCTAGATCGTTTTGTAGTAAGAAATCGTGGATTTCTAATCGGTGTTTTACTGCCGATCTTGTGTTGATCAAAGCACATGATATGTGCTCGAGCTGGGTTAAATAGTTAACATTTTTGATGGTCGATCGTCGATCGAATCTCAAAAGTTGCTCTATTTTTAAGGCCTTTTTGGTGACGGCTGGTAATGCTGTTGCGAATTGTCTCAGACCCCGAATAGAGTCCGCAGAGTATCGCAGATTAGCCATTGTCGCCAGTCACATTGTCATCAGTCTTTCCTAATTGCGGCGGCCGCGAATGAGGCCTGGTCTGGCGCGGATGCGGGAAGAGCCGCGAGACGTGATGGGTGGAAGACTGTCCAAGTGAGCCGTCACTCGTTGAGTCTTCTCTCCCCGATTGGTCCAGAGGAAGGCGAAAAAACCCCAGGCGTGCTGTGCCAATCTGCAGCGATCGGGGGAAAAAAAGATGGAGATGACAGGGGTGGGTGACGGGGAGGATGGAGATGACAGGGGTGGGTGACGGGGAGGATGGAGATGACAGGGGTGGGTGACGGAGAGGATGGAGATGACAGGGGTGGGTGACGGGGAGGATGGAGATGACAGGGGTGGGTGACGGAGAGGATGGAGATGACAGGGGTGGGTGACGGGGAGGATGGAGATGACAGGGAGGATGGAGATGACAGGGGTGGGTGACGGGGAGGATGGAGATGACAGGGGTGGGTGACGGGGAGGATGGAGATGACAGGGGTGGGTGACGGGGAGGATGGAGATGACAGATGGAGATGACAGGGGTGGGTGACGGGGAGGATGGAGATGACAGATGGAGATGACAGGGGTGGGTGACGGGGAGGATGGAGAAGACAGATGGAGATGACAGGGGTGGGTGACGGGGAGGATGGAGATGACAGGGGTGGGTGACGGGGAGGATGGAGATGACAGATGGAGATGACAGGGGTGGGTGACGGGGAGGATGGAGATGACAGATGGAGATGACAGGGGTGGGTGACGGGGAGGATGGAGATGACGGATGGAGATGACAGGGGTGGGTGACGCGGAGGATGGAGATGACAGGGGTGGGTGACGGGGAGGATGGAGATGACAGATGGAGATGACAGGGGTGGGTGACGGGGAGGATGGAGATGACAGGGGTGGGTGACGGGGAGGATGGAGATGACAGATGGAGATGACAGGGGTCGGTGACAGGCAGGATTGAGATGACAGGGGTCGGTGACAGGCAGGATTGAGATGACAGGGGTCGGTGACAGGCAGGATTGAGATGACAGGGGTCGGTGACAGGCAGGATTGAGATGACAGGGGTCGGTGACAGGCAGGATTGAGATGACAGGGGTGGGGCTGTATATTGGCGTATCTCTAGCAGGCAGCACACACATGGTTCGATCTCTGCTAACACTGATGACAGGCTGGACACACACCCCCGGCTGCTGTCATCTTCATCCCAGCCAGCCGGCATTGAGGAGCCCACACTGCCGCACGGTCCCCCCCCCTCCTGATACCCCGCCCACATTCGTCCAGCGGCCAGATTATTGCTGGGAAGCTGAGAGTGACAGGGGGTGGGGCCGTATGTTTCAAAGACAACCGCAATGCTTCCCTTGGCGGTGGGCGGGGCTGTTAAACATCTCTCCGCCTCCGCCCGCCCTCCAGCCCTCCAGCCCGCCCCCTCCAGCCCGCTCGCTCGAGCTGAAACAGCGACTATCCTTCAGCCCTGCCTCCTGGGATTGATCACAAACATGTCCCAGGAGATATAGCAGCGCTGCGCCGCGGCGGGTGAAAGAAACTCACGGCGATAACAAAGTGAGTTTTTAAAATAAAATAAAAACAAATGCCAAATATGTTTAAGGGGGCAGTATGCTATACAAAGCTTTAAAGTTAAAAAAGAGGGTGGAACTCCGCTTTAAGTTCTCTAATATCCTGCTGCCTCTCTGGAGTGGCTCTGCTACAGGCAGTATTTTTGAGAATGGAGGTCCTTTTCGTCAATGTAGTCCCTGAAATACCATGGCAGATGGGTCCTCTCCAGCTTCACCCAATAATCTGGTCATCTGATCTGCGATTTGCAGAGCCCAAGAGCCCGGTGAAAAACATGCTGTTGGGTGATCACGGTCTCTATGACAGACTGCATGTCTCTCTTTCTGATAATTGAACCCCCTACCACCACAATCTATCTATCCTTACCCTTACCCCTGTCCTTACTGGAGGAGTTATTTTCCCCTGGTAGCTAGGGGAGTCACTCTGCTCCAGCACTGCCACTCCTGGACTGATATCCCCAACATCATGCATTTGGGTGTATTTACTGGAATGTGACAGTTCAGGACTTCCTAACACTTTTCTCTCTTCCCTGCCTGTCACTCAACTACTCTGCTCTGGTGCCTGCACCGCCTTGTCTCCACCCAGCATTGTGCCAGCACCTGAAAGGTACGGTCCAAACTTTCAGGTTAGTGATGCTTTAAAATGTTGCAAGCTACTTCCTTAGATTCAGGACCTATATTTCCAAGGAAGCAACCTGATCACATTTTGTGCAGTAGTATTCACCCTCGGACAATGCTCAAGGAATATATACTGTATACAGTGCCTTAAAAAAGTATAAATACCACTTGAAACTTCCACATTTTGTCATGTTACAACTAGGGATGAGCCAATGTTCGATCCCCACAACATGATGCTGCCACCACCATGTTTCATGGTGGGAATGGTGTGTTTAGGGTGATGTGCAGTGTTGGTTGTCCGCCACACATAGACATGTTTTGCTTTTAGGCCAAAAAGTTTGATTTTGGTCTCATTTGACCAGAGCCCCTTCTTCCACATGTTTGCTGTGTCCCCCACATGGCTTCTCACAAACTGCAACCGGGACTGCATATGGTTTTCTTTCAACAATGGCTTTCTTCTTGTCACCCTTCTATAAAGGCCAGATTTGTGGAGTGCACAACTAAGGCCCCATACACACCATAGAATCTATCCGCAGATAAATCCCATCAAATGGGTTTCTGCGGATAGATCCTATGGTGTGTACACTCCGTCGGATATCTATCCGCAGATAAATCTCCCCTGGAATGGATTTCCAGCAGATAAATATTTGTCGACATGCACAGAATATCTATCTGCTGGAATCCATTCCAACGGATGGATCCGCTCGTCTGTACAGACTTACCGGATCCATCCGTCCAAAGGGATTCCCCGCACGCGCCGTAATGAATAGACGCATGCGTGGAATTCCTTATATGACAGTGTCGCGCCCGTCGCCGCGTCATAATAGCGGCGACGGCGCGACACGTCATCGGCAGAGGATTTCAGCGCGGATTTCAATGCGATGGTGTGTACACGCCATCGCATTGAAATCCTCTGAAATCTTAGAGAGGATTTATCCGCGGATACGGTCCGCTGAACCGTATCTGCGGATAAATTCTATCGTGTGTATGGGGCCTAATAGTTGTCCTGGGGACAGATTTTGCCACCTGAGCTGTGGATCTCTGCAGCTCCTCCAGAGTTATCATGGGCTTCTTGGCTGCTTGTTTGATTAATGCTCTCCTTGCCTGGCCTGTCAGTTTAGGTAGACGGTCATGTCTTGGTAGGTTTGCAGTTGTGCCATACCTTTTAAACTTCTCAACAACTTTATCCCTGACCCTTCTGGTATGGTCCTTAGTCTTTGTGATGCTGTTTGTTTACTTAGGTTCTCTAACAAACCTCTGAGGGCTTCACAGAACAGCTGTATTTATACTGAGATTGAATTACACACAGGTAGACTGTATTTACTAATTAGGTGACTTCTGAAGACAATTGGTTTGTTAATTAAGGGTATCGGGTTAAATGGGGCTGAATACAAATGTGTTGGTCTATTACATAAAATCCCAATAAAATGCATTTACATTTTTGGTTGTAACATGACAAAAAGTGGAGAATTTAAAAGGGTATAAATACTTTTTCAAGGCACTGTATGTCACATAGAAAACAAAAAGGGTGCAATCAGCGCAAAAATTAAATAAAATACACCTCCCCCTTCACGAATGCAAGCTGAACACTGACAGGACAATCACAAAATCCAAAAGATGCAAAAATGTATAAGAAATAGTGCAGCGCAATATAAATACAATTAAACCAAAGTGCAAAACACAGTTGTTATACCGATAAATTAATCATGAATGGTGCATACATAATGCAAAAATCAGTCCAAAATATGAAAAAATCCAAAGGAATAGTGTGACAACCACTCCAAATATTCACCGGTGACTTTAACTTTAAATAAGTGATCCCTCCACCATTAAGAATGGCTACTCTCACCTTAAGGTATGGACCCCTGTCATACCAGCAGAAATCAATAGACAGATTGGTGCAATATGTGGATAACAAACTTCTTAGGCTCAGCAGCGTTGAGATCGAGGATAAGAGAAAAAACAGATCAAAGTGCTCTCCGCTTTAAAAACGGCTTAGGTTTATTAAAAAGGCATTAACAGGCTTCTCACATTAGCCCGAAAGGCAAAACGGCAGAAAGGAAATACACACAACATGTGTCTTCTCAGAGATGGCAGCAAGCGACTTCAGGCTCCTTCCCCCGTACGCGTTACATTGTAGCAACTTCCTCACATGATGTGCACCGAGTGGCACTACCATACCCGTTGGACATTATACCCACTATTTTAATAGGGATAATCCTAGAGGATTAAGAATATTTTTTTCTACAAATTAGTGTTAAACTCCCTTCCTGACTCTATTGTATTTTATTTTGAGCCCTGGCTATTCCCTAGCTGTTTGGGGTGTCCCAATCCCTAATCACATGGCCCCCAGTGTCCTCTTCTCCAGCTCCCTGATCAAACGGCCCCCAATGTCATCTCCTCCTGCTCCCTAATCACTCGTCCTTCGGCATCCTCACCTTCTCACCCTCTGCTCCCTAATCACTTGTCCTTTGGCTTTCTACTTCCCTGCTCCCTAATCACACATCCTTCTGTGTTCTCTCCTCCTGCTCCCTAACCACATGTCTTTCATTGTCCTCTCCTTCTGTTCTCTGATCACACGACCTCTGGTGTCCTGTACTATTGTTTCCCTTATCCTTCGCCCTGTCTCAGCTTCCTGACTGTACCTGGTGTCCCATCCTCTTCTTTGTCACACGGTCCTTGGTGTTGTGTGTTCTCACTTCCTCCTCTCCTTTGCAACTTACCCAACCCTACTCTCAGCCCTCAATGCTCCCAATTAGTATATATTGTAGGGATGAGCCGAACATCCCCCTGTTTGGTTCGCACCAGAACCTGCGAACAGACCAAAAGTTTGTGTGAACCCCATTAAAGTCTATGGGACTCGAACGTTTGAAATCTAAAGTGCTAATTTTAAAGGCTAATATGCAAGTTATTGTCCTAAAAAGTGTTTAGGGGACCTGGGTCCTGCTCCTGGGGACATGTATCAATGCAGAAAAAGTTTTAAACTGCAGTTTTTTCGGGAGCAGTGACTTTAAATGACTTTTTATCCTTCAGAAATTACACTTTTTGCAAGGACAGTTATAAGCATGGGAAACAAGCGCTACTTCACAGGCATACTTTACACACCCCCTAGGTACGAAATTTAAATGAATATTTCACTTTTATTGTTTCACTTTAAGCATTATTAAAATCACTGCTCTCAAAAAAATTGCAGTTTTTTAAAAACTTTTTGTTGCATTGATACATGTCCCCTGGGGCAGGACCCAGGTCCCCAAACACTTTTTATGACAATAACTTGGATATAAGCCTTTAAAATTAGCACTTTAGATTTCTCCCATAGACTTTTCCAGGGTGTTCTGCGGCTTTTTGAACTTGCCGCGAACACCCCAAATTGTTTGTTGTTCGACTAAGGCCCCGTACACATGGTCGGACCGAACCGATGAGAATGAACCGAAGTTCAGTTTCATCGGACCAAACCGACCGTGTGTATAGGCCATCGGTCTGTTTTCCTTCGGTCCAAAATGTTAAAACATGCTTCAAAACCGAACCGATTGACCGCTGCCCCATCGGACCAAACCGATGGTTAGTACAGAAAAGCATCGGTTCAAAACCCGCGCATGCTCAGAATCAAGTCGACGCATGCTTGGAAGCATTGAACTTCATTTTGTTCAGCACGTCGTGTGTTCGACGTCACCGCAATCTGACCCGATCGGATTTTGGACTGACGGTGTGTACACATATCAGGCCGTACGGCCACTTCCGAGGTGAACCGATGAAAACGGTCCGACGGACCAGTCACATCGGTTTGGTCCGACCGTGTGTACAAGGCCTTGCAGGCAATGTTCGAGTCGAACATGAGTTTGACTCGAACTCGAAGCTCATCCCTAATATATTGTATTAGTATGCAATGCATACTAGCACATTGTGACATTGTTTTTAGGGGGGGGGGGGTTTCATTCTAAACAAATGCTAAGTAAATGCTAACACACTTTGCTACATCTGACCATGGTGAAATATAACTGGTATAGCAGCTGGAGTACCATATGTTTACACAGCTTTAATACAATTCTACTGCTACAAGGGGCACAGTGTAAAAGAAGGTGCTCACTAACTTTTACTAGCAAATAAATGAAGCACCTGTAATAAAATAGAAAATAAGACATTATCTGTCATTTAGCTCTTGCTATTTTGCAGCACCTTAATAAAAAAATGAGCTATACGTTTGACCAATCTACAACTAGTTCTCAATTTGTTATAAATATTAAACCTGCAGCTTTATATCCATTTTTGTTGTCAGTGACAATGTACAGAAAAAATTATATACTCGCTTAAGAAATTTCTCCAAGGTAATTGATGGTTTCCATATATGCTTTAATGTGATTTATTATGGTCAAAAACATAAATCCTGCCATGCGTGATGTGATTAGTGGCAGACCTGCAAATATTTTCAGTGTGATACTGCTAGTCATGATCTGGCAGCTAAGAACCATGAAAACCTTTACTTCATTCCACTTGCAAAACTGCAAGCATTGTCATAGCCTCCAGGACCATGGACAGAAGCAGAATGTGAGGTTTCATGCAGTACAATAAAAGTTGTGTTCTTGGTAGCTGGAAGGGTAGAAAGATTGTTCAGTTTTTTTATTTGCTTTCTGCATGTAAAGTTAAAGACATCGGCATATTTTGAACAGTTCACAATCACTAGTTATATTGTAATGAATTAAAATATATGATCTAATATACTAATATACTATATAAAAAACTCTCAGGCAAAGACCTTTTCCAAATAAATAGGCACGTTGTAAAAAACAAACAAAAAAAAAACAACTGTTTAAATTTGCATTTATTAAAATTAATTAAAAAAAAATTGTTGGTTTTATATTGGTTTTTTCTATATTGATTTGCCACCAAAAAAGGAAAGGATCTCTAATATAATTCAAGATTATACATGTTCAAATGGTAGGAGTACTAAAAGCCCAACCCCAGGCTGATATTTTGTGCTGTTAAAATAACTCTTAAATGCATTACCCATCTTTCATCTGATAATTTCTCCCACAGAATCTCCTTTTAATCTCAAGATGTTCCAAGAACTATTTTGTCAATGCAGGGTGTCATCGCTCCATCTTCTGAGAGGGAATTACCAAGGCGATCTCTATTTACCAATACACCAGTACAGAGAGTGGCACTGACATAATCACATTAGCACTGCAAGAAATCTGTTGAGATTTTTTTTAAGGAGAACTAATTTCAAATGGCTGAATCTCCACTCTGTTAAATATGTTGCTTACCTCTTGGGGGTTACCTGAGGTTTATATTATTCACTTGTATGCTCTCCCTGCCAGAGCAGAACTATCAGGGAAGGTTTCATTTTGTCTCTATCCAAGCTCAGTGTTAATAACAAGCACTCATATTACTGTCATCTTGCAAAGGTGGTGTCAGGCTTTTTGTTTTTATTATTTAACTAGATGTAAACTCCATTCATAAAAATCTCTCTTTAAAGCATTAAGTCCTGTGGCTTTCTCCTTTCTCAGTAAAGTTTTCTTAACTTTAAAGTATGTTGGCGGGGCAGCCGGCCTGACACCCCCCCAATGGGTGGCACCTGGCAGACTGCCCCTTGTTGGTAATAAAAACAAAAAATATTGGCGTATGACACGCAGCACAGTCTACCCTCTATTTTCAGTGATGAATTTTACATTCCATTCATTTAAAAACAAACAGATTCTCGAGAGGCTGCGGTCTCCCCACTCCGATCAAATGATCTTCAATGGATTTGTTATAAAAAATTATCATATATCGGTATCTGTCCCCTAGGGGGCGGCTACCAGTTTTCTCTTTGCACCGCAGATGATGGTTTTGCCAACAGACTCACTGGGGTCAGGAAAAAATGTGAGAGTTCCTGCAAAGGAAGGACAGATAGTTCAAATGCATATAGTTTAAAAAGGTTTTACTGTTTTTAATATTATTTTCAATCTTTTTATTATTATTTTATGTTCTTCTAAGTGTACCTGAGCCTTGCAGTTTATGTAGGAGCCAATAGTCAAAGGTACAGAAGATCTTATATGACGATAAACTGATATTAGCTGTAAAGTATAATAGCATAAAGTCAGATAAATTTGGGAAATAAATACTTCCTTCTCAGAGTTTATTATAGGATAATAAAAATAGTTTATTTTTTAGTCTTATATGGTATTGCATATCAGTGTCACTAGGATATAGTAGTAATAGTAGTGTCTCATGCTTTGTTTAGATGTATTTGTTTTATCCCATAGATATTCAAGGCAAACAATTAAATATAAAGGGCCAGATTCACGTAGCCCGGGCGCAGTGTAACGTAACCGATTTAGGTTACACCGCCGCAAATTTTCTGTCTAAGTGCCCGATCCACAAAGCACTTACCTGGAAATTTGCGGCGGTGTATCCTAAATCCGTCCGGTGCAAGGCGGGCCAATTCAAATGGGGCGGGTACCATTTAAATTAGGTGCGCTCCCGCGCTGGATGTACTGCGCATGCTCCCGATGCAAATTTCCCGACGTGCTTTGCGCAAAATTACGACGCGCCAACGTTTTGTGAATCCCGACGTCGTATCCCTTTTGTGAATCTTACATAGTTACATAGTTACATAGTTAGTCAGGCTGAAAAAAGACACAAGTCCATCCAGTTCAACCACAAAAAATAAAAAAACAAAATAAAAAACACAGTAAAATCCTATACACCCAACTCCATACCCACAGTTGATCCAGAGGAAGGCAAAAAAAAACAGCAGAGCATGATCCAATTTGCTACAGCAGGGGAAAAAATTCCTTCCTGATCCCCCGAGAGGCAATCGGATTTACCCCGGATCAACTTTACCTACAAATCTTAGTACTCAGTTATATTCTGTACATTTAGGAAAGAATCCAGGCCCTTCTTAAAGCAATCTACTGAGCTGGCCAGAACCACCTCTGGAGGGAGTCTGTTCCACATTTTCACAGCTCTTACTGTGAAAAAACCTTTCCGTATTTGGAGGTGAAATCTCTTTCCCTCTAGACGTAAAGAATGCCCCCTTGTCCTCAGTGTTGACCGTAAAGTGAATAACTCAACACCAAGTTCACTGTATGGACCTCTTATATATTTGTACATGTTGATCATATCCCCCCTTATTCTCCTCTTCTCAAGAGTGAATACATTTAGTTCTTCTAATCTTTCCTCATAGCTGAGCTCCTCCATGCCTCTTATCAGTTTGGTTGCCCTTCTCTGCACTTTCTCCAGTTCTCCGATGTCCTTTTTGAGAACTGGTGCCCAAAACTGAACTGCATATTCCAGATGAGGTCTTACTAATGATTTGAACAGGGGCAAAATTATATCTCTGTCTCTGGAGTCCATACCTCTCTTAATACAAGAAAGGACTTTTCTCGCTTTGGAAACCGCAGCTTGGCATTGCATGCCATTATTGAGCTTATGATCAACTAAAACCCCCAGATCCTTCTCCACTACAGATCCCCCCAGTTGTACTCCCCCTAGTATGTATGATGCATGCATATTCTTAGCCCCCAAGTGCATAACTTTACATTTATCAACATTATCTGGCCCAAAGTGTGTGTCCTCGTCCCCAACGCGCATGCATGAAACGTCATTGCGTCGGATCATAGGTAGGCCCACGCTGCCCGCCGACACAGGAAGCTTCACTGACGGACTGCACATGTCCGCCGGAGTAGCAAGATGGAGGCTAGACGCAGCTGGAAACAGGCTCTCTCACCTCCATAGAAGCCTTCACGAGTAGCCTCGCCCAGGCGGCTTAGTGCCGGGCAATCTGAAGGCCTACCTACAGGACAGAAAGACATGGGTTTGAGACCCAGGGGGACATAGATTTTCATTTAATACATTTGATACATATCTATGGATGTTGTTGCTATTAATAACAATCTGAGTGGGGGGTCACAAACACAGGTAATAATACAGCAAAAACATTGTTATTCAAGACAATGTGAATCGTACTAGCAGTGTATCATGGAATACAGGGCCAGATTCACGTAGCCCGGCGCAGCGTAACGTAACCGATATAGGTTACACCGCCGCAAATTTTCTGGCTAAGTGCCCGATCCACAAAGCACTTACCTGGAAATTTGCGGCAGTGTATCGTAAATCCGTCCGGCGCAAGGCGGGCCAATTCAAATGGGGCGGGTACCATTTAAATTAGGCGTGCTCCCGCGCCGGATGTACTGCGCATGCTCCCAACGCAAATTTCCCAACGTGCTTTGCGCGAAATTACGACGCGCCGACGTTTTGTGAATCGCGACGTGAAAAAAAACTTGCGCCGGTAAAAAGAAAAAATAAATAAAAAAATCAAAAGCGACGCGGGAAAGACGGGTATACTTTTACATGGTGGACTAATTTTCCACTTTGTAAAAGGTGCCCTATCTTTGCGACGGCAAACTAACACTCGCGGCGACGTAACAACGGGAAAAATCTTCGTGGATCGCTGTAACTCCTAATTTGCATATCCGACGCTGGTTTACGACGTGAACTTCCCCCAGCGGCGGCCGCGGTACTGCATCCTAAGATCCGACAGTGTAAAACTATTACACCTGTCGGATCTTAGGGATATCTATGCGTAACTGATTCTATGAATCAGTCGCATACATAGAAACAGGGATACGACGGCGTATCAGGAGAAACACCGTCGTATCCCTTTTGTGAATCTGGCCCACAGTTCCTAAATGTATAGTATATCAGAAAAACGTATATCAACAGGAATATGTTTATACTAGGGATGCACCGATGCCACTTTTTTAACACCAAGTACGAGTACCAATACTTTACCTCAGGTACTCGTCGATACCAATACCTGTTTTGTGTCATATGACATTTTTTTTTTAAAACTAATGAAAGATTATTAAATGTTCCTTATAATATGAGGAATTGAAACTCAAAAGACATTATGAAAGAAATAAAACATTTGTATTTGCTGTTCACAGACCTGTTAAAGTGAAAATTGCACAGAACATGTTATATAAAATAATGTCAATGACATGTACATTGCAAGAGAGAAACAAGTATGTAGGTGAATGAATGACTTCCTCTCGAGCAACAGTCACTCACAATCCCATCAAAATTGTAGAAATAAAAGAGTTAGCATATATCGGGGGAAGAAAACCAGTTCCTCTCCAAATATAGGGATTTTTAATGTGAGGTGTGTTGCTCTTGGTATCAAAGGTAGGCGCACAAAACACAAGGTTTTTTGGTAGTATCAAAAATAGTTTAATTATATAAATATAAAATTTCAAATTTCATAAAATTATTAACATAATGAGATATACATGATCAAGACCACATTTTCATGAATCACAAATAAAGAAGAAAAAATTATTTTTAGAGGAAAAGTAGATGCAAGTTTGCCAACTAGTTTCGCACTAGATGTGCTTCGTCAGGGCTTGCATAATATTCCTGTTCCTTTATTACATGTAGTGGTCTGTGTATGACATAGAGATTCATCATTAATACAAGTATAATACAATAATTTAATATCTTAGATTTTGTAAATAAATATATAACACATATAAATACAAAAACAAAAAGGGTATAATGCGCTTACCACTTCCGTTAAAAAGCTCAAAGAACCAGGCAGAAAAGAGACTGCCTAAGTATCAGCGAAGGAGAACTTGATGCAATCAGGAGATTGGCTAATGCACTTCTAATCAGTGGAAGCCAGATCCACTTGATTTGGGCAGGTGCGGACAATGAAATGTTTGTGAGGAGTTCACCACAAGCAAGGAAGAAGAAATACAGATATCTGTACGTTGTATCTATATCTCTCCTAAAGGAAGGGGACAAAAGAATAAAGGAATAATGAAAAAGTATTGAAAAAATATATATTCATAGACAGAGTAGATATCTATGTGTTACCTCGGTAGCAGTGAGGTTTAAATTAATACTGCCAGTAGGGTCCAACGGAATTCCTAGTGGGTTTCCATTCAGTTCTATAAATAAAAGGTATGGATACATATATATATATCAATAAATTCATTTATAGTTAAATAAATGAACTCAGTGCCTGTGGCTAAATCGTCACAATAAAGTACCTGTCTATTTGTAGGTAAATAGAGAAGGAAGAGGGTTTACCTTAAGTAACCAGCAACAGAAAATATATAGTAGCATATACTGTTGTCCTAGAAAGGTATATTGCCTCAGTTGTATTGAGGTTGAGGGTAATGCTGCCAATATGCAGCTTCTTCTCCAGATTAGGGATGATCCGAACACCCTCCATGTACATTGCAAGTTCACAATGTTTAGGCATGAGGAGAAGCAAGAACACTAGAAAATCACAGTACAGTACCTTAGTCAACTCACAAAACATTATAAAATATTTAAAACAAAAAAAAAACACAACATTATGTGTTTGTTTCTACTTTCTAGTTCAACTTCTGATGCCACGTAGACACAATCATTTTTCGGCATGTAAAAAAAACGAAGTTTTTCCAACTTCATCATTAAAACGACGTTGCCCACACACCATAGTTTTTAAGAAATGCTCTAGCAAAGCGCGGTGACTAGGGATGAGCTCCGCGTTCGATTCGAACGTATGTTCGAATCGAACATCGGTCGTTCGATCGTTCGTCGAAAATCGAACAAAACGGGTCGTTCGCGCCAAATTCGAATGACACAAAACGTCCCATAATTCACTGGGGCGTTGAGCGCTGATGATTGGCCAAGCATGCTGTATGTCCCGCATGCTTGGCCAATCACAGCGCTCAAAAAACGAAGAGCCATAATTGGCCAAAGCCAGGGTGGCTTTGGCCAATTATGGCTCAGGGGGATTAGTACACGCCCCCCACTATAAAAGGCAGCCTGCACAGCTGCCTAGTGTAGTGTGTTGGCGGTTCTAGAGAAGATCAGTCAGTCAGACAGAGAGAGATAGAGAGATAGAGACACAGTGTCTTAACCAGATAGATAGATAGATAGATAGATAGAGTAGTTAAAAGTACAGTTTGTAGAGAATATATTCACATCCTTAGGCGTTGTCAATATATTTATAAACTGTACAGCTCAGCTAGTTTATCTATTAGTATCTGTCAGGCAGGAGATTGTTCTACATGCAGCGCTCTAACGTGTTGTATTGCCTGCATTAGGGATTTACTTTAAATATAATTATTCTGTGTTATTTAACGTGTGCTAGTTAATTGCACACACAGACGCATTACCTGTTACTGCACGTGTGCAATTTATTTGCACAGAAGCGCAGTCGCTGTTAATGCAACTGGGCTATTGAATTGCACAGAAACGCAGTCGCTATTACTGCGTGCGTGCTGTTTAATAGCAACTAAAGGCAGTTGGTATCACTGCGTGCGTGCTGTTAAATCGCATTTGACCGCAGTCGCTATTACTGCGTGCGTGCTGTTTAATAGCAACTAAAGGCAGTTGGTGTCACTGCGTGCGTGCTATTAAATCGCATTTGACCGCAGTCGCTATACCTGCGTGCGTGCTGTTTAATAGCAACTAAAGGCAGTTGGTGTCACTGCGTGCGTGCTGTTAAATCGCATTTGGCCGCAGTCGCTATTACTGCGTGCGTGCTGTTTAATAGCAACTAAAGGCAGTTGGTGTCACTGCGTGCGTGCTGTTAAATCGCATTTGACCGCAGTCGCTATTACTGCGTGCGTGCAGTTTAATAGCAACTAAAGGCAGTTGGTGTCACTGCGTGCGTGCTGTTAAATCGCATTTGACCGCAGTCGCTATTACTGCGTGCGTGCTGTTTAATAGCAACTAAAGGCAGTTGGTGTCACTGCGTGCGTGCTGTTAAATCGCATTTGACCGCAGTCGCTATTACTGCGTGCGTGCTGTTTAATAGCAACTAAAGGCAGTTGGTGTCACTGCGTGCGTGCTGTTAAATCGCATTTGACCGCAGTCGCTATTACTGCGTGCGTGCTGCTTAATAGCAACTAAAGGCAGTTGGTGTGACTGCGACTATTTTGTTACTTTACACTTGAGCCAAGTCGCTCTTACTGTGTGGTTGCTGTTTAATACCATCTGAACGCAGTTGGTGTGACAGCGACTATTTTGTTACTTTACACTTGAGCCAAGTCGCTCTTACTGTGTGGTTGCTGTTTAATACCATCTGAACGCAGTTGGTGTGACAGCGACTATTTTGTTACTTTACACTTGAGCCAAGTCGCTCTTACTGTGTGGTTGCTGTTTAATACCATCTGAACGCAGTTGGTGTGACAGCGACTATTTTGTTACTTTACACTTGAGCCAAGTCGCTCTTACTGTGTGGTTGCTGTTTAATACCATCTGAACGCAGTTGGTGTGACTGCGACTATTTTGTTACTTTACACTTGAGCCAAGTCGCTCTTACTGTGTGGTTGCTGTTTAATACCATCTGAACGCAGTTGGTGTGACAGCGACTATTTTCTTACTTTACACTTGAGCCAAGTCGCTCTTACTGTGTGGTTGCTGTTTAATACCATCTGAACGCAGTTGGTGTGACAGCGACTATTTTGTTATTTTACACTTGAGCCAAGTCGCTCTTACTGTGTGGTTGCTGTTTAATACCATCTGAACGCAGTTGGTGTGACTGCAACTATTTTGTTACATAACACTTGAGCCAAGTCGCTCTTACTGTGTGGTTGCTGTTTAATACCATCTGAACGCAGTTGGTGTGACATCGACTATTTTGTTACTTTACACTTGAGCCAAGTCGCTCTTACTGTGTGGTTGCTGTTTAATACCATCTGAACGCAGTTGGTGTGACATCGACTATTTTGTTACTTTACACTTGAGCCAAGTCGCTCTTACTGTGTGGTTGCTGTTTAATACCATCTGAAAGCAGTTGGTGTGACAGCGACTATTTTGTTACATAACACTTTAGCCAAGTCGCTCTTACTGTGTGGTTGCTGTTTAATACCATCTGAACGCAGTTGGTGTGACTGCGACTATTTTGTTACTTTACACTTGAGCCAAGTCGCTCTTACTGTGTGGTTGCTGTTTAATACCATCTGAACGCAGTTGGTGTGACAGCGACTATTTTGTTACATAACACCTGAACGCATAACTATGGCTGGAAGGACAAAGAGAGGCAGAGAGTCACGAGGGCAAGCAGGCTCTGCATCTAGAGGTAACGCTGGTGATGGATGTGGTGCATCCTCTTCAGCACGTGGCCGTGGCCGCTCGTCCTTCTTTTCGGGAGCTGGCCGTGTTGAGCCTCAACATGCTGAGAAATTAGTTGAGTGGATGACCAAGCCGTCCTCATCCTCCTCATCCTCTCTCACACAGACTGATTATAGTTTGTCTGGCAAAGCAGCTGCCAAGGCGTCCTCTACCCTCTGCACAATGGGATCACACAATCCTTCCCTAGTCCCACCGTGTCCTCCTGAGGAGTCCCCCGAACTGTTTCAACACAGTGTTGGGTACATGCTAGCTGAAGATGCACAGCGTTTTGAAGACTCCGATGACGGAACACTGATAGAGGAAGGCATTGATGTGAGCCCAGGGAGAGGGGGTGGCCGAGAGGGACAACAATCTGGGAGTGATGTTCCCCCAGCTGGAGCATACTGCCAGGTTGTCGCCAGTGATGATGAGGAGGGAGGGGATGATGAGGTCATTGACTCTACCTGGGTGCCTGGTAGGAGAGAGGAGGAGGAGGAAGAGGACGAGGCACAGGCACATCTTCAAAGAGGCAGGAAGCCCTCCAGGGGTCAGCTTAAGGGCAGTACACCAACTGCATTACGTGGCGCTGCTGTGTCTCAACGGTACAGCAAAAGTTCTTTGGTGTGGGCCTTTTTTGAAACCTGTCCATCAGATGCTACCTTTGCTGTTTGCAACATATGTCTCAAGCGTATCTCGCGTGGCCAAAACATCACCTGCTTGGGCACCACATGCTTGTCCAGACATATGTCGACCTGCCATGCAGCTCGTTGGCAGGCATACCAGAAAGACCCACACCAAAGACCAAAGCGGTCCTCCCCTTGCCCTTCTGTGACCTCACACCCCACTAGACCCCTAGTCCTCTCTGCATCCTGCACCGAAGGTGTAGAAATAGGTGTGTCACAACGTAGTAGTGGTAGTACATCCGGCCAATCTACTGATATTACCAGACAAATTTCCCTGCCCCAGCTGCTGCAGCACCGAAAGAAGTACGCTCCCAGCCATCCACATGCCCAGCGGTTGAATGCTAGCTTAGCAAAATTGCTAGCACTTCAACTGCTACCTTTTCAGTTGGTAGATTCTGCCCCCTTCCGTGAGTTTGTGGAATGTGCAGTACCTCAGTGGCAAGTACCCAAACGGAAGGCGATTCCGGCTCTCTACCGGCATGTGGAAGGCAATGTCCATACCTCGCTGCACAGGGCGGTCAGTGGTAAGGTGCATCTTACCGCTGACTCATGGTCCAGCAGGCATGGACAGGGACGTTACCTGTCTTTTACGGCCCATTGGGTGACTCTGCTGGCAGCTGGGAAGGACGCAGGTCAAGGCACAGTAGTTTTGGAGGTTGTTCCACCACCACGCCTCCAAAACACTACAACTGCTTGTGACACACCTCTCTCCTCCACCCCCTCCTCTTCTTCTTCCTCTGTGGCCTCTTCCTGTGGTGATGTTGGCTCAGAACCAGCCGTGCTCCGTAGGCGTACGACGGGCTACGCAGGAATGCAGGCCAAGAGATGCCATGCGGTCCTAGAGCTGGTGTGCTTGGGAGACAGGAGCCACACTGGGGAAGAGGTTCTTTCAGCTCTGCAGGGGCAGGCTCAGAGGTGGTTGACGCCACGCCAGCTGAAGCCTGGAATGGTGGTCAGCGATAATGGCACCAACCTCCTCTCTGCCCTGCGACGTGGAAAACTCACCCATGTGCCCTGTTTTGCGCATGTTCTCAATTTGGTGGTGCAGCGGTTCTTGGGCAGGTACCCTGGCTTACAGGATGTCCTGAGGCAGGCCAGGAAAGTCTGTGTGCATTTCCGGAGGTCATATAATGCCACTGCTCGGCTGACAGACCTCCAGAGGGAATACAACCTGCCCAAGAACCGCCTAATCTGTGACATGCCCACCAGATGGAACTCTACGTTGGCCATGCTGCAGCGGCTGCACACGCAGCAGAGGGCCATCAATGAGTACCTGTGCCAATATGGCAGCAGAACTGGCTCAGGGGAGCTTGGGTTTTTTTCACCACGCCAGTGGGCCTTGATCAGGGATGCATGCACTGTCCTGTCACCATTTGAGGAGGCCACGAGGATGGTGAGCAGTGACAGTGCATGCATCAGTGAGACTGTCCCGCTTATTCACATGTTGGAGCACACCCTACGTGGAATAATGGACAGGGCCCTTGAGGCAGAACAGAGGGAGGAAGAGGAGGACTTCCTTACCTCTCAAGGCCCCCTTTATCCAGACACTGTTCCTGCTTGCCCACCTGGAACACAGGAAGAGGAGGATGAGGAAGAGGAGGAGGAGGAGGATTGTATCAGCAGCATGGAGGTGGAGCCTAGCACTCAGCATCAACAGCAGCAGTCTTCAAGGGATCATTTACAGTCCCAAGGAACACGTGGACTTTTACGTGGCTGGGATGAGGTGGCTGAGGATCCTGTCATCCTCAGTGACCCAGAGGACTGTGCCCCGAATGCCTCTGCAAACCTACGCTGCATGGCCTCCCTGATTCTGCAAAGCCTGCGTAAGGATCCTCGTGTACGTGCTATCAAGGAGAGGGATCATTACTGGCTGGCAACTCTCCTTGATCCACGTTACAAGAGTAAGGTAACGGATCTTATGTTGCCATCGCAGAGGGAGCAGAAGATGAAACTACTGCGGGAGGCCTTGCAGAAGGGTCTGTGCAATGCGTTCCAGGAACCGGGGGGATTACCAAAACCTGGCCCTGGACAACGTCTTGCTGAGGCTTCGGTGAGTCAGAGAAGGAGCGGTGGAGAAGGTGGCCGTCTGACCGATGCGTTCAGACAATTTTTTAGTCCGCAGCCCCAAGGTCTGACCGGTTCCAGCAACCATCGCCAGCGTCTGGTTTACATGGTCCGGGAATACCTAGCGGCAAGATCCGACTTGGACACCTTCCCCACGAAAAATCCTCTGGCTTACTGGGTCTTGAGGATGGATCACTGGCCAGAGCTTGCACAGTACGCAATTGAGCTACTGGCTTGCCCTGCATCCAGTGTTCTTTCAGAACGTACATTCAGTGCTGCTGGAGGCTTTGTGACCGATCACAGGGTACGCCTCTCCACCGACTCTGTTGATCGACTGACCTTCATCAAAATGAATCAGGCTTGGATCAACACCGGCTACCAAGCACCTGATGCTGATGTTACTGAATAAGAATTTTGTGTTGAAATATCAGATCCCTTTGAGACTGCTGATGCTGAGTGACTGTCCTGTTGTGCTGCTGATGGAATATCCTTCTCCTCCTCACTTTTCATGCTGTTAGCTAGTAAGAAATTTTGTTTTTCTGTGCTCCGCCACCAGTGCCTAAGGCCTAATTTTTCTGCCCCTGTTTAACAGGGGCGCCTAATAACAATTTTTGATGCAATACTTTGCACGTGGCCTAAGGCACAATTTTTGTGCCCCTGTGTAACAGGGGCGCCTAATAACAATTTTTGATGCAATACTTTGCACGTGGCTCCTTGTTGCGCTCCAATTACAGATATTGGGAGGGGTTGCAGTGTTATGTTGCACCTACGGACACATTTTTATGCCCCTGTGTAACAGGGGCGCCTAATAACAATTTTTGATGCAATACTTTGCACGTGGCCTAAGGCACAATTTTTGTGCCCCTGTGTAACAGGGGCGCCTAATAACAATTTTTGATGCAATACTTTGCACGTGGCTCTTTGTTGCGCTCCAATTACAGATATTGGGAGGGGTTGCAGTGTTATGTTGCGCCTAAGGACACATTTTTATGCCCCTGTGTAACAGGGGCGCCTAATAACAATTTTTGATGCAATACTTTGCACGTGGCTCCTTGTTGCGCTCCAATTACAGATATTGGGAGGGGTTGCAGTGTTATGTTGCACCTACGGACACATTTTTATGCCCCTGTGTAACAGGGGCGCCTAATAACAATTTTTGATGCAATACTTTGCACGTGGCCTAAGGCACAATTTTTGTGCCCCTGTGTAACAGGGGCGCCTAATAACAATTTTTGATGCAATACTTTGCACGTGGCTCCTTGTTGCGCTCCAATTACAGATATTGGGAGGGGTTGCAGTGTTATGTTGCACCTACGGACACATTTTTATGCCCCTGTGTAACAGGGGCGCCTAATAACAATTTTTGATGCAATACTTTGCACGTGGCCTAAGGCACAATTTTTGTGCCCCTGTGTAACAGGGGCGCCTAATAACAATTTTTGATGCAATACTTTTCACGTGGCTCCTTGTTGCGCTCCAATTACAGATATTGGGAGGGGTTGCAGTGTTATGTTGCACCTACGGACACATTTTTATGCCCCTGTGTAACAGGGGCACCTAATAACAATTTTTGATGCAATACTTTGCACGTGGCTCCTTGTTGCGCTCCAATTACAGATATTGGGAGGGGTTGCAGTGTTATGTTGCTCCTACGGACACATTTTTATGCCCCTGTGTAACAGGGGCGCCTAATAACAATTTTTGATGCAATACTTTGCACGTGGCTCTTTGTTGCGCTCCAATTACAGATATTGGGAGGGGTTGCAGTGTTATGTTGCGCCTACGGACACATTTTTATGCCCCTGTGTAACAAGGGCGCCTAATAACAATTTTTGATGCAATACTTTGCACGTGGCTCCTTGTTGCGCTCCAATTACAGATATTGGGAGGGGTTGCAGTGTTATGTTGCGCCTATGGACACATTTTTATGCCCCTGTGTAAGAAGGGCGCCTAATAACAATTTTTGATGCAATACTTTGCACGTGGCTCCTTGTTGCGCTCCAATTACAGATATTAGGAGGGGTTGCAGTGTTATGTTGCGCCTACGGACACATTTTTATGCCCCTGTGTAACAGGAGCACCTAATAACAATTTTTGATGCAATACTTTGCACGTGGCTCCTTGTTGCGCTCCAATTACAGATATTGGGAGGGGTTGCAGTGTTATGTTGCGCCTATGGACACATTTTTATGCCCCTGTGTAACAAGGGCGCCTAATAACAATTTTTGATGCAATACTTTGCACGTGGCTCCTTGTTGCGCTCCAATTACAGATATTGGGAGGGGTTGCAGTGTTATGTTGCGCCTACGGACACATTTTTATGCCCCTGTGTAACAGGGGCACCTAATAACAATTTTTGATGCAATACTTTGCACGTGGCTCCTTGTTGCGCTCCAATTACAGATATTGGGAGGGGTTGCAGTGTTATGTTGCGCCTATGGACACATTTTTATGCCCCTGTGTAACAAGGGCGCCTAATAACAATTTTTGATGCAATACTTTGCACGTGGCTCCTTGTTGCGCTCCAATTACAGATATTGGGAGGGGTTGCAGTGTTATGTTGCGCCTACGGACACATTTTTATGCCCCTGTGGCTCCTTGTTGCGCTACAATTACAGTATGTTTGAGGGGTGCCCTTTTTTCTACAATTTTGCTTTCCCAAAAAGATAATGCCACCCCCCCACCACCCCTAAAATAATCGAGATATTGTTCCCACACAGCACGTGCGCAACCAGTATTAAATTACTTTGTTCTTATAATAATTTAATGTTGTGCAGGGACATTTCTAAACATGTGCCACTACTAGAGACACACAGCAGGTGTGATATTTGAAGGAATTTTTCATTTTTTTTTTTCACTTTAAACATCATTAAAATCGCTGCTCCGCAAAAACGTCCGTTTTTAAAATATTTTTTCCGATTGATACATGTTCCCTGGGGCAAGACCCGGGTTCTGAAAGACGTTTACCAACATTAATTTGAATATTGGTCTTTAAAATGATCGTTTTTGAATTCGAACGTTCGAGTCCCATAGACTTCTAAATGTTCGCGCGAACCCGCGGTCTGTTCGAACGTTCTGATGCGAACCGAACCCGGGTATGTTCGGCTCATCCCTAGCGGTGACATACAACACGTACGGCACGTACGACGGCACTATAAAGGGGAAGTTCCATGCAGATGATGCCACCCTTGGGGCTGCTTTAGCTGATTTTGTGTTAGTAAAAGACGATTCACGCTTTTCTGTCTGTTACAGCGTGATGAATGTGCTTGCTCCATTACGAATGGTAGTTTTACCAGAACGAGCGCTCCCGTCTCATAACTTGCTTCTGAGCATGCCCAGGTTTAAAACGTTGTTAAAAAATGCAGCAGAACCCGAAAAATTATGTGAAGCCCACACACAATCATTTTAAATTACATTTTTTTAAAACACCGTTTTTTTCATGCCGAAAAATGATCGTGTGTACGCGGCATTACACATTTATAAAATAAACACATTTCAAAGTCAGAATCAATTATACACAATGCAGCTTAAAGCAGCTTCTTCTCCAGATTAGGGATGATCCGAACACCCTCCAGTTTGGTTCGCATCAGAACATGCGAACAGGCAATAAATTTGTTCGAACATCCAAACACCATTAAAGTCTATGGGACTCGAACATGAGAAATCTAAAGTGCTAATTTTAAAGGCTTGTATGCAAGTTATTGCAATAAAAAGTGTTTGGGGACCCAGGTCCTGCCCCAGGGGACATGTATCAATGCAAAAAAGTTTTTTTGGGAGCAGTGATTTTAATAATGCTTAAAGTGAAACAATAAAAGTGAAATATTCCTTTACATTTCGTACCTGGGGGTGTGTATAGTAGGCCTGTAAAGTAGCGCTTGTTTCCCATGCTTAGAACTGTCCCTGCACAAAGTGTCATTTCTGAAGGAAAAAGGGTAATTTAAAACTACTACACGCGGCTATAATGAATTGTCGGCTCCCGGCAATACAGAGAAAAGCAATTTAAAAGTCATTGTTAAAAAAAAATCCCCCCCAAATTAAGTTACCAGGCCCTTAGGTCTGGTATGGATATTAAGGGGAACCCTGCGTCGAATTTTAAAAAAAAATGACGTGGGGGTTCCCCCCAAATATCTTTTATTTGGGGTGGAGTTCCCCATTTCACCATTGGGAAAGTCCTTTATTAAAACAAACAAAAAAAAGATTCCAGCGGTGGTAATCCACTCTCGGTCTCCACTCCAACTCTGTCGGTATCATGCGATGGATGCTCTCGACACCCTGGGAATATCGTCGCCGCAGTCTGACAGGTCTTAAGTAGCTGAGGACCGGGCCACCCATCACGTGACCCCGTCCCCCTCTGACGCAAGGTGAAACCCAGGCTTTACCAGTGGCGTGAACAACTCACATGCCAAGTCAACTCTTCAAAGGGAGCCAAGATGTTGATGTGCAGGGCCGCCATCAGGGGGGTACAGGCATCACACCACACAAGTAAGGGCGCAGAATCTCCCCAGGGGCACGGCTGGAGAGAGGAGAGAACAGATGACAAGATTTCACTTTCACCGCGGAACCCCCCCGATTCTCTCAGGTCGCGGCATTGCTGGAGAGTACGGTGCTGCAGAAAAGATGTCACTTTCACTTTACACTTTTCACCAAGCCCCCCCCCCCCCCCGGTTCTCAAATCACTGCATGAGAAGAAGGAAGAGGAGGTGAGATGACATTGTAAATTTTTGCGGCAGAAAATTCCCCCCCCCAGGTTCTCTGCTCCAGGGGGCACATGGCTGAAGCTGTGTAAGGGGCCCCAAAATTCCCTGTCCATGAGATTCCACTGATTTGCAGTGATAGTTGCAGGCAGCTCATGTTCTGACACATATACTCCAATGGCCCGTTTTTGCTCTATCAGAGACTGCAGCATGTAAAAAGTGATGTTGCAGTGAGTCTGAACATCTTGTTGAAGTCTTTTAATGGGTTGACCAAGCTGGATCTGAATATCTTGAAGCCGAGAATATGCCAGGTTTGAATGTTTAAAGCGGCCAACTATTATGCGCCCAGCTCCCACAGCATCCGTAATGCTGCGCTGTGATAAAAGCCCCTCTGAGACAGCCAGCTGCAGTGTATGGTGCCATACATGAAAGACTCTGAAGACCAGAATCTTACCTTTTACCATATTTATGCCATTATCACGGACTACCACATGGACAGAACTTTTGGGAATCACCCAAGTGTCAAGCATTTCTTCAAGTATGCTCCTTATAGCTTGGCCTGTGTGAGAGCCTTGAAATTTATTTGCGTGCAGAATGACTTGCTGCTGAGTGAAATTGGCATCAATCCACTGTGCAGTTAAAGGGGTTGTAAAGGATTTGTTTCCCCTAAATAGCTTCCTTTACCTTAGTGCAGTCCTCTTTGACTTACCTCATCCTTCTATTTTTGCTTTTAAATGTCCTTATTTCTTCTGAGAAATGCTCACTTCCTGTTCTTCTGTCTGTAACTACACACCGTAATGCGAGACTTTCTCCCTGGTGTGGAGAAAGCCTCTTGAGGGGGGACGTTTCAGTGCCAGCCACCCAGCCTGACGTTTCAGTGCCAGCCACCCAGCCTGACGTTTCAGTCTCAACTACCCAGCCTGAAGTTTCAGTGCCAGCTACCCAGCCTGACGTTTCAGTGCCAGCTACCCAGCCTGACGTTTCAGTGCCAGCTACCCAGCCTGACATTCCAGTGCCAACCACCCAGCCTGATGAGCCACTGTCTGCTGCCCAGCCTGATGAGCCACTGTCTGCTGCCCAGCCTGATGAGCCACTGTCTGCTGCCCAGCCTGATGAGCCACTGTCTGCTGCCCAGCCTGATGAGCCACTGTCTGTGGCTCATCAGGCTGGGCAGCAGACAGTGGCTCATCAGGCTGGGCAGCAGACAGTGGCTCATCAGGCTGGGTGGGTGGCACTGGAATGTCAGGCTGGGTAGCTGGCACTGGGACTTCAGGCTGGGTAGCTGGCACTGGGACGTCAGGCTGGGTATCTGGCACTGGGACGTCAGGCTGGGTAGCTGGCACTGGGACGTCAGGCTGGGTAGCTGGCACTGGGACGTCAGGCTGGGTAGCTGGCACAATGGTGTGGGTCGGGAAGTACTTCCGCTTCTTTTTAAGTTTAGTTACTGCAGATTTGTTAACAGGAGGGATGCATGAAAAGAATGGAACTAAATAAGAGGAAGGGTTGGACTGTGGCAGAGGCACAGGAACGGTGGCTGGAGGAGGTTTTTGTGGAGTAGTTACAGGTGGAAGGTAAGAAGCAGGTGGATTGAAGACAGGGTAGGTACAACTAGTAGAGACTGGGTAGTAATATTTGGTAGGGAGCGGAATTATCTGGGCTGTAGCTGGGGTTGCCATTGGTGATGGATGGATAGATTCTTGGAAAGTTAGGTGATTATTGGCAGGGCTGGAATGTAGTGGTTTGGCTGAAATCAGGAGATCTGACCATGCCTGCAGCACAGGTTGAACAAAAGCTGGTTCACACACACCTTGTCTAATCATAGACCACAGAACTAATATATTCAGATAACTTTTGCTGGGGACAAGAGGAATAATGTTCATCAAAAGAAGCTGGATCATCCTCCATTAACCATACCAAGGATTCGACTTGGTCACGACTGAGGGGGGGAGAGAAATCATCACTACCATCTGGAATAAATGACAGGGCCGATTTAACACATAACCGTATTAACAGCTGAACATCATCAAAAGACATATAACCCTGATCCACCAGGGAATGGGCTGATCGGATGGTTTCCATCAGCTGGTCACTAGTCCATCCCTCAAAAACCTGGCGACAATACTCCTCATCCTCCTCTGCCAGCAGAGACAAGTAAGTGATTTCATTGAAATCCATGTTCAAAAAACACACCACAACAGGATGGTTCCTCAATGCAGGCACGTCTGGTCAAGGAATGGCCCTGGTATACTGTCAGAGAATCAGGTAGACCAGTACTGTGTGACTACACAGAGGAGACCAACAATGTATGTAGTGAAATAAAAAGGTGTTTATTTACACGGTGACAAACATGCAAAGACAACCAGTCCGCAAATAACAACAAATCGTATATACATGTCAAGGGGAGATAACGTTATCGTAAACAAAGCCAGGCCGAGGTCATACACAGGGAGGTCATAAGATGGATTGAGGACGGGGAATAAGCAGGAACAGGGGAATACAGGAAGGGCAAGTCCAGGATAGGAATAGCAGGCTCAGCGGCGGGATAGCAGGCTCAGGGTCCGGATAGCAGGATCAGGTTAGTAGAAAGATACCAGGGCGAGGTATGCTTACACTCGCTGGGTATATAAAGGTGTGGCAATTAAGTTCAGGTCACACCTGAGCGCAGGAAGGGCCGTATGCTCCATACTGCCAGGGTCCATCCGCTGGTGGAGACCGGTACTGCATCCCAAGGATGATATAACACCAGCAGGAAGAAGTTCTCCTGACAGTTTGGAACTGTCAGGAGACACCTGCTGGTGATACGCAGTACTGCGAGCCAGGTAATAAATAGCACCAGTGGATGGAACCTTTCCTGACAAAAGATGTGGGGGTTTTAGTTGATCATAAGCTCAATAATGGCATGCAATGCTAAGCTGTGGTTTCCAAAGCGAGCAAAGTCCTTTCTTGTATTAAGAGAGGTATGGACTCCAGAGAGAGAGAGAGAGAGAGATATACGTTTTCCCCATGTACAAATCATTAGTAAGACCTCACCTGGAATATGCAGTTCAGTTTTGGACACCAGTTCTCAAAAGGGATATCGGAGAACTGGAGAAAGTGCAGAGAAGGGCAACCAAACTGATAAGAGGCATGGAGGAACTTAGCTATGAGGAAAGACTAGAAGAACTAAATGTATTAACTCTTGAGAAGAGGAGAATAAGGGGGGATATGATCAACATGTACAAATATATAAGGGGTCCATATAGTGAACTTGGTGTTGAGTTATTCACTTTACGGTCAACACTGAGGACAAGGGGGCACTCTTTACGTCTAGAGGAAAAAAGATTTCATCTCCAAATAAGGAAAGGTTTCTTCCCAGTAAGAGCTGTGAAAATGTGGAACAGACTCACTCCAGATGTGGTTCTGGCCAGCTCAGTAGATTGCTTTAAGAAAGGCCTGGATTCTTTCCTAAATGTACATAATAACTGAGTACTAAGATTTGTAGTTAAAGTTGATCCAGGGTAAATCCGATTGCCTCTCGGGGGATCAGGAAGGAATTTTTTCCTCTGCTGTAGCAAATTGGATCATGCTCTGCTGGGGTTTGCCTTCCTCTGGATCAACTGTGGGTATGGAGTTGGGTGTATGGGATTGTACTGTGTTTTTTTTTTTCATTTTTTTGTGGTTGAACTGGATGGACTTGTGTCTTTTTTCAACCTGACTAACTATGTAACAATGTTTCAACATCCACTGTGACTAAGATTGCATGGTCAGAAATACATAAATTATCAATGATTTGTAAAAAGTGGAGTGTATCTCTTACATAGGAGGGAAGGGTGACAAATGGTTTCAAAAATTCATCTATCAATTTACTAGCGTTTTCGTTGACTGAGCCCACCCCTGAGATTATGGGTCTCCCAGGTGGGTGTGTTGCGTTTTTGTGAATTTTTGGGAGCGCATAAAAGGTTGGAACACGAGGGAAGTTGTTTTTAATAAGCTCTCATAGTTGTTTTGTTATAGTGTTGTTCAAATAGGCAGTATCCACCAATGTGTATAACTTCCGATTATATTTTACCACTATGTCTGCTGGAATACGGCCATACCAGTTTGAATTCCTCAGTATTTTATTATACATATTGTTGTATTTTTCATTGTCTAATATGACAATGTTCCCGTGTTTATCTACAGGTTTTATGGTAATTTTATTATTGTCAGACAGTTGTTTTAGAGCTGAGATTTATTTTTGATTCAGATTCGAAGAATGTTGTTTATGTATTTTTTATTTTTCTACGTCGTCGTTGACTAATTTTGAGAAAAGCCGATGCGTTTGGATTGGTACTTGGTACTTTAGTTTAGATTTATTTGTTTTGAGAGTTTGACTTTGCTTTTCCACCAATTCTAATATTTGAGGAAGATTGATTCGGTCAATGAGGTCTGCCGAGTCATTTTCCTCAAGGAGGGAAATAAGTTGGTTAATTGCTTGGTTTTCTTGTGGGGTTCGATCGCTCATTAACTCTTGTTTATGGTATAGTTTTTTTAAAGTTAGCTTCCAGATGAAGAGTTGAAGAGCCTTATAAGTTTCAAACTTACAGTATCTATATCTTGGTTAAGGCAGAAGTTTAATCTCTTTTTCAGAACTGCCATTTCATCTGTGAGTGAGTGAGAAACTTATCTAGCGCAGCACATGCGAACTGAATCGCCTCTGAGCGCTTGGTATCCATTACCTGGGCCCTCAGAAGAGATGGGTCTTGATCTTTCTCCTGAAAGCCAGGTGGTTTACCTCCAATCGGATGGTGGTTGGTAGAGCGTTCCATAGTCTGGGTCCTTGGACCGCAAATCTTCGTTCTCCTTTGGACTTGTATCTGGCTTTGGGTATCTGGAGAAGATTTTGGTTGGTGGATCGCAGAATGCGATTGGTGTTGTGAGCTTTTAGTTTCTCGCATAGATATTGGGGGGCATTTCCCAGAATACACTTATGCGTTAGACAGAGTGCTTTTAAAGTGATTCTGTCTTTTACAGGCAACCAATGAAGGGATCTCAACGAAGGTGAGATTGATTCCCACGTTTTTTTCCCAGTCACAAGTCGAGCGGCCGTATTTTGAACGACTTGCAGACGAGTGATTTGGTATTTTGGGAGTCCAAGATAGAGGGAATTTGCATAGTCAAGTCTGGAGTTGATAAGTGTCCCCACCACGACTGCTATGTCTTTTTTTGGGATAAAGGGAGCGAGTCTGCGTAGAAGGCGCAGCAGATGGTGCGATCCGCTGACTACTGACTTTATTTGTGCATCCATTGTCATGTAGGTGTCGAAGATGACTCCAAGACTTTTGACTTTGGTGCTGGGGGTGATGGATTGATCCAGAATGGGCGGGGGCGTCCATGTTGTTTTGGGATGAATCTTCCAAATTGGCCTGAGACAGGAGAAGTTCTGTTTTTGAGCCATTGAGTTTAAGGTAACTCTTTGTCATCCACTTTTCTATCAAAGAAAGGCATTTCTCTAGTCCGAGATAATGATCCTTTTTGTTGCAGATGCGAAAATATAGTTGTGTGTCATCTGCATAAGAGTGGTAAAGTAACTTCTGGTTGCTGATGATTTCAAAAAGAGGGCGAAGATAGATATTGAAAAGGACAGATGACAGAGGGGATCCCTGGGGGACTCCGCACATGACACTGTGCGTTTTTCAGAAGTGAAAGGGCCCAATTTCACTATTTGTGATTGGTTTTCCAAGAAGGAGGAGAACCACGATAAATCACATTCCGCAACTCTGGCTACTTCGACTAGCCGTGTCCGCAATAATTTGTGGTCTACTGTATCAAAATCTGCGCTTAGGTCCAGCAGTACTAGAAGACAAGATTCTCCTTCGTCTGCGGCCTCTAGAGCGTCATCCCATATTTTGAGCAGTGCTGTTTCTGTCCCGTGACCCGGACTGTAATGGGTCAAGTAATTTATGGGTGTCTAAGTGATGTTGTAGCTGTTGTACAACTTCTTTCTCCATTACCTTGGAGAAGACATTGAAGCCTGTTATGGGGTGACGGTGGTTAGGGTCTTTGGGGTCGAGGGTGTTGTTTTTTCGAATTGGTTTGATTATACCTTGTTTCAGCAAGGGTGGCACCACACCCTCCTTGAATGACTGGTTTATGAGCTGCATGATAGCTGGAGCCAAAATATCGGCACATTCTTTCAGCAGTTTAGTGGGGATGATATCATTGGGCGCTGTGCTATTTCGCAGAGTCCTGATGATATTTTTTTGTGGCATCGATGGAAATGGGTTTTAGAGTGAAGTTAGGTGATTGTGGCGGAATTATGTGGGTATTAGGTTTGTGATTTAGGGGGGGGGGGGGGTAGATGGAGGTTTCTTTCAATTTTGTTGATGAAATAATCCCATAATTTGTTGCAAAATTCTTGTGAATCAGAATTAGGGGCTTCTAGACAGACTGGGTTCATGGTCTTGGTAACTAGATTGAAGAGTTCACGTGGGCGGTTTAGGGCATTGGTGATAATATTGGAAAAATTATTTTTTTTTGGCAATAAAGATTTCTTTATGGTATTTGTTGGTTATTATCTTATAAATGGTGTGGTTTTCCTCTGAAGAGTTTATTTTCCAGGCTGCTTCAGCTCTTCTGTGCTCTTGCACGATATTTCTTATCTGTGGATAAGTTGTATGATGAAAGAAAGATTGATTGATTATATTTAAATCAATCCTACTTTGTGTGTTGGAGTTTTCGGTGGTTGTTATGTTATGAGGTATATTGAAAACCTACCTGTATTATTTGTACTTATGTGGAATTCATTTGCAGGTAAGTGTCACATAATGGGCTAGTATGTGTTGCATACTAGCCCATTATGCCTTTACTTTGCAGGGAAGAAAAAGGGGAAAAAAACTACAGCGTTTACTTCCTCTTTAAACAGAGACTGGCTTTGTTCAGCTGTGAGCTCAAGTAAGGGAAAGGTCAGCATTTACAGGGGCCTTATAGCAAGTATTACTGTGAAATACACTTTATTTTAAGTGTATTAGTAAACCTGCTGTAAGAGAACTATGTAGCCTGCCATTGATGGCCTCTGTATGAGAATGCTGTTTACCTGTCTATTGTCAGGCTTTAATATTTTCTGAGTAGAAAGTGTAGCTTAGAATGTGCTTTAAGAAAAAAATGTATTCTCCTCTGGCAATTTGAATTAGTCCCAAACACTGTAACTGTCATATTTGCTAGTCAGCTTGGTTTACATGTAAATGTAGAAAAATACTGTAGAAAAAAAAAAGGAAATCATATACAGAATACAATAATTACATATATTAACCAAATACAATAATATAAATACCTTTTAGTTCATGATAATTGTTTTTCAAATTAAACAAATTGTTATTGTAACATTGTAATGTAGCAACGTGCGCTGATATGAATTTGAAGTTTTCTCCCTGCAAAAGAATACTCCAGCTTGAATGGTTTGTCCTTTCTAGAAATACTAACAGCAGTGGTATACTGGTCCACGTAATGCTTAGAAGAAAAGCACTGCAGAGAGAAATCATGAGATGAAATAATAGACTTTTACGTCATTACACAGAAGGATCGGCAGCAGAGGTCCAGTTCCCATCACACTGTAAAATGTCTGTTTTTTTGTTTTTGTTTTTGTTTTTTAAGCTAACAATGAACATCAAAACTGCTGTTATGGTTTTTATCACCTATCTGCTTAACAAGCCTTATTTTTGGTATTTTAACAAAATGACCTAATTTAAAAGAAAATATCTTTTGAACTGATATTAGATTCACAGTTAGACATATGTAGTTTTCTCACATATTTTTCCTATTTGGTAGTATCTCCCATTGAGTTTATTTTATCTTATAAGTGTGTATATAAAGTAAGCAAGCATTGAAAATGATTGCAATCTTTAAATATCTTGTAAAAAGACACCAAGTGAAATGCCTGCAATAATATAGTTAAAAAAAATTGTTGCTTGAAATTCTAGCCCATACACCGCGTAAATTCAAATCTGCGCCGGCGTATCTTCTTTCTGTATTCAGAAAGCAAGATACGCCGAAATTAGGCTAAGATCCGACTGGCGTAAATTCCTTACGCTGTCGTATCTTACGGGGGCATATTTACGCTGGCCGCTAGGTGGCGCTGCCGTCGATTTCAGCGTAGAATATGCAAATGAGCTGGATACGCCGATTCAGAAACGTACGCGCGCCCGGCGGATTTTTTTTACGTCGTTTGCGTAAGGCTTTTTCCGGCGTAAGTTTACTCCTGCTATATGATGCATAGCCGTTCTTGTGTCGAATTTTGTGAATTTTACATCGTTTGCGTAAGTCGTTCGCGAATAGGGCTTTGCATAAATTACGTTAACGTCGAAAGCATTGACTATTTGCGACGTGATTAGGAGCATGCGCACTGGGATACGTTCGCGGCCGGCGCATGCGCCGTTCATGAGAAACGTCATTTACGTGGGGTCATGTTTTATTTACATAAAAAACGCCCACCTCTTGACAATTTAAATTCGGCGCGCTTACGCCGGCAGATTTACGCTACGCCGCCGCAACTTACGGAGCAAGTGCTTTGTGAATACTGCACTTGCTCGTCTAAGTTGCGGAGGCGTAGCGTAAATAGGATACGCTATGCCCGCACAAACTTGCGTCCCCCTACGTGAATCTAGCCCCAAGTGTATAGACCCAGTAAACAATGGAATGAGAGGTCATGCAAGTGGGAAGTTGAGAGATATGTCATGGCAAGCTTTTCCAGCTACTATGTAATTGTTTTTATCTTTCCAGAGAAGTGTGCCATACCAGGACAAAGTAGCAAGCGAGAACCCGATAGCAGAAAGAAAAAATGGCAAATTTTCTTAACAGTTCATGAAATTGGTCATACCAAAAGACACAAGCATACCAAGACACCAGTGCACAATGAAAATAAAGGACACCTTTCCAGGACAGTTCACAAAAGACCAGTACACATCAGCAAGCAAGGAAGCAACTGAACAAAGAAAGGCATGAATACTATTCCAGAGCATTTTAAAGTATAAAAATAGATGTGAACATACTGTAAGCTCACCAGCACTCAAGATTCTGGTCCAGGAGCAGCTTTTATGGAGCTTCAATCCAAAGATGCTCAAATCAAATAAAATAGAAATACAGTATACTCACCAGAGGTATCGCCTTTGAATACAGGTTAGTTGGATATACATTAAAATATGCTGATGCAATTCAGAGAAGTAGTATTTTATATTTCAGTATTTTTTTGAAAGGATCTGGTAATGACAGAAATATCTTTTGAGCAAACGCCAGTTCTTTGTCATCATATTAAAGACACAAGTAAATAATGCAAAATGGACAAAATCCAGCAACAAAAGAAAAAGACATACCGTAGTCATGGAATGTTCTCAGGTAGGCATTTAGAAATTAGTTGTACTATCCGTCATTGTCAAGAAACAACAAATGTATACCAATCCTTGAGAATATCATCGAGAACATAACCGTATAAGGCCCTAAAGTACCGGTAATCAGAATATATGTTAAATGTAAACAACAGAGGAAAAGGGGGAAAAAAGGGGACGTAAAAAGAGAAAAAAATTAATAAAAAGAGAAGAAGAAGCTCAGCCTGGAGCTTATTGGGGATCCGAGTTATAATGGATCCATGGTTCCCATATTTTATCAAATTTTTAGAGTTGTTATGAAGTGTATGAGTGAGTTTGTCATTGGCCATAATCCCATTGAGTTTGCTCTTGACATAATCAAGGGGAATAACTGACTGCTTCCAATGCCTAGCAATAGTGATCCTTGCTGCTAACAGTATGTATGTGATCACTTCACTGACTTCCTGGGCACTTCATCAGGTAGTTTATGAAAAAGTGTTGCCTCTGGGGATCTGCAAATGTTCACCCATGTCACCGAATTTATAAGATTAAATATCCAAATCCAGAACCTAGTCACAGGGGGGCATTGCCACCAGATATAATGCATCGTCCCCAACTGACCACAATGTTGAAAACAGTTTGGCAATGTGGAAGGATGCATTTTAGCTACTTGGGTAGTTACCAGGTATCAGTGCAGGAGTGTTTTATAATTAGCTTTAATTAGAGTCATATTGATGGAGACTTTAGACAAAGCGTAATGCTGCGTACACAGGATAATTTTTCGGCATGAAAAAAACAATGTTTTTAAAAAATGTCATTTAAAATGATCGTGTGTGGGCACCATCATTTTTCGGGTTCTAAAAAAACGGTGTGGTGTGAATTACTGCGCTGCTAGAAATGTGTGTATCAAGCTGCTGAACACGGCAACCGAAAAGTGGGAAGCAAACAAACAAAATATGGACAAAAAAGTGCAGCGCTCTGATACAACCAATTATAACGCTAAAGTCATAATATACATAATTGCTGTATGAATATAATTGTACATGGAAGGGGAAACCACCACATAAATGAATGAAAAATAAATGAATACATAAAACCTATAAAAAGTAAAAAAAGAGAGTCCAAATGGGTGCTGAGTAATAGGAGAGTATCCCAAAGTCCAAAAAAACTCAATGAATATAAATACAACAGTGACTTCAAATGGTGAATAGGTGTAAGTGGAATTGAAGATCCAAGTGTGAAGAGAGATCCCACCACCGATAAAGATGCAGGCTTACCAGAATAAGTGGACTCTGTGAAAAGTATATTTCCAGAGTCAAACAGACTTGATCAAAAACCTTGGTGTAGAATTTCGTCAAAGTGGAGATTGGTTATGGCAAATGGCGGTGAAGCTAGATTTCTGTAACCTGGAACAGGCTGAAGGCTCGCTCACTCAGGTGATACAGGCAATGGACATCCGTATTTAGAAATCCCACATGGATGTAAAGAAGAGAAGAGGGGACGCCATAGTGTAACACCGTAAAAATCAATTAAAATTTAATAGAAAATTGCACTTACATATTGGATGAGAATACAGTGCATATTCAATAAAAACGATGGCTACAATGAGGTCATCCCTGATGCATTTCGTGTCAACACACGTTTTCAAAGGGGTATCACTCAAATGTGGCCAACAGCAGTATTTATAATAAGCCCCCAGAATGCAACTCACCATCACAGAGAAGGTAATTAAATCGATCAATTCCGCCTGTGGATCTGATAATATCCAGGTGTGTGCTGCGAATGGCGTGTGCATATATGCACCGCGCCATATATATAAGCAAAAAAGCCTAAATCGATTGTGAGCCGAGTGTCATAAAGCATAGAAGCGCTTAATTAACACACTTCCGGGATAAGGCAAGATGGCGACAGGGCGTGCGCTCCAAGCCTCGTTTTGAAAACGGGCTCTGATAGGAGGTCTATATGACCGGGTGTAACAAGCCCATTGGCACATGCGGCTGCGATGGATTTGAGCGTCAAAGGAAGTGGGGGTGGCCTGGAATCAAGCTAGTATGCGGTTCAACCCTCACTATGGGTGCCGCTCTGCGTTCCACAGAGAACTGATAAGCCATAGGAGAGTAACCCGAGCGTGAAACGGCCAGTGCAGAGTGTGTATTTTTCGGGTTCTAAAAAAACAACAATTTTTTTTCCCGACATGCTGCAGTTTTTAACGACGTTTTAACCACTTAACCACTTTCAGATTCAGCGTTTTCAAGACTAAAACAGTTTTTTTTGCTAGAAAATTACTTAAAACCCCCAAACATTATATATATATATATATTTTTTTTTTAACACCCTATAGAATCAAATGAAGGTCATTGCAATACTTTTTGTCACACCGTATTTGCGCAGCGGTCTTACAAGCGCATTTTTTTGGGAAAAAAAATCACTTTTTTTAATTAAAAAATAAGACAACAATAAATTTGGCCCAATTTTTTTTATATATTGTGAAAGATAATGTTATACCGAGTAAAATGATACCCAACATGTCACGCTTAAAAATTGCGCCCGCTCGTGGCATGGCGTCAAACTTTTACCCTTAAAAAACTCGATAGGCGACGTTTAAAATTTTTTATAGGTTGCATTTTTTGAGCTACAGAGTAGAATTATTGCTCTCGCTCTAACGATCGTGGCGATACCTCACTTGTGTGGTTTGAACACCGTTTTCATATGCGGGCGCTACTCGAGTATGCGTTCGCTTCTGCGCGCGAGCTCGTCGGGACGGGGCGCTTTAAAAACATTTTTTTTGTTTTCTTATTTATTTTTATTGATTTTATTATTTTTTACACTGAAATAAAAAAAATGTATCACTTTTATTCCTATTACAAGGAATGTAAACATCCCTTGTAATAGAAAAAAGCATGACAGGTCCTCTTAAATATGAGATCTGGGGTAAAAAATACCTCAGATCTCATATTTAGACTTAAATGCAAAAAACAAAATGGAAATTGTCATTTAAAAAAATGACAACAAAAAACATGTCTCTTTAAGACGCTGGGCGGGACTGACGTTTTGACGTCACTTTCGCCCAGAAATGCTATGAGGACGGGTGGGGGCCATCTTGCCCTCACTCGCATCCTCACACAACAGGCAGCAGCACCCGATCGCCTCCGCCGCTACCGACGGCTCCGGTAAGCGGCGGAGGGTGCGGGAGAGTGGTGGGAGGGGGGGACCTCTCCCGCCACCAATAACAGCGATCTCGCGGCGAATCCACCGTGGAGACCACCATTATCGTTTACAGGACCGCCCACTGAAGAGATGGATATCTTGGTTGTGGCAGCAGCTGCTGCCGTTACCGAGATATCCATCTTTAAAAACAGGACGTATATAAACAGTGGGTGGGCGTTAACCGGTTAAACTATGTATTTTTTCGGGTTGTAAAAAATGATCGTGTGTGGGCTAAAACGACGTTAAAAACCCGCGCATTCTCAGAAGCAAGTTATGAGATGGGAGTAGAGTTGAGCGAACCTGAACCCGAATAATTAAAAAAGTTTGGGTCCGGGTTCAGAGTTCGGGAAAAAAAAATGCGCGGAGGTCCCCGTAAATTCAATAACCAGACCCTTCAGGTCTGGTATGGATATTAAGGGAAACCCCACCGGCAATTTAAAAAAAAAATGACGTGCGGTTCCCCCTAAATATCCATAACCAGTCTTGTTATCCGAGCACGTTGACCTGGCCGGCCGCAGAAAAGAGGAGGGGACAGAGTGCGCCCCCCCCTTTCCTGAACCGCACCAGGCCACATGCCCTCAACATGGGGAGGATGTCCCCATGTTGATGGGGACAAGGGTCTCATCCCCACAACCCTTGCCCGGTGGTTGTGGGGGTATGTGGACGGGAGGCTTATCAGAATCTGGAAGACCCCTTTAACAAAGGGGACCCCCAGATCCTGACCCCCCCTGTGTGAAATGGTAATGGGGTACACTGTACCCCTACCATTTCATGAAGGAAGTGTAAATTCTTGTAAAAAAAACACACACACCGTAGAATAAAGTCCTTTATTAATAAAAAAAAAAAACTCCAGCGGTGATAATCCACTCGTTCCCGGCTTGCTGCTCCAACGTTGTCCCGATCCAGCGACGAGTACGGGTGATCTCCAGGGATGAGAAGATCCAGCGACGGGTGATCTCCGCTCCAACGATGAGAAGATCCATCCGGAGTTCAGCATCGCCGACCTCCTCTCATCGCTGGACACAGCCCAGTGAATGACGCGCTGAAGCTGTGACATTACTTATATAGAGGAGGCAGGGCCACCCGTCACGTGACCCCGCACCCTCTGACGTACCCTCTGCTACGTCACTGGGGAAGCCCAGGAAGAGGGAAGACTCTGGGCTTCCCCAGTGACATAGCAGAGGGTACGTCAGAGGGTGCGGGGTCACGTGACGGGTGGCCCTGCCTCCCCTATATAAGTAATGTCACAGCTCCAGCGCGTCATTCGTTGGGCTGTGTCCAGCGATGAGAGGAGGTCGACGATGCTGCGCTCCGGATGGATGGATCTTCTCATCGCTGGAGCGGAGATCACCCATCGCTGGATCTTCTCATCGCTGGAGATCACCCGCACTCGTTGCTGGATAAGGACAACATTGGAGCAGGAAGCCGGGAACGAGTGGATTATCACCACTGGAGTTTTTTTATTTATTTATTTTATTAATAAAGGACTTTATTCTTTTTTTTTAAAGTTTGGGTTCGGACCCGACCCGAACATCCAGGTGTCCGCTCAACACTAGATGGGAGCGCTCGTTATGGTAAAACTACCATTCGTAATGGAGTAAGCACATTCATCAAGCTGTAACAGACAGAAAAGCGCGAATCGTCTTTTACTAACAAAAAATCAGCTAAAGCAGCCCCAAGGGTGGCGTCATCGTTTTAATGATGAAGTTGGAAAAAACAAAGTTTTTTCTACATGCCGAAAAACAGTTTTTTTCATGACGAAAAATGATCGTGTGTACGCGGCATTAGAAATGACTTGCCACTCAGTCAAATCAAATGTAAGTTTCAGGTCCTTTTCTCATTGGTTCATATAGGAACGTTTTGAATTCAGCTCAGTGAGGGAGGTATACACGACAGATATGCCAAACATTTGTCAAACCTGATAAATAAAGCCCCATACACACTATCAGGCCTCGTACACACGACAGAGTTTCTTGGCAGAATTCGTCGAGAAACTCGGTGAAGAGCCGGATTCTGTCGAGAAACTCTGTCGTGTGTACACTTTCGGCCCGATGGAGCCGCCGAGGAACTCGTCGAGCAAATAGAGAGCAGGTTCTCTATTTTCTCGATGGGAGTGGATTTTGGATCGACGAGTTCTTCATCGGGCTGTTTTTTCAACGAGAAACTCGGTCGTGTGTATGCTAAGAAACCTGTGAAAAACTTAGACACTGGAGAACAACATCGGTAAAAGTAGCGTTTGGAATGGAGATAGCACATTCGTCTCGCTTCCAACATTATTGCATCGTTTATTTGCAGCGCTTTACACAATTTTTTGTAAGGGCACAAAACAGCAATATTCTTTTTTTCTTTTGTTAGGATATTCACACAGAGTTCTGTAAAATTTGGTGTAACCTTTTTCTTACTGATCTCAATTATATTTTTTTTTTAAATTCTCACCTTATTTTGGTCCTGTGTTTTAAATCCTGCTCTTAATATTCCCCTTAATTTTTTATTTATCAAAAATGCAAATCCTCTTATTTTTTGGAATGTCAAGTTCCCCCCATTGAAACCTTATTGCTTTGTCTTATCTCATCTGTCCCTTTCAAATTACACCTTATATCCCATTTTTTTTTTAAACATAACCTGCCTTCTCACAAGCTAAATTTTAAAGCAAAAAAAAACAAGGACAAGTATGAACTGTAAAATCAAAATTTACCATTTATTTTGGTTTGAAAAATAAAGTAAGTAAGCAAAAGTCAGCACTGGAGAGCTTGCTGCCATTTGTGCACAGCCAGGTGTGGCCTGATGTGACTGGTGAGCAGTTGGAGGCCAAAATGGGGACTTGAGAGGTTCATTCAGGAAGGAACGCATCAAGGTCTTGGACTCCCCGAGGTCACAAACTGGAGCAGGGCAGGCAGATGTCACCAGGTTGTGGTACTATAGCAGCCTGAACTCTGGTACACCACATGGAAGTAAGGGAGTCACTTTCTTGTTTTCTTCAAGGCCTTCCTTGGTGGCTTCCCTGCAGCCTGCTCTTTGACCTTCTCTGCAGCCTTCTCAGCAGCCTTCCTCTTCTGCCTGGCTGGAGGTGGTGCCACAGGGGTAGTACTCATGCCAGGAGGAGGAGTAGACGAAGGTGGTGGAGGATGAGTAGACGAAGGTGGTGGAGGAGGAGGTGGAGGAGGAGGAGGTGGAGCAGTAGAAGGAGGAGGAGTAGTAGTAGGAGGAGGAGCAGTAGAAGGAGCAGTAGAAGGAGGAGGAGTAGTTGAAGGAACAGTAGAAGGAGGAGGAGTAGTAGAAGGAGCAGTAGAAGGAGGTGGAGCAGTAGAAGGAGGAGGAGTAGTAGAAGGAGCAGTAGAAGGAGGAGGAGTAGTAGAAGGAGCAGTAGAAGGAGGTGGAGCAGTAGAAGGAGGAGGAGCAGTAGAAGGAGCAGTAGAAGGAGGAGGAGTAGTAGTAGAAGGAGCAGTAGAAGGAGCAGTAGAAGGAGGTGGAGCAGTAGAAGGAGGTGGAGCAGTAGAAGGAGGAGGAGCAGTAGAAGGAGCAGTAGAAGGAGCTGGAGCAGGAGTAGTAGAAGAAGAAGAGGAAGAAGAATGTTGAGAAGGAGCAGGAGAAGAAGAGGAAGAAGAATGTTCAGAAGGAGCAGGAGAAGAAGAGGAAGAAGAATGTTCAGAAGGAGCAGGAGAAGAAGAGGAAGAAGAATGTTGAGATGGAGCAGGAGAAGAAGAAGGTGGGGGAGGTTGAGAAGGAGCATGAGAAGAAGAAGGTGGGGGAGGTTGAGAAGGAGCATGAGAAGAAGAAGGTGGAGGAGGTTGGGAGTTATCTGGTGTCTGAGGATGTGGATGGCGGCAAATGACAGTGTCCTCCGAGAGAAGACCCCTCACCCCCTGATTTGCTAGGGTGATGAGGAGTCCCTCAAAGAGGAGGCGCTGGTCCACTCTCATGTCTGCCATTTTAGCCAAAACCACAGTCACAAATCCCTCCTGAGCAGTGGGAGGCTGTTGAAGGGTTGCATGGGCGTCCCGAATGAGGGCTAGTGAGGCGTCACGCACCCTCGTATCCCTCACCTGCCTTCTCGGACGCAGGCGAAGAGGAGGCACCTGACATCTGGTACTTCGCCCAGCCACCTCGTCCAACCCACTTGGGCCTGCCACCTCGTTCAAGCCACTTGGGCCTGCCACCTCGTCCAAGATACTTGGGCCTGCAGCCTCCTCCAAGCCACTCACCCTGCCCTCCTCCTGCCTGGCATTTTCCAGATCCTCCTGCTGGCTGGTCTCGTCCTGTGTATGGAAAAAAAGTACAGTTTTACTTTATTTTGTAAAAATAAGACTCAATTTTCAGCTCCTGACTGTTGCATATTTTTTATTCACGACTTAGCTAAGCCAATCATTGTGACCCATGTTTTATGGTGAATCACACAAAAATAATTCCTGGCCAATACTGACAAATGATCTGTCTAACACTTTTATCTCTACCTTTTTTTTACCTTTAACATCTTAATTTACATCTCTTTAACAAAATTTAAACACCACACATTTGCACATTGAAAGTACTATATACCTGGCTCCAGCTGGGCAAATCCGGATCTTCATCCAGGATGGAAGGCTGCTGAGAGGGTTCATCTGCAGAGGGAGCAGCAGGTTGGCTGGAGGGAAGGCTGGACCTTCTGTTCCTTCTGGGGGCAAGGCTAGAAAGTGACTCCCTTACCTCCAGGTGTTCATCCAGGAAGCTCAGTATACTATAGTACCACAACTTGGGTACAAATAGCCGCCCTGCTCCAGCTCCAGACCTCATCGAAGCCAAGACCTTGTTGCGTGCCTTCCTGTAGGTGCTTCTCAAGGTCCCAATTTTGACCTCCAACTGGTCTGTCGTCACATCAAACCCCACCTGTCTCCGCACAAGTGGGAGCAGGCTCTCCAGTGCTGTTTTCCGCAAGTCTTTGTTGCGGGAGATGGGGTCTTTGGTGGCCCACAGAACTGGAAGTTCTCTCCACCGGTCAATAAAGATGTCCAAAAACTCTGGTCTATTGAACAGGTTCATCTTTTCCTGTCCAAAACCAAGGAGAAATAAATAATGTCAATACACAGTCTATAAAGTTAATTACTCTTTCTCACCAGCTAGCCCTTAAAGGGTCACTAATGGATAAATCTTTTTTGGCTGAAATGACTGTTTACAGTGTCTAGAGACATACAAGTGCATACATATAATGTGCCTCTAGTTTCACTTTTGCTTTTAAACTGATTTAATGTTTCTGTAAAGTAAAGAGACACACAGAACAAAAACAAACAAATCCAGGGCATATTTTATTCCAAAAAATTATTACCATTGTTTCTGTGGATTTTTAGACACACAGCTTAGACCACAGTGAGAAGCTCCCATGATAAATTTTAGAGGGAGCCAGAGAACCAGGAAGTGAGGATTTATGCAAAGGATTATAGCTGCTTAAAAGCAAAAACGGACAATGAGGACATGAAATCCAGACTGATATAATGTAAAGTAAGTTATTTCTGCCCCAAAAAAATTGGGGTTATTGCTCCTTTAAATGTCTGTCTTTCCTGAATATGCCACTGCTGTCCCAAGTTCGAAGCATACCTACACGCTTGTCGTTCAAACGTCTTTCTTACGCAACCCGGTCGTATGGACGCTACGTGTGTTCGAGCCTTATATACACTCCGCACACGTCATCCGCCCATGCTTAAAAAATTAGATGTTTCCCCCCGCCCCTTATCTTCCGTCGCGAAAACGACAAGGAGGAATTGGCACCAGATCGTGTTGGGTCAGTTCGTAGGAAACAGATGACCAGTTGTGTTGAACTAATAAGCCAGATCTCCTCCTCATTTGTGTATGAAACGTTAGAGAAAAGCACTCCGATCTAGTTTGGTCAAGACATAAAAGCGACCATTTGCATCATGTTTAAAACGACATTTTTTCTAAAGACATCCTGAGAACCGAGATTGGCCACACAACAGTAGTTGGATCAAAATGCATAAGCAAAGCGTTGGTTACGTACGACGGCACTATAGCGGCCCATTACCTTCAATTTTAGAACTAGCTATGTCTTAGTTTATGAACATAATATGTAGCCCACAAAATCATTCAATCAAGAATAACATGTAAAATGTAGTTACATACCGGTGTTTGACCCGATCGTTATCTCCGCCGTCTTCCACAAACTGTGAACGCCCCTTTTACTCACGTGGTAGCCCTTTATACACGCGCATGTGTGACTTTACGCACGTCTCCCCGCCCATGACGTTCGCGGTGTAGTCCTTTCCCCGCCCCTTTTCATTCTTGTTTTTGGTTGGGAGCACATGTTAAGAAATATGGCAGCAATACAGGAGCCAGGCCAGGCGGGACGAGGGATCCACAGAAGAATCCGTTTTAAGGCCACCAACATGACCTTTGAAGAAATGGTGGAGATGGTCCTCATCTTCAAAGCAGAGGACTATGATGGGAGGCATGGGCCATACAAGAACCCGAACAAGGTAAAGGCCGCAATAATGGAGAAGGTGAGGAGGAGTCTCCATCGCAAATTTGGGGTGAAAAGATCTAAGGAACAGATCAGAAAAAGGTGGTCGGACCTCAAAAAGCGGGAGCAGGAACAAAAGGAGCGGATCAGGAGAGTGATTAGAAGAAGTAAGTTTTTTATATATTTATTATTATTTGTTCCGCGCCATGTGTTTTTAATTTCAGGTTGTACTGTATTATGTTTTTCTGCCCAATAATTTGTCGTCAAAGTCGACGTACATTCGGAACGACAACTCATACGACAAAATATTGTGCATAAAATCAAGAAAATTATGACATTTCAATAAATTTAGGGTGAGATCAATATTGAAATTTATGTAGATGTGCTATTAAAAAAATTAAATTATTGTTAAATTAAAATATATACAGTAAAAGTAGAGTCTGCTCAGCAGTCGGTGACACATGTGGACTAATTTGCATAATTGTTGTCCCCTTTAATAACCCATTTTGGGGTTCACACAGAGGTGAGGTGATCCAGTGTATACTTGGTTGGCTTACATGTTTAAAAGTAGACCAAAGGTACAAGAATTGTCATGATCTTTGTGAATGCCTACAATCCTTTGTTTTGCCCAGAGGGGTTTTTCGAAACATCAATAGTCCCAGAAATTGTATAAAGTGAATCATATTCCTCTTTCAGGCCTATAAGCTCTTAAAATCCTGTTTCCATTTTCTTCATTCTCGTAGGGCGTCATGAAGCTTCGACACGGGAGCAACAAGTCATCACGCAAGCCACACCCCCGAGGGATGGTGATGATGGGCAGCCTGCCACCACATCAGGTAAAGTAACATATAACTAACCCAGCTTCAGGTATTGTAGATGTAGGCCTGCCTAATTTTAATTTCAATAGTTTTTTATTGTTTTATAAGATTGAACAAACATGGAAAACATGTCATATGCATTTCTACATTAATGCAGGTGGATGTCAAAAGAACAGCAAAAGTAGACATCCTCATTTCAAGGTAATAAGACAATTGTACAGTACAGGAAATGCAATACTTCATACCTATAGGTAAATAACATATCATTGAGGTCCAACTTTTCCATAGGTCACCCCTTTGGGTACACGCTGCAACCCATGGAAACAGACCAATGTCATCCCTGCTGCACATGTTCTAGCATCAATTGCGAAGATTGTGTAATATTAAATTCCTTGCATATGTGTATTCCATACCAGGGAGGATTTAAGCATTACTATTGAGCGTGTAACCACATGCTCTATATTGTTTAATTACACCATTAAACGGAAAAAGTAAAAATAACAAAAAAGAAAGCAAAGGAGAAAGAAAATGAAAAAGAAGGAACCAGCACCTCACCGTTGAACAAGGATTTATAGTAAATTTATGTCCAGATTAGGGTTTTTCCTGTTCCTCCAGGCCGCCCAGTGTGTGATAATTCACTGCTCTAGGTAAAAGGTTTTGTTATTATCATACCAATATATCCACGCCTGCCAGTGAGCGATAAATGTGGCGTGTCTACTTTCCGAGTAAGCCAACATTTGTTCATATGTAAAGTGTAAAGAGATGGTTCTAACCACATCTCCTACCTTGGGGCTCACACTGGATCTCCAAAGTCTTAGTACTACCAATTTGGCTGCTAAAAGAAGTTGGATGATAAATTTCCTAAAAGGGGGAGGGAGCTCCTCTATGCCCAGGTGTAATATAGCTAGGGAAGGCGATAGGGGCACCGAGATTCCCGTAACTTGGCGTATAATGGTAAAAATGCTACTCCAAAATCTAGCCAACTCCCCACATTCCCACATAATATGAAACAGTGAGCCCACTTGTGAACATTGTCTCCAGCAAAGCGGGGACACTCCGTGACCGAACTTTGCAAGTCTAGATGGAGTTAGATACCACCTCTGAGATACCTTGTGGTAAAGCTCCCAGAGGTTGGCACTTTTTGTGGCTGAGTGAGTGCAATGTAATGCTTTGATCCACTGTACATCCGTATAAGAGACATCTAAATCCCTTTCCCAGGCCAGTAAAGCATTACTTTTTTCAAAAATAGATTTATTATTGAGTAAGTGATAAATTAGCGTTATTCCTTTCTCCTTGCTGCTCTGAGACGTGAAGAAAACTTTTGCTTTCCAAAAGATTCTGTAGGGCCTATAGTGTTTGCTCTTGAGGAGTGACTGCACTCTAAGGAAGCTGAATTGTTCTGAACTTGGTAGCTCAAATGTAGTTTGTAATTGCTGAAAAGATTTCAAATTACCACTCTCTTGAATGTCAGAGACCCAATTCACGCCTCCCGATGTCCATTTCTGCAGGTTTAGATTAGGTGTTATTAAAGCTAAGGAGGAGATAGGAATTTCCAAGTCAACAACCAGAGTTGAAAGCAACTCAGCTGAAGTAAAATGCTTCCACGCCTCAATAGTGGCCACCATAGGTAATGCATAATCCATGTGTGTGTCTTTAAGGAACAGACTTGCCAGCAAAAGTGCTCCCAAGTCCCTGCCAGGCACTTGATTTTGCTCAAGGGCCCCCCATATCGGGGTAGGCTGGTTTGGGAACCAGCCTTTAGCCTGTGTCAAAATTGCCGCTATATGGTAATCCGCGAATGAGGGAACTCCCATGCCTCCCACCATCTTAGTTTTGCGAATCCTATGGAAAGCGCTACGTGCTCTCTTGCCCACCCAAATAAATCTCGATAAGATGCTCTGTAATTCTCCAAAAAGTTTCTTGGGCACTGGTATGGGAACCGTTCTAAACACGTATAATACTTGCGGCAGTATCTGCATTTTGAAGGCAGCTAATCTGCCCGACCATGACAAGATATGTTTACTCAGTGCTTTTGTTCCTTCTTTGACCTTATCTATTAATGGCAAATAGTTGGCATGGAATAGCTGTTCCGGGAAAGCAGTAAGATGGATCCCCAAGTAGTCAATTGCGTGGTCATTCCACACATAAGGGTAAGTGCCTTGCATATGAAGTTTATCCTCTGTACTCCCAAGTCCAAAATAAAGGATTTGGCATCATTCACTTTATAGTATGATATTTTACCATACTCCCGTAGCAAGCAGGAGACCCTCCCCAGGGAAGTGACCGGATCAGTGAGCATTAGAATAACGTCGTCTGCGAACAGACTAATGACATGTTTTTTCCCCGCTATTGTAAAACCGTGTATATCTGACGACTGTCTAATGGAGGCCGCAAGCGGCTCCATTAGCAGATTAAAAATGAGGGGGGATAGTGGGCACCTCTGCCTTGTGCCATTCGTAATTTTAAAAGGTTTAGATAGCATTCCCGACGTGTAAAGCCTTAGCCGACGGGACCGTGTACAAGGCCAAAATTGCTGACAGTACGTGCTTTTCGAAACCGTATTTTTCCAGAGCGCACTTTAGGAATGTCCAGTGCACCCTGTCGAACGCCTTCTCTGCATCCAAGGCTAGGAGCAGAGAAGGCGTTCGGGTCGACCGTGCTATGTGGGTAATATTGAGTAAGCGCCTAGTTGCATCCGACGCCTGCCTACCTTTCGTAAAACCAGATTGGTCAGGGTCTATTAATGTGGGCAAGATATCCACTAGTCGCAGGGCAATCATTTTGGCATAGATCTTAAGGTCATTGTTTAGTAATGAGATAGGTCGGAAATTTTGGGGGGCATCCGGTGACTTCCCAGGTTTGGGCAGCGTTACAATCAAGGCTTCAAGCATTTCAGGTGGGAAAGATGCCGACGCAGCGGCCGATTCAAACACTTTTAGTAAATGCGGGCCTAAAGTCATTTGAAAGGTCTTGTAATAGTCTCCTATGAGTCCATCCGGGCCCGGGGATTTATTAGAAGGGAGAGATTTGATAGCATGTAGTAGTTCGCTTAATGTGAAGGGAGAGTTCAAGTCACCCAGCTGCTCCGGGGATAGACAGGGCAGTCGAATCTTAGAAAGAAAACCTGTTATGTCGTTCAGGGACGGTTGGGAGGTCGAGGGATCTTGATCCAAATTGTATAGGGAGCTATAATAGTCGCTGAACGCGTCCGCAATGCTTTGAGGGTCATACACTGGTTTCTTACTTATAGGGTGTGTCAATTTGGCAATCTTGGTCTTAAAACGCTGGCCTCGTATGTAACGGGCCAGTGCCTTGCCTGCTTTGTTGTTCGTCGAGTAAAAGGACATCTTTGCCCATCTATCTTTGTTTTCAAATTTACGGAGGAGAAGGATTCTGAGGTTGTGTCTTAAGGCTGATATTTTGGTGCTAGTGGATGCTATGAGATTCGTTTTGTTCAATGTTTCCAGGGAGTCTATTTCTTTGAGAAGGTTGGACAGTTTAAGTTGTCTCAGCTTCTTGGCCCTAGAGCCCAGCTGGATAAACACGCCTCTGATGAAGGCCTTATGGGCGTTCCAGAGTGTGAATGGGTTATCCGTGGACTGGGTGTTGATCTGGAAATATTCTATCAGTCGTTCTCTAATCGTTTCTTTGGTGGTCACGTCTTGAATGATGGAAGAGCTGGCTCTCCATACGTATGCAGCTGTGTCAGGGTATTTGTCACCTAGGGTCAGGAGAATGGAGGCGTGATCTGACCACGTGATCGTGTTAATCTTGGAGTGCGTTACTCTAGTAAGCAGCCTTTTGTCCAATAGAAACAGATCGATCCTTGAATAAGAACAGTGCCTGTGCGAGAAAAAGGAATAATCCCTTTCGGTAGCATGTGTACAGCGCCAAGCATCGTACAGGTCATAGGACCTAAGAAAGTTCGCCAGGGTAGGGGCTTTCCCAGGGGATTTTGTGGTGGAGTCTAGCAGGGGGTCAGGTACTATATTGAGGTCACCACACAAGATAAGGGATCCCTGGAGGAGTTTCCCTACCTTGCGCATGAGTCCGTTCAAAAAATAAATCTGTCTCTTGTTCGGGACATATACATTAACCAGGGTATATCTAACCCCATTAATATCACATACCAATATTATATAGCGACCAGAGGGGTCCGAATATTCCTCTATCAGAGAGAAGGAGACAGTATCTCTGACAGCAATCATTACACCTCTTTTTTTAGCTTCCATATTGGAGAAGAAGTAGTGCTGAAAAGATCTATACGTGCATTTGGGGGGAGCCCCACTATGAAAGTGGGTCTCCTGTACACAGAGAACATCGCACCGCACGGAATCAGCTTCCCGCCAGAGCGATGCCCTCTTCACAGGATGGTTTAAACCGTTTGCATTAATTGACAAGATATTAACCGGCATCCCAAACAAAGTAACAAAATGCTATTATCAGGGGCTTTGTGTACTCACGGCCCCTCCTCCTCGAGGTAATTTCAAAAAGGCAAAATGTCCATCGTGTGATGTTGATCCGGATCGGATGGGTATAGCATAAGTCTTTTGTGGATAGATGTTCGAGGGAGATGCTGTTCGCAGAGTCTGAAAGGTGCGGTTCCTGTAAACAAGAGTGGTTAAGAAAGAAGTACAAACATAAAATAAACCAAAAAAAATAAAGTTCGGACTGTAAAAGGAGGGTCGAAACGACCTGGGTGCAGAAAATACTGCTCATATGCAGGGGAGCTTAAACGTGGAAAAGCTCCAAAGGCGGGGTCCAAACAGGACCTAGAAATCAAATGCACAGGGCAAAGATGAGACAGAAAGTTCAGTCAGATCAGCGGTTCTTAGTGACTTGTTTCCAATCAGGGGACATCCTGCTGGGTGTATCAAAGCTCGCGGATGGGGAGTTGTCCTCAGGGAGAATGTTCCACTTCTGGAGTAGCTTGAAGCCCTTGGAGGGGGAAGTGATCACGTGTGAAACGCCATCTTTGGTCACCATAAGCTTCGTTGGAAACCCCCATTTATATATGATGTTATGGTTTCTTAAGGCCTTGTTCACCGTGTTCAGGTTCTTCCTAAGTTGCAGGGTGTACTGCGATAGATCGGCATAAAACTGTAAATGCGCAAACTCAGTGCCGCCATGTTCCCCCTTGCGAGTTATAGACATCAATTTTTCTTTAGACTGGTAAAAATGCATTCTAAAGAGGACATCCCTGGGAACATTCTCAGGTATGAAGGAGGGTTTGGGCAAGCGATGGATTCTATCAATGGACAGTTCTATGGCGGGGATGTCAGGCATGAGGGAGGTCAGCATAGTCATGGCGTACGAACGCAGATTAGAGGGGGCCACATTTTCTGGTATGCCGCGGATTTTCACGTTATTTCTACGTGACCTGTCCTCTAAATCTGCTAATTTAGCTTTTATCCACAATTGTTCTTCCTCAACCGTGTCATGCGCATCCACTAGATCATTGATGGTAGTTGCGTATTCCCCCATTTTGGTTTCAATGTGGTTCACTCTCTCACCCACCACTGATAATTCAGTGCTAAATTTCCTCATGCAGGACATCATGTCCCCATGAATAGTGCTCCTTAAGGAGATGAGCATGTCCTTGAGTGTTGTGTCCAGGACTGGCTGATGTTGTGTAGGGAAAGATATTATGGAGTCAGGAAGCTCCCTCGTGTCTTCTTGTGAGTCAGCGTTAGACCTTACCTCACATTGCTGGGCATCAGAGTCGTCCGCTCTGAAACGGGACTTTGCAGGGCTTCTGCTGGGCGGTGAGGGTGCTTGTGATGTCTCTCCAGCCTCTGGAGAATCTCGATGGTCTGGCAGAGCGATGGCCTGGAAGCGTCCGTTGCGAGATCCAGACAGGGAGGAAGCGCCGGCGCCATCTTGCCCACGAGGCAGCGGCGATGAGAAGAAAAAGTCTGTAAGCTTTTTCGGCCGGTGCTCGGCCTGCCGCTTCCTCGTCATTCCGCCGAGCTGTCGAGCGGGTGTTCCGCAGCAGTGAGGGTGTCCTTGGGGCTGCAATAGAACCCTCTGTGCGCTGTGAGCCGCTCTGTTAGTCCGCCGTTAGCCGGAGCTCAGGAGTCACACCGCCATCTCGGTGGAGTCCAAACGGCCTGCCTAATTTTAATAAATGGTTTTGTCCCACATTTCAGGAGCAGGTGGTGGCTTGGACTTGGACAGGCATACTGTCCAGATGGTGATCTCAGAAATCTGGGCCTGCAGAGAAGAGGTGGAGGAGATACATCTGGCCAACAGAAAAATAAAAGAACGAACAAGGAGGGTGGAAAATAAATTAAAAAATGTAATAGATGTTTTGGGGAGAGTCTGAATGTTACGAAAAAAGTTTGTGAAACCAAAAAAATTAAGATTTTTTAGTATTTAATATTAATAAAAAAAAAAAAAAAATAACAAAACCAGATTTGAAGGATTATTTAATAAAAAAAAACAAAAAAATAACAAAACCAGATTTGAAGGATTATTTAATAAAAAAAAAAAAAAAAATAACAAAACCAGATTTGAAGGATTATTTAATAAAAAAAAAAAAAAAATAACAAAACCAGATTTGAAGGATTATTTAATAAATAAAAAAAAAAAATAACAAAACCAGATTTGAAGGATTATTTAATAATAATAAAAAAAAAATAACAAAACCAGATTTGAAGGATTATTTAATCAAAAAAAACAAAAAAATAACAAAACCAGATTTGAAGGATTATTTAATAAAAAAAAACAAAAAAATAACAAAACCAGATTTGAAGGATTATTTATTCAAAATATTATAAAAAAAAAAATTGTATATTGTATAATAAAAAAGACAAAAAAAAAATGATTATTGGATATTGTATGATAAAAAAGACAAAAAAAAAATAAAAATATGATTATTGGATATTGTATGATAAAAAAGACAAAAAAAAATAAAAATATGATTATTGGATATTGTATGATAAAAAAGACAAAAAAAAAAAATTATTATTGGATATTGTATGATAAAAAAAAAAAAGAAAAATATGATTATTGGATATTGTATGATAAAAAAGACAAAAAAAAAGAAAAAAATTATTATTGGATATTGTATGATAAAAAAGACAAAAAAAAATAAAAATATGATTATTGGATATTGTATGATAAAAAAGACAAAAAAAAAAATTATTATTGGATATTGTATGATAAAAAAAAAAAAAAAATGATTATTGGATATTGTATGATCAAAAAATAAATAAATAAAAAAAAAATATTTTTGTGGGTATTTGTTAAACCCAAAAAAAAATAATTCAGAAAATAAAGAGCTTTTGAACCTGAAAAAAAGTGTGTGGTGTTTTTCATAAAATACGTCAAATTTTCTATGTGTTTGGTTTGGGGGTCACCTGGGAAATGTTTGCTAGTTGATAATGAAAATACACTTAGTTACACTTAGTAAACAACTCCAAGCAACACAAGCAAGACATAACAAGTTTTTTCAAAATATTTGGATTTATTTTTTGTAAAGAAAAAATTATGGCAAATTGGCTTGAGATGGTATTGCCCCCCTACCCATGAAATAGTCCATGTATTTGTCCCGCACTTCACGGGCACTCTGGGGGGGCAGTCCTGTGTGGCCAGCTTCAAGGCCCGGCAAAGTTTCTGATGGAGACAAAAGTTGTGCCTCGGGCCCAACCAGGGCCATATAATTAGGAGATTGTCTCCGCAAAAAATTATGTAGTATGCAGCATGCAAAAATAATTGTATTCCACTTATATTCCGCCATGTGGAGAGAGGTGAGGAAAAGGCGGAACCGGCTGGCCATGATGCCGAAGGCGTTCTCAACCACTCTGCGTGCTCGGCCCAGCCGGAAATTAAAGACACTCCTCTCTGGGGTGAGGGTGCGCTGAGGGTATGGCCTCATAAGATGGGGTCCCAGGGCAAACGCTTCATCAGCCAGGAAAACAAATGGCAGGCCTTCTACATTCTGGTCATCCGGTGGCAATGACAGATCATCATCCTGAAGGCGAAGTGCAAACTCCGTCTGCCTGAAGGCTCCCCCATCCGATATCCGTCCGTTCATCCCGACATCCACAAAAAGGAATTCGTACTGTGCTGACACCACCGCCATCAGCACAATACTGTTGAACCCCTTATAATTAAAGAACTGGGATCCTGAACGGGGTGGAGGCACGATGCGGACGTGCTTCCCGTAGATGGCTCCCCCGCAGTTGGGGAAGTTCCAACGGGTCTGGAAGTCCAAAGCCACAGACTGCCACTCCTGTGGTGTGGACGGAAGCTGGGGAAGAAAAAATCCAAAAATTAGCCACATAACCTTGCAAGCAGATTAGACAAAGACATTATAAGCATTATAACATTTCTGGGAACTAGCATATTATATCTAAATATATTTAGACAATTAGCACATTAAACACCCCTCTGATGGGCCAGTGCCCAAGTTTGGGGGAGGGCTAGATGAGTTTGGGAGTCCAAAAATAAAAAATAAAAATTATTGAATATTGGTGAACATAGACTTTACAACACATTTTGGAGGGGAGGGCTAGATGAGTTTGGGAGTTCAAAAATCCAAAATAAAAATTATTGATTATTGGTGAACATAGACTTTACAACACATTTTGGAGGGGAGGGCTAGATGAGTTTGGGAGTCCAAAAATAAAAAATAAAAATTATTGAATATTGGTGAACATAGACTTTACAACACATTTTGGAGGGGAGGGCTAGATGAGTTTGGGAGTCCAAAAATCTAAAATAAAAATTATTGATTATTGGTGAACATAGACTTTACAACACATTTTGGAGGGGAGGGCTAGATGAGTTTGGGAGTCCAAAAATAAAAAAATAAAATTATTGAATATTGGTGAACATAGACTTTACAACACATTTTGGAGGGGAGGGGGGGGACATTACAATGGATATAACACAATACATTGGGAAGTGACTAGACTAGGTAGGTTGGGGCCCAGGATAGCATGCTGGGGAGGTAAGTGATGGGAAATATGCATGTAGGCCAAAAAAGGGGCATCAATAAAGTTTACAGCATGCATGGGGGCAAAGGGAAAATTCACAGCATATTCCAAACATGGTAATTAGGGAAGGAGGAGATAACTACAAGACATTAGCATACATTATAGACATAAAATGTGATATTAAAGGAGAAAACTTACCCTCATATATTCCTCCTGCAGAACCTGGATGATGGCAGAGCAGGTGTCAGGAATGATGAGGCCCAGAGCCTGGGGGGAGATGCCCGTCGAGAACTTTAAGTCCTGAAGGCTTCTCCCAGTTGCCAGATAACGGAGGGTGGCAACTAGCCTCTGCTCAGCACTGATGGCTTCCCGCATAACGGTGTCCTGCCTGGTAATATAGGGGGACACCAAAGCCAACAGGTGCTGAAAGACGGGATCAGACATCCTCAGGAAATTCCTGTAATCAACAGGATTATTTTCCTGAAGCTCCCGCAGCAAAGGCATGTGAGAGAATTGGTTCCTACGGAGCATCCAATTCTTGGTCCATGAACGCGTCCTCCTCCTGTTCATGAACTCCTCATCGTCTAGGTCATAGACAAACAGACCTACACACAGAAGATGCTTAGCACTAAGTCGGCGACGACTAGGTGCTTGCAACATGGCTACAAGGCTAGGAACGAACGACAAATCAGAATTGCACTAAACAGACCGCAGTGAAGAACAGCAAGACCTATGAAGAACGACCCTGACAATGAAAAACGCGGAGACAGGACCGCAATGTAAAACAATACGACCTGACCGCACGTCCCGATTGCCTAGATACGACCCCCACAAGTACAAACTGAACGGCAGAGATCAATCTGAAAGCACAAAGACTGAAAAGCACTAATCGTAACTCACCAAACTTTTACTAACACGCGTAAACACGGAATCAGCAAAAGGAGCCCCAAGGGTGGCGCCAACAAAATCAAACCTCCCCTTTATAGTCGCGTCATACGTGGTGAGCGTCACCGCGCTGGAGAACGACCAAATTGTTGTCTGTTACGTGTGTACGCAAAGCAAGCCTGTCGAGCTTCTCGACAAGTTCAACAAGGAACTCGACGAGGAACTCGATGTGCTTGGCACGTCGAGTTCCTCGGCCGTGTGTACGAGGCCTCAGTTTTCCTGCAGGTTTTCTCTTTAGGTTTACCAAAACCATGTAGTGCAAGGGCCTGCCTGATTGCATACAAATTGAAACTCTTGAGGTTTGCCCTCATATTAGATGGTTTTGGTAAACCTGAAAAGAAAACCTACAGGAAAACTGATAGTGTGTATGGGGCTTGAGAAAACATACATTTCAAAACAAGTTTAAAGTATTGCCTGTGAAGTTTTAATTTTGTTTAAAAAAAAAAAAAGGAAAGTAAAACCAGATATTTGGAAAAGAGAGAGTCTAGCCTCTTTTAGAATAATGGTATCAAGAGTAAGATGTGCCAACATCCCATTGAATATGTAAACAATAAGATCAGGTTATGAAGATGCCGGTGGCTGCTTGAAACCAGCGGCATCCAAACTCGAACTTCAAGGGAATAGGGGGAAGGAAAGGGAGAGACCTTTGTGGGACTTTCGCGGCACTGAATAGAATACAAGGTAATAAGAAAATAACAATATTTATTTGACAAAATTTACAATATAAAAACAATTGGGGGTAGGCCCCATATTACACATCAGAAGACAGAACCAACTGTGTTTTAATGAGAGGAGCCAGTGACCTTGACCTCGGTCAAGTCCCACAAAGGTCTCTCCCTTTCCTTCCCCCTATTCCCTTGAAGTTCGAGTTTGGATGCTGCTGGTTTCAAGCAGCCACAGGCATCTTCATAACCTGATCTTATTGTTTACAAAACCAGATATTTATTTTCAGAAGATAATATTCCTCACTCTTTATTTTTGTATTTATTGCTAGTGACATAAAAGACTTTGGGCTGGATTTTATTATCCTGTTTGGAGTGCTGAAAGCAGTGTAATATCATGAATGGAGAAAAATACAAAGCAGAGGTTGCTAAGATCTCTTCCCCCCTCCTGGTTCAGTAATGTATGCCTCTAACTTAAGAGAAGGCTTTACAGCTTGTATAGCATTGACCCTTTACATTTCTATGTAATTTCTTTATTACCAAAGAAAGCTACAGTCAACAAAGTATGCAACCACAACAAATATCACAGTCAAAAAAATAAAAATAAAACACAGGGTCACATCAGCAGAGAGATGGAACATCGTGCCCAGTGTAGCACATTATGGATGGTCATAGAAAGCTATTTACGGTTGTATGGATAGTGGTCAGTACATCACACTGGGGAGCCCAACAAATAATTGTATGACAAACCCAAACCCTATATATTTGAATGCTACAGATACAATAGAGTGGAGGGTTCTCCAATCTCCAACAGAGGGAGATGAATGCCTTGGCTGCATTCAGAAGCTTAATTGTAAGGGAGGCCTTATACTTATTGGCGGATGCCGCCCGCAGTTCGTAGGCACCTTTGCAGAAAGTTGCCACTCCAAAAATCAAGTGGAGGGTCTGCCGCAGATACCCCGGACGAGGGGGAAAGACGGCCATCCTAACCCACAAAGATGAAGTCGTCCACTGGCGACCAAATGCTGAAAGTGGGGGTTCTGAAGTCCAGGTGGGAGTTCTGAGTTGCCTAGTACTGGTATTATAGGGGAAGGAAGTGGTGACACTGAGGAATGTCTAAAGCCACCAGGAGTGTACTGCCTAGTGTAGGATGATCAATTATGGCTTTTGGTAAAGGTGATGAGATCCACGGCCAACTCTTGTCTGTGTTATTAGAGTCCTCCAGTTATATGACCACCCAATGTTTTGCCTCTGCATGGCAGTGCCAATCCACCAGCCTGGTAAGCTCTGGGGTAGGCTTTCACGCCTGGCATGCCCACCCTTCCCCATATGCTTCGCAAGCTGATGTAGGGGTACAGGGTTTGCGATGGAACTAAACAAAACCTCTGAACATGAGTTCACCCGATTAAAAAACACTGGAAGTAGGCGAATGGGAAGTGCTTGCATAAGGTAGAACACCTTGGGCAATAATGTCATCTTGAGGGTATTGCAACAGCCAAACCATGTTAACGGGAGTGAGTTCCAATGGAGGAGATCCGCTTTAGGACGTGTAAGAAGTGGACCGAAGTTTGCCAGATATAGAATGGATGGATCAGGAGTAATGTTGACATACAAGTAACAAATCAAGTCAGTTGCCCAATGGAGAGAGAACGCTGGGAGTAGTAGTTTAATCATATCCCTGTCCCCCGTGATATTAAGAATGGATGATTTTGGGAAGTTGATTTGGAAAAAGAAGAAAGCACCATATTCCTGTAAAGATTGGAGCAATTGTGGGAGTGAGATAAGTGGTTCCGTCAGGAAAAAATAAAGTCATCCTCATATGTGACCACCTTGTGCATCCCCAAAGCTTTTTGAAAGCTGGACACACCAGGATTAGGGATGAGCCGAACACCCCCCCCCCCTGTTCGGTTCGCACCAGAACCTTCGAACGAACTGAACGTTCGTGCGAACATTTAGAACCCATTGACGTCTATGGGACTCGAACGTTCAAATTCAAAAGTGCTCATTTTAAAGCCTAATATGCAAGTTCTTGTCGTAAAACGTGTTTGAGAACCCCGGTCTTGCCCCAGGGAAAATGTATCAATGGAAAAAAAAGTTTTAAAAACGGTCGTTTTTCTGGAGCAGTGATTTTAACCACTTAAGACCCGGACCAAAATGCAGGTAAAAGACCAGGCCCCTTTTTGCGATTCGGCACTGCGTCGATTTAACTGACAATTGCGCGGTCATGCGACATGGCTCCCAAACAAAATTGGCGTCCTTTTTTTCCCACAAATAGAGCTTTGTTTTGGTGGTATTTGATCAACCTCTGCAGTTTTTATTTTTTGCGCTATAAACAAAAATACAGCGACAATTTTGAAAAAAATGCAATATTGTTTACTTTTTGCTATAATAAATATCCCCCAAAAACATATAAAAAAAAAAATCTTTCCTCAGTTTAGGCCGATACGTATTCTTCTACCTATTTTTAGTAAAAAAAAAAAAAAAATCGCAATAAGCGTTTATCGATTGGTTTGCACAAAATGTATAGCGTTTGCAAAATAGGGGATAGTTTTATTGCATTTTTATAAAAAAAATAATTATTACTAATGGCGGCGATCAGCGATTTTTTTTCGTGACTTCTTCCAAGGGGTCTTCCAGATTCTGATAAGCCTCCCGCCCGCATACCCCCACAACCACCGGGCAAGGGTTGTGGGGATGAGACCCTTGTCCCCATCAACATAGGGACAAGGTTCTTTGGGGGGCACCCCAAAGCACCCTCCCAATGTTAAGGGCATGTGGCCTGGTGCGGTTCAGGAGAGGGGGGCAAACTCTGTCCCCCCCTCTTTTCTGCGGCCGGCCAGGTCAACATGCTCGGATAACGGGTCTGGTTATGGATATTTAGGGGGAACCGCACGTAATTTTTTATTTTAAATTGACGGCGGGGTTCCCCTTAATATCCATACCAGACCTAAAGGGTCTGGTTATTGAATTTGCGGGGACCTCCGAGAATTTTTTTTCCCCGAACTCCGAACCCGGACCCAAACTTTTTCCAATTATTCGGGTTCGGGTCCGGGTTCGGGAAAAACCCAAAGTCCATACCGAACCCGAACTTTACAATTCGGGTTCGCTCAACTCTAGTTGTCACCCCTGTAACATTTGTTTTGCTGTCTGTGTGCATCTGTTCAGAAGATTGCAATTCACTTTCTGTCCCATGACAAAAGATTTTTTATTTTTTTTGTGATACAAGGATTGGTGATAAAGCATCAGTGGACAGGAGACACCTCTTACAGAAGAGAATTTCCCTTCCTACGGGTAGATTTCCTTTCCGTATATAAGATACACTACACCGCCGCAATTTTTTTTTTTTTCGAATCCACAAAGAATTTGCGCTGTAAGTTACGGCGGCGTAGTGTATCTCTGGCTGGGTAAGGGTGCGGCATTAAAATGGATGTAATGGGGGCGTGTTTAATGCCAATACGTCGTGACCCGACGTAAACAACGTTTTTTTCTTTTTAACTGCGCATGTGCCGTCCGTGGGGGTATCCCAGTGCGCATGCTCGAAATTAACCCAGGGAAAAGCCAATGCTTACGACGGTGACGTCATTCTGCGCAAATCCCTATTCGCAAAAGGACTTACGCAAATGACGTAAACAATTGAAAATTGTACGCGAGAACGACGGCCATACTTAACATTGAGTACGCCACCATATAGCAGCTTTAACTATACGCCGGAAAAAGTCGAACGAAAATGACGTAAAAAAATGCGCCAGCCGGACATACGTTCGTTGATCGCCGTAAATAGCTATATTGCATACTGGACGCGGATTTCGACAGAAACGCCACCTAGCGGCTGCCGAAAAATTGCATCTAAGATCCGACGGCGTACTAAGACATACGCCTGTCGGATCGATCCCAGATGCCGTCGTATCTTGTTTTGTGGATACAAAAAAAAGATACGACGTGGGAAATTAAAAATTACGCCGGCGTATCAATACATACGCCGGCGTAATCCTTTTGTGGATCTGCCCATGTAAGTCCTCACCGTTACTCTTGGTGGGCGCAGGAATGGGCCCTGCTGTGAAATATTAGATCAAGAATTGTAATTACATGCCCCTGTTGAAAAGGGGCAGAAAAATTGGGCCTTTGTTAGTGGTGGTGCTGGTGCCACAACTCTGTAAGCCCTCACAGTTACTTTTGGTGGGCACAGGAATAGGCCCTGCTGTGAAATATTAGATCAAGAATTGTAATTACATGCCCCTGTTGAACAGGGGCAGAAAAATTGGTCCTTTGTTGATAGTGGTGGTGGTGCTGGTGCTACAACACTGCAACCCCTCACAGATACTCTAGTTGGAGCACAGGAATGAGCCTGCTGCAAAGTATTGCATCAAAAATTGTAATTACACGCCCCTGTTAAACAGAGGCAGAAAAATTGGGCCTTAGGCACTGGTGCCACAACACTGCAACCCCTCATAGATACTCTAGTTGGAGCGCAGGAATCAGCATGCTGTAAAGTATTGCATCAAAAATTGTAATTACACGCCCCTGTTAAACAGGGGCAGAAAAATTGGCCCTTAGCCACTGGTGGCGGTGCCCAGAACCAAAAATGTTCTTACAAGCTACAAGCATGATCATTGAGGAGGAAAAGGATAGTCAATCAGCATAACAGGATAGTCACTCAGCATCAGCATAGGCAATCTTGAAGAGATCTGACATTTCAAAAAAAATTATTCAGTTACATCAGCATCAGATGCTTGGTAGCTAGTGGTGATCCAAGCCTGATTTATTTTTATGAAGGTCAGTCGATCGACCAAGTCGGTGGAGAGGTGCACCCTGTGATCGGTTACAAAGCCTCCAGCAGCACTGAATGTGCGTTCTGATAAAACGCTGGATGCAGGACAAGCCAGTAGCTCAATTGCGTACTGTGCAAGCTCTGGCAAGTGATACATCCTCAAGACCCAGTAAGGCAGAGGATTTTCGGTGGGAAAGGTGTCCAAGTCTGATCTTGCCCCTGGGTATTCCTGCACCATATAAAACAGACGCTGGCGATGGTTGCTGGAACCGGTCATACCTTGGGGCTGCGGACGCATCAGTGAGACGGCCACCTTCTCCACCGCTCCTTCTGTGATTGACCGAAGCCTCAGCAACATGTTGTCCAGGACCAGGATTTTGTAACCTCCCAGTATCTGGGAACGCGTTGCACAGACCTTTTCTGCAAGGCCTCCCGAAGATGTTTCATCTTCTGCTCCCTCTGTGCCGGCAAGATAAGGTCCGCAACCTTACTCTTGTAATGTGGATCAAGGAGGGTTGCCAGCCAGAAATGATCCCTCTCCTTGATAGCACGAATACAAGGATCCTTCCACAGGCTTTGCAGCATCAGGGAGGCCATACAATGTAGGTTTTGCTGAGGAATTCGGTGCGGAGTCCTCTGGGTCACTGAGGACGACATGATCCACAGCCACCTCGTCGGTCACATACAAGTCCATGGGTTCCTTGGGACTGTAATTGATCCCTTGAGTGCTAGGCTCCACCATGCTGACACAATCCTCCCCCTCCTCCTCATCCTCTTCCTGTGTGATAGGCGGGCAAGCAGGAACACTGTCTGGATAAAAAGGGCCTTGAGAGGTAAGGAAGTCCTCCTCTTCCTCCCTCTGTTCTGCCTCAAGGGCCCTGTCCATTATTCCACGCAACGTGTGCTCCAACAGGTGAATAAGAGGGCTAGTCTCACTGATGCATGCACTGTCACTGCTCACCATCCTCGTGGCCTCCTCAAATGGTGACAGGACAGTGCATGCATCCCTGATCATGGCCCACTGGCATGGAGAAAAAACCAAGCTCCCCTGACCCTGTCCTGCTGCCATATTGGCACAGATACTCATTGATGGCCCTCTGCTGCATGTGCAGCCACTGCAGCATGGCCAACGTAGAGTTCCACCTAGTGGGCATGTCACAGATTAGGCGGTTCTTGGGCAGGTTGTATTCCTTTTGGAGGTCTGCCAGCCGAGCACTGGCATTATATGACCGTCGGAAATGCACACAGACTTTCCTGGCCTGCTTCAGGACATCCATGAGCAAAACAGAGCACATGGGTCAGTTGTTCCTGTCGCAGGGCGGAGAGGAGGTTGGTGCCATTGTCGCAAACCACCATTCCTGGCTTAAGCTGGCATGGCATCAACCACCTCTGAGCCTGCCCCTGCAGAGCTGACAGAACCTCTGGCCCAGTGTGGCTCCTGTCCCCCAAGCACACCAGCTCAAGCACCGCATGGCATCTCTTTGCCTGCGTACATGCGTAGCCCCTTGAATGCCTACGGAGCACCGCTGGTTCCGAGGACACATCAACAGAGGAAGAAAAAGAGGAGGGGGAGGAGGAGAGAGGTGTGTCACAACCAGTTGTAGCATTTTGGAGGTGTGGTGGTGGAACAACCTCAAACACTACTGTACCTTGTCCTGCATCCTTTCCAACTGCCAGCAGAGTCACCCAATGCGCCGTGAAAGATAGGTAACGTCCCTGTCCATGCCTGCTGGACCATGAGTCAGCGGTAATATGCACCTTACCACTGACTGCCCTGTCCAGCGAGGCATGGACATTGCCTTCCACATGTTGGTAGAGAGCCGGAATCACCTTCCGTGAGAAAAAGTGGCGTTTGGGAACTTGTCACTGAGGTACCGCACATTTCACAAACTCACGAAAGGGGGCAGAATCTACCAACTGAAAAGGCAGCAGTTGAAGTGCTAGCAATTTAGCTAAGCTAGCATTCAAATGCTGGGCATGTGGAACGCTGCGAGAGAACTTATTTTGGCGCTGCAGAAGCTGGGGCAGGGAAATTTGCCTGGTACAATCTGCCATCGGTGTACCGATAGTAGATTTCCCGCAAGTACTTGACTGTGATACACCTAATTCTACACCTTCAGTCCTATCAGTGCAGGCTTCAGAGAGGACTGAGGGTATAGTGGGGTTGGAGATCCCAGCTGATGAGGAGCGAAGGGAGGTCCGCTTTGTTCTTTGGTGTGGGTTTGAGGTACGCTTGCCAACTAACTGCATGGCAGGTCGATATATGTCTGGTCAAGCATGTAGTGCCCAAGCGGGTGATGTTTTGGCCACGCGAGATACGCTTGAGACATATGTTGCAAATAGCAGCGGTGCGATCTGATGCACTCGTCTCAAAAAAGGCCCACACCAAAGAACTTTTGGAATAACGCTGAGAGACAGCAGCGCCCTGCACATGCATAGCTCTGCGTTGTGATGCAGTCGGTGTGCTGCCCTTAAGCTGGCCCCTGGAGGGCATCCTGCCTTGTTGGAGATGTGCCTGTGTCTCCTCCTCCTCTCAGGCACCCACATAGAGTCAGTGACTTCATCATCCCCTCCCTCCTCATCACTGTAGAAAACCTGGCAGTATACTGCAGCTGGGGGAACATGACTGTCAGATTGCTGTCCTTCTTGGGCACCCCCTCTCTCTGGGCTCACGTTACTGCCTTCCTCTAGCTGTGTACCATCATCGAAGCCTTCAAAACGCTGCACATCCTCATGCAGCATGTACCCAAAACTGCGGTCAAACAGTTCGAGGGACTCCTCAGGAGGACATGGTGGGGCAAGGGAAGGAGTGACTGATGCCATTGAGCAGAGGGAAGAGGCTGCCTTGGCAGCTGCTTTGCCAGACAAAGTACCGTGAGCCTGGGTGAGAGAGGATGAGGAGGATGAGGACGGCTTGGTCATCCACTCTACCAAGTCTTCGGCATGTTGCGGCTCAACACGGCCAGCTGCCGAAAAAAAGGCCGAACGTGTCCCATGGCCACGTGCTGATGAGGATGCACTGTGTCCACGACTAGCTCTGTTGCCTCTAGACGCAGAGCCTGATTGCCATCTTTTATCGTCTCGTGACTCTCTGCCTCTCCTTGTTGTCCTTCCAGACATGGCCTGCAGAGGACACAGACAGTAGTACACCACGTGAAAGTACTTGCAGCAATATACCCTGCCTGTAGTATTAATATGAGCAGATCCCTGCTTCTAGGAGTAAATATCAGAAACACCAGCTTTACTTTAGGTGCACAATGTGCAGAGGACACACCACGTAGCTTTAGGTGCACACTGCAGAGGACACAGGCAGTACTCACACCACGTAGCTTTAGGTGCACACTGCAGAGGACACAGGCAGTACACACCACGTAGCTTTAGGTGCACACTGCAGAGGACACAGGCAGTACACACACCACATAGCTTTAGGTGCACACTGCAGAGAACACGGGCAGTACACACACCATGTAGCTTTAGGTGCACACTGCAGAGGACACAGGCAGTACACACCACGTACGATGTTCGAGTCGAACATGAAGCTAATCCCTAACCAGGATCAGCCCGAACCATACATGAGAAAGGCTCTAGGGTGAGTATAAATATCAAAGGGGACAGCCCTGTTACGTGCCATTAAGGATATTAAAGAAATCGGATCTTGTTTCATTGACCTTAACTGCGGCCATGGGGTAAGAATAGAGAGAGTATCCAATTCAGCATGGTTCGCATAGATGTACAATTTATCCAATTGAGGGCTTTCTCTGCATCCATAGACAACAAGAGAAGAGGCTGATTCGATGACCTGGCTGCATGGATCAAGTTCACCACTAAAATGGTATTATCGCGTGGCTCGCAAAGAGGAGCAACCTATTGGCAAGATTCTTCGCAAATAATTTCAAATTCGTAATTTGGAGTGCTATCGGGCGATATTTCCCACATCGCAACGGGTCCTTCCCCTCTGTTTGAATAAGGGAGATGTAGGCTCGCAATGTGTTGTTCGGAATGGACTCTCTGTTCGTGATCAAATTTAGGGCAGAGATCAGTGGCGGAGATAAGGTCTAAAAAAAACCTTGTAGTAACTCGGGGTGAGGCTGTCAGGGGCCTTTTTTGGTTTTGAGTGAGCCAGAGCCACTCCCAGCTCCGCAACCATGATAGGCTCCTCCAAGCCCAGAGAGCAAGATATGACTTAAAGGCGGTACCACCACTAAAGGAGGGGTCCGAAGGAGGGGAACAGTCCAAATTATAGCGGCCTTCATAGAAGGATTTGATCTCCGTCACCATGTCTGAAAAAATATGAACCTTCTGCCCCAAGGGGCCCATGATATGGGAGATATAGGTTTTTGTACATGGACTTTGCAGCACCCATGCCAACAACGTACTGTTTTTTTTAGAGAATTCGTACATTGCACGGAAGTGCTGTGAAAGTGTGAGCCGTATCACTCCATCTGCTCTTCAAGTACTGTATAGGGGCTGCCTGTAATGGGTCTTTTCTACAAAATTACTACAGATTGATATAGCTGGGTTCTGCAAGCAAGAGTGTGCTGGAGGAAGAAGAGGAGCTGTATTTAGGAAGAGTTGTCCCTGAAGTTTGTTTGAAGTCAAATGGGCATAACCTCCCATCCCTATCCAAGTTATATCCCTCAATAAAACAAACAAACAAAAAAGGCTCAGACTGTTCTCTGGACTCTGGAAATTCTTTGTGCCTGGTTGTGCAGGGTGGGAAATCCCAATCTACTTGCAGCTCCTTAGGTGGTGCTCTATATTGATGTTATGCCTCTCCCTCACTGCTAAGGTACTGTTTGAGCTAACTGACTTATAAGTAGGGCAATGTCCTGAACTGTAGCCCATTCCCATTAGGCCTTTATTACCTAATCTGTGCTGACCAGCTCCATGGACTACACAGAGTTTAACTCTGTTCTTCAGTAAGCCCAATGAATACAGATGCTTAAGGTGTTACATTACTATCCTTGGATTAAGGCCATGTGCTTAGCTGCATAGTTTGCTCATTCAAATATAGCATTCGATTGTATGTTAGCCAGGGGTTTTGTTGAAATGTTTAATTGCATTTGAATATGTATGATTCATTTTAGATTGCGAGTCTCTCATGCTAGCTCTCCTTAAATGTTAAGTTGTATATTTGTTTATTGAAAACTACAAATAGATACAAATTGACTTGCTATCTCTTTAGTTAGCGCATCACACTTACCCCCATCAGTGGGTTGTGCTGTGCGACCAGGGTTGTCACAGCTACTGCTCACATCTGGAAAAGAGCTTGCAGCACTAGTTGCTGTAGGCAGATACTCTAACTTGTCTCTACACCCCTAGCTCCTGCAGGGGTACTTTGAATATAATATGTTTTTACTTTTCTCTCTCTTCCTTTTTTTTTCACAGGTATAGTTGAACATTGAAACCATGGCTTATTCATCCTTAGGCCAGAGTCCTACCTTGATATGTCATAATGTCCGGGGGTTGAACTCTCCGGAGAAACAGACTTGCCTTCTAAGGGAACTTAATAAGATTAAACCCTTTTTTGTTTTCTTACAGGAAAAACACATTTCCAGTCTGGGAAAATTCCAAACTTACATCATAAGTATTTCCCTAAAACATATCATGCCACAAACTCTACAGCCAAAACCAAAGGGGATGTCAATTCTTATTAGCAAATCAGCGGGGCTTGAGGTCACTCAGAAACTGGCTGATCCAGAGGGCAGATTCATATTCCTCCCAGGGTACGTGGGGATCAATGCCTTTAACTCTGGCAAATGCCTACTTTCCCAATAAGACTCATGTCTCTTTTTGCAGGCGTTTAATTGAAGGGTTAAAAAGCTTTGCCTCAGGCTGTATTGTCCTGGGGGGGATTGCAATGTTTCTTTGAATCCCCTACAAGACACTTCATCTGGGAATTCAAGATTAACATATCGCACCCTGAAACATATCAACATATTACTCCAATTCCTGACCCTCATTGATTCCTAGCACACTGTGCACCTGACGGGCAAGGATTTCACTTACTATTCCACACCTCATGACAAGTATACCCACATTGACTATGTTTTCATTACGCAGAAAGACCTCCCAACCTTGCATGATGCCCGAATCAGCATACAAACATACTCAGACCTAGACATGTGCACAGAATTTTTTTTAGGTTTTTTTTGTTCTGTTTCGTATCGTTCCGTAGGTTCGTTTCCGTTCGTTTTTCGTAAGACGCCCGTTTTCCTGTTCGTTCCCGTTCGTTTTTCGTACGACGAAATTTTTTCGTATTCCAATCGTTTCGTATTTTCGTTACCGTTTTATTTTTGTACATGCGGGAGGGTTCGTTATTCTGTTTTATTCATGTTCGTTACTTGTTAGACAATAATTTTCGTGAATTTTCGTCAATGATTTGCATTCTGTGTTTTGGATTCCTTTTTCTGTTCGTGTTTTCGGTCGTGTGTTCATATGACATCTATGACAATTTGTTGTGGATGTCATGTGGGCATGCGACTGAAGATACGAACAGAAAAAGGATTTTCGTCATTTTGTACTTTCGTAAATATATCGCGGGGATTCGCGGCACTTTCAACACGCGGCTCATCCATATTAACGATTGTTAAGCCCCATACACTTGGTCAGACTTTTTTAACAACAAACATAAAAACGATAGTTTTCCGTTCGTTCTCAGAAAATGTGTTCGTTTTTAAACTCCATCAGAAAACCATTTTTGGGTTCAAAAGTCTGGCCAACTGATCTCCCTTCAGATGAAAATCCACAGAAAAAGTTTATTTGGCTTTACTGTACTACTCAGCACAAAAGAGAAGCTGCTTCACTAACTACACTCACTGCCCATTCAAAAAAACGAAAATGACATCTATAATAAAAGATTTCTATTCTGTATTTTGGGTCCTTTTTCTTTTGGTGTTTTCGGTCGTGTGTTCGTGTGACATCTGTGGCAAAAGATTTGCATTCTGTTGAATCCAAAATACAAACAGAAAAAAGGAATTCAAAATACAGGGTGTGGGTCTTTTGTTGTGGATGTCGTGTGAGCATACGACTGAGGGTGCGAACAGAGAAGGGATTCAAACAAGATACAGAGTGAGGGTCTTTTGTTGTGGATGTCGTGTGAACATACGGCTGAGGATACGAGCAGAGAGGGGATTCAAACAGGATACAGAATGCAAATCTTTTGTTATAGATGTAATTTTTGTTCTTTTGCCGTTTTCGTTTTGTCGTATTTTCGTCAGATCGTTCGTTCGTATTTGCGGTTGTTCGTTATGCGGCTCATTCGTAATCCTGTCGTTTTCGTATTTTGGTGCTATATTTTTTTCGTATGTACACATTATTCTGCGGGTACGAAAATGAACATTTTCGTATTAAAATAACATTCGTACGAACGGGAATGCACATATCTACACAAACCATACACCTATTTCATTTACTCTGGCCACTTCAGAATCTTATACTAAACCTTGCATGTGGAAACTAAACCCATCTAGATTAACAGATACTGACTTTAACGATCTGGGAGGCTCACAAATGTGTCATCTGAGGAGAATTAATTAAATTAGGGGCCCAATGCAAACAAAATTCAGAACGACAACTTGCTATTTTAGCAACTAAGATAAGCAGCATAAAATCTCCCTGGGGAAACAATCTGTGACGGAACTCCTGGAGCCTCGCCAAAGCCTTTAGGACTTTCTGGACATTAACACTCCCTTTTCCTCAAGAAGAAGATCTATTATGAACACAGGGATAAAAGGGAAAAGTACTTGGCTAGAGCCTTGAAAGAAGCTTAGTTAGAATCTAATAAAATCGCTGACAGTTTTCAAAAGTATTACTCCAAACTCTACACTATCCCCCACATACACAAACCACTAGCCTTACAGGGTAATAGGGAACAAATAATAAAAGATTAGAAGAAGTTCAGTGACATTCTTGAATCCCCACTAATATGTACATTAAACTTTTTAATGGACCCTCGACAAATACCAAGTACATTTTTATTGGTGCATGTGACAGTGCTTCCCAACACGGGCAAAGACACGACCACATGCTCCAGTTACAGGCCCATATCCTTGTTCAATCTCGATCTGAAATTGCTAGCTAAAGTTGTTGTCGTTTACACACATTTCTTCCACAATTGATAGGCCATGAACAAGTTGGGTTCATGCCCGAGAGGGAAGCTAGAGACAATGTAACAAAGGCCCTTAATTTGATCCATCGCAGCCACTGAGCTGGTTTTGAAGGTTTTCTACAGTCAACTGATGCGGAGAAGGCTTTCATCAGGATGTTATGAGACTTTTTATTGGCTACTTGCTCCCATATAGGCTTGAAATCACATATGCTTACATGGATTTCCTCTCTGTGTCAGAATCCAATGGCCAGACTGAAGATCAATGGCACCCTGTCGAAAGCGTTTTTTCAAAAAAATTGCACCAGACAAGGTTGTCGTCTGTTGACCCTGATATTCATATTATCTTTAGAGCCATTTATCCGCACAGTCAACCTGATCGCCTCAATTAGGGGTTTTGAGATAGATGCGAAAATCTATAAAATAGCTGCGTACAGGGACAACCTTTATTTTAACGCAACAACACAATTCTAATCCCTAATTTACTACAGAATTTTCCTGCATATGGATACCTTTCCAACCTTAAAATAAACTATACCAAATCAGAGGCCATAAATTTCACCCTCTCCCTGAACACAGTTGTATGGGCACAGCAGAACAACTCCTTTAAATGGGTACCACATGCACTCAAACACCTAATGGTTGGGCTCACACTCATGCTAAACAATATTTTTACATATAACTTCAAACCAATGCTTTTTCAGGTTGAAAAGGATCTTTCCAAATGGTCGCTCAAACACTTTTTCATGTTGGGCAGAGCTGCCTTCGTCAAAATGACCATAATTCCACGGCTTGTATATCTTTTCCATATGCTGTCTTTTTTAGTCAGTTACAAGCTATACTGTGGAAATTTCTTTGGGCACACAAGTCCCGTATCAATTTACGGCTCTTCGTGAAACATAAGGCTGTTGGAGGCCTGGGTTTTCTGAATTTTAAGCTATACTACTTTGCTACACATTTGGCTAGATGTGTAGACTGGCATTGCCATTCTGCCAAGACTGGGTGTTGCTCAAAGAGAGTTCCACAGAGGTCCCTTTTAAAATTCTCACCTTGGATTCCCTGAGCTAAATACCCTCCAGATTTCAAACAACATCCTTTAATTGGATCAACCCTAAAAGTTTTTTCATAAAACAACACTAACCATATTTCCACATCCCCAAGACCGCTTACACCGCTTTTAAACAATCCATATTTTCCCCGAGGGTTTAGGTTCGAAAATCTTTGACAAAAGATGCAGCTCCCCTACTAGCGAAATGCATAGCCGCAGGCAGGATTTTAACATTCAAACGGTTGCTAAGTGACCTCTCACCTCTGGCCTTTACACATTGGAATTGTAGGCAACTGTGCCATTACCTTCTTTCACCCGATAAGAAAGGCAATACGACTAGGGATCTTACACCTTTTGAATCTATTTGCTTGACTGATGAACAAACTGAAAAAAAATACCTCCTTAATGTACTCACATCTCCAACAGGCTGAAACTACGCACTCGGCCAGATTCAGAAGCCAATGGGAATCTGTTCTTCAAACACACTGATTCGCAATGGGAAAGTGCATGCATTTTAGCACATAAATGCTCAATTAGCACAAGACTATAAGAGAACTCATAAAAACTATTGTCACATTGGTATGAAACACCATAAAAGGTGAAAAATGGTATCCGTTGGCTTTGGATCTGTGCTGGAGATTTGGCGAGGCCACAGGAGATACTACATATTTAGTGGAATTGTCCTAAAATAGCATTTTACTGGAGCAAAATTTGCAAAATGATTGTCTCCTACATATTTCTATCTTCTCTTTGGGCAGATATAAGTGATCCCTGTCCAAACACCTCCTAATTGATGCAAAATTGTTGATTCCTAAACACTGGAAACTGCAGACAATCCCCTCACTAAAAGAATGGGCTCATACAGTAAACCACATCTTGGAAATGGAAAAAAAACCTGCTATAGCAAATAAATTTTCCAATAAGTTACACAAAGTGTGGCCTGCCTGGTTCTAGTTGAAATATTGTGCCTAATTTTGCTCAATAAAAATCTTTTATTGCAAAAAAAAAACAAAAAAAAAAACGGACAATCCCTATACACGGTGTCCAAAATTTAAAATATTTTTTTTAATTGGAGGTTACAGGTCTCAGGTGATAAACAGTGACTAGGCCAAACCTCCTGAACATTATACCTGTTAATCTGCAGTATTCTCTTCTCTGGTATCAGGTAATACACAGTGATAAAACTAACTCCTGCAGGTTGTTCATGTTTATCTGCCGTATTCTCTTTTCAGGCTTTGTTTCAAAGTTCCGGATTTATGAAGCTTACATGAGAGTTAGGCAAATTTACACACTTCCCAGCACAGTGAGGAATGCTCGGAGTGAACTGTAGGGAAGGGACCCCCTTCACACATTTTAAAACTGAGATTAGTACATCCAATATTTTTGGAAATAAACATGTTGTTGGATATAATATTTTTTTAGATATAATTACGTTGTGGTCAATTATTTTCTATGACATTAATAAAAAAAAGTTCACCACCAGGAAATGGGAAATATTTTCATTTATCTTTGTAATTTACAGTGAACAAATAACAATTTGAATGGAAGGATGTGATGGTAATAAGGTCAGTACTTAATGTTGGGACTGTTTACATATGTGAATACTGCCATGGATCCTCTTCATCAGGGGATTTAAAATAGTCTGCAAATGTGTCCATTATTGTGGACTGTGTCTCATTTTCCTCTTTTTCATACTGATGCTTTCCTTCTCCCAAATTGCTGTGGAGAACACAGCATGCTTGTATCACACATTCTGCATTCTTCAGACTCAGTTGTAAGGCACTGTGGAAAATGTGCATTTGCTGGTTAATGTGCCAAACATGCATTCAATAACCCTCCTTGCTTAACTGAGTCAGTAGTTGAAGACTCTTTTGGTTGTTCAGACCGTGCCTGGCATATTGCCTGACTTATACTGATGATGCCACCACACCTATTGCCCAAAAGATAAACAAATGTAAACCTAAATTGTGTCATTCTTACAGTATATGCTTTCAATAGTCAATTTACCTATGTCATGCTATTTATATTATCTATTAACTAGACCTTATTGGATGTGGATATCCCTCCAGGAATTCCTATGTCCTCCGGGGGGGGGGGGGGTCAGTGTATGCCCTGGTCCCGGAATTTTCCCTCTGGCGTCACTCCCCAGGGTGAGACATTTGCGGATTTCGTTTTTTGGGGGGTGACTCATGGGATGGATGCCTTCCTTATCTTATTTGAAAAATGTAATTGTTTGTATTCACAATGTGATGTTTCAATATCATTAATATTGTTTATTCGTTATTCATAGTCTCATGACAACCCTATTTATACACCATCTGACAATGTATGTCTGAGCAATGCTCCTGAAGAAGCGGATGATATAAAAAACTGCAAAACATGTTGAGCTTTTAAAATCAATGTATTATGGATGGTGTCAATATTTTATCTAATGATGGGATGTCTAGCCACTTTATTGTTGTCATGACTAAATAATTATATTCTATGACTAAGTAATATGTATATTGCTTTTGTAATAAAAATGTTTTGTATTTTCTTAAACTTGACTGGTTATCAGTTAGTATATGGTACCAATACAGTCCAAACCCCAGCCTCTTCCCAATCATTTATATTTAACACTTCCCTATACTATGCTATATCTGTACTTCGCCCCCCCTCCTCCAATAAAAATATGAATACTCATCCAAATTGCATTGAACATGCATGCCATACAGGACTTAAATGCATGCAGTTTCTGGGGCAAATCACATAACTAGAGGCAAAGAAAACATGCTGGTAATACATACATTTTTATTTCTTGGGGGGGGGGGGTGATTTAGGGAAAATATATAGTATTTGGATCATAAGGTTTTCCAAAGACATGTTAACATTTTGCATGCATGCATACTATGCGCTATAAATTGTGCTAGACACTAATTGTACATTTGATGTGTTCCAAGGGGGTTGTTATATACTTGCCTACTCTACTTATCTAGGTAAATAACCAATGTTACCATTATTGGATGAGGAGAGAAGAGAAGGGTTCTTCATCTAGAATAAAAAAAGCAAGGCTGCATTACTTAAGACTAGGAGACGCTCCTCTGGGGGCACGCAACGTTGGTATTCATCCACTGAAGATGTGGCTGCAATTTCTCTAATAGGTAATCAAATGTGGGTACAGTCATCCGAGTAAAATAAAAAAAAAAATCAGGGATAACATTGCAAATCTGCATAGCGCAGAGCAACAAATCTACCATATGGCCTCTTCAGGAGTGTGGGGCGTGACCAATAGCGTCAACGTTTTCACCCAAATATCTTCCTCCTCCGGCTCGCCACTCTCCTCACGTAATCCCTTGTGACAAAGCATGTCACATCATCCCAAAATCAGGAAGAAGCCATTGCTCTCAACCGCAAATCACAGGAAAGACACAGGATCACGCAAGGAGATCAAGTCATAAAAAAATGATGAAAAATGGATGAAGACGGCTAAAAAAACAGATGTTAGTGAATGAAAAAACAAATGTTAGCAAATGAAAAACAGATGTTAGTGAACATAAAAACGAATGTAAAAACTGAGGTCCAGATCTGTTTTTCATCTGATTTTCAATAAAAAAAAACTGTGACTGAACTGATGAAACAAATGGAATGACAATGTAAAAGGACCCTTAGGCCCCATTCACACTTGTGCGACCTGTCGTGTGACTTTGGACCCCGTGTTTCCCTATGATAACCGTTCATATCTGTGACGTCACCTAGTGTGCTTCCTTGTGGGAAAGAGTCTTTGTCCCCATCAACTTGGGGACAAGGTGCTTTGGGTGGGGCAGTGTGCACAAGTATGAATGGGGCCTTTATAGACTCTTGATGCTTCACTCCAACACCCTAGTTTTAGTAACAACTATGGCAAGAGCTACATGGGATATGCAGTGCATTGATGCACTTGACACTTTGGTGCTTTGGAGAACTAAACTGCACAAAAAAAGCATATTGTTCTGCACTGCAAAACAAATTAAATTTGATTTTGCATGTCACAACACATTTGTACTTTATTGCTGTTGCTGCTAGCTGTGTAAAATAAATAAATAAATAAATAAATATGTAAAACATTTTAACAAAATTAGGCACATGTAAAAAAGCTCAAGGGCCAAAATATTTTTTTTTTGTTTACAAAAGTTTTTATTGTAGAAAATAAATTTGTATACAAACAGAGATAATGTGTACGGTACAATATCAATGGCATATAAAGGGACACAACAGGAAGTAAAATAAATAGAGATATATGAGGTAGAGCATCTTTGAGTCCATCTATATAAAAAAAAATATTTATGGTGAAATATGGAGGTGATAGTGGAATTATTGTGTACGTGACCAGTATGACCATTTGGTGTCAAACATATGAAGACTGTCATTGAGGGTGTGGTAGACTCTTTCTGATAATTTCAGCAACTCCATTCTCTCCAGTACCTGTGACCATACTACAGTATCTGATCTCCAGTTGAGAGCGATCATCCATTGGATGGAGCTACAAAGAGTGAAACAATCTGTTGCAGGGGGAGGGACATCTGGAATTTTAGCATACAGTAGGCAGATCTGGGGAGTGAGAGTGAATTTGTGTTTTGAGGATCTTTCGAATCTGTCCAATGCTTCAACCCAAATTTGAGCTAAATGCGGGCAGCTCCAAAATATGTGTAGTAATGAGCCCTCTACAGGGCAACCTCTAAAACAATTAGGGGATACTGATGGGTAGCAGGTATGGATTTTGGATGGGGTGAGGTACCATCTAGAGAACAGCTTCATCGGGGTCTCCCTAAAGGAAATCGCTCTGTTGCATTTCCGATGGTTCTCTGACATGGAGTACCAGGTGTCAGGAGGGAAAGTAAGTTCTAGTTCTGCTTCCCATTGCAGCATTGGGTGAGATTTGTCTGGAATGGAAATGTTGTTAAGGTAGTGATATAACCTAGAGATCATACCCTTGTCTCTGGAAGAAGACAGGCAGATTCTCTCGAATAATGTGGTGGTGGAGTGGGAGGAGAGTGAGAAGTATGTAGAAAAAAAAAAGATTTAATCTGTAAGTATCTCTCATATTCGGAGGAAGGGAGACCATACTCTCTCTGAAGAGATTCAAAGGGTTTAAATTTCCATCTGGATTGTAATGAACCTTAGGGTGGTAATTTTGCAATTTACCCAGAAGGAAAATGAGGATCTATCATTGTATGCCGAGGCGAGTCTGGGGGTCACCCAAAAATGAGGTGAGTGGTGAAATGGGTGAGGATAATAAAAAAGAATCTTTTATCTTAAGCCATAGTTGAAATAGATGGGCAACAATTATATTACGTTTAAGGAGGTTACGGTATAGGACATAATTGGACCACAATATCCCCTGGAGGTAAAGTGGGTTAACTGAAGTAGATTCAAATCTTTTCCAAGGGATATCCTGAGAGTAAGAAAACCACTGGGACAGCTGAGAGCGTCTTGCAGATAAGAAATATTTCCATAGATTAGGGAGGCCCAGACCACCTTTAGACTGGGGTCTATGTAGTAGTGCGTAACTGTACCTAGGTTTTCTGTCTTCCCAGATAAATTTGTTGATAAGCCTTTGAAGGGATTCTAATTTAGATTTTGAAATGTTGATGGGGAGAGTGCTGAAGTAGTATAGGAGTTTTGGAATAATGTTCATCTTGATTGCACCAATCCTGCCAATAAAATATATATGGTAGGTGGACCAGGTACTTAGGAGTGAGCTAATGTGGGTAAAGAGGGGAATGTAGTTGGTTTTAAATAAACAGTTGTAATTAGGAGTAATATTGACACCCAAGTATTTTATCGAGCATGAGTTCCAGGTAAGAGGGAAATTGGATTGGAGTAGGTTAAGGGTGTTTTGGGAGATGTTGATGGGTAGAGCTGAGCATTTATTTAGATTAATTTTGAGACCCGAGATATCATGGAAGAGGTTTAATTCCTTAAGAAGAACTGGAATGGAGGTGTGAGGGTCTGTAAGATAGATCAGTGCATCATCTGCATATAAACTGATTTTGTATTCCAGTTGGCCTTTGGTATATCCCCTGATATCAGGATTTGATCTTATGGCTTGTGCAAGGGGTTCGATGGCCAGTGCAAATAGGAGTGGGGATAAGGGGCAGCCCTGTCTAGTTCCTCTACCCAAAGGGAAGAATTCTGAGTTGTTACCAGGAATCACAATGCGAGTTTGGGGGGATTGATATAGGGCATTAAAGCCTTGTAAAAATGTGTCTGAGATTCCAAATCGAGGTAAGAGATGATTCAAATATGTCCAGCTGACACTATCAAAGGCCTTGTGAATATCAAGGCTGAGTAGGCAGGCCTGACGCGAGTGGAGATTGACATCCTGAATGATGTTGGTTACTAGCCTAATGTTGTCCGTGATCTGTCTATTAGGAATAAAGCCGGATTGATCAATGTGAATAAGTGGTGATATAACCTACGCAAGTCTGTCCGCAAAAATCCGACCAAATATCTTAAGGTCATTATTCAATACCGATATCGGGCGGAAATTCTGTGGAAGGGTGTGGTCCTTATTAGGCTTGGGGATAAGAGAAAGATTAGCCAATAACATCTCGTCTGGGAAGTTGTTACCTTCTAAAATATAGTTAAACAAGTTCATTAGATTTAAGGCTAGTATTGGGGCAATTTTTTTGTAGTATGAGGATGTGTAGCCATCAGGGCCAGGGGCTGTAGAGGTTTTGAGGGATTTTATGATTTGGGTTATCTCCTCAACTGTACAGGGGGAGTTGAGGGAGTCTATTTGTTGTTGGTTTAGGGAAGGGAGGTGAAGGCCCTCCAACCATTATTTGGAGGCAGTCCCCGGTGGGTTTTTGGGGCTTGACATAAGGTCTTTATAGAGGGCCAAAATATTTTAAATAACTAAAAAAAAAAAAAAAACCTCAAACACCAACCCTAAAACACTCAAAATAAATAAGGAAAGGAAAAATTAAAATGAAAAAGGAAACCAAAAAAAAGGAAAGAAAATGAACAAAGCGTTTCTGGAGTGGCACCATTGATTTAAATGGGGCTCTCCTCCAAAAATGCACCAACAATTTCAAATTTTGGCACAAAAAAAAGCATGTTTTTCACACGTAGAAAAAATGCACCAATACGCTCGACTGCTACCTGTGCTTTGGGTGGCATTAGGAAAGCCAACACACTTGTTTTTGATTGTTTTTAATGACATTAAAAAAAAATGTAATTTTTAACATCGTGAAAAATGGTCGTGTGTACGCGGCATAAGACACCTTAAGAGACTGAAAACTGACATAGCTCTGCTACAGGAAAGCCCATCTAACACAATCAGATTTATTGTGCATGAAAAAACCATGGTTGGGAACCGTACTAGGATCTAATGCGGTAAGCCGCAAAGCGGGGGTGCTCATCCTGATCCATAAAAATCTTCCATGTAAAGTAATTTAATTTAAATAGGACAACCAGGGGCGTTTTCTCACAGTACATGTCTAGCTTGGCAACAGGGATCTTGTGATGTCTATGCACCCAATAAACCTGGTAATCAGTTTTATGGAGACATATCCACCAGACTTATAAAATACCCTCTGATTCCTTATGTTGTGGGAGGGGATTTTAACTTCACTTCATATATGACACATGACTGATCCACCCCTAAAGGACTGCTGAAGGCAGTAGCAAACAGAGCAAACCCTTCTCACCATGGAATCCCTTCACTTTACTGACCTGTGGCAGCTTTTGATGGACAGAGAATACACATTCTACTCGACCCCTCACAAGGTTTTCACTAGAATTGACTACATCTTTGGCACTGACAAGATGTAACCAATGATCTCAGATACTGAGATCCATGAAATAGCCATATCGGATCATGCCCCAGTTTCAATCCTTTTGAACGATGAAATCTCAATAATGCTGATTTACAGACATACATGGACCTGGATTGGAGGGAGTTTGCCACTTCTAACTCCCCCATGCGGTCAACCCCACTCTTAACTGGGACGCAAGGAAGGCCTATGTAAGGGGATGAGTCATATCCTACGCTGCATCCTTTAAGAAAAATTTCCTATTTAGTTATAGGAAAGCAAGCTCCCGCCTTAAGCTGGCTCAGAGAGCCCTTTCCACCCAAGACTCTCCAGAAAATAGAGATGAATGGCGAAAAGCCAAACACAGGTTCAATACTAGGGCAAATATCTTAGAATCGACCAAACAAGCTCTTACTGATGCAAATTTATACAAATACGGTAACAAAGCGGGTAAGCTCATATCACGGCCCTACAGGACTCCTCTGGCACTATCAAAAAGACACCACAGGAGGTCAATAGAGTCATGCAAACATTCTATTCTTCCCTTTAGGCTCCAGATCCCATAAACCACAGTATTGTCTAAAACTTCCGTGACAAGCTTGACTTACCATCGGTTACTACTTTCCATTTAGAGACCCTAAATGCGCCTATATCTAGCTCAGACATAGATTTGGGGGGCACATCCTAAAAGATGCATTAAAGATGGTGCAGCCATAAGACCATATAAACAGAACAAAATATTACAGTGCACACATGCAAAAATTACATTTACCTCCTGCAAGGCTATTTAAAACACCTGAACATTTAAAACAAATACGGCACCACCACCACTGCCTAAGGCCCAATTTTTCTGCCCCTGTATAACAGGGGCACGTAATTACAATTTTTGATCTAACATTTCTCAGCAGGGCCCGTTCCTGCGCTCAACAAGAATATCTGTGAGGCTTTACAGTGTTGTGCAACCACCACCACCTAATTAAAGAGGTAATGGTGGTTTGGTAAGTAGGCACGTACCTTAATTTTCACTGGGTGTCGTCAGTTCCATATCTGCACAATGGTGACGGTGATGGCATATCAAGCAATCAGTTTCAAGTTGAACTTTTTTCTTATTGTTTTCACTGCTGGCAAAATATTGTAGCACATTGCAACTGGTTTTGTGTATTTCAACATTGTTTTGGATGTATAATTTTACTTTTACAGGACTAATGTTATACTGAGCACAAGCACTTTATCATTGTTGACAGCACAATTGCACTTTTGTATTGCCCTCAGGGCTAGTGTTGCTCACGAATATTCGTATTGCGAATATTCGGCTCGAATATGGCATATTCGAGTATTCGCGATATATTTCGAATTTCGCAATGAATATTCGCAATTCCGAATATTCGCATTTTTTCAATTTTATTTTTAAAACAGATCACATCCTATCGACGTCTAAAAGCATTGCTGGTATGATTAGATACCCTGGGCCGAGTAGCTAAGCTGAGGCGATCCTTTTATGTTGCCGAATATAAAAAAAAAAAAATTGCGAATTTTCGCTAATGCGAATGCGAAAATGATTGCGAATTTTCGATAACTGTGGTAGGAGAACTCTGATTGTCTCTGATGCAAAAGGGGGGGGCTTTGTGTATGTTTCTGTTATGAATATTTGTATGTTTGATATTATTTTTTTTTGTAAGAAGGAAAAAATTGCGCATACCTTAAAAAAAGGGGAGAATACAGCAGCAACTCAAATGTTATACAACATAAATTAATACAAGACAGAAAATGGAGTCGCTGTACAAGAATAAAAAATATGTCTAGTGACAAGACATGTGGGCAAATTATAAAATAAGCAAGCGCAAATAACTTGTGAAATACACAGTGAAACAAATATATAAAGAAATATAGTCCCAATAATAGAAAAATAATCTTTCATAAAAATGTCTTTGATATGTGAAGTGAAAAAAAGTCCAAAGCATGCAGCATGAACGTGTTCAATCTTCAAGGTGTTTGATTGACAAACGGCTGTGACAGATGGATAGAGTAAAGAATCACCACCAATGCAAAACACTTTTTATTTTCTATTGTAAAATATCAAGAATATTCTGAGCCAATCAGAGTGCTCCTTCCGCATTTGCCGAATATTCGCAATTATTTTGTATTGTAAAATATCAAGAATATTCTGAGCCAATCAGAGTGCTCCTTCCGCATTTGCCGAATATTCGCAATTATTTTGTATTGTAAAATATCAAGAATATTCTGAGCCAATCAGAGTGCTCCTTCCGCATTTGCCGAATATTCGCAATTATTTTGTATTGTAAAATATCAAGAATATTCTGAGCCAATCAGAGTGCTCCTTCCGCATTTGCCGAATATTCGCAATTATTTTGTATTGTAAAATATCAAGAATATTCTGAGCCAATCAGAGTGCTCCTTCCGCATTTGCCGAATATTCGCAATTATTTTGTATTGTAAAATATCACGAATATTCTGAGCCAATCAGAGTGCTCCTACCGCAGTTATCGAAAATTCGCAATAGCGAAAATTCGCAATTATTTCATTTCGATAAAATATCACGAATATTCGAATTTAGCGAATATATCTCGAATATTCGACTATATATTCGAGATATATCGCGAAATCGAATATGGCGTATTCTGCTCAACACTACTCAGGGCATCCTTATATGATTTAATAATTTAGCATTTAATTAGTGCCCCCTTATTATTATTATTATTATACACCCCTGTAACATTTGTTTTGCGGTCTGTGCACCTGTTCAGAAGATTTCACCTCACCCTCCATTATTCAAAGTTTTTATTTTGAGGGGAGCAGCTTTAACACTAAATATAGTTTTTTCTCACCATAGCGCGGAGTACTTATACTGATACAGGGGTTATAAACCTTCCCTATGCTATCCAAAAAGCTTAAAAATGTATTTTTGGGCTGGAGCTACACTTAAAAAAATACCTGTTCCAAATTACAAACAGATTTAACTTAAGAACAAACCTACAGTTCCTGTCTTGTTTGGACTGCCTATATACTGCTGTACAGACTAGTATATAGGACCTGGGGACCCCACGCCTTTGCTTTTTTTTATTTGGGTTAAGGGTTCCCCTTAATATCCATACAAGTCCCAAAGGGCCTGGCAATGGGCTGGGGGGGGGGGGTGTTACCCATGCAGTTTTTCTCAATAATTTTCACCCATATTGCTGGGACCCGACATTACAGCCACAAGCATTTTTAAATGACTTGTATTCCTTTAGAAATTTCATTTTGTGCAGGGACTGTTCTAAACACGGGAAACACGCACCACTTTACAGGCATACTATAGACACCCCCCAGGTACGATATTTAAAGGAATATTTCACTTTAATTTTTTCACTTTTAGCATTATTAAAATCGCTGCTCCTGAAAAAAAAACAGTTTTTAAAACGTATTTTTCATTGATACATGTCCCCTGGGGCAGGACCCGGGTCCCCAAATGCTTTTTAGGACAACTTACATATTAGCCTTTAAAATTTGCACTTTTGATTTTTTTTTTTAAAGTGTATTTTGTGCGTGTACTCGAGAGAGGAGCCGGACTGCAGGAGTTGGGAGTAGGCAGGCCTCCCCCAGAGGCAATCTGCCATCTTTCTCCATGCCCCGGGTGGCAATGGCGGGTGTGTGAGGGGGTCCTCCCACACAGCCCGCCATACCTGCTCCGCTTTGAAGCCCAACGGGGCAGAGGGACTCCCTACAAGGGAGTGAGAGGATCTAGCCCGCTCAACCAGCCCGTTAGTCCTTCGCCTCTCTTTTTAGAGACCGCGTGGTCAAAGTGCGTGCATGTTAACCCAATTTCGAGTGCGTGTAAGTGTGGTGTTTTTTGTGGGAGGGGGGTGGGCGTACTAAGCGCAGGCTTACCTCGCATAGCACACCCACCGGGAGCCAGGCTGAGACCACCAAACTCAATTCACATGTAGCTGAGACCGGGATCTGAACCCCTGGCTGCAGAGGTGAATGGCTTGTCAGCGCAGTGCCAATCGCATTGAGCCACCGCAGCTCCCGATTTTTGAAGTTTAAGTACCATAGACTTTAACGGTGTTCGAAAGTTCGCAAACTTTCGGTCCGTTGAACCGAACGAGGGGGTGTTCATCTCATCCATAGTGGTAGGAATAGCAGCCTAAAAAGCTAAGCTTTCCTAGCTGTGGCAGGGTAAGGAATATGCCTATAGTAAGAGTAACGGTAGTGTTAGTAGGAAGTCTGGTGTTTGTGGAAGTTGGTTTGCAGTGCCAAGGATCTTTATAGGGTCCAAGTATCGCCTTGTGCTTCCAGTAGTGACACTGACCCTAGCCAAATACAAAACTAGTGAAAAACAGTCAGAAAAGATGAGTAGGGAAAAAAATGTCAGACACCTCCACCTGAAAAACCATTCCTGTTTTGGAGGTTGTCTCATTGTTGCCCATCTAGTGCACCTGTTGTTAATTTCAATTAACAGCAAAGCAGCTGAAACTGATTAACAACTCCCTCTGTATGCACCCCTCCCCCTCTGCTACTTAACTGACCAGATCAATATCCCAGGAGTTCTGTTTCAAAAGTGTTCCTTTCATTTTCTTGAGGAGTGTATATCCTCTCCACTGCAGCTTCTCCTTTACATACCTGTCCTTGTCAATTGGCTGGGGAAAATAGAGGATGACCTTTCTGTAAAAATTATGGAAGTAAAATGTTACAATTTACTACTTACTGTTAAATGGCTTTAAATAATGTCTTTAAAAGATGTAATTCATATTTGTGAGATGAGGAACTGCTAATGTATGCCGGTAAATTGTTTTAGTCGTTTTGAAAACTAACAGTCTATAAATCATTAATCGACAAATGAAATTGTGCCAATTTCTTGTTGTCACGTTCCCTTGTTAAAACAGAGGACTACAGTTATTGTCCAATTTAATCTATTGCTATTATTATTACATGCTTGGTGTATAAAAACACATGGTACTTCATCCTTACACCTGATCCATTTCTCATAAAGAATTGCTAGAAAAATATAATAATATGTTTTAATCAAAGTGCCAAAAGGTACATTAGTAGCCTACTAATTCTACTTAACCACAGGAGGCCCTGAAACATTAATGATGGTGATTTATGTATGCTAGGTTTTCCGGAATGTGTTAACCTGCTGTTTTATGATTACAGTTTATGTATATTTTGTTTGTGCTTTTCCAGTCATACCAATCACATCATATCAGATACAGCCTTTGTAGCGCTACATGACTGTTAATTATACTTTCATTTAAGTTTATAATACTGCAATTGGTGCGGTTTAGACTTAAGATGAAAAGGGCAAAAATCCACTGATATTATTGGTGGTAAAATGTATTTTTATTAGTTGACTGCAAGAAGGTTCAATATTAAGCAGTAACTATCATAGACTGGGTGCACAAAACACTATAAAAATAATTAACACAGTTCATGCAAATAAAGGAAAAAATCAATTATCCGATAATGAAAATATCTGCTGCAATTTCTTGACTCATGCACAGGTAGTTGTGGGAATACAGTTGCCTAAATTACTTTGTTTTTTTCATGATGTTGTTATTATTATTGTATCATAATTAGGGTTATTTGCATTTATATAGACACTCTTTTAGTTACGCAAACAGCCTAAAAAGTGCCCCTGGGACGTTTCACTCTAAGACCCTGGCAGCAGAAACAGAACTAGGAGGTGATACAATATGTAGAGCAGATATGATATTAGGCTGAAGCCAAACAAGCAATGCTGGAAAAAGTAATTAAGTAGAACATTTTATAAATGATGAAAAGGTAGCTGCATTGCAAAGAGAAAGCAATTAGATATATATGTAACTTGTATATGTAGGATTACAGATTATGTAATACTCACTGATCTCTGTCCTAAGCAATCCTCTTGATTTTCTATAATCATCCAGATGTTTGTATAATAGCTGAAAAAGATCAAGATGGGAAAATGTATACATTGACCCTCCAACGTGTCACTAGGAGTATGTAGGTTTGATTAATTGAGTCCTGTTTGAAATTCACAGCACCCAAACTTAGCAGTGAATCACACTAAAGTCTATAGGGGTGATAGCAGGGGATCAGGCATGTTTTCCATCATAATTTCTCCCAAAGTATAATTTCTGCATAAGTGTAGCACATTTTAACACAGCTGCTTGGTATGCACTCAACTTCTCATCTTCTTTTTTCTGCTGCTTCACAGATGCAATAAGGTTGGTTCACCCACACTAACAACATTTTAGCATTAAATTAGGCATAGTAGCGCGAGCTACAGTATGCCTGTATTGATTTTTTTAGCCCGGTACTCACTGTGCAATCCTATATAAAAGATTCCGACTCCCCGCGGGGAATGGGTGTTCCTATCAAGAGGGAGGATGATTGACGGCCGGCTATGGCACGTCACGCTCCCTGAAGATAGCCGGAACAGGTCTCGGCTCTTCACGGCGCTATACGGCGCCAGCGCACAGACTATGCGCAGGCGCCGTGAAGCGCCAAGTCCTATTTCGGCTATTTCCGGAGAAGCGTGACGTGCCATAGCCGGCCGTCAATCATCCTCCCTCTTGATAGGAACGCCCATTCCCTGCGGGGAGTCGGAATCTTCTATATAGGATTGCACAGTGAGTACGGGGCTAAAAAAATCAATACAGGCATACTGTAGCTCGCGCTACTATGCCTAATTTAATGCTATAAAAAAAAATGTTTTATTAGGGTGAACCACCGCTTTAAAGGGCACTTGCAGTGCTAAGTATATTTGTCTTGTCATATCGGTACACTAATTTACACTATCTGCCTGTCTGTCTTTGTTCATCTCTCATGTTGCAACCTGCTATAACATTTGTACACTGGGTTAACCATTTCTGCCTGTCTAACTGTGTTAAATAGAAGTTAAATCAGTGTATTAATATTATCACAGATTGCAAGATGAGAGTTGCATAACTCTCTTCTGTTTGAAAACAAACAAATAGCTACAAATGCTGTAGATGCTGACTTTTAATAAAAAGACACTTCCCAGCCCACAGATTCAGTACTGCCTTCACCCAGACAGGTTCTTTGCCAGTCTTTAGGTCCCTGGTGCCTGTCAACGCTAAGTACCCACCCCCTAAAAAAAAAAAGTTTTTAATAAGGAGAGAATATGGGGGAGGAGGATAAGCAGAACTTCCATTTTTAGTTCCGCTTTAAATGCTAATTTTGAAACCTCCCATTTTTGCAAACAACTTTCAGGTTTGTTATCTGTATTGTTGAGATGAATTTACCTTCCCACTTTCTTGTCTGATCAGAGAGCTTTGGCCTTTCTCAGTGCCTGTGTAAGTTTGTACGTTTTCTGCTTTCATTCTTCTGTGTCTGTTCAATGATTGGATTAATTGATTATTTGACAAACTCTTCCCCACCTCCTCTCCCTCTAAAGTGACACTAAACTCTGTTTTTAAAAAAAAATCTATTAGAGTATATATTCTTAACTAAAAAAAAGTATCTTATATTGCTTTCAGCCTCTGCCAAATTTTGTAATTTGTTATGCCTGTTAGAAGCACCAGCCAAAAAGACTTTACCTTGTCCTTAGTGAATATAGGAGATGACATGATCAACTGAATTATCAAATCAATATTGGCATACAAACATACCTCTCTCCCTCTTCTGCCTAACCTTTCCCTCTGAAATATAGTGTACCCTTGGTTAGTCACAAGCCAGTCATGTGAGCTGTCAAACTAGGTTTCTGATATTTCCAATCAACCTCATAATCAAGTATCAAATGTTCTAGTTTTTACATTTTATTATTAAGACTTCTAGCATTTGGGTACATACTGCACATTTACATTTTGTACATTCAGTGCGCACTTCAATCCTTGTTTATTTCACAGTTTACCTATCACTAATACTCCAACAACACATCTTTCCAACCTTATGGCCATCTTTTCCCCAACTGAGATACATCCTATCCACTGTATCCTTGCATCCTATACGTTGCCTCTCTGGCACAGCTCGTGGTACAGAATATAGTACATTGAAGGTCTTCTTAGGCACCTAAGTCCCTGAAACAATGTTTAAGGACACTCCTAGCCGGATTCTTAAAGACTTACGATGATGTATCGCATTCAAGTGGCCACTCGAGCCATTGTGTGAAGGATTTCGCCTTCATCTCCCTCTGTGGAGTCAGGTGATTATCCTCCGCCAATGGCAATGAGGACTGCTATTCCATCCACACCAGTCCCTCGTCCATTGCGCTCTTCAACGCCCTGTAACTTCCTACAAGTCCCAGGAGCGTTTGCGCCAGTCGGCGCATGCGCAATGGACATTTTCTGGCCGGCTTGCGTGACGTCAGACGCCTGTCTGGCATGCCAGTTTGTATGGAGAGAGCCACATCGCACATGGTGGCCAGGTGATCCCCTTTATTGCACTCCAAATAGGTAAGCAAAACGCTCACTTCAAGCTATTTCTATTACAATATGTTGGACATATTTGTTCTGGGTCCGGTTTAGGGAGCTAATCTACTTCTTTTCTCTTTCTGGCTGTTAATTAGACTTTTTGAATCATTAATGTTGCAGCACAGATCCTTCTTTCAGCATATGTTTATGCAGTGACACACTTGTACAGCAACCTCAATCAGGTAACATTTGCTGCCCTGATAAAAATGTCTTGCTTGGTACTATAGTGTTTTCCAAATGCTCTATAGTAATATAATCTTTTTGACCAACATGTAATTTAAGCAATTTACTTCTGGCAGTCATATTACCTTCCTATATTCATTTATAGTAAAAATGACTACCATTTAGGTAACAAACCAATAGTTCTGTCTAATATATAAATGTAATTATTTAACTTCCATTGGTGTACTTAGTAACTCCTTGTAATGATTATTATTCCTCACCAACACTATTCCTATTCAACACTATTCCTATACAATATCCTATTCTGTTGTGAATAGTGGTAGGTGGTCAATTTCAGAGTATTATATTCTCTTTACATACATTTCTTATTAATAAGTCCCAATAATGGAGTTGCAATTTAGGGCTTTCCCTCCCTTTAATCTACCCTTTTGGTTATCAATCCAACACCCACATATATATTTTTTTCTAGTTACCCGTGGTACCCCCTTGTTTGCGAATTGAACCACTACGGCTTTTACTTGGTCTCTGATGTTGAACTCAGTCCATCTTCACTGACCCGGCCGGGTCTAGTTAGGCGGGGGCTTTTTTCACCTGTGAGGAGTGTTAATCACGCTGCAACATCTTATGCAAAACACAATTTTAGTGGTGAGTATACTCTATGTAAATCTATATGCCAAACCAGTATCCCGGATGGGATGATGCTGTCTGGCATCTGGTTTTCCATACTATTTCAGTTTATTATTTGATATTTTCTCTACACTCTAGTTCCCAAGCTCCCGAGGAAGCTTGCGAAACTAGTAGAGCAATCCGCGGAACTTCTCGAATGCATGTCAAGAATTGAACAGTGTGGACCCAGGCTAAACTAATGGTTTCTAGTGGCAACGACAACAACAATCACTACCTGTGGTCTATTTATCTGGTTCCATATTCCTAAAACATGTTTTAAATATTATGGGCCAGATCCACATACATTAAGTTGCGCATTTTCGAATCCTCAGCGAGTTGGCGCCGTAAGTTACGGCGGCGTAGTGTATTTCTGGCGGTGGATTTCAAATTGGGTGGGTTGGGGGCGGGTTTCATTTAAATGAAGCGCGTCCCCGCGCCGAATGAAATGTGCATGCGTCGTCCAGAAATTTCTCGCCGTGCTTTGCGCGAAATGACATTGCAACGGCGTCATTTTTTGAACATAGAAGTGAATTACGTCTATCCCTATTCACGGACGACTTACGCAAAAACAAAATTAAAATTTCGACACGGGAACGACAGCCATACTTAATGAATCGTGACCCTATGTAAATGAAGCGCCGATCGTAGAGCACATGCGCGCGCATGCTCAGAATCACGTTGCAAATACTCATTGCTTTCGACGTGAACGTAACCTACGCCCAGCCCCATTCACGTACGCTTACGCAAACGACGGCTGTTCTGAAGTCCATACCTTGCATGGGCTGCGCCATCTTTTTGGTGGTTTATCTTTACGCCGGAAAAACGCCTTACGTAAACAGCGTACCGGGCGCAAGTGCGTTTGTGAATAGGCGTATCTTGCTCATTTACATATTCTAGGCGTAAATCAACGTACACGCCCCTAGCGGCCAGCGTAAATATGCAGCTAAGATACGACGGCATAGGAGACTTATGCCAGTCGTATCCTAGCAACAGAGAAGCGTATCTCAGTTTGAGAATACGCTTAAAGATACGACAGCGCGCATTCGGACTTACGACGGCGTATCTATTGATACGTGAAACATAAAGTGTAGCGCCAATAAAAGAACCCCTTGTGAGGTGGAACTACTATAAGGCCTAGTGACAAAGCAATCACGGACCCTGAGCAATGCTGCTCTTCCAATAATAAACCACACTCTCTTTGAGAGGGTGTGAAAAAAGAGGTGAACTAACAATAGTGGTGAACAATTGTAGCAAATAAATAATGCCGCCAATGAAAGAACTGCCAGTGGGCAGAGCTTAACCTGACAGCAACAACAAATCAGAAATACTGAACAATGTTATTTCTCTGGTGGTAAACCACACACACTGTAAATGAATCTCAATCTGTAATCCGAAATTGTGTATAAATACAAAATGGCATTGTTATATCATATAAACAAGTGCTTAGACGTGAACAGTACTATATCTCCAGTGGTAAGCCGTACACACTGAAAAAGAAGTGATAATCGTAATACATTAACAACTGCTGTAAACTGTTGTGACAAAGTCCCAGTTTAAGAATGGAAAATATAGGTAAAGTCCATACACCGTGAAGATGGTATAAATGTAATTCCCGTTCAAATAAACTTGGACCAGATGTATACTTCAAGCTGTAATCCCCAGGAACTTAAAAATAGGTAAAATAGGTACTCTTACCGGATGGAGTTGACCCACAACTCACCATACAGTGGGGGGGTCTCAAAGGCTTTGTTGGGCCGATTGCCCTTACTGGTCACCGTCAGAATATTGATCCTTTGCGTCGGTTGTCCCAAGCGTGGTCAGCATCTGATGTGTCCAGGATACACTCGTGGCCAGATAAATCACTCAACAACCATGAATGAGCACCGTGGTAACAAATCAATCAGTTCCAAATATGGGGAAAGGAGAAAGGGAAAAAAACTCCTCATAGCGTAAAAATGTAAAAATTTAAAAAAAACTTTCAAAGTCACACTGGTTACAAGAATTCATACCAATCCACGAAAAACACACATGGAAAATATGAACACACAGCAGTCACCCACCACAGGAAGATGGGCAGACTGTATCCAATAGTGTGCAGTAAAAAGGATGGTAGGACCAGCGTACCCGACCGGTTTCGTCTAATACAGACTTCAACAGGGGTGTATCTACTGATACGCCGTCGTAAGTCTTTAAGAATCTGGCTACTTGAATCCAAAGGGCAAAATGGCTTTCTTTTAGAAGATCTTGGATACCTGGATAGGTTTCTCACACAGATCTATCAGCCGGTAGAATTTCTGGACAAGCCTCTCTTACAGACTTACCAGCCAGGAGCTAGTTACCTTGATTTAGATTTGTAGAACAGCTTGACAGTACCAGAACCTTTAAGCTGACCCGGCAATACTGTAAGAGTAGTTTAGATATAGGTGCATCCTCCAACCGAGTCAACTGCTGAGAGACCAGCCTTCATCCTGGCTCTCTCAGCAAGGGTCTTCCCCTGGATCTCCTCAGCTTGGCTCGGCTTCTTCTAAACAGGCAAGACAGCCTAAGAACCACCTCAGGATTAATAGGCCCCACACAGGCTTCTGGGCCTACATTCAGAATTTGTAGCAGCACATCCTCAGACCACAAGGGCCCTGAGGTGAAGACTGACATGGCATCTGTCCAATAAATACCCCTTCCCAAAATGCACAGCGCCTAGGAACCTCCTACTGAGCTGTTTCTGGAAAAAAAAAATTGTTACAGCTCAACCTAGTTGTAATTCTCATACTAGCCTATGGTACCAGTGACACCTACTGGCAACAGTGAGAACTGCACAACTCAGTCAAGTTTAGAACAGAACCAAACAAACTATATACAATCAAATCTGAGCTGTTTACAGCTCAATCAAAAACTAAAGTTACACTATAGGCCCATTCTTAGGAACAGGGGACTACATTATTTTTTAGGAAACAATAGCCAAAATGTTGGACAGGGGTTGGACTGCTTTACTAAAATTCTGCCTATTTTATGCTGGAGTAAAGAAAAAAAACAATAATCTTTCATGCCATTATATATTTTGAATGGTGTTTTGTACAGTGTTAATTTATGAATCCACTTTTAGGCTTTAGCTAAATATCTTCTTACTAGAATTGGGTGAACAGTTCGGTCTGAACATCGCCTGTTTCCGGCTGAATGCCCCACAATGCACTGTACACTGCACAGTGCATTCTAGGGCCCTAATTGGATGAAACAATGCACCTGACCGCTAATGACTTTGCCCAATCATGGCTCAGTGCTCATAGTCCCACTCACAAGTCCCTCCTTCCCACAGAAACCTTTTGCAGTGTGTTGTTGGAGTGGAGATAGATATAGCATGGCTCTGTTTGCTTATTAGCGAGTTAGTGTGTCTCTGCATGTAGAGTGTCAGTGTAGCATTACATTACATTTAGTGCCGTATACAGTACTGTATACCCCCCCTTTTTTTATCCCTGCATCATGTCTGGGAGGCCAGAAAGGAGAGCAGACATTCCCATGCCACTTTGAGGGGGCCAACAGCATCTGTGTCCACAAGGCAGAAGTGAACATGGTCTGTCCTCAGGCAGGGCACATTTTTCTCTGTTTAGTGATATTTCCGGTGCTATCCAGCCACAGCATGCAGAAGAGGTGGTGGACTGGCTTACTTAGCCACCCTCATCCTTCTTATCCCCCTCATCCTCTACCACCCAAGCTGAGACTAGTGCACAGTCCACCGCAGCTGCCAGAGCAGCTTATTCTGCCTCCTTGTTCACAGCTACTGTTATAGACCCAGCATCATGCATGGATGAGTCAGCTGCATTTTTTAACACTTGCTCCTTGACGATGCACAGCATTATTTGATTCTGGTATTGAGGAAGGGAGTGACATGAGCCTTCAGAGAGGGGAGAACACTGATAACCAAAAAATTGGCAGTCATGTTCCCCCAGCCGCAGCGTATTGCCAAGTTGGCTCCAGTAATGATGAGGATGGAGTGATGATGATTTCTAAAAATAAAATTGTTAATCTTGGCCTGAGTGTACTATTGGTAAATATATAGTTGCGCTAATTTACAAACAATACAAAACAAAATGTAATACTAGAACATCATAATAAAGTGTCCACAAGTGAAGTAGTATTAAATAGTATTAAATGAAGCCAGCGGACGTTTAACACTGGGCGCTAAGGGCCAGATTCACAAAGGAGATACGACGGAGTATCTCAGATACTCCGTCGTATCTCTCAGAGTATCTATGCGACTGATTCATAGAATCAGTTACGCATAGATAGCCAGAAGATCCGACAGGTGTAATGGACTTACACTGTCGGATCTTAGGATGCAATACCGTGGCCGCCGCTGGGGGGAGTTTGCGTCCTAAACCAGCGTCGGGTATGCAAATTAGGAGTTACGGCGATCCACAAAGATTTTTCCCGTCGTTACGTCATCGCAAGTGTTAGATTTCCGTCGCAAAGATAGGGCACCTTTAATATGGTGGAAAAGTACTCCACCATGTTAAAGTTTGCCTGTTTTTCCCGCGTCGCTTTTGAATTATTTTAAAAATGTTTCTTTTTCCCGGCGTAAGTGCTTTGTTGACGTCGCGATTCTCAAAACGTCGGCGCGTCGTAATTTCGCGCAAAGCACGTTGGGAAATTTGCATCGGGAGCATGCGCAGTACGTCCGGCGCAGGAGCGCGCCTAATTTAAATGGTACCCGCCCCATTTGAATTGGAGCGCCTTGCGCCGGACGTATTTACGATACACCGCCACAAATTTCCAGGTAAGTGCTTTGTGGATCGGGCACTTAGACTGAAAACTTGCGGCGGTGTAACATAAACGGTTTACGTTACGCTGCGCCGCGGGTATGTGAATCTGGCCCTAAGTCCGTAACTTACACTCTGGCCGAGACTCTCAGAAGTGACTTTACGGTAGAGTAAAGTAACTTCTGAGAGTCTCGGCCGGAGTGTACGTTACGGGTTTGCCGCCTGGTCTTAATTGTCCACTGGATACAGTACCCCTGGCAGAATCCTCTAAAGAGCAAGCTGACGACGAAGGGTGGGAGGCCTACTCTCATTGAGCAAGGAGTCTGCAGAGGATAGGAGAGCTCCGGAAACCGGTAACAGCCTAGGCTGGGCTATAGCCACAAGAGCGTATGATCTCTTTCTGTGTGAGCTCATCTGGAGCTGGTAAGAAGCCATTCTTGCCTTTGGTGGTGGCTTTGTTGCACGGATCACTTTCCATGGTGTTGAATGACTGAGTTGCACATCAAGATTAACAAAACTCCCAAAGGGATTTAATACTATTTTACTGGTGGACACTTTATAATGATGTTCTAGTATTACATTTTGTTTTGTATTGTTTGTATATGAGCGCAACTCTATATATTTACCAACTTTTAAGCTGTATATATGTCTTGCTGAAGAGTTGCTGCTTATAGGTTTATTATTAACTTAACACAGTTTTTTTACACATTTTTTCTGAGTGTACTATAATTTGGCTTCTTCACATAAGGCTTGCTTGCTGTGGTGCAACAATTTGTTATTTCCTTTTAAAGTCTGCCAAAAACACCAGAATTCATCCAAAAAATCTCAAATATTGTTCCCAGTACACTAAATTGTGGCCTCATCATACAGACTGGCTCCCCAAGCCATTATAACATAAGGAAAGCTTGCAGGGAAAATACATGGTACAAATGCACCACTTTACAGGCAGACTAAGGGGATCCCCCCTGCACTATATTTAAAGGCATTTTTCATTTGTATGGTTTCACTTTAAGCATCATTAAAATCACTGCTCCTTTAAAAACTATCTTTAAAAAAAATGCATGGATACATGTCTCCCTGGGCAGTACCCGGGGCCCCCATACCCTTTTTTATGGCCAATAACTTGTATATAAGCCTTTAAAATAGGCACTTTGGATCAATCATGTTCAGGTCTTATAGACTTCAATGGGGTTCGGAGTTTGGTCCTGAATTTTTACGATGTTCAAGAGTTCTGTTGCAAACCGAGGAAAAATCAAGGGTTGTTCAGCCCAACTTTACTTCTAACCATGAACTTTGCTTCCTAGTCTGAAATCGTATTCTTTGTTAAGTATAATGTGTACTTGCAAAACTCCAACTTACTGGGTAGAATGGTTAGTGTCTTCTGTTGTATTCATATCGGCTTACAAAACTGTGACTTATTCTTCATATTGTTTAAGTATAAGCACGTGCCCAGTTGCAGTGATTAAAATGACTGAAATTCCAAACCACACTCTAACTTTCTTTCTGTATTTTTTTGTTTTGATAGTGCTATTTTATTTGTTTATTTGTTTATGTATTTTTAAGTTGATAAATTGCAATTCAATACCTGTTAGTAAAATAAAAAAATTAAACTGTCTACAAGTCGTATTCTTTAATAAGACATCAGTAACACAGTGATTATATAAATCCAGAATCTACTCATCAACCCTCTGAGACCTGGATTAATATAATCACTGTGTACTAGCTTTCAAGGAGATTGATTGTGTGCTTTGTAGATTGGGTTTAACCCTTTATGTGCCAATGCAGCATAAAAGGAAAAATAAACATGCTAAGTAATGTGTTTTTATCATTTTTAAGATGAAATGTCTACAATACCTAATATCTATTGTTGGGAAAACTAGCAACAACACTAATGGATGTAACATGTTTAATTGTATAGTCTCTAAACTCTCTAAACAATTAAATAAACCTTCCATCTCTTTGTGGATGTACTCTCAGCATAGTAAAAAAAAAATTATAGTAAGGGTTGAAAACTGCCAGTCCATATGCTGCAGCTTCCTATGCATTTTGCAGATAGGATGTGGGACTTATCCAAAGGTCCCTAGTACCATAGCCATTTCTGTAAACTTTGAAATACCCTTCATCTGTTGTGTTTGCCATTGTTATCTGACATATAGAACGTTACTCAAAACATTTTGCTAATATTTTTTTTTGTGGGACATGGTAAGACTGCCAGGTCTTGAATGCTGTGTGTATTTCCATTGAGGAGATCCTCCCTAATTATAACCACTGTTAAGGCCCATACACGCTATTGGATATTCCAACAACAATTATGTGATGGACGTGTTTTGTCGGATAATCCGACCATCTGTATGCTCCATCGGACAATTGTTGTCGGCACTTCGGACAACAAATGTTGGGTGTTCATGCTCTCAAATTGTCCGACAACAAATGTGGTCCGTCGGATTATCCGATCGTATGTACACAAATCCGTCGGACTAAAATCCAAAGTACAAACACGCATGCTCTGAACCAATGCTAACCATCAGACAACATTAGCAGAAGTTGCCCAAAGGGTGGCGTTAAAGATCTGAAAAAACAAAATACGTGTATGTTGGCTGAAAAAGTTCTGCTGTCTGTATGCAGAACAAGTTCATGGCCATCGCCCTTCGGACAAAATTCCATGGATTTGTCCGATGGACGTCCTATCGTGTGTATGAGGCTTAAGGGTGAAGACAAAACTCCTGCACTGCATACAGTAGTTCCTAATCAGGTTCTCGGAAATAATTGAGCACAATAGATACAGTATCTCACAAAAGTGAGTACATGCTTGATATTTTTGTAAATATTTTATTATATTTTTTCATGTGACAACACTGAAGAAATTACACTTTGCTACAATGTGAAGTAGTGAGTTTACAGCTTGTATAACAGTGTAACATAGTAGTAAAAAATAGAGTCGTGCTAAACCTTAATATAAACTATGTATATACAGTAGGTGACCGCGATATTGTGTCAATCTCGCTCCCTTTCTCGGTGAGATTGACCACCTACGAGCCCCATCGCGGGAGCCAGCGCCAAGCTGGCTTGCCGTGATGGAGACAAAGCCGTCATAGAAGCGACGGGAGATCCGACTTGGATTCCCGACAATTCTAGGTGCGGCATTTGGTATGCATTACTGAGGGAGAACTCCACGCCAATTTCTAAATAAAAAACCTACATGGGTCCCCCCCCAGGAGCATACCAGGCCCTTAGGTCTGGTATGGGTTGTAAGGAGACCCCCCTACGCCGAAAAACCGATGTAGGGGGTCCCCCTACAATCCATACCAGACCCGTATCCAAAGCACGCTACCCGGCCGGCCAGGAAGGGAGTGGGGACGAGCGAGCACCCCCCCTCCTGAGCCGTACCAGGCTGCATGCCCTCAACATGGGGGGTTGGGTGCTCTGGGGCAGGGGGGCGCACTGCGGCGGCCCCCACCCCAGAGCACCCTGTCCCCATGTTGATAAGGACAGGGCCTCTTCCCGACAACCCTGGCCGTTGGTTGTTGGGGTCTGCGGGCGGGGGGCTTATCGGAATCTGGGAGCCCCCTCAAATAAGGGGGCCCCCAGATACCGGCCCCCACCCTAAGTGAATGGATATGGGGAACATCGTACCCCTACCCATTCACCTGGAGGCAAAGTGTTAAAGTTAATAAACACACGACACAGGGTTTTTAAAATAATTTATTAGTCTGCTCCGGGGGCCCCCCTGTCTTCTTTAGCTCTTTTAGCAGGGGGGCTTCTTCTTCCGCTCTCCGGGGGGGTCTTCTGCTCTCCGGGGGGTCTTCTCTGCTCTCCGGGGGGGTCTTCTATCTTCGCCGCTCTCCGCTGTTGACTCGGCGCACCCCGGTTCTTCTCCCGCTGTCCGGTGCCTTCTCCTTCAGCGCTGGCTGCCCGCTATCTTCGTGTGTTAGCTCAATTACTAGCAGGTGGCCAGCATGCTCTTCTATGACGTTGTCTTCTTCTCTTCCCTTCTTCTCCCTTCTTCCGATGTTGACCCGACGCCTCTTCTCGCTGCAATGACAGGTGCGCGGCTTGCATCCGACTTATATAGGCCTCACAGTCCCATCATGCTCCGGTAGGTACCACGTGGGTAGGTACCGGAGCATGATGGGACTGTGAGGCCTATATAAGTCGGATGCAAGCCGCACACCTGTCATTGCAGCGAGAAGAGACGTTGGGTCAACATCAGAAGAAGGGAGAAGAAGGGAAGAGAAGAAGACAACGTCATAGAAGAGCATGCTGGCTGCCTGCTAGTAATTGAGCTAACACACGAAGATAGCGGGCAGCCAGCGCTGAAGGAGAAGGCACCGGACAGCGGGAGAAGAACCGGGGTGCGCCGAGTCAACAGCGGAGAGCGGCGAAGATAGAAGACCCCCCCGGAGAGCAGAGAAGACCCCCCCGGAGAGCGGAGAAGACCCCCCCGAGAGCGGAGAAGACCCCCCGGAGAGCGGGCCCCCAGAGCAGACTAATAAAATTATTTTAAAAACCCTGTATCGTGTGTGTTTATTAACTTTAACACTTTGCCTCCAGGTGAATGGGTAGGGGTACGATGTACCCCATATCCATTCACTTAGGGTGGGGAGCCCCCTTATTTGAGGGGGCTCCCAGATTCCGATAAGCCCCCCGCCCGCAGACCCCGACAACTAACGGCCAGGGTTGTCGGGAAGAGGCCCTGTCCTTATCAACATGGGGACAGGGTGCTCTGGGGTGGGGGGGCCCCGCAGTGCGCCCCCCTGCCCCAGAGCACCCAACCCCCCATGTTGAGGGCATGCAGCCTGGTACGGCTCAGGAGGGGGTGGGGCGCTCGCTCATCCCCACTCCCTTGCTGGCCGGCCGGGTAGCGTGCTTTGGATACGGGTCTGGTATGGATTGTAGGGGGACCCCCTACGTCGGTTTTTCGGCATAGGGGGGGTCTCCTTACAACCCATACCAGACCTAAGGGCCTGGTATGCTCCTGGGGGGAACCCATGTCGGTTTTTTATTTAAAAATTGGCATGGAGTTCTCCCTCTCAGGAATGCATACCAAATGCCGCACCTAGAATTGGCGGGAATCCAAGTCGGATCCCCGTCGCTTCTATGACGCGCTCGCTGGAATGTGCTTTGTCTATTCCAGCTAGTGCGAGATGTCGGTACCATGTCGCCGAGAATCTGCGCGATGCTGTCGTGCTAGAAACACATTCTCGGCAACATGTACAGTATAACTAAATATTGAATGTGAGCGTAAACACATGCATAATTGGTGAAAATTAAATAAGAACCTCCAAATACTTGATGATGAATTGTTGTGGATAAACAATCAAGTGATACAAAATAAATTGCATAAATAATCATTTGTTCAAATCCATGATTGTTCATTAAAGTTCATAAATGACTGATCTTATTATAACGTCCACAGAGATTAACTAACGGTCCGCCCATGCACAAATCCTTGAAGTGATGAATTCCACTCTCTTCAGAAGTAGAAATAAAACCAAAACGTGATGTTCAGTTGTGGTTTTATTACTTATATTTTTCATTGGAAGTACTGGTTGGTGCCACATTTACAATTGGCCTTCGATCTGGGTCTCTGTCCAAGTCCCCTGCAATATTTTTCACTAATCTTATACCGTAATTCCATTTAAATAACATTTTAAATTTGAAAATTTTTAGACATATATCCTATTCTGGAGAATATTATAGTCCCAATTTCACTAATATTTATAATTTTCGGGCATTGTTGTATACATGTGAGTTTTTGGGCAAGCCTTTGCCTTTGCTGACATCTACACCATAGTCTTTTTAAAATCAGTAAATTTTTTGGCCTTTTAGAGCTGCTGCATTTAGAGTGGCTGTTTGTTTTGTTTTTTGGTGCAAACCTTTACGGTTGTTCCATATCCACCCGTCTATCAGCCTTCCTGATTTATGTAGGCTTTGTAGGTCCCCTCGATTGGATTCCCAATTTGATAATTGTGTATTGGGATTTTTACTGTGGCTGCCATCTGTCCACTGTCCACCTGGGGTCGTGGCACCTGTTAGTTGCTGGTGACACCAGAGTGGACATTGGATTAATTTCCTGAGGGCGCATGATTTTTTGAGCATCTCCATCTCCTTTCTTGGGTTAGGATTTGATTAAATCTGGCCCTTTGGGAGATGCTCAGCTCTATTTTTATCTTATCATTAACATGTTGAGTACAAGGAATGTATATTCATTAGTAGTGAGAAATATAGTGCTCGCATTCAGCGGTTCCTCTTTTTCTCCAGTTTGAGCCCACTAAGTCTCGTGAGAACACGCAACTGCAATGACGTAGGACCTATCATGGACATCGGGACAGAGCGAGGCTTGATTGTTCAGTGTGGGAGTGCGCATGCGCACGGGGGGTCAGAACGAGGCTTGGGTTAAATGTTTGTTACGCGTCGCCCGTGCCCCTGGACGACGTGACCTATCACCAAACTAGTAGGACTAGTAGTGCTGACGTCAACATCCACTACTGCTCATATCTCCAGAAGGACAGGTCTGCCTGCTTGCGTCCGGGTGGCGCAGCAGGCTTCAGGCATATCTGTAATTTGAACATTTGTAAGTGAAATATGTTGTTTTTCATTGTTAAATAAACGATAGGGTTTTACACTATTTGAGGCACTTTGTTTTACATGCCACATCATTACCACTTGGCATCTATTACTATGCGGACTAGCGGTGTGGTGGGTCTTTGGTGACATACAGCCCAGCGGTGTTTATACTCTAAGCTTCTCTGGATCCTCTGTAATAAGGGACCACATGGGCTCTGGTAAGCAGATCTTTTTGTTATATGGTGGTGGACATTACATTTTGGTTTTGTTTCCACTTCTGAAGAGAGTAGACTTCATCACTTCAACGATTTGCGCACAGGTGGACGTTTTTTTAATTTCTGTGGACGTTATAATAAGATCACTCATTTATGAACTTTTATGAACAATCATGGATTTGAACAAATGATTATATATGTGATTTATTTTGCATCTCTTGATTGTTTATCCACAATTCATCATCAATTATTTGGAGATTCTTATGTTATTTTCACTTCAATTATGCATGCGTTTACGCTCACATTCAATATTTAGTTTTCTATACATAGTTTATATTAAGGTTTAGCGCGACTATTTTGTACTACTATTTTTGACCGCTGTTTCACAAAAGAGTTGCTGCTTCCACTTGAGTTTTTAGCACTTTTGTGGGCACACGAGATTGCTTTTGATCTTAGAGCAGCTTCTTATTTCCATAACAGTGTAACAGCTGTCCCCTCAAAATAACTCAACATGCAGCTATTATTGTCTAAACTGCTGGCAACAGAACTGAGTACACCCCTAAGTGAAAATGTCCAAATTAGCCATTTGCCCTCTCTGTTGTCATGTGACCTGTTAGTATTACAAGGTCTCAGGTGTGAATGGGGAGCAGGTCTGTAAGGCCCCATGCACACGGGACGCCGGTGCAAACTCTGCTAAACACACGTTTTTAAAGGCTAAAACCGGCGTTTAAATAAGCCCGTTTTGCCACGAATTTCACTGCGTTTTACCGCGTTTTACCGTGTTTGTGTTTATAAGCATTTTAGTTACGAAACATCATAAGACCCTCCCTCAAAAAACAGTATTATTTAACCATTTCAGCCATTTTGTGAGACTAGAGTGAGTAGCAGCTGAGAGAGCAACAGTGTACTTGTATTTAGTGTGTCACTTGCCACATCATCTGCCACAAGCTGCGGATTGTCCACTTGCCACGTCACCTGCCACAAATTGTGAATTGTCCACTTGCCATGTCACCTGCCACAAGTTGTGAATTGTCCACTTGCCACATCACCTGGCCATGCCACCTGCCACAAGTTGTGGATTGTCCACTGGCCACGTCACCTGGCCACATCACCAGCCACGTCACCTGCCACAAGTTGTGGATTGTCAACTGGCCATGTCACCTGCCACAAGTTGTGGATTGTCCACTTGCCACGTCACCTGCCACAAGTTGTGGATTATCCACTTGCCAAATCACCTGGCCACGTCACCTGCCACAAGTTGTGGATTGTCCACTTGCCACATCACCTGGCCACGTCACCTGCCACAAGTTGTGGGTTGCCATGAATTTCACTGCGTTTTACCGCGTTTTACCGTGTTTGTGTTTATAAGCATTTTAGTTACGAAACATCATAAGACCCTCCCTCAAAAAACAGTATTATTTAACCATTTCAGCCATTTTGTGAGACTAGAGTGAGTAGCAGCTGAGAGAGCAACAGTGTACTTGTATTTAGTGTGTCACTTGCCACATCATCTGCCACAAGCTGCGGATTGTCCACTTGCCACGTCACCTGCCACAAATTGTGAATTGTCCACTTGCCATGTCACCTGCCACAAGTTGTGAATTGTCCACTTGCCACATCACCTGGCCATGCCACCTGCCACAAGTTGTGGATTGTCCACTGGCCACGTCACCTGGCCACATCACCAGCCACGTCACCTGCCACAAGTTGTGGATTGTCAACTGGCCATGTCACCTGCCACAAGTTGTGGATTGTCCACTTGCCACGTCACCTGCCACAAGTTGTGGATTATCCACTTGCCAAATCACCTGGCCACGTCACCTGCCACAAGTTGTGGATTGTCCACTTGCCACATCACCTGGCCACGTCACCTGCCACAAGTTGTGGGTTGTCCACAATGCAATGCAAGCAATTACAGTTTTTTTTTATGGTTTTTCATTTGAAATAATTTTTGAGATTTCTAATGTTCAAAAATAGGTCACCTTTAAAAACTCCTATAAACGAAATCGCGGCACAACGCCGTGTTTGCCGTGTTTAGCGCGATTTACTGCGTTTTGCATCTGAAACGTGGAAAACTTTTGCGTCTGAACCCATTTTTTTGCTTCTGGAAAAACAAGGATAAACACAAGTGCCGAAAAAAAACGCTGAAAAACGTGACTATGTGCATGGACACATAGGATAACATTGAATATGTTTAGGGGCAGTTGAAAAAGCTGTCCAACTGCCTCTGAACACGCGTTTACCAGCATTTACCAGCGTCTCGTGTGCATGGGGCCTTAAATTTGTTATTGCTCTCACTCTCTCATACTGGTCACTGGAAATTTAACATGGCACCTCATGGCAAAGAACTCTGAAGCCCTGTACACACGATCGGATATCTGATGGAATCTAATCCGATGAATTTTGACGTCGGATATCTGATGACTTTCATCAGTCTTGCCTACACACCATCAGTCAAAAATCTGACCGTGCCAAAACGCAGTGACCTACAACACTACGACGAGCCGAAAAAAATGAAGTTTAATGCTTCCAATGGTTCTGAGCATGCATGTATTTTTCTCCGATGGAGTTCCACATAGACGATCAGATTTTTCTATAGTTTTTTTATTTATAGGAAAAATTTAAAATTATGTTCTATTTTTTTTCCCACACGCGATCGGTTTGTCTGATGAAAACTTGTCAATCGGTCTGTTTTCAGCGGACAAATCGGTTGCGTGTACACGGCTTGAGGATCTTAAAAAAAGAATTGTTGCTCTACATAAAGATGGCCTAGGCTATAAGAAGATTTCCACGACCCCAAAACTGACCTGCAGCACAGTGTCCAAGACCATGCAGCGGTTTAACAGGAAAGGTTCCACTCAGAACAGGCCCCACCATGGTCAACCAAAGAAGTTCAGTGCATGTACTTGGCGTCAAATCCAGAGGTTGTCTTTGCAAAATAGACGATTGAGTGCTGCCAGAATTGCTGCAGAGCCTCTCAGTGCTCAGACCATATGCTGCACACTGCATCAAATTGGTCTGCATGGCTGTTGTCCCAGATGGAAGCCTCTTCTAAAGATGATGCACAAGAAAACCCGCAAACAGTTTGCTAAAGACAAGCAGACTAAGGACATGGATTACTGGAACTATGTCCTGTGGTCTGATGAGGCTAAGATAAACTTATTATGTTCAAATGGTGTCAATCGTGTGTGGCAGCCACCAGGTGAGGTGTAAAAAGATAAGTGTGTCTTACCTACAGTCAAGCATGGTGGTGGGAGGAGTGTCATGGTCTTGGGCTGCATGAGTGCTGCCGGCACTGGCGAGCTACAGTTCATTGAGGGAACCATGAATACCAACATGTACTATGATGTACGGAAGCAAAGCATGATCCTCTAGACATGTGCAGGATGAAAAAATTTGTTTTGTTTCGTTTAGTTTCGATTCGTTATTTAACTAAATTTGTTTAGTTAAGTTCATTGCATTCATTACATTCGTTTTCGGGATTAATTTTGTATTCGAAAAAATTTGACGACATTCGAAAAAACTCTACCGCATTCAAAATAATTCTACCACACTCGAAAACAAATCTACCGAATTCGAAAAAAAACTATCAAATTCGAAATAATGCTACCACATTTAAACTAATTCAAAATTCGTATAGAATGAAATCGAATTTGAATAGAAAAGATTAAAATAGAATCGAAAATACTAGAAAAGAAAAGCATAGAAAAAGAATAGCACAGAACAGAATAAAAATATTTTACATATCTCTCTATATATATATATATATATATATATATATATAAAACATCTTATGAAATCGAATTCCAATAGAGAACATTAGGATACAATAGAAAATAATAGAAAAGAAAAGCATAGAAAAACAATAGAAAACAGAATAGAAAAAAATATAATATATTCTATTCTAATCTTTTCTATTCAAACTCATTCTGTACCAAATTCGAATTTCAGACGATGGTTTATATATATATATATATATATATATATATATATATATATATATATATATATATATATATATATATATATATATATATATATATATATATATATATATATATATATATATATATATATATATATAATGTGTGTGTGTGTAAAACCTCTTGCGAAATTCGAATTTCATATAGAGTAAAAACGAATTTGAATAGAAAAGATTAGAGCAGAACAGAATAGTAAAGAATAGCATAGAAAAACAATAGAACGGAACAGAATAAAGTATAATATATATTTTTTTCTATTCTGTTCTATTGTATTTCTATGCTATTCTTTTCTATGATTTTCTATTATTTATTTAAAATTCATTCGTAATTAGAATTTCATAATTAGAATTTTGAAAAATGGTTATATATATAAATATAAATAAATAGAATACAATTGAATTCTAATAGAATAGACTAGATTAGAAAAAAACAATAGAGCAGAATAGAAAAAAAAATATATATATATATATATATATATATATATATATATATATATATATATGAACATTTTTTGTTTCTATTCTGCTCTATTGTTTTTTTTTCTATTCTAGTCTATTCTATTTAGAATTCAATGTTATTCTATTTATTTATATATTATATATAACCATTTTCCGAAATTCTAATTATGAAATTCTAATTACGTATAGAATGAATTTGAATTAAAGAATAGAAAAGAATAGCATAGAATAACAATAGAACGGAATAGAAAAAAATATAATATATATTATACTTTATTCTGTTCTATTTTTTTTCTATGCTATTCTTTTCGATTCTTTTCTGTTCTAATCGCTTCTATTCAAATTCGTTTTTACTCTATATGCAATTCAAATTTCGGAAGAGGTTTTACATTTGTATTCAATGATTTTGAATTCTTTTGTATTCAAATTCGAATTCATTCTATATGAAATTCAAATTTTGAAAGATGTTAGAAAAAATATAAATTCGAATTTCGTATAGAATGAATTTGAGTTTTAATACAAAAGATTAGAATAGAAAATAATATAAAAGAATAAACTAGAAAAACATATATTATATTTTATTCTATTCTGTACTATTGTTTTTCTATTCTATTATTTTATATTTTATATTCTATTCTAATCTTTTCTATTCTAATTCAAAATCATTCTAAATCCAAATTTTGGAAAATGGTTATATATAGCTATAAATATTAGGGTTAGGGTTAAAGTTTAACCCTAACCCTATTATATAAATATATAACCATTTTCCGAAATTCGTATTTCGTATAGAATGAATTTGAATAGACAAGATTAGAATAGAAAAGAATAAACTAGAAAGTATAGAACAGAATAACACACATATATATATATATATATATATATATATATATATATATATATATATATATATATATATAGTACAGACCAAAAGTTTGGACACACCTTCTCATTCAAAGAGTTTTCTTTATTTTCATGACTATGAAATTGTAGATTCACACTGAAGGCATTAAAACTATGAATTAACACATGTGGAATTATACATAACAAAAAAGTGTGAAACAACTGAAAATATATTTCATATTCTAGGTTCTTCAAAGTAGCCACCATTTGCAGCAGACACAACTCTAGAACTGTTAAGAGGAGACTGTGTGAATCAGGCCTTCATGGTAGAATATCTGCTAGGAAACCACTGCTAAAGAAAGACAACAAGCAGAAGAGACTTGTTTGGGCTAAAGAATAGAGTTGAGCGGACACCTGGATGTTCGGGTTCGGACCTCAACCCGGACTTTGAAAAAAAAGTTCGGGTTCGGGACCGAACCCGAACCCGGACTTTGACCCGAACCCGAACCCCATTGAAGTCAATGGGGACCCGGACTTTTGACTACAAAAATGTCTCTAAAAAACTAAGGGAAAGTGCTGGAGGGCTGCAAATGGCAGCAACATGTCGGGAAGAGCATGGCAAGTACTCTGGAAATAAATGTGGATAGGGAAATAACTCAAAATAACCTAAAAAAAATAAAAATAAAAAATATAATGATTTTGACCTTGGAGGACGAGGTCCATACAGTTTTATTCAAAATTATTCAACCCCCCAATGCTGTAAAGGGTTTTAGGGAATTTAGTGTACATTTGTAATTGTATTCAGAATTAAATCCTACAAGGACTTCATAAAGAACCATATGCAACTAATATGACATCAATTGGTTTTGTAATACAGTAGTAAATGCAAAATTCAAGGCAATGGGCACTGTTGAAACGCTACCTGGTCGTGGCAGAAAGAAGATGCTGACTTTGACTGCTGTGCGCTACCTGAAGCGTAGAGTGGAGAAAAGTCCCTGTGTGACTGCTGAGGAACTGAGAAAATATTTGTCAGATGTGGGTACTGAAGTTTCTGCTCAGACAATACGGCGCACACTGCGTAATGAAGGCCTCCATGCCAGAACTCCCAGGCGCACCCCCTTGCTGTCTCCAAAGAATAAGAAGAGTCGACTGCAGTATGCCGAAAGTCATGTGGGCAAACCACACACGTTTTGGGATTGTGTTGTGTGGACTTATGAATCAAAATTACAACTGTGTGGGCCCATGGATCAACGCTATGTTTGGAGGAGGAAGAACAAGGCCTATGATGAAAAGAACACCTTGCCTACTGTGAAGCATGGTGGGGGGTCAATCATGCTTTGGGGCTGTTTTGCTTCTGCAGGTACAGGGAAGCTTCAGCGTGTGCAAGGTACCATGAATTCTCTTCAGTACCAAGGAGATATTGGATTACAATGTGATGCAGTCCGTCACAAACCTGAGGCTTGGGAGACGTTGGACCTTTCAACAGGACAATGATCCCAAGCATACCTCCAACTCCACTAGAGCATGGTTGCTGATTAAAGGCTGGAACATTTTGGAGTGGCCATCGCAGTCACCAGACTTAAATCCGATTTGAGAACCTCTGGTGGAACTTAAAGAAACAGTTGCAGTGCGCAAGCCTAAGAATGTGACTGAAGGTGGAAGCGGCGGTGTAGGAGGAGGAGGAGGAGGAGGAGGTAGCCAACACAGCAGGTTTTGGTTTTTAATTGATTTATTTTTTAAATTAGGGTAAACCCCAAAATAGTTAGACAGATCTAGGGTTGCTACCTCATCCCTTTAAACCTGAACACAGAGTTACACAGGTTCTGGGGCTAATTTAATGTCGATAGACTCGATAAGGCACCAAGTGAGTTTCATTAACAGCACCTTAATCAGCCAGAGAACCTGTGTAATTAATATGTTTTTGCTTTGAAAGCGATGAGATGGCAACCCTAGAAAGCTCAGAAAAAAAAAATGGCTGGGTAAGGCCGGCCCGGTGTCTATTCTGCACAAGGTACGGACAACTCCTCTGGGATCCATGCCTGGTTCATTTTAATGAACGTGAGCTTGTCCACGTTGGATCTGGACAGGCGGCTGCGCTTGTCTGTGATAACGCCCCCTGCTGTGCTAAATACACGTTCAGACAATACACTGGCCGCAGGGCAGGCCAGCACCTCCAAGGCGTAAAGGGCAAGCTCAGGCCATGTGCCCAATTTGGAGACCCAGAAGTTTAAGGGGGCACAGCCGTCATTCAGTACGTGTAGGGGTGTGCTCACATACTGCTCCACCATGTTGCTGAAATACTGCCTCCTGCTAAAACGTTCCATATCAGCTGGTGGTGCTTTTTGTTGTGGCGTGCTGACAAAGCTTTTCCACATTTCGGCCATGCTAACCCTGCCTTCTGAGGTGCTGGCGGTGCCCCTGCTGCTTTGGCGACCTCTTCCTCCTACTACTCTGCCTTCGCCTTCTGCTTCCACTGTGGCCCCGCTGCCAGGTGGGAATTGCACCAGCAGCGCGTCTACCAGCGTGCGCTAGTAATCGCGTTCACGCTCCAGTGAGGGGATTAAGGACGGTACATTGTCCTTGTAACGGGGATCCAGCAGCGTGGCCACCCAGTAATCAGCACCTGTCATAATGTGCCAAACACGCCGGTCGTTGCGGAGACACTGCAGCATGTAATTGCTCATGTGCGGCAGGCTGCCCAGAGGCAATGAAAAGCTGTCCTCTGTGGGAGGTGTATCATCTGTTTCCTCTGTATCCCCCCAGCCACGCACCAGTACTGGCCATGAGCTGGTCTGGATGCCATCCTGCTGTGAACATGGTTCCTCCTCCTCCTCCATGTCTTCCTCCTCCTCATCCTCCACCGCGTCATCCTCCAGAACTGTGCCCTTGCTAGACAATTGTGTACCTGGCCTTTGTTGGTGCACAAACCCACCCTCGGAGCCACTTGTGAATGACTGCCCTGAAAGCGTTTCAAATGATCCCGATTCCTGCCTCCTCCTCCTCCTGTGCCACATCCTGTTCCATCATCGCCAGTAGGGTTTTTTCAAGGAGGCATAGAAGTGGGATAGTCACGCTGAGAGCGGCGTCATTGGCACTGGCCATGTTGGTGGAGTACTCAAAACAGCGCAGCAAGGCACACAGGTCTCGCATGGAGGCCCAGTTATTGGTGGTAAAGTGGTTCTGTTCCGCAGAGCGACTCACGCGTGCGTGCTGCAGCTGGAACTCCACTATCGCCTGCTGCTGCTCGCACAGTCTGGCCAGCATGTGCAAGGTGGAGTTCCACCTTGTGGGCACATCACATATGAGGCGGTGAGCGGGAAGTCCGAAGTTACGCTGCAGCGCTGCCAGTCGAGCAGCAGCAGGGTGAGAACGCCGAAAGTGCGCACAGACGGCCCGCACTTTCTGCAGCAGCTGTGGCATATCGGGGTAAGTTTTCAGGAAACTCTGCACCACCAAATTCAGCACATGCGCCAGGCAAGGAATGTGCGTCAAACCGGCTAGGCCCAGAGCTGCTACGAGATTTCGCCCGTTATCGCACACCACCAGGCCCGGCTTGAGGCTCAATGACGTCAACCACTCATCGGTCTGTTGTTCCATGTCCCTCCACAACTCCTGCGCGGTGTGTGGTTTTTCCCCCAAACAGGAAAGTTTTAAAACTGCCTGCTGGCGTTTACCCATGGCTGTGCTGAAGTTGGTGGTGAGTTTCTTAAGCTGACTGGATGAGGAGGCGGCAGAGGATGAGGAAGCGGAGTAGAAGGAGTTAGGAACAGGAGGCAAACTGAAGTGCCCTGCAATCCTCGGTGGTGGAAGGACATGCGCCAAACTGCTATCGGCCTCAGGCCCAGCCGCCACTGCATTTACCCAGTGCGCTGTTAGGGAGATATAACGTCCCTGACCGTGCTTACTGGTCCACGTATCCGTAGTTAGGTGGACCTTAGCACAGATGGCGTTGCACAGTGCACACCTGATTTTGTCCCCCACTTGGTTGTGCAGGGAAGGGATGGCTCGCCTGGAAAAGTAGTGGCGGCTGGGCACGACGTACTGTGGGACAGCCAATGCCATCAGGCTTTTAAAACTCTGCGTCTCCACCAGACGGAATGACAGCATTTCAAAGGCCAGTAATTTTGAAATGCTGGCATTCAGGGCCAGGGCTCGGGGGTGGGTAGAGGGGTACTTCCTCTTACGCTCCAGTGTTTGGGAGATGGAGAGCTGAATGCTTCCATGGGACATTGTGGAGATGTTTGGTGACCCAGGTGGTAGTGTTGCTTGCTGGTCCTCTAATTGAGGGGTGGCAGGTGGCACTGTCACTACGGAGGTGGATGAAGAGGCAGAGAGGCCCGAGACTGATGCAGAAGAGGAAGCAGGAAGAGCCAGAGACCTTTCTTGGTTTTTGCGGTGTCTACTCCACTGCAGCTCGTGCTTTGCACTTAGATGCCTGGTCATGCAGGTTGTGCTCAGGTTGAGAACATTTATGCCTCGCTTCAGGCTCTGATTGCACAACGTGCAAACCACGCGTGTCTTGTCATCAGCACATTGTGTGAAGAACTGCCACGCTAGGGAACTCCTTGGACCTGGCTTTGGTGTGCTCGGACCCTTGCTGGGTTGGGCAGTAGCAGGCGTACTGTCTAGGGGACGGACGCTCTGCTTTGGCACCCTGCTCCCTCTTCTGCTGTGCTGGTGGCTCTGTGCGACCACCGCCTCTTCCTCCGAACTACATGGGTCACCTGCACGAGGTTGATTCCATGTCGGGTCGAGGACCTCATCGTCCTGCACATCATCTTCCACCCAGTCTTCACCACTGCCCTCCTTGTCGCTCTGCACAATTGCAAAAGCACCAGCAGTTGGCAACTGTGTTTCATCATCATCATCATGCAAGACGTGCTGTGATGGCCCCCCCATGAACTCATCCTGAAATAGAAGTGGTTGGGCATCAGTGCACTCAATCTCTTCCCCTTCTGGGCCTGGGCTAGTTGGATGGCCCTGGGAACACATGCTAACAGACTCATCAAAAAGAAGAAGAGACTGCTGCATGCTTTGGGGCTCAGACTGCTTGGCTGATTTGCAAGGGGGTGAGGTGAAAGACTGATGGTGGACATCGGCTGCAGGCGCCAACTCTGAACTTTCAGCACAAGACTGGTTGGAAAACAATGTGAAGGAACTGGAGGCACTGTCAGCAACCCAATCTACTACCGCCTGTTCTGCTCCTGGCCTCAACATTCGTAGAGCTGGATTAGGCCCGACCAAATACCGCTGCAGGCTCTGTCGGCTACTCGCACCTGAGAAAGGTGTTTCACTTGTGCTTGTAGCTGGCACAGATCGACCACGTCCTCCCCCTCTAACAGGAGCTCCACCAGCAGCACCACGCCCGCGGCCACGTCCCTTATTTGACGGTTTCCTCATATTTCTCAAATTTAGGGTCTTGCCCTAATTTTGAGAAATTTAAAATACAAAAAAGTGTAAGCTGGTGAAATAGGCAGATATTCACCTATATATTTATCCACCTATAGCAAGAAGCAGGAAGCCAGCACTAAACAATGTACTGCACAGACAGTATATCACAGGGGACAGGTAGACTGTGCTGGTGAAATATACAGATTCACCTATAGAGTGCTGACTGCCCCTACAGAAAATATATTTCAGGAAACTCTCCCTGACTATGGAACTTGACAGCAACACAGAATAGCACAGATGTGCACAGGTGGTGTGGCAGATGTACTGTTGATGAAATACTTGTCACCTCACCTATACAGTACTGACTGTCACTGGCACTACAAAACTAATATGTCAGCAAACAGTGCCTGATAAGGAACTTGACAGCAACACAGAATAGCACAGATGTGCACAGGTGGTGTGGCAGATGTACTGTTGATGAAATACTTGTCACCTCACCTATACAGTACTGACTGTGACTGGCACTACAGAACTAATATGTCAGCAAACAGTGCCTGATAAGGAACTTGACAGCAACACAGAATAGCACAGATGTGCACAGATGGTGTGGCAAATGTACTGTTGATGAAATACTTGTCACCTCACCTATACAGTACTGACTGTGACTGGCACTACAGAACTAATATGTCAGCAAACAGTGCCTGATAAGGAACTTGAAAGCAACACAGAATAGCACAGATATGCACAGGTGGTGTGGCAGATGTACTGTTGATGAAATACTTGTCACCTCACCTATACAGTACTGACTGTGACTGGCACTACAGAACTAATATGTCAGCAAACAGTGCCTGATAAGGAACTTGACAGCAACACAGAATAGCACAGATGTGCACAGGTGGTGTGGCAGATGTACTGTTGATGAAATACTTGTCACCTCACCTATACAGTACTGACTGTCACTGGCACTACAGAACTAATATGTCAGCAAACAGTGCCTGATAAGGAACTTGACAGCAACACAGAATAGCACAGATGTGCACAGGTGGTGTGGCAGATGTACTGTTGATGAAATACTTGTCACCTCACCTATACAGTACTGACTGTGACTGGCACTACAGAACTAATATGTCAGCAAACAGTGCCTGATAAGGAACTTGACAGCAACACAGAATAGCACAGATGTGCACAGGTGGTGTGGCAGATGTACTGTTGATGAAATACTTGTCACCTCACCTATACAGTACTGACTGTGACTGGCACTACAGAACTAATATGTCAGCAAACAGTGCCTGATAAGGAACTTGACAGCAACAGAGAATAGCACAGATGTGCACAGGTGGTGTGGCAGATGTACTGTTGATGAAATACTTGTCACCTCACCTATACAGTACTGACTGTCACTGGCACTACAGAACTAATATGTCAGCAAACAGTGTCTGATAAGGAACTTGACAGCAACACAGAATAGCACAGATGTGCACAGGTGGTGTGGCAGATGTACTGTTGATGAAATACTTGTCACCTCACCTATACAGTACTGACTGTCACTGGCACTACAGAACTAATATGTCAGCAAACAGTGCCTGATAAGGAACTTGACAGGAACACAGAATAGCACAGATGTGCACAGGTGGTGTGGCAGATGTACTGTTGTCACCTCACCTATACAGTAATGACTGTGACTGGCACTACAGAAGAAATATGTCAGCAAACTGTGCCTGCTAATGGAACTTGACAAGAACACAGAATATCACGGGTGCACAGGTGCTGTGGTAGATGTACTGTTGATGAAATATTCAGTTAGCTATAGATTGCAAACAGCCACTATAGTTGAACAAAATTCCTAAAGTATATGAAGCACAGCAGATGTCACATGAATGAGTGTTTCTTGATATTTCTGCAGCAATAGACCTAAAACTCTCCCTATGAGAATCAGGAAGCCTCCACCTCACATAAGTACAGCAGTGACAACGAGCCAGATACAATAAGATGATGCAGATATCAAATGAATTAAGTGTCCCTCTTGAAATTTCTGGAGCAGTATCACAGCACAGACCTAACACTCTCCCTAAAGAACAATCAGGAACCTTTTCCCTCACATAAGTAGAATAGAGCCAGATCACCTAACTTTCCCTATGCAGCAGATTCCACCAGCCTTTCCCTATCTAGAGTGCAGCAGAGTGACGATCTGTGCTGTGTGCCTCTATCTAATATAGAGGCACGTCACATGATGGGTCACATGCTGCACTGGCCAATCACAGCCATGCCATAAGTAGGCATGGCTGTGATCAGTTTACAGTCACAGTTGTTAAAAGAAAGGCGATTGGCTGCCGTGCAGCGTGCCAAATATACCCGAACCCCGAACCCAAACTTTTTCCAACTATTCGGGTTCGGGTCCGGGTTCGGGAAAAACCCAAAGTCCGTACCGAACCCGAACTTTACAGTTCGGGTTCGCTCAACCCTACTAAAGAACACACGGAATGGACATTAGACCAGTTTTTTGTTATGTATAATTCCACATGTGTTAATTCATAGTTTTGATGCCTTCAGTGTGAATCTACAATTTTCATAGTCATTAAAATAAAGAAAACTCTTTGAATGAGAAGGTGTGTCCAAACTTTTGGTCTGTACTGTATATACATACATACATACATACATACATATAAAACAACATTCGAATTTCATATAGAATGAATTTGGATAGAAGAGATTAGAATAGAATTGAAAATAATAAAATAATAGAAAAAACAATAGAACAGTATAGAAAAAAATATTATATATATATATATATATATATATATATATATATAACCAATTGGAATTTTGTATAGAATGAACTGGAATAGAAATGATTAGAATACAATGTAAAATAATAGAAAAGAATAGCATAGAAAAACATGCTGCACTGGCCAATCACAGCCATGCCATAAGTAGGCATGGCTGTGATCAGTTTACAGTCACAGTTGTTAAAAGAAAGGCGATTGGCTGCCGTGCAGCGCGCCAAATATACCCGAACCCCGAACCCAAACTTTTTCCAACTATTCGGGTTCGGGTTCGGGAAAAACCCAAAGTCCGTACCGAACCCGAACTTCACAGTTCGGGTTCGCTCAACCCTACTAAAGAACACAAGGAATGGACATTAGACCAGTGGAAATCTGTGCTTTGGTCTGATGAGTCCAAACTTGAGATCTTTGGTTCCAACCCCCGTGTCTTTGTGCGACGCAGAAAAGGTGAACGGATGGACTCTACATGCCTGGTTCCCACCGTGAAAGCATGGAGGAGGAGGTGTGATGGTGTGGGGGTGCTTTGCTGTTGACACTGTTACGGATTTATTCAAAATTGAAGGCATACTGAACCAGCATGGCTACCACAGCATCTTGCAACGGCATGCTATTCCATCCGGTTTGCGTTTAGTTGGACCATCATTTATTTTTCAACAGGACAATGACCCCAAATACACCTCCAGGCTGTGTAAGGGCTATTTGACCAAGAAGGAGAGTGATGGGGTGCTGCGCCAGGTGACTACCTCTTAAAGCTCATCAAGAGAATGCCAAGAGTGTGCCAAGCAGTAATCAAAGCAAAAGGTGGCTACTTTGAAGAACCTAGAATATGAAATATATTTTCAGTTGTTTCACACTTTTTTGTTATGTTTAATTCCACATGTGTTAATTCATAGTTTTGATGCCTTCAGTGTGAATCTACAATTTTCATAGTCATGAAAATAAAGAAAACTCTTTGAATGAGAATGTGTGTCCAAACTTTTGGTCTGTACTGTATATACATACATACATACATACATATAAAACAACATTCGAATTTCATATAGAATGAATTTGGATAGAAGAGATTAGAATAGAATTGAAAATAATAAAATAATAGAAAAAACAATAGAACAGTATAGAAAAAAATATTATATATATATATATATATATATATATATATATATATATATATATATATATATATATATATATATATATATATATATATATATATCCAATTGGAATTTTGTATAGAATGAACTGGAATAGAAATGATTAGAATACAATGTAAAATAATAGAAAAGAATAGCATAGAAAAACAATAGAACAGAACAGTTAAAAATATAATATAAAATATCTTTTCTATTTAAAATTCAAATTCATTCTATATGAAATTCGAATTTTGGAAAATGTGTGTGTGTGTGTGTATATATATATATATATATGTTTAGGGTTAGCCCTAACCCTAAATATTTACATATATAACCATTTTCCGAAAATCGAATTTCGTATAGAATGATTTTGAATCAGAATAGAAAATAGAAAAACAATAGAATAGAATAAAATATAATTTATAAAAAAATATTATTATTATTATTATTATTATTATTATTATTATATTTTATTATATTCTGTTCTATTGTTTTTCTATTTTTTTCTATTTTCTATTCTAAACTTTTCTATTCAAATTAATTCTATATGAAATTCGAATTACAGATTTTTTTTATATACATATAGATATATCTATATATATAATAGGGTTAGGGTTAACCCTAACATTTACATATATAACCATTTTCCGAAATTCGAAGTCCATATAGAATGATTTTGAATTAGAATAGAAATAGAATAGAAAATAGAAAATAATAGAATAGAATAGAAAAACAATAGAACAGAATAGAATAAAATCGAATATATGTTTTTCTAGTTTCTTATTTTCTATTAATTTCTATTCTAATCTTTTCTATTCAAATTCATTCTATACGAAATATAATTTTCGGAAAATGTTTTATATATATATATATATATATATATATATATATATATATATATATATATATATATATATATATATATATATATATATAAATAAATATATATATATATATATACAAACAATAAAATATAATATATATATATATATATATATATCCACTTGACCACCAGGCCTATTCTGGCACTTCTCTCCTTCATGTGAAAATCACAATTTTTTTGCTAGAAAATTAATCAGAACCCCCAAACATTATATATATTTTTTTAGCAGACATCCTAGGGAATAAAATGGCAGTCATTGCAATACTTTTTGTCACACCGTATTTTCGCAGCGGTCTTACAAGCGCACTTTTTTTGGATAAAAATCACTTTTTTGAATTAAAAAATAAGACAACAATACATTTTGCCCAATTTTTTTATATATTGTGAAAGATAATGTTACGCCGAGTAAAATGATACCCAACATGTCACGCTTAAAAATTGCGCCCGCTCGTGGCATGGCGTCAAACTTTTACCCTTAAAAATCTCGATAGGCAACGTTTAAAAAATTCTACAGGTTGCATTTTTTGAGTTGCAGAGTAGGTCTAGGGCTAGAATTATTGCTCTCACTCTAACGATCGCGGCGATACCTCACTTGTGTGGTTTGAACACCGTTTTCATATGCGGGCGCTACTCGCGTATGCGTTTGCTTCTGCGCGCGAGCTCGTCGGGATGGGGCGCTTTAAAATTTTTTTTTGGGGTTTTCTTATTTATTTTTATTTAGTTTTATAATTTTTTACACTGAAATAAAAAAAAAAAAAAATTGATCACTTTTATTCCTATTACAAGGAATGTAAACATCCCTTGTAATAGAAAAAAGCATGACAGATCCTCTTAAATATGAGATCTGGGGTCAAAAAGACCTCAGATCTCATAATTAGACTTAACCTCTTCCATACCGGGCAGTTATACACACTTCCATACCAGGCCTATTCTGGCACTTCTCTCCTACATGTACAAATCATAATTTTTTTGCTAGAAAATTACGCAGAACCCCCAAACATTATATATGTTTTTTTAGCAGACACCCTAGGGAATAAAACGACGGTCATTGAAACCTTTTATCTTGCACGGTATTTGCGCAATAATTTTTCAAACGCCTTTTTTTGGGAAAAAAATTGTTTCATGAATTAAAAAAATTTAAAAACAGTAAAGTTAGCCCAATTTTTCTGTAAAATATGAAATATGATGTTACACCGAGTAAATAGATACCTAACATGTCACGCTTTAAAATTGCGCACACTCATGGAATGGCGCCAAACTTCGGTACTTAAAAATCTCCATAGGCAACGATTTGAAATTTTTTACAGGTTACCAGTTTAGATTTACAGAGGAGATCTAGTGCTAGAATTGTTGCTGGTACTCTAACGCACGCGGCGATACCTCACATATGTGGTTTATACAGCGTTTACATATGTCGGCGGGACTTGCGTGTGCGTTCGCTTCTGCGCGCAAGCTACCGGGGACAGGGGCGTTAAAAAAATAAAATTTTTTTTTTTTTTTTTTTTTATATATTTATTTCTTTTTTTACACTTTTTTTTTTAATTTTTTATTTTTTTTTTATCACTTTTATTCCTATTACAAGGAATGTAAACATCCCTTGTAATAGGAATGTGTGTGACAGGTACTCTTTATGGAGAGATGCAGGGTCAATAAGACCCCACATCTCTCCTCCAGGCTGGAAAGCATGAAATCGGTGAAAAAAAATTCACCGATCTCATGCTTGTGGTTGCTTAGCAGCCGCAATCGCTGCTTTGTTTACTTACGGGACCCGGGCGTGACGTCATCACATCGCGCCCGGGTCCTCCGACGGTCATAGAGATGACTGGTGACCATCTGGTCACCAGTCATCTCTATGCTTCCTGCGAGCGCCGGATGATTCGTTCTCCGGGCCCCCGATGGCACGGGAGAGCCCGGAGAAGCACCGGATGGCGGCGGGAGGGGGGGATGTCCCCTCCCGCCGCCTGTAAGAACGATCTAGCGGCGGAACCGCCGCTATGATCGTTCTTACGTTGTGCAGAATCGCCGGCAGTTTAGAAGGATATCTGAATGATGCCTCTTAGCTGCAGGCATCATTCAGATATCCACCCGGAAAGCCCAGGACGTCATATGACGTCCACTCTGAACGGCAGAAGTTCTTTGTGGACGTCATTTTACTATGGGCTGGTAGGGAAGTGGTTAAATGCAAAAAAATAAAAAAAAAATAAAAAAGTCATTTTTTCAAATGACAAAAAAAAAAATGTTTCTTTAAGAGGCTGGGCGGGACTGACGTTTTGACGTCACTTCCGCCCAGCAGAGCTATGAGGACGGGTGAAGGAGATTTCTCCTTCAGTCCCGTCCCCGCTCAGCTGCCGGACACATCCGATCCCCTCTGCCGCTACCGACGGCTCCGGTAAGCGGCGGAGGGCGCGGGAGAGCGGCGGGAGGGGGGGCCCTCTCCCGCCACCGATAACGGCGATCTCGCGGCGAATCCGCCGCGGAGACCGCCGTTATCGTGTACACCACCGCCCCCTGAAAAGATGAATATCTCGGTTGTGGCAGCAGCTGCTGCCGTTATCGAGATATTCAACTTTAAAAACAGGACGTCTTTTTGACATGGGGCGGTGGTCAAGTATATATATATATATATATATATATATATATATATATATATATATATATATATATATATAGGTTTAGGGTTAGCCCTAGCCCTAATATTTACATATATAACCATTTTTCCGAAAATCGAATTTCGTATAGAATGATTTTGAATTAGAATAGAAAATAGAAAAACAATAGAATAGAATAAAATATAATTATATAAAAATTATTATTATTATTATTATTATTATTATTATTATTATTATTATTATTATATTTTATTATATTCTGTTCTATTGTTTTTCTAGTATATTTTTTTCTATTATTTTATATTCTAAACTTTTCTATTCAAATTAATTCTATACGAAATTCGAATTACGGATTTTTTTAGATATATAGATATCTATCTATATATATCTATCTATATATATATATATATATATATATATATATATATATATATATATATATATATATATATATATATATATATATATATATATATATATATATATATATAGGGTTAGGGTTAACCCTAACCCTAACATTTACATATATAACCACTTTCCGAAATTCGAAGTTCATATAGAATGATTTTAAATTAGAATAGAAATAGAATAGAAAATAGAAAATAATAGAATAGAATAGAAAAACAATAGAACAGAATAGAATAAAATCGAATATATGTTTTTCTAGTTTATTATTTTCTATTACTTTCTATTCTAATCTTTTCTATTTAAATTCAAATTCATTCTATACGAAATATATTTTTCAGGAAAATGTTTATATATATATATAATATTTTATTCCATTCAGTTTTAATGGTTTTCTAGTCTATTATTTTCTATTATTTCGATTTTTATAATATTTTCTATTCAAATTAAAATTCATTCGATATGAAATTTGAATTTCGGATTTTTTATATATATATATATATATATATATATATATATATATATATATATATATATATATATATATATATATATATATATATATATATATATATATATATATATATATATATATATGGTTAGGTTTAATCCTAACCCTAATATTTACATATATAACCATTATCCGAAATTCAAATTTCATATAGAATGATTTTGAATTGGAATAGAAAATTTAGAATACAATAGAAATATGAAAAAAAAATAGAATAGAAAAACAATTGAACAGAATAGAATATTCTGTTCTATTGTTTTTCTAGTCTATTATTTTCTATTATAATCTTTTCTATTCAAATTCATTCTATACGAAATTTGAATTTTGTTTTTTATATATATATATATATATATATATATATATATATATATATATATATATATATATATATAAAATAGGATTAGGGATAGGGTTTTGAATTAGAATAGAAAATATTAGAATAGAAAATAGAAAATTAGAATTTTGGAAGATATCATATATATATATATATATATATATATATATATATATATATATATTACATTTTTTTCTAACATTTTCCAAAATTAAAATTTCATATAGAACGAATTTGGATAGAAAAGATTAGGATAGAATCTAAAATAATAGAAAAACAATAGAACAGAACTTATAAAAACATTTTGCGAAATTCAAATTTCATATACAATGAATTTGAATTTGAATAGAGAAGATTAGAATAGAGTATGTAATGGAATGGCCCATGACACCCAGAGACTTTTGAAGGATGTGGGGTAATCCTGTGCCAGCTTCACTAATGGCTCTTGGGTCTAGGGTCATCCTATGTCCCTTTTGGGCATAGGATGACTGAGAAATAATAATTAATGTATTGCAGGAGATCTGGACATATTACAGGTTGTTAATTCTGTCCACAACAGCTCAATAGAGTGTCCCCTTCAATGCCTAACATAGACTATTGAGATGCTAATTAAGTCTGCTACTGTGGTGACGTGGATTTCATTGTGTATGCTAATGACTATGTTTTGTGAAAGTCTATTGATGATAAGATGTGGAATGTGACCTGTCAACTGTAGTAATTACCTTCTCTAAATGCGGAGCCAGGCTGTCTGAATGTGTAATTGAAGCCCCATTGTGTGATGATTTGGGTGGAGAGTTTCATTGTCCCTGTGATTAACTGTCACATGCTTGTAACTGTATAAAAGACTGAGTTTTACCATTAAAAGTATTCATTCATTTTGGAACCAGAAACAGAGCGTGTGTCTCGTCTTACTGGGAAATGAAATGGGTCCTGTCGGCTGGAGTGTCGGATAAGCTGTCGTGGGGAGATGGAAGGTGATATCGTAAACGGTGGTGACCGTTACAGAGTACAAAAGAATAGACCAGAAAAACAATAGAACAGAATAGAATAAAATATAATATATGTTTTTCTAGTTTATTTTTTTCTATTTTCTATTCAATTCCAATCTTTTCTATTCAAATTCAAATTCATTCTATACAAAATTTGAATTTCGGAAAATGGATATATATATATATATATATATATATATATATATATATATATATATATATATATATATATATTAGGGTTAGGGTTAGGGCTAACCCTAACCCTAATATTTATATGCATAACCATTTTTCGAATTTCGCATAGAATGATTTTGAATTAGAATAGAAAAGATTAGAATAGAATAGAAAATAGAATAGAATAAAATATAATATATGTTTTTCTAGTTTATTCTTTTCTATTTTTATACTGATCTTTTGTATTCGAATTTGAATTCATTCTATACAAAATTCGAATTTCGTAAGATGTTTATATATATACATTCATATATATATATATATATATATATATATATATATATATATATATATATTTATTTGAATAGAAAAGATTAGAATAGAGTAGAAAAGAATAGACTAGAAAAACAATAGAACACAATATATATATATATATATATATATATCTCATCTTCTGAAATTGTAATTTCATATTGAATGAACTTGAATAGAAAAGATTAGAGTAGAATGTAAAATAATAGAAAAGAATAGCATAGAAATACAATAGGACAGAAAAAAATATAATACATATTTATAAAATCATCTTCTAAAAGTTGAATTTCGTATACAATGCGTTTGAATTCAAATAGAAAAGATTAGAACAGAGTAGAAAAGAATAGCCTAAAAAAAACAATAGAACAGAATAGAATAAAATATATATATTATATTTTATTCTATTCTGTTCTATTGGTTTTCTAGACAATTATTTTCTATTTTCTATTCTAATCTTTTTTATTCAAATTCAAATTCATTCTATACGAAATTTGAATTTCGGAATATATATATATATATATATATATATATATATATATATATATATATATATAATAAAACCATTTTCCGAAATTCGAATTTCGTATAGAATGATTTTGAATTAGAATAGAAAAGATTATAATAGAATAGAAAATAGAAAAACAAATAGAAAATAATAGAATAGAATTGGACAACAATAGAACAGAATAGAATAAAATATAATATAATATATGTTTTTCTAGTTTATTATTTTCTATTATTTTCTAATCTTTTGTATTCAAATTCATTCTATACAAAATTCGAATTTCGGAAGATGGTATATACACACACACATTTTCTGTTCTGTTTTATTGTTTTTTTTATGCTATTCTTTTCTATTCTATTCTAATCTTTTGTATTCAAATTCGATTTCATTCTATACGAAATTCGAATTTTGGAAAAGGGGTATATATATATATATAGATATATAGATATATATATATATATCTATATATATGCCATTCTTTCCTATTATTTTCTTTTATATTCTTTTGTAATCTTTTCTATTCTAATTCATTCTATACAAAATTTAAAATTCGAAAGAAAACTTCAGAAGTTCGAATTTCGTATAGAATGAATATATATATATATATATATATATATATATATATATATATATATATATATATATATATAAAATATAATTTTTTTTATTCTGTTCTATTGTTTTTTTTATGCTATTCCAAATTCGAATTTCGGAAGATGGCTTCAGAAGTTCGAATTTTGTATAAATCAAATTTAAATAGAAAAGATTAGAATAGAATAGAAAATAATAAAAAACAATAAAACAGAACAGAAAATGTGTGTGTGTGTGTATATACCATCTTCCGAAATTCGAATTTCGTATAGAATGAATTTGAATAGAAAAGATTAGAATAGAAAATAATAAACTAGAAAAATATATATTATATTATATTTTATTCTATTCTGTTCTATTGTTGTCCAATTCTATTCTATTATTTTCATTTTTTTTTCTATTTTCTATTCTATTATAATCTTTTCTATTCTAATTCAAAATCATTCTATACAAAATTTAAAATTTGGAAGATAACTTCAGAAGTTCGAATTTCGTATAGAATGAATTTGAATTAGAATAGAAAAAGATTTGAATAGAAAATAATAGAAAAGAATAGACTAGAAAAACAATAGAACAAAAGCGAATAAAATATTATATTTTATTCTATTCTGTTCTATTTTTCTAGTTTATTTTTTTCTATCATTTTCTATTCTAATCTTTTCTATTCCATTCGATTTAATTTTATACAAAATTACATTTTTGGAAAATGGTTATATATATTTTACTTTTTACAATTCAGTCGTTTTTTTCTAATTCGGAGATTTTTTTCAAATGCGATAGAATTTTTTAGAATGCAGTAGATTTTTTCGAACTTAATAACATTTTTCAAATTTGATCTATTTTTTATGAATTTGGTCAATATTTTTTCAAATTCTAATATGAAACTAATCTTTTATAATCTTTCCTATTCAAATTCGATTTCATTCAATAAGAAATTGAAATTCCGTATAGAATGAATTCAAATTCGAATAGAAAAGATTAGAATGGAATAGAAAAGAATAGAAAAGAAAAACAATAGAACAGAATAAAAAAATGATTATATATATATATATATATATATATATATATATATATATATATATATATATATATATAATATTTCTATGCCATTCTTTCCTATTTTTTCCTTTGTACTCTTTTGTAATATTTTCTATTCTAATTCATTCTATACGAAATTCAAATTTCGGAAGATAACTTCAGAAGTTCGAATTTCGTATAGAATGAATTTGAATTAGAATAGAAAATATTTGAATAGAAAAGAATAGACTAGAAAAACAATAGAACAAAAACTTCTATTCTGTTCTATTGTTTTTCTAGTTTATTCTTTTCTATTATTTTCTATTCTATTCTAATCTTTTCTATTCCAATTCAATTTCATTCTATACAAAATTTAAATTTTGAAAAATGGTTATATATAGTTTACTTTTTCTAATTCGGTAGATTTTTTTCAAATGCGGTAAAATTTTTTCGAATGCAGTAGGTTTTTTCCAAATTAATTACATTTTTCAACTTTTTATGAATTCGGTCCAAATTTGTTCAAATTCTAATATGAAACTAATGTATTATCTTTTATTTTCAAATTCAATTACATTAAATAAGAAATCTGAATTTCGTATAGAATGAATTCAAATTCGAATAGAATAGATTAGAATGGAATGGAAAAGAATAGAAAGGAAAAACAAGAGAATATAATAAAATATAATGTATATTATTATTCATTCTATTCTGTTCTATTGTTTTTCTATTCTTTTCTATTTTAGTTTCCATGAATTTTAAGTATTTTCCAATCTATTCTAGAATTCAAATTTATACTATTCGAATTTCAGAAGAGTGTCATGTTCTATTTTATTACATTTTATTAACTTCTATTCTTTTCTATTCTTATTCTATTACTTTATTGTTTTATATTTTATAGTTGTTTTCGAATTCGATTCAAATTTGTTTTTTTCAAATTCGATTCGAATTCAAATTTTGTTCGCGGTTTTTCGGATTTGTTTAAATTTGTTACTTTTGTAATTCGGAAATTCGGGTGCATACGGATTCTGAATAATGAAAAATGTGTCTGAATTCAAATTCGGAACAAAACGAAATGCATATGTCTATGATCCTCTCTCTTTGGAGACTGGGCTGCAGGGCAGTATTCCAACATAACGACCCCAAATACACCTTCAAGATGACCACTGCCTTGCTAAAGAAGGTGAGGGTAAAGGCAATGGACTGGCCAAGCATGTCTCCAGACCTAAACCCTATTGAGCATCTGTGGGGCATCCTCAAATGGAAGGTGGAGGAGCGCATGGTATCTAACATCCACCAGCTCTGTGATGTTGTCATGGAAGAGGACTTCAGTGGCAACATGTGAAGCTCTGGTGAACTTCATGCCCAAGAGGGTTAAGGCAGTGCTAGTTAACAATGGTGACCACACACAATATTGACACTTTGGGCCCAATTTGGACATTCTCACTTAGGTGTGTAGTCACTTTTGTTGCCAGCGGTTAAGACATTAATGGCAAACTGTACACTCACTACTTTACATTGTAGAACAGTGTAATTTCTTCAGTGTTGTCACACACAAAGATATAATAAAATATTTACAAAAATGTGAGGTGTGTACTCAAATCTAAATACATCACATGGACATTTGTTTTATACCAACTGAAGAAATAGCGTTGTGGCATGCAGAAAACCATTCCAGTCTGTTTGTTAGAGTTGGTGCACAAGGTCTTGGCACAGACTGCAAAGGGCATAACAAATTGATGTCTGGAAGAAGCACAAAGTGGTTTCCTGACACATTGGGCATGTTTGCTCCTTGGCTTCATCTACTGAAAGAGAATTAATAAGGCCTATCAAGGCTTCTTTGTTTTGTTGAAGACAAAGTTAGCTTTATTTAAAAAGATCAAATGGGCTGAAGCATGGCAATGTGGAAGACTTTGGCTGCACTTGCAAAGCTTTTTTCATGTTCTCTGATTCAACCAAGAGTCCTTTGGTGAAATCAATCGGCCAAAAGTGAAGAACTAGTGATCGTCTCTCCCATTCGCTGACATACTTTTGACCAAGAGATTGCAAGCCTGCCCACCATGACAAGCATCAATTACTATAAAATGACTAGAAACAATCTGGAGAGAGGAAAGATGTTAGAGCAAGTCCATTATCATGAAGAGGTGAAACGCGTGGTAAGAGAACCCATGCAGTTGGCTCAGGAATTCTAGAAGTTTGATCTTGACAACTCAGGCCCCGTACACACGACCAAACATGTATGCTGAAACTGGTCCGTGGGCCAGTTTCAGCATACATGTTCGGTCGTGTGTAGGCGCGAGCGGGCCGAATTCCAGCAAACATTTGCCCGCCTGGCCTTTTCCCAGCAGACAAATATTCCTGGACGTGTTTTAAAACCGTCCGCTGGAATCCTGCCCGCTCGGACATGTACGGTCGTCAGTACAGACCTACCGTACATGTTCGAGCGCCCGCCGTCCCTCGCATGCGTCGAATGACTTTGACGCATGCGTGGAAGCCTTTAAATGGCAGGCCCGCCCACGTCGCCGCGTCATCGCCGCGTCATCATCGCAGCGACGACGCGGACACGCCCCGCATAATGTTCACGCGCGGACTTCTGTACGATGGTTAGTACAACCATCGTACAGAAGCCCTCTGGCAGGCATGTACGGTGAAAACGGTCCAACGGACCGGTTTCACCGTACATGTTTGCTCGTGAGTACCCGGCCTCAGAGGAAGCGATCCCAATCCACCTGGAGATACAAGGAAGCCCAAAGCTGGAGGCTGGAGATAAGAAAGGGGAAAAAAAGTAGGGGGCATATGCTGTAGAAGACCTCTGTGCTTTTCATTTACATAAAATAAACTTTTTATTGTGTGAAAAAAAAGATCAAATGTGGGATGTATGACCTGAGTGTGCAAGTATAAAAGACTGTGCAGCAAACTCTGTTGTGGTTTAAGAGGTAAGCAGAGTAGGATTAGGGTTTTTCTAGGTCCTGTATTTTATTTAAAGGCTTTTGTTTAAGTTCTCTTTTTTGAGATCACGTACCTGCTGCATCTAGCGATTCACAACTTATTCAAGTGCGACTAGAAATTTTGTACAAGACCATGTTGGTATTGCTGTTGCTTGGTTTATTACAGGTGTACATCTTTACTCAAGAAAGTCTAGCTGTTTTCACATTGAATACGCAATAATTTGCATATGGGTACTTAAAATATGGATATTTTAAGTACATTTTCACAGAAGATTGAAGATTCTCAACTCCTTTAGTAAATCAGATTCAGAATTGTTTCTGTTGCAAGCTGCTTCTACCCCATTTGTGATATGTATTACATTTGAAATGAGAATACATTTGACAAGCTGGCCTAACTATATGACCTACAATGTCTGATCAAATTTACATACTGAACTATGCTGATCTTTGGTTTTAGTGGGAAAAAAATAAATAAAAATTCAAGACATGTTTCATTCCCCCAAGTTTTGTAGAATATGCAACATTTTGTATGCACTAGTTAATTACATAAATTTGCATGTGTTTATCCATATTTAAATTCTCCTGTTTCTGAAAATAACAATATTTAAAAACCTGCTATTGAGTTAGTCATTAAGGCAAATCTTTATTCTTCCAGTACTCACATAAAAATGTACTAGAATTTCATAAAGAATTCATATTTACGTGTCCTACAGAAACTACCCCTGTCCTGAGGATAACAGTAAGCTATCTAACAAAAAAATCTGGTTTTCATCAGGAGTTTTTTATTTTTTTAAGAATTGTGCCAAGGGAGTGAGCTTTGTTTCTCATACTCTTTTGATCTTCTAATTCTGTTAAACTCACATTATCATAAGGCAATCAATGTATGTATTAGCGTCTTTAGTACTTTTACCTTTAGTAAACTATCCATGAGATTATTAAAATACAAATTCCCAGAGGTGCTTTTGTTAAAGTAGATTTTTTAAAAGTCACTTTTACCTTTTTACAGAGATGATTATTCTCGCATACCACAAGGTGCATTTTGTATTTTAATCAGGCTTTAGAAAAACAATAGTGAATATTTCAAGAACATTGAAATTAATAATTTCCTTGCTTCAAATATTGTGTCCTTTTAGTACACCTCAGCTACAGTTATCTAAATCATAAAGGAGAAAATTATGTTTGTGTTGGCCCTTAATGAGGCATAAATAATATTATCTAACATATATTATAAAACAACAAACCTTTTAAAGATAATAAAGGAAATTAAATTGTATTACTCTGATGGATTAAAAATAACACACCCACTACACAACCTATAATCCCATATAAGTAAATTAACTTATAGGCATGCATAGGTTTATTCAATTTATTAATGTCAGAGAATTTTGTTGTTTTTACTGTATGTTATTGGTATAATAAAAGTAATTTTTCAAATGTCCTTTAAACAGTTTGGGCCAGATCCACAAAGAAGTTACGCTGGCGTATCTATTGATACGCCGTGTAACTTCTAGTTTGCTCCGGCGTATCTTTGTTTTGTATATTTTTTTTACGTCGTTTCCGTAAGGCTTTTTTTGGCGTATAGTTACCCCTGCTATATGAGGCGTTTCCTATGTTAAGTATGGACGTCATCCCCGCGTCGAATTTTGAAAATTTTACGTCGTTTGTGTAAGTCGTTCGCGAATAGGGCTTTGTGTAGAATGACGTTCATGTCGTAAGCATTGGCTTGTTGCGAGTTAATTTCAAGCATGCGCACTGGGATACCCCCACGGACGGCGCATTCGCCGTTCAGAAAAAACGTAATTTACGTCGGGTCAAGTTAAATTAACATAAAACACGCCCACATCTTTATCATTTGAATTCCCCGCCCTTATGCCGGCAGATTTACGCTACGCCACCGTAACTTTAGAGGCAAGTGCTTTGTTAATACAGCACTTGCCTCTCAAAGTTGCGCCGGCGTAGCGTTACTACGATACGCTACGCCTGCCGAAAAAAACCCATTGTATACTTAAAAGTGGGGTATGCCCACCCTGCTTACTAGGAGGCCAACGGGCTCTAGAAACCCGCCTCGCTGGCGCCTGAATGAGTCGCTTCTAAGCGATCCGGTCCAATGCTCCTTACTAGAGGAGGACATTAAGGAATATTTCCTTATCAATACAACGTCTGAAGTCTCCCCTTCCACGGTCTGGGCAGCGCACAAAACGGTCATCAGGGGAAAACTGATACAGGTAGCCGCTAAACTCAAAAAGGAACATAGGGCTGACATTATCAGGCTTACAGAGACCTTTTACAAGCTGAAAAAAGCACACAAACGCCAACCCACGGCTGACTCACTTGCCCGACTGGACGAAGCGAGAGCTCTTCTTAACTTATCACTGACGACTGCGGCCGAGAAGCACCTCAGATGGTCCGGGGCTAGGTTTTACTCCCAAACTGACAGGATAGGCTCACGCCTGGCCACCAAACTGAGCCCCAAACAGCGGGCGCTTGCTTTCCCTAAAATACGGGTCCCCACAGGGGAGCTGACGCAGAACCCAACCAAAATAATGGACGCATTCCTTCAATTTTATTTGGGGCTATACAAGCCTGCTCAAACTCCCCCTTCCCCGACAGGAAGGGATTTTCTAGACGATCTCCCATTGCCATCCCTGACGGGGGAACATAGGGACATCATGGAATCCCCTTTCACTCAAGAGGAAGTATTGTCCACAATTAAGGCCCTCAAGCTGGGCTCATCGCCGGGTCCGGATGGCTTCTCCACCGGTTACTACAAGAAATTTGGCTCATGCCTGGCCCCTCACCTGACACGACTGTTCAATTCTCTCAGGGATGGAGCCCAACTGGGGACAGACCTAAACTCTGCCTACATCTTGGTCATTCCGAAACCGGATAAGGACCCTAGCGAGGTGTGTAATTACCGCCCCATTTCACTGATTAACAACGATATTAAAATCATGACAAAAATACTAGCGAATAGGCTGTCCGGCTTCATAGCCTCATATGTACACAAAGACCAGGTGGGCTTCATCCCTGGGAGACAGGGGACAGACCAGATCAGACGGGCCATAGACATCGTTTCCCTTCTGCAATCACAGTGGGATGGAGGACCGCGGCAGGAGGGTTTCTTATTATCTATAGACCTACATAAGGCCTTTGACACTATAGACTGGGAGTACTTGAGGGAGGTTCTGAAAAGGTGGGGGTTTGGACCCAACTTCATGAGCCTCATTGGGTCACTTTACTCCAGCCCCTCCGCCCAGGTGCGACTTATGGGCAGATACTCTGAATCCTTCCCAATTGGCAGAGGGACCAGGCAGGGGTGCCCCCTTTCCCCGCTCCTGTTTGCTGTGGCTATCGAAACGCTGGCAGTAGCACTTAGGACGAATCCGGATATCAGGGGGGTATTCTGTGGACCAAAGGAACACAAATGTGCCCTGTACGCGGACGACCTCCTACTCTTTGTCACTTCACCCCTTACTTCCACAACAAAGATACTCCAGACCCTAGGGGTTTTCAGTGAGGTGTCTGGCCTGCGGGTAAATGTGGGCAAATCTCTAGCTATTAATATATCAGTCCCCCCGGACCTACTTAAACAGCTTACTGATACCTTCGACTTCCAATGGGCTCCCTCACATATTACGTACCTAGGCATCAAGCTCACACCCCATATCGAAGGCCTCTTTAAAGTGAACTACCCCCCGATGATCAGCAAGTGTAGAGGGGATTTATGGAGGTGGGCCAAATGTGGGCTGTCCTGGCTGGGCCGGGTGAACGCGGTAAAAATGACCCTTCTGCCACGTTTGCTATACCTGTTCCGCTCGCTCCCGATCGCGGTACCGAAACATTTCCTTAATAAATTCCAGGCAGAGATTACCCGGTTTGTGTGGGGGAAAAAGGGGTATAGGTGTCCATCAGGAGTTCTCTATCGTTTAAAAACACAAGGAGGTATGGGGCTTCCAAGTTTATGGGGGTATTTTCAAGCGGCCCAACTAACACAAATTTCGACGGCCTTCTTCCAGGGTTCGAAACCGGACTGGCTTGCAATGGAGAGGCAGGCCATCCCATCACATACCATTGATTATGTCTTGGGGTGTGACCCCAAACGCAGACCAGCCATTTTAGCGCCCACGCTATCTCACTCCGTAGCCCTATGTTCTAAACTATTTTCACGTCCCGGACTGATTTCCCCTCTGAAACCCCTCTCGCACATATTCCATAACCCAGACTTTCCCCCAGGGATGGACATCAAGGCGTTCCGGTGGTGGACGGATAAGGGAATGTACAGGATAGGTCACTTCCTGGCTAGAGAGGGCCCACTGTCACTAAATCATTGCAAAAAACAACTGGATATGCCCAATGAGGAACTTTTTAGGTTATCCCAAATCTCCCACTATCTCCACACTATCTGGAAGGACAAGTCAGCTCCCCCCAGGATAACGCCATATGAAAACTGGTGCGCAAACTCTAGGGATCAGAGGGGTGGGATCTCGTTACTTTATATGACCCTGGTGTCTAAGACTGATAAGCCCTCGTATGCCTGGGTCTGGGAGGAGGAGCTGAACACATCTTGGAGGACTGCAGTCTGGCACCGAGCAACGGAGCGAGCTTATAAAGGTATTCTCAATACATGTCTCATTGAAGCTAGTCTTAAAGTGATGTTTAGGTGGTATTACGTCCCCTCTAGACTGGCTAGAATGTTCCCTGGGTCCTCTCCATTATGTTTTAGGGAATGCGAACTGGAAGGTAACATGTTACACACTTGGTGGTCCTGCCCCCGCATTAGATCCTTCTGGAAAAGAGTTTTCCGCACTATGGGCTGCTTACTAGAGAAAAGGATACCTCCACAGCCTAACACGGCGCTCCTAAATCAGTGCATCCCAGGCCTACCTAAACACTCCAGGATTTTATCAGTTTTCATTTTATTGGGGGCCAGGATGACCATAGCTAAAGCTTGGAAGAAACCCGCAGTTTCTTTCCAGATGTTTAGGAGGAAAGTCTCCTGGATAATGTCACAAGAACAAATAGTAGCGAAGCGGGCGGATCAGACTGACAAATTCAGGTCTAAATGGGAACCCTGGGCTACCTTCTGCAATGTTTCTCTCCTGCCTGGAGTACCGCCTGGAAACGGGAACACTCCAACCTGATCTTATCTATGTCTCTCTGTCGTTTCTCTCTTTACCACGTTTCTCTATCTCTTTCCCTCTCTCCCCCTGTAAGCACCTCCCTTGGTGCTAGATTTAACTCTGGGAGGCGTTAATTAACGTCCTCCCAGAGAATCGTTCCTACGCGCGCCCTGGCGCTCGCACACGGGAACATCCGTGTGAGCCGGGTCCACGGGACCTGTAGCAACACGGATCTTGGTAAACGGCCAATGACAGCATCCGTTTACCACGCGATCGCTCTGTCCAATGACGGAGCGATCACAAATGTAAACAAACAGACAGCAGGGTCATTGCAAGTTCATCACTCTCCTCTCCTCACACCGATCCAGCGTGAGAGGAGAGGAGAGTGATTTGTAACCCAAACAGTGAGATTTTTCTATTGAGCAGTGCCCCAGAGTGTCACATCTGTGCCCCAGAGTGCCACATCTGTTCCACCTGTGCCACCTGTGCCACCTTAGTGCCACCTCAATGCCCACCAAACCAACACCAGTGCCACTACAGTCCACACCAGTGCCACTACAGTCCACACCAGTGCCCATCAGTGCCACACCTGTGCCCATCAGTGTCACACCTGTGCCCATCAGTGCCACCTGTGCCGACTAGTGCTTATCTGCACCACATCAGTGCCCACCTGTGCCGCCTGTGCCCACCGGTGTCGCCTGTGCCCACCAGTGCCGCCTGTGCCCACCAGTCCTGCATGTGCCCACCAGTGCTGCCTGTGTGCTAATCAGTGCTACCAGAGCCACACCAGTGCCACTACAGCCTGTGCCCATCAGTGCTCCTTCCCTGGCAGAAAACGGCAGAGAAGACCGGGCCTACCACCCTTGTAAAAGAGCTTAATGAAGAAAGGGGGGACGCAGAAGACCCCCCAGCTGTCTAATAAATGACTTCAAAAATCTGTGTAGTGTGTTTTTTTAACTTAACATTTTCCCCCCAGGTGAATGGGTAGGGGTACAATGTACCCCATACTTATTCATATATAGTGGGGCCGGTATCTGGGGGCCACCTTATTAAAGGGGGCTCCCAGATTCTGATAAGCCCCCCGCCAGCAGACCCCGACAACCAACGGCCAGGGTTGTCGGGAAAAGGCCCTTGTCCCCATCAACATGGGGACAAGGGTGCTTTGGGGTAGGGGGCGCAGTGTCCCCCCTGCCCCAAAGCACCCACCCCCCCATGTTGAGGGCATGCGGCCTGATACGGCTCAGGAGGGGGAGCGCTCGCTTGTCCCTACCCCCATTCCTGACCGGCCAGGCGGAATGCTCGGATAAGGGTCTGGTATGGATTTTGGGGGAACCCCCACGCCATTTTTTTTTTATTCGACGCGGAGTTCCCCTTCATGGTCAGCGTAACCTAAAAAAGATTCTGCTATTCAGGTGCGCCGCTTCAAGCCACGCAAAGGCAGCTACGCCGCTTGATATTTACCAATATTTTGCCGGCGTAGTAAAGATGCACACCTGAATGGCCGAAAATGCCGCTCGCGCATGCACAGTACACAAATAAACCTCCCACAGGTTTAAATGTACTAGCAGGCACAGAGGCTGCTTTTTGCAAAAATCACTTTCATTTTCTATTCAGGCCGTATACGATACACAACACATATCACTACACTTCCCCACATCATCCCACATCCCCCCCATAATAAACTCACCCCCAAACATTTTTTATTTAAATTTCTAGATGCCGTGCACCAGGTCCATAGTGGCGCCCCCTCCAGGGCGCATTCGGGATAATAGTAAATTCAGAATCGTGCTGCATTGCCGGCGCATTCCTTTAGTAAATGCCATAATGGCCGTTGCGCATGCCGATGCGCCATGAATCATGGCGCAAAGGCTTAGTAAATCAGCCCCTTTGTGTTAGTCTATCAGATAAAATCCCCCAAAAAATACATTTACATTTTTAGTTGTAACATGACAAAATGTGGAAGAGTATGCATACTTTTTCATGGCACTGTACCAACACCCCCCCCCCCCTCTATCTGTTGGCCCAGGAGAAAAAAAAATACTTTTATGCTCAGCACCTATATATTGGCACTCCAGCTGGAAAATATATCCCCTTCTTCTTTCTTAAGTTAACTTTTTTTAATTTTTCTGTTTTCCTCGTTAGGCCTTCCCTGTACTGGTCAAGCAAACAGGAACAGCAGGACTGTAAAATGCTAACAAGCAATCATACGACAGATTACTTGGGCCCAATATGTGCTTGAGGTACTAGTCTGCCATGCTGAATTTGTCATGTCAGAGAAGCTGATTATTAGCAAAAAAAATTAGACCTCGACCAAAGAGTATTACCAAAAACCCACTGCAGATGTAACTGATAAAAATCAATATGTTTATTTTGTACACATTTAGCTAAGACTAAACACTTTTCTCTATTATACTTAGTTATGCTGCCACCCTCCTGGCACCTCTTTTCATTCCCTTCCTTTCCTTTTCCAAAAAAATCTGTTATGGGTTTTGGCTAAGATAATAATAATATATTTTATTTTGTTATTATAAAAATATGGGAAGTCCCATTAAACCTCAAATTTGATCATAACGATTACATATGAAGGTCATTCAGTCGGTGAAGAAGGAACATTTGACTCAGATGACCAAGTTCCCAATACATTAGCTATTTTTATGACTTTTACAAGGATGGGTGAAAGTCTGAACAATGAAATGGCTTTCTCACCAAACAAAATGTTTAAACTGGTTTCAAGTGAATATATATGGCCATTGTGGCGTAGCTTTTCATGAACAAGAAACGTTGACTTTAGCTGTTTTAAAAACAATGGCTTATGGGCCAGCAAAAGTCCCTGAAAATGAATTGTTTACACAGCTGGTCTTAGTATCCTGTCTTAATTAAGAGGCAGTTTAATGTCAAAAATTCACCAACATATATACAAGTCAGAGATATTTTAAAATACACAGGGTAGTCGAAGAAGATATGTTGATATGAAATAAATAATAAGTAATGTTTAGATGATCAATGACGTCTTCAGACCAAGGGAAATATTCCGTTAATTTAGAACTTTGGTAGAAGAAAGAATTATATAAGAAATTTGTTTTATAAATAGAAGTGTTTTAAATAAGCTACCGTAATCAACATTATGAAAGATATCACATTGTGATTATAAAAATATGAAATGTAACACATATCCATCAAACACATATCAAAATAATTCATGTATCCACATTAATAATTATTTTGCATTTGATTGAGAGATGTAACCTATGCATTGATTGCAAAGACTGTTTTGGGGAAAAAACATTTATAATGGAATATGGGAACATATTGTATCGAAATCAACAGTATACTAATTGTATTTTATATAATATAAAGATACCAGAGCCATCCATGGATGTATGTAGATTATATATATGGATGGATATATATCAATAGTCTAGACCTAAAATATAGATATCCAACGTATAGATTATCTCACAATAAAGGTGAGACACCTAGTGGCTGGAAGTAATATTACTTGAGGTTCTTCAAGCCCAGAGAACAAGTTAATTATTATTAAGCTGTCAGCCAATAGAAACCCAACACGTCTTGACAGGAACGCCCATATGTGCCACAGGCCTATGAGTGAAGGACAGTTGTCAGATAGGCAGAACTGGGTATAATCTTTATAGTCCTATTGTTTTATTCAAAATAAAAAAGGGAAACCCATGAGATAGAGAGGAGGCTTAAAGAGAAGATCTAAGATCTGGAAAAGGAAAGAGCTATATGGGAGGATGAGAGCATGCTTGCACTATGCATGAAGACTGCAACGATTTTAGCTCTGGCCACTTGCCAATAGGAAATAGCCATCTTGGGAATTGGTAACTACAGTATGTCATTTTGATTTTATCTCAAATATATTGTTGTTCCCCAGAAATGTTGGAATATTGAAGCATTGAATATCCTGTAGTTATGGTTTGTTCTCATATCATTAACTAATTATTTTTCCTTAAGAGTACAATTTTATTATATTTTTACTTTTACATAATTCCAATTTTATTGACAAAACAAACGTCCAATATATTTCACATTGTTGATCTTTACTTACCTGCAGTAAAGTAACGATTGGACGTGTGAAATAGACGCTTTTGTTACATTGCCATTTACATAAAGTTATCTTGAGAACTTACCATGACCCAAATCAAAGGTATTGCATGCCCATTTTTGGGGTATTTTATTGATTTTCAAGTCATTAATGTAATGCAACTGGCATTTAAATTTCATGTAAATATTCATATTTTGTCTACCAATAAATTAGCTATTTTGTATGATCATACGTCTCCGTGAATAAGTTTCATATTACAGACTATGGCATATAGATTGTCTTGTATTTAAAAGCATCTTCGTTATAAAAGAATTCAAAGTAAATTACTGTGTGGGTAAATATGACCTTAAAAAAGCACAACAAATCAATTAACCCCCTGAAATCCAAAAAGGAATGAAGCTCAAATTTTTTTGAAGCAAACTTTCTTTGCCTTGGTCTTTTTTCTGCCGTAACTTTTCTATGAGGAAAGAGGAGGGAGGTATCCTGTCCCCCCTCCCACTGAAAGGTGCCAATGTGGCACCAGAGGAGGGAGGAGTACAATGAGCGGAAGTTCCACTTTTGAGTGGAACTCTGCTTTAAGCGTCTCTGGAAAGATACATTGGGGTTAATTTCCTAAAGGTATGTAGACTGTGCACTTTGCAAAGTGAAGCTTTACCTCATGGAACAGCTGCACTTGCAAAGAATACCCAAGGAACATAAAAAAGCTACATTTTTTTCTTGCACATAATTGGATGGTAAAAGTCAGCAGAGCTTCCCCTCTTTTACTAAGCTCCGGAGCAGCTGTGCTTGCAAAGTACAACTGCACGTGCAAAGTGCACAGTCTATTTGACTTTGTCTCCCTTTCCAATTCTAGTGTAGCAAACTTACTGCTGCTTTGTTTCTACATTCCACCAGGTCACATTTACACATTGTTCTTGTGATGGACATTTTTTTTCCAAACAATGCTACAAGTCTGATAGTTAAAAAAAAAAAATGGGTTTATGGGGGTACAACAATCATTTTTTTCAAAGAATGAAGTAAGATGATGAGTGTTTATAAGTTAGCTTCCTAAAGGTGTTAGCTGACAGCAAGGGAGAAGGGGCAATCAGGCATGGAGTCAAAATGGGGGGAAAGTGTGGTTAGGCTTGGTAAGAGTAGGGTTTACAGGTGAGGTTGTGAATTTGGAACACAGCCATGGCAGTGAGCAAAGGAGTAAACACCTGGAAGCAAAGTGTTAGAGGCAGATTGTGAAGGTGCAGTGTTGGGGGCTGTACAGGTGCACTGGGAAGGGTCAGGCAGGCAAGAAGCTGGTGTATGCAAGAAGCCAAAGCCGGCCAGGAACCCCAGAGCTTGTGCCCCCTCATTTTCTCAAGATATTCTTGGTGTGAGCTGCCAGCAATGAGGAGGGAATCACAGTCCCTGTGGAGTTAAGGTGTGATGCAGGGGGGAAAATGTGGAGTATAAAATTTAAAGAGTGAGATCATTAAGGTCACTGAGTTGCCAGCAGACAGTAAGGTAGAGAAAAATTGTCACTGCAGGGAAACTCCCCCCAGTGGCAGAATTCTTAATTTTTTTTATATACTGTATACAGTAATTAAGGATGCTCTGAAAATGCACATGGTTTGAACAGGGACAGGCTGTAAAGAGGCTGCAGGACATCAGCAGTATTAATATGTAACAAAGGATGAAAAAAAGGTAACCTCCCATCCCAAATTCTACAAGATACATAGCATTGCTACATACAGGACATTCAGTTAGGCCCCTTTCACATTGGACCTGTAGCCGCGTTGGCGGTATATCGCCGCTAAAAATAGCGGCGCTATACTGCCGGGATTGCCGCGGGAATTGGCCGCTAGCGGTGCGGTATTAACCCCCGCTAGCGGCCGATAAAGGGTTAATACCGCCCACAATGCGCCTCTATAGAGGCACATTGCGGGCGGTATTGCCGCGGTTTCCCATTGTTTTCAATGGGAAGGAGCAGTATACATGCCGCTCCTCTCACCGCTCCAAAGATGCTGCTGACAGGAGATTTTTTTGTCTCCAGCCAGCGCATCGCCTCAGTGTGAAAGCCCTCTGGCTTTCACATTGAGGTAGCTGGGCAGGAGTTTTTCAGGCGGTATAGCAGCGCTATTTTTAGCGCTGTATCGCCTGAAAAACTCCTCAATGTGAAAGGGGCCTAAGGGTTTACATCTACTTTAACAGACACAGCAATGCGTAAAAGCTTTGCAGTACTCTCTCCCTATGCAGCTTGTCAGCAGCACTTCCTTTGCTTTCTCTATCACAGACAAAGCACATTGTCAAAATGGCTGTGAACGCACCCTTTTATACTGAAGCCCCCTTTATAGCACTTCTAAGCCATCTGATCAAATGACTAAGGCCAAACAGGGCATTATGGTTACAAACAATTTATTATGGCAAATGTCTGCATTATTTCTTCTGGACTTCAAATTTTACACACACTGAATATGTCACAAATCCATAGTAATGGCAAACACAAACATAATGCCTCTTGGAGCACCTCCTTTTCTGTTACTTTCAGAAAGTCTGATGTAAAAAAATACTAGTACTAAAGAGTTACTTACAGCCACCAACTGCTTTACTTACCAGTAAAGCCGCGTACACACGATCGGTTTGTCTGCTGAAAACAGACTGATGGACTGTTTTCATCGAGCAAACCGATCATGTGTGGGCCCCATCGGTTTTATTTCCATCAGTGTAAAAAATAGAACATGTTTTAATTTTTTCCTATGGATAAAAAAACGATAGAAAAATCTGATCGTCTGTATGGAATGCCATCGGTCAAAAATCCAAGCATGCTCAGAATCAAGTTGACGCATGCTTGGAAGCATTGCACTTCATTTTTTTTTTTGGCTCGTCGTAGTGTTGTACGTCACAGCGTTTCGGCACGATCGGATTTTTGACTGATGGTAGGCAAGACTGATAAAAGTCAGCTTCATCAGATACCAGATGAAAAAATCCATCGGATTAGATTCCATCAGATATCCGATCGTGTGTACAGGGCTTTAGTGTTTATCTAATGGCTGATTCATTACTTTCCCTCATCATTGTGGTGCTGGACACAAATCACTCTTCATATCTCCTTGTTGCCTTCTAGATACTGTTCTTTTTTTTCTCACATAAGGCTATGCTGGTTTGCCACCAGCTCTGACCTTCTGTCTTTATTATGAAAATGTCTGTTGTTCTCCAGCTATAACTTTGACACAGATTTGAAATTGTTAACATTCAATGTGTATCCCGCTAACATGTCAGCTACCACTAGTGGGGAAATCTAGAATCTTGCCAGGAAAAGGTAAAAAAAAAAAAAACATGCAATAATGTTTCAAATGTACTTAAACAAGATTGCAGTGCAAAATTTAGGTGTTTACTACAGAAAACAATTATATTCTAGCAGACATGTATATTTTATAATGAGTAAAAAAAAAAAAAAAAAAAAAAAACACAAAAATGCTGAATGCAAAGCAAAAAAAAGTCATAGTAGCTCATTTGACAGGTTAATCCATCCTCCACATATTTGCAGCAAATACACATTAAAGTTAGATTCACACTAGCCTGCATGATTAAACTCAGCGTTTTACTGCACAGACTAGTTTTGGTTGAGCTCTGGCAGGGAGCTGTGTGATGCACATTTTAACATTTTCTTTACCTTCATTTGAAGTGTCAAATAGTGATACTTAATTTATGTCACTACACAGCGGCAAGGTGTGTTACGCTGCTATGCGGTGACATGTGATGCCATCAAGTGCAGTGCATAGAGAATGCATTTTTCCACATTGAAACGCACCTCACACCACATTACACTAGTATTGTAGTGTGAATGGATCCCATAGAAAACAATCGTTTTCTATGTGCTCTAGCAGTGACCTGCATTTATACAGTACAGAAAAAGTCACCACATAATGTGAACGAGTCCTAAGAGATGAGAAGGCCTGGTTCTTCCAGTTTCTGATTTAGGCTAGACATACATGCTTTTTTTTTTTTATTAAGCCACAAGTAAGGTGAATGGAGGAATCCTCCTAGCTGTGCTATTGTATTTTTACAGCAAGGACTCCTCCACTGTAATTGTACACCGATTGGCTGCAGGCATTGACCGATGAAAGTTTTCCAACAGTCCTTTTTGACAGAAGTCGATCTCCTGTTTGACTTCTGTATAACAGGGAGGACTGAACACACACACACACAGACTAAAATTTGTCCAGTCATTGCTGAACCGCATAGTTTCGACCCTAGTTTACTGCGAATTTGCTGGCACATGTATTTACATCAGTTCAGCAGACAAAGTGTGAAAACACCCATGTCCTTTAACATGTTCTTACACTTCCTCCAGCTTATTGAAATAATAAAGATGCCTATTCTGCCCAATAAATGAAAGTTCAGAGGAAAGTCAACAAATGCAAACTTCAGGGTAGGGTTGCTTATGCATTCTCTGTGGGAGTAAGAGACAGAGCTGCTTGCTAAACCAAAAAAGGCTTTCATCATAAAACTTTTTATGCTAACGATATAATGCAAAATAGTTAAGTACTAGAAGAAACAACACATGCATGCATACAGTATCTGCATGACCATTTGAGGAGCCAAAAGCTAAGCTGGTAATTGAAAATACATTTTATCTAATCTGTTTGTTACTGTAATCTCATAAAAAATTTAATCGTTTCAATTCAAGAAGGGGAGGGAAAAGGATCATGAAAAACACAAACCTAGACTGATAAGTAATTAATTCTCTAATCTTGTGTTCACAATCTCCAGTACTAATAAGATTACCATGTTAAAGATGCTTACAGAAAGTGCAACTTTAGCAAGGGAAATTTCCTAGAGGCCTTGCTTCATCGAGCCATGTCCAAGAGGACTTGTTTGTGTCCTTACTATAGACAACCAAATTCTTTCATTTATATTGGACTGGACCACATGCCAGTTTACTTAAAGTGGAGGTTCCATCAAAAAAACTATTTTGCTTTAAACTGTAGCTTACGACTAAAAAAGAAAATTTTTTTTTTTTTTTTTACTCATCTGGAAATGCCTGATGCTATGCAGTCCCACAAAATCTGCCTTTGAAACCACCTAGGATTCTGACATCATCTCCCTCTAATGCTCCTGGGAAATGTGTGTCATCATTTCCCAGGATGCAGTGCGCTGTCCAATTATCACTCCCCATCCAAGACTTCCAGGAATTAAGTGCCTGTAGGCTTCACAATGCCCACAAGCAAAATGACAACGGTGTAGACATAGTTTTATAAACTATCTTTTTTGAATATCTATGCAGATCGGCAGTGGATTGTAAAATAGTAAGTGACCAGATTTATATTATAAAAACGCAGGATGAAAGGACATACATTTAAAAAATGCTAATTGTGGTTGGAACTCCGCTTTAAATATATAATATATATATATATATATATATATATATATATATATATATATATATATATATATATATATATATATATATATATATATATATATATATATATATATATATATATATATATTTGTAAATAAAATATAAAGCAATCATAATTATTGCATTTGTACCAACATATTTTTTTTGCTTCATAAAGTTTTAAGTACCGACATATTTTGAGCACGTATCATGTTTAGAGGTATGAAAAAAATGAGGTGTTGATAATCAAAAGTTATCAAAAATCAAATTTTACTTTTTGCTTGACTCTAGAGTGTATGAGAAATAGATTCTGTAGTTATCTTTTGCTGCTTTACTATATGCCATTTAATATTTCCTATTTTAAGCTCAAACGCAGTAGAAGTATCATATCCCCTATTATCACTAATCCTACACCCACTAACTGCTTTTTTCGGTTGCATCTATTACTATACTCTGTCTTTTCTCTGTATACTGTTTGCTGTTAAGCAGAAAAGCCCATGTGGACGGTGCAATGTCTGTCTGCCCTGTAGGGCTCTATACAAAATCTGTAATAGGTAATGGGCCTAGGCATAGCCCAGACCCACCCAGACAAAACCTGAGAACACAGTCATAGCTACAGCATACAAGTGTAATATACAGCAACAGAAAGAAGACTGCAAAAGAATAAAAGAAAATGGCCAGCAACACAGCTGCAACAAAGCTTTCATTTGCAAACCTAACAAACCAGAACTGCCAGTCTTGGAAATTCAAGATGAAAATGTTGCTGATAACAAAATGTATGTGGCACTGTATTAATTAAGTCAGGCCAGAACACCCTTCAGATGAGTGGATAGAGAAAGATCAAAAAGCTCAGAGCACAATTTCTCTTAGCATTGAAAATATTTTTGTTAATAGATTATTATATCTTTTCATGTGATAACACTGAAGAAATTACACTTTGCCACAGTGAAAAAGTACTGAGGGCCAGATTCTTGTATAACTGCGGCGGTGTAACGTATCTCCTTTACGTTACACCGCCACAAGTTTTACGGGCAAGTGCTTGATTCACAAAGCACTTGCCTGTAAACTTGGGGCGGCGTAGCGTAAAGTCCACCGGCACAAGCCCGCCTAATTCAAATGATCCATGTAGGGGGCGTGGATCATTTAAATTAGGCGCGTTCCCGCGCTGTTCGTACTGCGCATGCTCCGTCTCAAATTTTCCCGCCGTGCATTGCGCGAAATTACGTCGCAAGTACGTCATTGGTTTTGACGTTAACGTAAATGGTGTCCAGCGCCATTCACGGACGACTTACGCAAACGATGTAAAATTTTCAAATCGCGATGCGGGAACGACGGCCTACTTAACATTGAGTACGCCACCTAGGGGGCATGTTTATCTTTACGCCGCGTAACTCTTACTGAAACAACGTAAAATCACTACGACGGGCTATCGTACGTTTGTGAATCGGCGTAACTAGGCATTTGCATATTCTACGCCGACCACAATTGAAGCGCCACCTAGCGGTCAGCGTAGATATTGCACCCTAAGATACAACGGCTCTGACCGTCGTATCTTAGGCATGTTTAAGTGTATCTCAGCTTGAGAATACACTTAAACATACGACGGCCTTAGATTCGGACTTACGTTGGAGTATCTGCTGATATGCCGGCGTAATTCTATGTGAATCTGGCCTTGTATAACGGTGTAAATTTGCTGTCCCCTCAAAATCACTCACACAGCCATTAATGTCTAAACCACTGGCAACAAAAGTAAGTACACCCCTAACTGAAAATATCCAAATTAGGCTCAATTAACCATCTTCCCTACCCGGTGTCATGTGACTCATTAGTGTTACAAGGTCTTAGGCATGAATGAGGAGCAGGTGTGTTAAAGTTGGTGTTATCGCTCACTCTCTCATACTGGTCACTGGAAGATCAACATGACACCTCTGAGGATCTGAAAAAAAATAAGAATTATTGCTCTACATAAAGATGGCCTAGGCTATAAGAAGATTGCCGAGACACTAAAACTGAGTTGCAGCACGGTGGCCAAGACCATACAGCGGTTTAACAGAACAGGCCTCGCCATAGTCAACCAAAGAAGTTGAGTGCAAATGCTCAGCGTTACATCCAGAGGTTGTTGGGAAATAGACCTATGATTGCTGCAGAGGTTAAAGGGGTAGGGGTCAGCCTGTCAGTACTTAGACCATACTCCGCACACTGCACCAAAATGGTCTGCATGGCTGTTGTCCCAGAAGAAAGCCTCTCTTAAAAATTATGCACAAGAAAGCCCACAAACAGTTTGCTGAAGACAAGAAGACTAATGGCATGGATTACTGGAACCATGTCCTGTGGTCTGATGACACCAAGATAAACGGATTGGTTTAGATGGTGTCAAGCATGTGTGGTGGCAACCAGGTGAGAGTACAAAGACAAGTGTCTTGCCTACAGTCAAGTATGGTGGTGGGGTGTTATGGTCTGGGGCTGAGTAATGCCGGTACTTGGGAGCTACAGTTCATTGAAAAAACCATGGATTCTAACGTACTGTGACACACTGAAGCAGAGCATGATCCCCTCCCTTCAGAGACTGGGCCGCAGGGCAGTATTCCAACATGATAACGACCCTAAACACACCTCCAAGATGACCAATGCCTTGCTAAAGAAGCTGAGGGTAAAGGCGATGGACTGACTAAGCATGTCTCCAGACCTAAACCTTATTGAGCATCAGTGGGGCATCCTCAAATGGAAGGTGGAGAAAGGCAAGGTCTCTTACACTCCTCCATGATGACATCATGGAGCTGGTGGATGTTAGAGGACTCCAGTGGCAACCTGTGAAGCTCTGGGGAACTCCATGCCCAAGAGCAGTGCTGGAAAATATTAGTGGTGATTCCAAGGTTTCACAGATTGCTGTACTCGAGGAGTCATTTATCTAATGCAGCGCTGATGGTAAACCAAAGTGATATAAAGCAAACTAAATGCAATATATAATGTAAAACTTGTGAATAAACATGAAAATATCACCGATACATGTGGGTAAATACTGATGACAAATAATGTGACATAAACAAAAATGTCTTTGCAACAAATAATTCGTGGCACAAATGTCATGGCATAAACAAAAAATGACATTGCAACAAACAATTCCCACAGATGGGGACTCAGTCAAAACAAAGGCCTCACAGACGTGTAGACTTAAGAAAAATCAGTGTCATGTGCATAACATGATAAACAGTCAGTGTTTTAATCCGCTGGACCGAAATGCTGGTATAAATCCTGACGTCAAGCAGATAATATCACCCCTGAATAAATGAGAAAAGCCGCCACCAAGGAGAAGAAGATGGGTACCCTTACCATGAGATGTGGACTCCCCCACAGCAGTGGTGAGTCAAAAAAGCATAAGGGTAGTGTCTGCTTCTGAAGGCGATCCTTTCAACGAACGGCTGGTCAAGGATTTCCAAAAGACAATGCAGATGGAGGCCCGTGGTGCAGGTAAGTCTTTGATGGAGCTGAAGGTTGATGTAATAGCCCTTCGCATGGATAGCGACCAGGATGTGGACATAAAGATCAAAAGGGGAAAAAAAGAAAAGGAAGCCTCCTCATGGCGTAGATCAAAAATTATTTAATAAAAAAGGGATTGTACAGCAAAGCACCCTCTGGTGTGTACAAAGTATAAAATGTAATCACAAAGTTAAAAAATTATTAAGCGCAATGGTAAGCAAAGAAACTCAACATGTTTCGTTCTATTGAACTTCAACTGGGGTGGATCTGTGCCTACAAACGATGCGCTTATAAATGTAACAATTGATTAATTGATCAATTGTTACATTTATAAGCGCGGTGATATTTTCATATTGGTCTGCATCACAGATATAACAGCCTGGTTTCTTTTTTTTGTAATGGAAGTCATCCCTCCCAACCCCATAGGGAGTGAATTCATATAAATCTTTCCTATAGCTCATTATTTCAGATAAGTTGTCCTTTAGGATTATCATGATTCTGAAGTTTTTGAGTTTTGATTTTTGAATTGATTGTAATTTTTGACTGTAATATGCTCATCATATAATCACTCTGTCTGACTTTATGTTTCGCTGCACATTTTATCTGTCACTGTTGATGGAGCCAGTGTGCTTTCTGTTTGGTCCTTTCCTCTCTGCTTTGCAGCTATATACATCTATATCCCCATCTGGGGTTTCGAGACATTTGCAGTCCTTTTCTGTCTTTTTTTAAATCTAACCTATATACCTACGTCAGGCTAAATATATTATTCTTTAACATTGTTGTGTATATATATACTGTGTATATATATATATATATATATATATATATATATATATATATATATATACATATATATATATATATATATATATATATATAAAACATATAAAAAATATTTATGTATTTATATCTTTAGGTAATCATATAAGCAGTCCTTTTGTCTTATTTTGTCTTTCCTTGGTTTGACGTTTATCAGGACACGTACTTACCGAGACCGAGATGCTGCGGACGGCTCACCTTTGCGAACTGGCGCTAACCTTCCTCCGAGGGTGGAAACAGAGAGAGGGAAGCACCAGAAGGCACCGGCACCGGAGGGTAGCTGGGTAGTAGTCGAGGTGAAGATCACAAGTGTGGGATCCGGAACCACAGGATACGTTAGAAGCCGGAAGCCAATGCAAAGTCAATCAGGACATTTTTTCTCTAAATTCTCGTCGATGTAGGCCTTGAGGGCCTTTAATTCAGTTTCTGAAAGGGGAAAAATACGGCCAAAGGGAATCTCAGAGCCTGGCAGGAGATCAATAGGGCAGTCATACGGCCGATGTGGGGGTAAACAATCTGCTTGTTGTTTATCAAAAACGTCTTTGTACCCCAAGTAGGCAGGAGGGACGTGTAGAAGGTTTTCCGGTGGGCTGATGAGGGTGGAGCAAGAATTAGGAGGAGGTAGCAGGCAGTGCTGAAGGCAAAAAGAAGACGTGAAACTGATGTCTCTGGTGAGCCAATTGATACATGGTTGATGGAGCTGAAGCCAAGGGAGTCCCAGGATGATGGGGAACATGGGAGATGGGATGAGGTCCAACCGAAGATGTTCTTGATGGCCAAGATCAGAGATGACGTGCAGGGGAAGTGTCTCATGTGTAACCAATCCAGAACGGGGAAGTGACCCATCCGCTAGGTGGACTTGAAGGTGAGTATCTTTAGTGCGGTGAGGGATGCGCAGCTTTTGGGCCAGGGCCAAGTCCAGGAAGCTGCTGCATGCTCCCGAGTCAATGATCGCCGGTAGGCGGGTTGCCCCTTCCGGAAGCTGCAGGGAAAGGAAAAGCACAACGTAAGTCTGTGATAGATGCGAGACATGGTAATTGAGGGTTGGTGCATGTTTCAACTTACAGGGTCTCACCGGACAGGTGCGCAAAAAGTGGCCGTCCCCACCGCAATAAAGGCAAAGATTGGCTCGACGCCTGCGTAGTCTTTCGTCCGGAGTGAGGGGCGGACGTACTAAGCCAAGCTGCATAGGCTCTGGATCAGGTAATGAAGAAGTTGGTGAAACCGAAGGAGGTGTGGGCACCGAAGGCAGACGTGGCGGAGCCCAGCTGAGACGGTTGGACTGGAAACGTTCAGAACGCCTCTCTCGTAGGCGTCGGTCCAACTGGGTGGCGGACTGGATCAGACCCTCCAGCGTAGCAGGGGTTTCAGAACGTGCCAGTTCATCTTTTAGGGCTTCGGAGAGACCCTGGCGATATTGGTACTTTAGGGCCAATTCGTTCCACCCAGTATCGGCCGACCACTTCCTGAACTCGGCGGTGTAATCCTCCACTGGGCGTCTACCCTGGTTCAGATTATGGAGGGTGGATTCAGCAGTGGATGAACGCAGGGGATCGTCATAGAGCTTGGCCATGTGAATAAAAAACTTGTCAATAGTGTCCAAAGCGGGACTCCTCTGCTCCATTAGACCATGGGCCCAGGCCTGGGGTTCATCCGAGAGGAGGGAGATGACAAATCCGACTTTCACCGCCTCAGAGCAAAAAGTCCTGGGCTGTAAACCAAAATAAAGGGTGCAGGCGTTTTTGAAAGCTCTGAACTTCCTACGGTCACCCGAGAAGCGTTCAGGAGTGGGTACTCGGGGTTCCGGGTTCGTGGTCATAACTGCTGGGGTTAATGCGGCCTGAGGAGCGGGAAGTCCAGTAAGAGGGGCTGCAGGTACAGCAGATGGCCCAGGTGGGATGGCAAGTTGTTGTAGGTGGCCATCCATCTGGAGATAGCCTTCTTGAAGTTTTTGCACAGCGTCCGTCAAGGTGGAGACCTGCTGGCACAAGGTCTCAAAAGGTGAGCGCGCCCAGTCGGTCTCAGACATCGTGCTGGTTTGTACTATCAGGACACGTACTTACCGAGACCGAGATGCTGCGGACGGCTCACCTTTGCGAACTGGCGCTAACCTTCCTCCGAGGGTGGAAACAGAGAGAGGAAAGCACCAGAAGGCACCGGCACCGGAGGGAAGCTGGGTAGTAGCCGAGGTGAAGATCACAAGTGTGGGATCCGGAACCACAGGATACGTCAGAAGCCGGAAGCCAATGCAAAGTCAATCAGGAGCAGGAATAAGGAAGTCCAAGAAGCAAGCCAGGTTCAGGGAATGGAGACAGCAGCAAGTCCGAGATTCAAGCCGGGATCAGGGTTCACAGAGAGAAGCGAGTCCAAAGTCCAGAGCCGGGGTCAGGGGTAAGAGAAGGCAGCAATCCGATAAACGAGCCGAGGTCAGGTATCTAGTCAAGAAATCAGGTAATCCAGGTCAAGAGGTTAGTTCAAGGGATAAAGCACATACAGGAACTGATGACAAACCAGCAATTAGCAAAGGGGAAGGGGCTGGCTTAAATAGGCCGTACTGGCCACTGATTGGTCCACAGAAGTACAGGTTCAGGACCAGGTCCCAACGGACAGCACACAGAATAGCACTGAGCAGTGGCTCAGAGACAAAAGAGCTGGACCTGCAATGGAGAGATCCTGGGTTCGATTCCACCCATTCGATTTCCCCAGGACCAACTGGGGAAAGAGACCGTGGAAGGTCTGCGCCCTGACAGCGTTTGAGCATCCTGTTTGAGCATCCTGCAATGCTGATCCTTACCACCTTTACATCTCTTGGGCAAGTGTGTGATCTCCAGTCCTCTCTTGACAGGCAAACGGAATCCAGATGTCTCTGGACCTATTTGCCGTACTTGCGGTACTGCGCATTCGCTTCACGCATGCGCAGTCCGAGATCGTATCAGGCGATGTCATTCAGCGACAGACAACGCTGTGCAATGATGTGCCTGATAAGAGCCAGGCTTATATAACGGGAGATTTCTCCCATCGGACGGTGATGTGTGCTGGGCTGAGGAGGCTGTGTCTGCACATTGATCTATGTGCATTTGTGGTAAACAACGTTACTCCTTTTCTCTCGGTCTCTCTTTTTAACTGCTGTATGTACTCAGACTGAGCCTTATGATGTGCTCAATCTTTAACAGGCTGTCTATCATTTTTGGGGTGTCTTTTTCTCCCATTGATATAAGCCTTAAAATACAATCTATCAGACATTTCTGAATAGGCTAATATCTTTCCCCAATTAGGGTGAGTTCTTGTTCATAGCTGTCTTGAATTAAGGAAAATTGTTATCCATACTTGCTGTAATTTTCCTTTCCTGGATCCTCCCCTTGTCAGACTATTATGGGTCAGCTCTGTTAGCTGTGATAAAAAAATCCTATTTTATTGATCATACATCAAGGGACACAGAGTCTTAATCACTTAATGGGATGTCCCATAGCAATGCTAAAATTTGAGGGGAGGGAGACACAGATCAGAATAAGACCGCCATCGAGCCTGAGGAACTATACTGCTGCCTGCAGCACACTACGCCCGAAAGGCTGCATCCTCATAACCTCCTATATCTACCTGGTAGAATTTAGTAAATGTATGGACCGAATACCAAGTAGCAGCCTTACAGATCTGAGCCATGGAGGCCTGGTGATACACTGCCGATGAAGCACCAATTGCTCTAGTCAAGTGCGCTTTCACCTGAAAAGGAGGTATCTTCTTTTCTAAACCGTAGGCCTGAATAATGACTTGTTGAATCCATTTTGCAATAATGGATTTTGACGCTGCCTGGCCCTTCTTTGGGCCTTGTGGCAGAATGAATAGACAATCAGTCTTCCTTATCTGAGCCGTAGCTTGCAGATAAAGAGATCAATAGAGTGTAGACTCTCTTCCTCCGCAGACTGTGGATCTGGAAAAAAAGACGGTAGGACTATATCTTGGTTCAAATGAAAACCTGAAACCACCTTAGGTAAGAAATTTGTGTGAGGCCACAGCACCACCCTGTCTTCATGAATAATCATTTACAGTTCTTTACACGAAAGAGCCGCCAATTCCGATACCCTCCTAGCTGAGGATATGGCTACAAGAAAAAACAGTTTCTGTTTCAACAGACTTAGAGAAACCTGGTGTAAAGGTTCAAAAGGTAGCTTCTGTAAAACAGACAACACCAAATTCAAATCCCATGGGCACACAGGAGACTTAATCGTCAGATTCAACCACAGTGCACCCTGAACAAAAGCCCGGACTAGGGAATGAAAGGCAAGCGGTCTTTGAAAAAATATAGACAAAGCCGAGATTTGGCCCTTGATAGTGCTCAAGGCCAATTTCATATTTAAGCCCAACTGAAGAAAGGCAAGAATCCTAGTAATGGCGAACATTCTAGGATGCCACTTTCTGGGTTCACACCAGGAAACATATGCCTTCCAGATTCTGTAGTAGATGAGCCTGGAAGCCGACTTCCTAGCATTAAACAGAGTGGATAGAACTGGTCCTGAGAGCCCACGTTTAATCAGAATGTGGGTCTCAACAGCCAAACCGTCAAATTTAGACTTTGTAAGGCAAGATGGAATGTTGGACCCTGTGATAGTAGGTCTGGGCGTAATGGAAGAACCCATGATCTTCCTACTGCCATCCTTACGACTTTTGCATACCAGGGTCGCCTGGGCGACCAAGATCACAGACTTTCCTTCCTTCTTGACACTCTAAAGGAATCGTGGAAGAAGCGGAACTGGAGGGAACGCATAAATCAGGGAATACTGATCCCATGAAATTGTCAGGGCATCTGACCCTTGAGCATAGGGATCTCTTGTTCTTAACACAAAGCTGTTCAGTTTTGCGTTGAACCTGGATGCCAACAGGTCCACATCTGGGGTTCCCCTTTTCTGACATATGGTTTGAAACATGTCGGGGTATAGAGACCATTCTCCTGGACTCAGTTGCTGGCGGCTTAAAAAATCCTGGAATACAGACCGCAGATAGGCGAGGAATATGCCTTTCTGCCCAGGCCAAGATGTGATTCACCTCTTTTTGGGCATCCAGACTTCTGGTGCCTCCTTGGTGATTGTTATAGTCCATGGCCGTAGCATTGTCAGACTGAACCTGAACAGGTCAGCCTTGCAGTCTGTGAGACCAAACTTTGAGGGCCAAATGAATTGCCCAAATCTCCAGAATATTGATGGGTAGGAGCTTTTCGGCCCCGGACCACTTCCCCTGGGCAGATGCTTCTTCTAACACTGCCCCACAGCCCAGAAGGCTGGCGTCTGTGGTCACCACTTTCCAGGTAACTGGAGTAAAGGATTTTCCTTCTGACAGATTTTGGGGGAGCAACCACCAATTGAGGCTCTGGCGAACCCCTGGAGATAAGATCATAGGAAGATCCAGGACCTGAATATTTATGTTCCAAGCAGACAGAATTCCACCCTGTAACGGTCTTGAGTAAAATTGGGCATAAGGGACAGCCTTGAATGAGGCTTCCATCTTTCACAATAATCTCATGCCTAGATGGATGGAAGGCCTTCTTTTTGCCTTTACCACTCGGACCAAGTCTCCTATGGCTTTTGCCTTCGGCTTGGGAAGTAATACCTTGCTTAGGGACGTGTCTAAAATCATGCTTAAGTACTCTACCCTTTTTTGAGGCTGCAAGGAAGATTTATTCAGATTAAGGACCCAGCCTAGGTACTTTAAATATTCCACTGTGCTGTGCACATTGTGGCCCAAGAGTGCGGCGGACTGATCTACGATCAACAGATCGTCCAGGTAGGCTGTTACTGCTATGCCTCGTGCCCTTAGCTTTGCTAGGGCCGGGGCCAGTATTTTTGTGAACACTCGAGGTGCTGTAGCCAGCCCGAAAGGAAGGGCCACAAACTGAAAGTGGCGTTGATCCACTGCAAACCTTAGAAATCTTTGGTGAGCGGGAAATATTGGCACATGTAGATATGCATCTTTAATGTCTATTGATGCCAAGAATTCTCCTCCCTGAAGGGTGGAAACAACTGAACGGACAGACTCCATGCAGAAGGAGCGAATGTTCAGAAACTGATTCAGACTTTTAAGATCTAGGATAGGTCTGACATCCCGTTCGGTTTTGGAACCGTAAACAGGTTTGAATAGAATCCTGACCCCTGATCCTCTGGGGCTAACTCTATGATTACTCTTTGGGACAACAGGTGTTCCAAGGCCAACAGTAAAGGCCTTCTTTTTTCTGGATCTTTGGCAACTCTTGATCTCAGAAAACAGGGTGGCGGAAGTTCTCTGAACTCCAGCTTGTAGCCTGAGGACACTGTGGCTATGACCCACTTGTCCTGAACCTCGTTCCGCCAGGTATTTGCAAAATGCAGCAGCCTTCCTCCCACTCGGCCGAGCGGGGGCATCCCTTCATAGGGAAGTTTTGGGGGTCTGTTTAGACCTTGAACCCCAAGTTCTTTTCTGCCCTTGGGCTTGGCTCTGGGCTTTTCCCCTATTGTTAGTCTCCAGGCAGTGGTGACGGCCGCTCCAGTCTGAGTTTCCAGGGGCTGGAGAAAATGTACGTTTAAAAGAGGGATGCTTATTCTTCTACTTAACCGGCAATAGCGTAGACTTGCCTCCTGTAATCTTTTGGATGTATTTATCCAGGTCATCCCCAAACAGGCACGCCAAGTATTTCTTACAGGAAGCCTCGGCCTCCCATTTTTTTAACCAAAGGGACCTGTGCATGTGTACCTGCAGAAGATATAAGCGACATGCTTGTTGAACAGAATCCATAATCACATCAATCGCAAAGCACAAGGCCTTAGGAAGGTCCTCATAAACCTCAATCTCCTCTGTAGGGAGGAGGTTAATCATCTGCTTCATCAGTTCCTTGAGGAACTGACATACACACTGACATATTTTTAACACTTTTTTAATTTTAATGCACTAAAACTAAAATATTGCTTAAATGTTTGATGAAATAAAAAAGATGGATCTTATGCCAAGTACATGGATACCAAACATGACATGCTTTAAAATTGCACATAAATGTGCAGCGGTGACAAACTACATACATTTTAAAAGCCTCTACAGGTTACCACTTTAGATTTACAGAGGAGAACTACTGCTAAAATTACTTCCCTTCATCTGACCTTCACAGTGATACCTCACATGCATGGTGCAATTGCTGTTTACATATGACACCAGACCAACACTTGCGTTCGACTTTGCGTGTGAACACAGGGGTGCTTTTTTTATTATTATTATTATTATTATTTATTTTGCTTTTTAGTTTTCTTTTTAAACAGTTCCTTTATTTATTTATTTTTTATCATATTCATTGTTATCTCAACGAATGTAAATATCCCCTATTATAGAAATAGGTAGTGACAGGTACTCTTTTTTTAAAAAAATGTGGTTTATTAGACCCTAGATCTCTCCTCTGTCCTCAAAGCATCTGACCACACCAAGATCGGTGTGATACAATGCTTTTCCAATTTCCCAATGGCGCTGTTTATATCCGGAGAAACCAAAATCATGAAATGCTTGTAGCTTCTGGTTTCTTAGGCCTTAGAGATGATTGGAGCCATTCTGGTCTCTGATCAGCTCTATGGTAAGCTGGTGGAACCATCAACTGCATTCTCGAGGGTTCCCTGTTTGGATCCACTAAGATTGCTTTTACATGAAAGCCAACCGCTGGCTGAGAAGAATGATACCAAGATGATACCTAAACCTGCAGGCTTCTGAGCCATCCCTTAAAATTTATGGTTGCAGTGGGAAGGTAAGGCCAGGGGATCGATTTGCTCCATTAGCTGTCTATCAGGAGCTAGGGCAGTTAGCTTTCAAGGGTGCTAACTTTATACAATATGTAACTTTAAACTTCCTTAAATGAAATGTAAATAAATTAATAAGTGGCTGTGACAGCACTGCAACTTGTTACGGTGTTAGAAGGGATATTTATTGCATAGGGTTTTCACTGATGCAGGTTAAGGGGCTCCAGGATGTTGGTTCTGAGTGGATTTCTCCAGGATTGGTAATTTCTGGATTCGATTCTGGATTCCAGAGGCTTTGAAGACGTTTGGGAGTAATGATGCTTCTAACCCAGTGTCCACATCTTACTGAAGACCAGCAGCCTGATTAGGCAGGTGTACACATCCTTTTTATTTAAGGGGCTGTCTGTGGTTCATGGCTCTTTCCCCTAGAGACAAGCTGCTGCAGGAGTAGCATGTGTGACTAGACACTGCGCATCAAGGAGAGGTGATATAATTTGACCGGGCCCACACCTAGGAGGTATTAAGAGATTGAATATCATCAGGCATTAGCCTGTTCAGCCCAGGTGGGCATTACATTTGTCAGAAAACTTGGTGAGTCTGTGTGTAGACAGACTCAAAGATTATTTTGCTTTGGAATGCCAGGAGGCTGGAAAATGTATGTTTTGTCTTAGTGATGTTGACAACCCATACAGAGGTAACCCTGTGAGTTGTTTTGAGCTCTATGTTTAAATAAATGTGGGCCCTGAAAATGTACTTCCCTATCTGGATTGGATTTGATAAAAAGAACTACATTTAAGTGAACACCCACATAGGAGTTTAGTATGACTCCAAGCACTTTAGCCTTCTGTCATTTTAAAATAGTGTTTGGTTTAAGCTGGTCCAAAAGAGCTATTCACTTCATTAGCTTCACTAATATATGAACCCACCGTGAGCAGTATATAAAATGTTTGTAGCCTCAGTTACATGCAGTATAGAGGGATGTTTTCTGGCAGGGGGATGTGAAATCCTACTCCTGGAGCCAAGTCAAGTCTCGTTGAGCGCTGCTCTGCTATTCATAGGAAGCTTTGTATTTTCTGAATGAATACAAGGCCTTCTCTGATTAGCTGAAATGGAGATTTTGACACCATCCACCTGCCTCTTCATCACAGCCAATCAAAGGAAGCCGTGTACTCATTCACAAAATACAAGGCTTCCTGTGAATAATTGCGAAGTGCTTAGCCCAACTCCAGTTTGTTCCGGGAGCGGGGCAGAAATTCACACCCCACTATTGTACACAGCACTGTACAGGCATACTGTATATAGCTGATGCTACATACAGTTTATATAGCACTCACAGCGGGTGCATCTGTTTATGAAGGTAGTAGCTCATTTGGATCAACTTGATCCAAACAAACTATTTTAAAGTGACAAAAAGCCCGGCTTTAAGGCTAAAAGATTCAAACTGAAAAAGGCAGCTTGTTAACAAGCTGAATTAGAACTGGCTGAGCACTGCATTTTACAATGTATTTGTACTTTATATTTGGATCCCCTAACCACTAGTAAAGTAAAGTTATATAGGTTGCTGTTTTTCTAATAGCTATGGTGGTCTATTACGTATTAAAAAGCAAGTAGCCACAAGGCTATTATTTGTATTATTGCTAAACACCCTCTGGTATAATATTGCTGTATACTTTGATAAGCATTAATGTTATCAACAAAATAACTGTAGTCTTTCAGCTACAGCTAGGCAACTAAGAGTGTACCTTCCAAGAACTGATATTTCATATAATATTGCATGCTTTTAGGATTATTCCCTTGCTTGCCACTAACGTTAAACAGGTGGCTCCATATCTCCTACTGCTTTTCTAGTAATTAAGATCTATCAGTAAACTGATAAAGCAGTGGCAAGAATAAGACATCTTATAATGACTAGTTAGCAGGTTGAGTTACGAGCCATTTGTAAAAAATACATTACACAAGTATATACTTTCAATGTTGAAGGTAACAATTTTGATAACATAATTTATGTTATGTCATTTTAAAATAGTGTTTGGTTTAAGCTGGTCCAAAAGAGCTATTCACTTCATTAGCTTCACTAATATATGAACCCACCGTGAGCAGTATATAAAATGTTTGTAGCCTCAGTTACATGCAGTATAGAGGGATGTTTTCTGGCAGGGGGATGTGAAATCCTACTCCTGGAGCCAAGTCAAGTCTCGTTGAGCGCTGCTCTGCTATTCATAGGAAGCTTTGTATTTTCTGAATGAATACAAGGCCTTCTCTGATTAGCTGAAATGGAGATTTTGACACCATCCACCTGCCTCTTCATCACAGCCAATCAAAGGAAGCCTTGTACTCATTCACAAAATACAAGGCTTCCTGTGAATAATTGCGAAGTGCTTAGCCCAACTCCAGTTTGTTCCGGGAGCGGGGCAGAAATTCACACCCCACTATTGTACACAGCACTGTACAGGCATACTGTATATAGCTGATGCTACATACAGTTTATATAGCACTCACAGCGGGTGCATCTGTTTATGAAGGTAGTAGCTCATTTGGATCAACTTGATCCAAACAAACTATTTTAAAGTGACAAAAAGCCCGGCTTTAAGGCTAAAAGATTCAAACTGAAAAAGGCAGCTTGTTAACAAGCTGAATTAGAACTGGCTGAGCACTGCATTTTACAATGTATTTGTACTTTATATTTGGATCCCCTAACCACTAGTAAAGTAAAGTTATATAGGTTGCTGTTTTTCTAATAGCTATGGTGGTCTATTACGTATTAAAAAGCAAGTAGCCACAAGGCTATTATTTGTATTATTGCTAAACACCCTCTGGTATAATATTGCTGTATACTTTGATAAGCAATAATGTTATCAACAAAATAACTGTAGTCTTTCAGCTACAGCTAGGCAACTAAGAGTGTACCTTCCAAGAACTGATATTTCATATAATATTGCATGCTTTTAGGATTATTCCCTTGCTTGCCACTAACGTTAAACAGGTGGCTCCATATCTCCTACTGCTTTTCTAGTAATTAAGATCTATCAGTAAACTGATAAAGCAGTGGCAAGAATAAGACATCTTATAATGACTAGTTAGCAGGTTGAGTTACGAGCCATTTGTAAAAAATACATTACACAAGTATATACTTTCAATGTTGAAGGTAACAATTTTGATAACATAATTTATCATTCTACAAGCCCATCTACCGATGAAAATATCGGTTTTATGTGTGGGGTACTAACTATAATGTATTCCTTATTATGGTGTATTGAAATTGTAAGCTTATTGTTGTTACTTAAAGTGGAACTTTACTCATAACAACTTGATCAAATATTAATGTTCTTTACCACTTGCTTCCTGGGCATATATACCCCATTCCTGCCCAGGCAAAATTTCAGCTTTCGGCACTGTAACGCTTTGAATGACAATTGCGTGGTCGTGCGACGTGGCTCCCAAACAAAATTGACATCCTTTTTTACCACAAATAGAGCTTTCTTTTGGTGGTATTTAATCACCTGTGCGTTTTAAATTTTTTAAACAAAAATAGAGCGACAATTTTTTTGCTATAATAAATATCCCATTTAAAAAAAATAAAAACTATTTTTTTTTTCAGTTTAGTCCGATACATATTCTTCTACATATTTTTGGCAAAAAAAAATCGCAATAAGCATATAGTAATTGGTTTGCGCAAACGTTATAACGCCTACAAAATAGGGGATAGAATTTTTTTTTTATTATTTTATTTTTTTACTAGTAATGGCAGCGATCTGCAATTTTTGTCACGACTGCGATATTACGGTGGACACATCGGACACCTATGAAACATTTTTGGGACCATTAACATTTATACAGCGAACAGTGCTATAAATATGCACTGATTACTGTATAAATGTGACTGGCAGGGAAGGGGTTAACACTAGGGGGCGAGGAAGGGGTTAAATGTGTACCCTGGGAGTGATTCTTACTATGGGGGGAGGATACTGACTGAGGGAGGTGACCGATGGTTGTCCCTCCCTAACAGGACGTAGATCTCTGTGTTTACACACAGAGATCCACATCCCTGGCTCTGTGACTGCTGATCGCGGGTGCTTGGCGGACATTGCGGCCACCAGGCACGCGCATCGGCACCTGTGTGATGTGGCGGCCGCGCCTGCGCTTCGCCGCCGGCAGATTAGAGCCACCTTGCGGCCGTATATAGTCGGCGCTGGGTGGCTAGTGGTTAACAAAGAACATACATTCCACGTTAATAATTATGGTAACAAAATGTGTGTGTGCTGCAAATTGTCTCTGGCATTGCTCCTGTTTCTTTTTTTTTGCTGAAAGCTGCCATTTTGCTGAAGCTCAGCCCTGTGCAGAAGTTAATCATAAAGTGGAACTAAATATATCAGTAATATACAGTTTCAAAAAAGTTACATTCCTTGAATTTCATGATTGCTAACTGTGAGGCCGGGTACACACGAACAAACATGTATGGTGAAAGCGGTCCGTCGGACCGTTTTCACCATACATGTCTGCCAGAGGGCTTCTGTACGATGGTTGTACACACCATCGTACAGAAGTCCACGCGTAAACAATACGCGGGGCGTGTCCGCGGTGTCGCCGCGTCGATGACGCGGTGTCGCCGCGACAATGACGCAGCGACGTGGGCGGCCCGCCTTTAAAATGCTTCCACGCATGCGTCGAAGTCATTCGACGCATGCGAGGGACGGCGGGCGCCTGGACATGTACGGTAGGTCTGTACTGACGACCGTACATGTCCGAGCGGGCAGGATTCCAGCGGACTGTTTTAAAACAAGTCCAGGAATATTTGTCCGCTGGGAAAAGGCCCGGCGGGCAAATGTTTGCTGGAATTCGGCCCGCTCGCGCCCACACACGACCAAACATGTCTGCTGAAACTGGCCCGCGGACCAGTTTCAGCAGACATGTTTGGTCGTGAGTACGGGGCCTTACATTTTGCTTGTTTCCTCAACCAAACTGTCAAACCATCAAATGGCTGCTGTCATAAATTCTCACATGTGCAAAAGCAGGGCAGTTGCAGATCAAACAGAAGCAGCTCCCATGGCTGTAAAGGGTAGCAGGGTTTAATACCACTTTATGGCTGTCAGCAGATCGGCCTATACAAACTTGATGGTGCCTAAAAATAGAGAGCAAATGAGCATGTGCAGAGCAGGGTGAGAAAAAATAATAAGTGCCTATACTGTTGAAAATCCAGTAATACACTGGAGTTTATTTACTAAAGTTAAATCCACTGTGCACTACAAGTGCACTGCAAATGCACTTGACAGTGCAATCGCTGTGGATCTGAGGGGGACATAAACAGCATTTTTGCACATGATTGGATGATAGAAATCAGCAGAGCTTCCCCCATTCAGATCTTCCCCTCAGATTTACAGAGACTGCACTTACAAGTGCTCTTGCGGTGAACTTGTAGTGCACAGTGGATTTAACTTTAGTAAATAAACTCCAGTGTATTACTGGATTTTCAACAGTATAGGCACTTATTTTTAATGTTTTAAATAGCTACACATGCAAAAGGGGCCAGCCTGAAGTGATCTAGTAGGACTTCATTTTACCCACTTTATGGGTAACTTGGGGGGGAAAAGAGAAAATACAAAAATAATGTAGCAACAGTAGCATATACAACAAAACACAAGGAATTCATTGAATTGAATGTTATTAAAAATCTGCAGCAATGTAATCTTCTGTAAAATGTAATGTGATATGGCAACCCAGAGGCCTTTTGTATATCATTGGTATAAGGAACCCCCAAAAATAAAATGTTATGCTTCTGTGATTGGCTTACTGATTTTCCCAGAAATCTTCACTAAGATACGAACCAGATTTTAGGCATCTTTAAAAGTTCGGGTTCGTACCGGACTTTTGGGTTTTTGGTACCCGGACCCGAACCCGAACAATTTGCTGTAAGTTCGGGTTCGGGTCCGGTGTTCGGCAATGTAATGGCGCGCTGCAGGGCAGCCAATCACCATTTGTTTCACTCGTGTGACCTAGAAGCCATCACAGCCATGCCTACTAATGGCATGGCTGTGATTGGCCAGTGCAGCATGTGACCCAGCATGTGACCCAGCCTCTATATAAGCTAGAGGCACATAGCACAGCTCGTCACTCTGCTTTAGATAGGGTAGGGAAAGGCTGCTGCTGCTGCTGCTGCTGCTGATCTGATCTGAGTCTGATCTGAGTCAGACTGTCCTGCTTCAGAAATCATATTACACCAGTGCTGCATATGTTCCTGTGAGATACTCTGCATATTGCACCAGCATTGCATATGTTCATGTGAGATACTCTGCATTAGATAATTTAGGGAAAGGTTCCTGATTGTGCTTATTGGGAGAGAAATATATAGGAGTCAGTCCTGCTTCACAAATCAAAGTGCAGCAGCACTGCATATGTTCCTGTGAGATACTCTGCATATTGTACCAGTATTTCTGATCTTTCTAGAGTTGCCACCTCATCCCTTTAAAAGCGAAAACATATTAATTACACAGGTTCTCTGGCTGATTAAGGTGCTAATTAAACTCACCTGGTGCCTTATCAACATTAAATTAGCCCCAGAACCTGTGTAATTACTATGTGTTCTGGTTTAAAGGGGTGAGGTGGCAACCCTAGATCTTTCTCACTCTTTTGGGGTGTACCCTAATTAAAAAAATAAATCAATTAAAAACAAAAACCTGCTGTGTAGGCTACCTCGTCCTCCTCCACCGCCGCTTCCACCTACACCGCCACATCCACCACCACCTCAACCTCCTACTCCATATGGACCTCGTCCTCCTAGGTCAAGATTATTATATTTTTTTATGTTATTTTAAGTTATTTCCCTATCCACATTTATTTGCAGAGTACTTGCCACGCTCTTACCAACATTTTGCTGCCATTTGCAGCCCTCTAGCCCTTTCCCTTAGTTTTTAGAGACATTTTAGTACTCAAATGTTCGGGTCCCCATTGACTTCAATGGGGTTCGGGGTCAAGTTCGGGTCCCGAACCCGGACTTTTTTCCAAAGTTCGGCCAAACCCGTCGAACCCGAACATCCAGGTGTCCGCTCAACTCTAATCTTCAGCAACAAAAAAAATAAATTGTTGGTGAGATGCTGCCAAAGCCTTAATAACATCTGAAGGGATGCATTTTCCTTATTAGAACACTAGCTTTATCTTCAGGGCAGAAACAGGTAGGACTCCCTGCAATGTACATTGATCCCTCAGAGGGGATTGTTTTTTTTCTCAACAAAAGTAGGGTTACTCTTTAGATTCTAAGAGTGCTGCAAAGTGTCTGAGTGCCAGAGAAACCAGTCATCTTCTATTTTTCATTATTTTTCTTTTCACATTAGAACATTTACATTTAAAAACCGAGTAGTGGCACCCCAGTCAAAACAAAGTTGACACAGGCACTTTTAATTAACCACCTCACCATGTATGTCCTGTAATCTGCTTTTTTTTTCTTTAAGATAACCCAAATCTGACTCAGCAACCCATATTTGCACCAGAATATAGATTGCATTTGTTATCCTTGCAGGCACTTTAAGCTGACCATAGATATTTTGAAATTCGTCTTCCAGCAGTGATCATTGTATTCTGATGGTGAAACCTCCCACTGTTGGAATACAATCTGTGTTGATGTGATTCGCCCATCAACATAGACTGTATTGATGAAGTAATCAAGCAATTTTCTTTCCTTCAACCCGTGGTTGAAGAAAAGAACATTGTATAATCTATGGCCAGCCTAAAGAACAATGGTACATCTAGGATGAATCTTGTATTAATTATTCATCTGAACAATCACTATGTAACTACGTTGAACAAACTGAACACCTAGAATTTAAATGCAGACAGTATTGACTTAACATTTTGCTGGATATTTTTGTAACCATTGAGCTGATGGATCAGTCAAATGCCTGACTGTTAGCCCATTTGGCACCCTGTTTGGTGGAAGCATCACATATGGAAGTGATATTTCTATTGCTATTTTCTATTGCTAATTTATTTTGCTTCTAAGTAAGCAGTGTGAGCTTGTACCCATGGCGTCTTTAGGAACCAATGATGTCACTAGCAATTCCTGCTACATAAACAAAGGGGCCAAAATAGCAGTGACATCTCTGCCCAAATAGGACCAGTGGCCAATGATGTCACCATTATCCCAACCCCTTCCCTTCCCCTCCCCTTCCCTGAGCTGTCATCAGCTATGAGTACCATCAAAAATTGGTTGTGTGTGCCGGCGCATCCTTTTTTTGATTAGTGGGTATCGTGATTAATGGTGGACTTACTATAAGAACATTTTTTTTTAGGAGAGGGGGTATTTTTTTCTCACATAAATGATTTGTCAAAAATGTGGGTTTTTATTTCTAGATAACATGTTACCCCATTATTTGCTTCCCTGCCTATCAGTATCTGGGGGGCTCATCTATTATTAAAGGGGGATTGCAGAATAAAATAACTCACCCACAGACCCCAACAATGTCAGGGTTGTGGTGAAGAAGCATTTGACCTAATTAACATCAGTCTATATTGAGGGCATGTGGCTTGTTATTGTTAAGGGGGTGTGGCCATACATTTGCCCTCCCCTTTCCTGACCAGACAGACTGCATGCTCACATTAAGAGTCTGGTATGGATCTCTGGGGGGACCTCTCACAATTTTTTTTGCCTAGACTACTCCCTAAAAATCAACTCTCAAAGGGAGGAGTCTATGCAATTTGTTCACTCTTGCTGTAGGATGTGCTACAGCAAATGTGACATTTACAAGGAATAAATATTGACACAGTTTAAATTGCCAGCAAATGAAATCTCCTCGTCAGCTTATTAAAAAAAAAAACATTACGGAGCTGGTGGATGTTAGAGACCTTGCGCTCCTCCACCTTCTTGAGGATGTCCCACAGATGCTCAATAGGGTTTAGGTACCATGGAGGAGTGGAAGAGGACTTCAGTGGCAACCAGTGAAGCTCTGGTGAACTCCATGCCCAAAAGGGTTAAGGCAGTGCTGGAAAATAATGGTGGCCACACAAAATATTGACACTTTGGGCCCAGCCATGTGACACGATGACACCTTGTTGCCCCTAAATTGTTCACTATCTCAAAGAGATGACATCACACATGCTCAGAAAGTGTTTCTACGCAACTGCTTAGATTTCTGTTTGGGGCACAGCTACTTTTGGTATGATGGATGTTTTTATTCTCAAAAGAAAGGTGTAGCAATGGGGGCCAAGTTTGCCCCAAGCATTGCTAATCTTTTTATGGCCGAGTGGGAGGATAAGACTATTTTTAGCATAAAGAGAGATCAATTGGTTTTATATTGGAGATATATCGATGATTTATTTTTTATATGGGCGGGATCTTTACTCTCTTTAAAAAAAAAATCTGGAAGATCTAAATAACAACACATGTAATATTCACCTTACAAGCAAATATAATCAACAACAGATCAATTTTTTGGACTTGAACATCTACAGGAGTGGTAACAAATTAGGAACAAAAGTTTATTTTAAACCGATGGATTCCAATAGCTATCTCCCAATGCAGAGCGGTCATCACCCGATGTGGTTGAGGAATATACCGAAAGGCCAATTAATGCGAGTAAGGCAAAATTGCTCTAACGATGAAGACTACAAGTCCCAAGCTTTGATGCTTAAAAATTTTTTTTATGGGGAAAGTTTACCAGGAAAACCGTCTTGTGAAGATTATAGAAGACCTTCTAGAAGTACCAATAATCAACTGCTTAAGAGAATCTGTACCCCTCCATAACAGAAATCTACATGAGTGGAGCTTCATTTCAGGTTACCACTGCCAGTATAAAGAAGTGGAAGAGATTTTTACATCTCACTGACATATCCTTCTTCTAGACAGAATACTGAAAGCAGTCATTCCAACTAAACCAGGTTTTATTTATAGAAAGGCCCCTAACTATGGAGACAGAATCCTAAAGAAAGTTCTAGATTCCCCCCCCCCCAAAAAAAAACCCCTCCTTCTGGCACAAGGATGGTTTTTACCCTTGTCGGAAGTGTCTTCCATGTAGGGAAGCCAATAGACCATTGAGAGCGGTTGAAACTTTCATTTCTACATCTAACAATATTGAGTTTCCCATAAAGAAGTTCATAACTTGTAATACCTCCTATGTAGTATATATCCTGGAATGCCCTTGTAAACTCATGTACATAGGTCGGACTAAAAGAGTATTGAAAGTGAGGATAGCACTAGAGGATTAAACTGGGTTTTAAAGACCATAATGTTTCATTACATTTTAAACTATCTCATGATCAAAACCCTGCAGGTCTCAAATTCTGTTGGGTGGACCACCTAAAACCAGCGTGGAGAGGGTCCAACTGCATTAGTGAATTATCTAAACTTGAGACACAATGGATATATTATGTTGATACTTTATCAACTGTTTTATTAGTGATTATTGATATGCCTCCTCTTTATCACTATGAATGATTTTAGTACCACTCCTAGATTTTATATATTTTATATTTTATATATATTTTTCACATTTTAGTTGCATTTATCTTATGGTTTCCCTTTTTTTCCCCTCTTTCACCTATATCATTTTACCATTAGTTATATAGGTTAAACCACGGTCTGGCTATTTTAATATGTATTTGTCTATTTTATTATAAGCTTTTGACCGTTGCTGTCAATCTGCATTGGTGTAAGGCTTACATAATTTGTTTTTACTTACCCCCTGAGGTTGATGCTTTTACTTATTTGTTTCCATGTACAGTATATTGGGGAGTGTCTTCCTGACATTTGCTGTTTATAATTGGCTGATACTGAATACAATGTTTTCAGTCAGGCTACAGTGCTTCCTATAATTATACAAAAAACACAGAGTTTTGTTAGATAAACATGATTGTAATACGATCGTGTGTCACACTCTGCGGTTTTATTGTGTTATTTATTTATTTATTTATGTGCAGTCTTTGCAGTTATTTTAAAATGTCCCAGTGACTTGACATGGCTGACAACCTGTTTAATTTCTGCTCCATAATGCACCAATTGGGATCGGGCGGGCAGTGTTGTCCTATCCAATGGCCGTGGAGGAGGGATAATAAATAGACTGTGATGATGCCGAATAGCCACGCCCTCTGTGAAAGTCGGAAGTGACAAAACGCATTCAGGACGTGGCTACGACAGCGTAACCAGGAAGGAAGAGAAGTGTGTTCCACCGCCGACTACACCGTAACGAGGAAAGGTCTCTTCAGCACAGTGCTTTTAGCACACGCGCAGCCCCTGTGTTCAGAGGACAGCGGTGAACACTTTTTATTCTTTATGTTATTTACAAGTGTCTATATTTGCCTTTGTGTTTTGTATGTACCCTGAATGAAATTAACCCTTGCTGATCCTGAAGTGATGTTGGAAGTCTAATTAAGAGGAATCTATATTCAAGGCTATGTTTGTTTTATATTCAAGGCTCTGGTTATTCAACTTTTTGGTGAGTGTAAACCCCAGAGGGGTGTGTGACTCACTTTTGCGGTGAAGACTGGGAACTGGTGTAGGGTGCACTACAAATCCAATCCTAGTAGCACTTACCACCTTAGAACTGTGATCCTGTTACACCTTAGGTGGCGTTGCTTCATCCCCAGTTATCCAGAAGGATAAGCCCCTGGTTCCGGTTACCCTTGGGCTGAGTCGTCCATTAAGATATAGGCTCTAATCGACTCTGGGGCTGCAGGCCTGTTCATTGATGCTGCCTTTGTATCAAAACACCCGATTTCACTGCAGCTGCATGCCACTCCACTTGCCATTGAGACACTTGACTGGAGACCTCCACAGCCTGCGCATGTGACTCATGAGACTGCTCTGTTGTCCATGGCCGTAGGGGCTCTTCATCATTAGATAATTACATTTCCTCACCTAATTTTCCGCTGATTATTGGTTATCCTTGGTTACAAAGGCACAACCCCTCTTTCGATTGGCTTTGTGCTGAGGTTCTCTCCTGTTCGCCACAATGCAGTAAGACATGCTTTCAGAATGTTGCTAAGGTCCCGTGCACCTCTTCACTCTCCTCCCTGCCAGAGGAGTACCGCAATCTTAGCAATGTCTTTGACAAAGGTCAAGCCAGTAATTTGCCTACACACCAGTCGTATGGTTGTGCAATTGACCTTCAACCTGGTGCCATACCCCCTTGTGAATAATCAAGTAAAAATAATGGAATCCAACCTGGGTGTATTATTTATATATACAGTCAAATTATAGCTCTAAGAAGATTTTTAGACTCAATTCAGTATTAAGGCCCTTTGGCTGAAGGGTCTGAAGATGAAAAATCCATAGTTTTTCCTTTCTGAGGAGAACTGTGTCATAGTCACCTCTCCGTTCTGGAAGGTCAAGGGCATATAATCCCTTGACAGTCATGCCAGATGTTTTACTCTGATGGAATTGGAGGAAATGTTGAGCTATATGTATATCCTCCTTGGATCTAATGCTTTTAAGGTGTTTCCCGAATCTTACCCTTAAATGGCGTTTAGTTTTGCCTATGTAGAGTTTATGGCAGGGACATTCCAGAATGTAGAGGACCCGGGCGGTGGTACAATTTATAAAGGATCTCATTTCAAATGATTGTCTAGACTCTGAATCTCTGAATGTTTTAGAGCGGTCCACATATTTGCATGTGCTGCAATGACCACATGCAAACATGCCAGTTATCAGGGGCATGTTAGTGAGCCAACTTCTATCGGAAGCATGTCTAAACTCAGATTGAACCAGGTCATCTCGCAGGTTTTTCACTCTTTTGGCAGTGATGGAGGGTTTATCCCCCATTATGCCTTTGAGAGTCTCGCATCGGGTCAAAATATGCCAGTGCTGGGACAAGATCGATCCAACTTTTTGCCACTGAGTCCCATATGGGGTAATGAACCTCACTGGTCCAGTTGGAGCGTTCTTCTCTACATCTCAGGGCCTAAGTAGGTCTGCCCTGACCTTTTGACTGGCTAATCTCTTAGCTCGACGTAAAGTGCGATAAGAATACCCACGTTCGCGGAATCTCCGATAAAGGGATTCAGATTTGCGATGGTAATCCTGATCTGTGGAGCAGTTTCTCAGAATTTGAAGGAACTGCCCCACCGGTATACTGCGAATCAAGGAGCTGGGATGATGGCTGTCTGCTTGTAATAAAGTATTCGCAGCAGTTGCTTTGCGAAAAGTCTGGGTCGCTAATTTGCCATTTTCTATTCTTATGGACAGATCAAGAAATGGAATCTCATGGAGATCTGCCACATAGGTAAGTCTGATGTTACGGGTATTGTTCCCGAGTTCATCCATAAATGCAATAAGCGACACCTCAGTGCCCGTCAACACCATCAAGATATCGTCGATGTACCTTAGCCAGGCATGGGAGTGGTCAAGGTACATTGATGAGGCATAGACGGTATCTTCCTCCCACCATCTCAAGTGGAGTCACGCGTATGCTGGAGCCCAAGGGGCTCCCATTGATGTACCACAGAGTTGCTGAAAAAATGTATTTGAAAATTGAAAGAAATTATTCTTTAAGGCCAGTTCCAGCAGCTCAAGGACAAATTCATTTTGTGCTCCCATAGATAGGAACTGTTGGTCTAAAAAATTATGTACAGCCAATAAGCCCCATTCATGTGGTATCGACATATATAAAGATTCTACGTGGATACCCACCAGGAGAGCTCCTTCGGGGAGCACCAGATCAGAGATTTTGTTCAGGACGTCTCTGGTATCACGGACATAAGATGGCAATGATACAACCAGCCCTTTGATCAGGCAGTCTATATATTTGCCAACTCTTTCTAAAAGGCCTCTGTTAGCTGACACAATTGGTCTCCCGGGGGGCTTTCCTGTTGTTTGTGAATTTTGGGAATGATGTAGAATGTGGGGAAATTAAAGTCCTCAACTTGGAGACATTCCAATTCCTTTTTAGTTAGAAGGGTCACTTCAAATGCTAAGAAAAGTTTGTAATTTAATGAGTTCTTCAAGATCAGCGAAGGGATTGTGGTCAAGTTTTCTATATGTGGCTTGGTCAGAAAGGAGGCGTCTTATCTCCCTTTCGTACATATTCACTGATAGAAGCACCACATTCCCACCTTTATCACTGGGTTTTATTATAATTTGGTCGGCTGCTCGGAGTTCCTTAAGTGCTCTCCGCTCATCAGGAGATAGGTTGCCTGTAGTTTTGGTATGCCAGTTAATCCTTTGCAAATCTTCCTGGACCAGATCTAAAAATGTTCCTAGTCGTTTATTTTTCTTAAACTGAGGCATATTAACCAATCTAATCCTAAGGCCTGCATTTCTTCTCCACAATTCCACATTGTCAGATTCGTCATCACTGGAGGAGACACAACCTTCCTCCAATAGTGACCCAAGCTGACCAAGTGCAGTGGCATCATCAGTGTTTGTTGTATTAGTGATATTGGCCATTGGTGTTTTGGCAGTGTATAATGATCTAAAGTAGACCCTTGTGGCCTGGTTTACCCTTTCTTGGTCTCTGAGGATAGGGCCATGAAGGAGTATGTTGCAGACGCAATTTCTCGAGGTTTCATCCGCAAATCCTCGTCTCCTGCCAGTGCTGCTTTCTTTTTTGTCAAGAAGAAGAATGGTGAACTGAGACCTTGTATTGATTATAGGGGTCTCAATTGTCTCACAATTAAAGGGGTTGTAAAGGAAAAAATTGTTTTCCCTAAATAGCTTCCTTTCCCTTAGTGCAGTCCCCCTTTACTTACCTCATCCTTCAATTTTGCTTTTAAATGTCGTTATTTCTTCTGAGAAATGCTCACTTCCTGTTCTTCTGTCTTTAATTCACCACCGTAATGCGAGGCTTTCTTCCTGGTGTGGAGAAAGCCTCTTGAGGGGGGAGGGGGCGAGCAGGCAAGTCAGGACACTCTCTACTTTGCAGATAGAGAAAGGAGCTGTGTGTTAGTGGGCGTCCTGACACTCCTGCTCGCCCCCTCCTCCCACAAGAGGCTTTCTCCACACCAGGAAGGAAGCTTTGCATTATGGTGGTGAGTTACAGACAGAAGAACAGGAAGTGAGCATTTCTCAGAAGAAATAAGGACATTTAAAAGAAAAATGGAAGAATGAGGTAAGTGAAGGAGGACTGCACTAAGGTAAAGGAAGCTATTTAGGGAATTTTTTTTCCTTTACAACCCCTTTAAGAATGCTTATCCAACTCCATTGATTACAGAGTTATTTGACCGCTTCAAGGGAGAGGGGCATACAATCTTGTGAGGATTAAGGAGGACGACAAATGGAAAACTGCGTTTATTACCAGAACAGGCCGTTATGAGTACCTTGTAATGCCATTTGGCCTTTGCAACGCTCCGGCAGTTTTCCAGGAATTTATCAATGATATCCTCCGAGATTTGTTGCAGCTATGTGTGGTGGTTTATCTCGACGATATCCTCATATTTTCCAAGTCCCTAGAGAGCCACCACACAGATGTATGTCATGTGCTTTGGAAGCTGAGAGAAAACAATCTCTATTGTAAGTTGAAGTGTGAGTTCCATCGTGAACATGTTAAATTGCTAGGTTATGTAATTTCCACTGCTGATTTTTCAATGGACACAGGGAAACTTTCAGCAGTGCTTCAGTGGCCCCGAAGTGTGGGTATACGTCCTCTGCAACGTTTTATTGGTTTTGCCAATTATTATCAGAAGTTTATTCAGAACTTCTTGTCCCTGGTCAAACCCCTACCGATTTGACCCACAAAGTTGGTCTCCAGACTCTGTTAAGGCCTTTGAGAGTCTCAATGCTGCCTTTGTTTCTGCTCCTGTGTTGACACATCTTGATCCTACATTAACGTTTATCCTTGAGGTTGATGCTTCAGAGACTGAAGTTGGCACCATTCTGTCTCAACGTTCTACCTCTGAGAGTGCTGTGCATCTGTGTGGTTACTTTTCCAAGAAATTGTCACCTGTGGAGTTCAATTACGAGATTGGGGACAGAGTTATTAGCGACCATTTTAGCCCTTAACCACTTAACGACCGCCCACTGTATATATACGTCCTGTTTTTAAAGATGGATATCTCAGTAACGGCAGCAGCTGCTACCACAACTGAGGTATCCATCTTTACAGTGTAAACGATAACGGCGGTCTCCGCGGCAGATTCGCCGCGAGATCGCCGTTACCGGTGGCGGGAGAGGGGCACCCCCTCCCACCGCTCTTCCGCGCCCTCCGCCGCTTACCGGAGCCGTCGGTAGCGGCGGAGGAGATCGGATGCTGCTGCCTGGTGTGTGATGACTTGAGTGAGGGCAAGATGGCCCCCACCCATCCTCATAGCTTTGCTGGGTGGAAGTGGCGTCAAAACGTCAGTCCCACCCAGCCTCTTAAAGAGACAATTTTTTTGTTGTCATTTTTTTAAATGACAAATTTTCCATTTTTTTTTTTTTTTTTTGCATTTAAGTCAAAATATGAGATCTGAGGTCTTTTTGACCCCAGATCTCATATTTAAGAGAACCTGTAATTTTTTTATTACAAGGGATGTTTACATTCCTTGTAATAGGAATAAAAGTTATAATTTTTTTTTTTCAGTGTAAAAAATAATAAAATCAATAAAAATAAATAAGAAAACAAAACAAAATTTTTTTTAAAGCGCCCCGTCCCGACGAGCTCGCGCGCAGAAGCGAACGCATACACGAGTAGCGCCCGCATATGAAAACGGTATTCAAACCACACAAGTGAGGTATCGCCGCGATCGTTAGAGCGAGAGCAATAATTATAGCCCTAGAGCTACTCTGTAGCTCAAAAAATGCAACCTATAGAATTTTTTAAACGTCGCCTATCGAGATTTTTAAGGGTAAAAGTTTGACTCCATGCCACGAGCGGGCGCAATTTTATAGCGTGACATGTTGGGTATCATTTTACTCGGCGTAACATTATCTTTCACAATATATTAAAAAATTGGGCCAAATTTATTGTTGTCTTATTTTTTAATTCCAAAAAGTGAATTTTTCCAAAAAAAGTGCGCTTGTAAGACCGCTGTGCAAATACGGTGTTACAAAATATATTGCGATGACCGTCATTTTATTCTCTAGGGTGTTAGAAAAAAATATATATAATGTTTGGGGGTTTTAAGTAATTTTCTAGCAAAAAAAATCTGTTTTAGTCTTGTAAACACCGAATCTGAAAAACACCTTCTGTCCTTAAGTGGTTAAGGAATGGCGGCATCTCCTTGAAGGTAACACTGTGCTGGGTCTCATTCTTACTGACCATAAGAATCTCAAATTCTTGTCTGAGGCTAAATGTCTCTCTCCCAGAAGGGCGTGATAGGCTCTTTCCTTTCAAGTTCCAATTACATTGTCTCATTCTTACCCGGTACTAAGAATGTAAGGGCTGATGCTTTGTCGCAACAATTTTCCTCCACTTCCAAGATGGAGTCGGTTACGGTTCCTGTGATTTCTCCTTATTGTATTTTGGCTACGGTTCACACAAGTCTCACTTTCCCTTTGGGTGACACAATTATTGCCGTTCAGGTCTAGGTTACTCCTTGTAACAGGCGCTGCCCGCCTGTTATTTCCTATAGTGAAACGCATACAGCGTTCTACTTTGAATCTGACTGCAATGGGTTACACTTGATCTCCTGCCTATAAAGGCCTGCATAGGAGATACGTGTGTGGTTCTATTATTGCCAGACATAGCCAGCAGTATGTGAGTCATGGAGCAGTGCTAGAGGGAGCTACAGCTTGTCAGCATGGAGGCCCTGTTACACCAGTGGCTTCCTGAGCTCCCTACGCTGCAACACCGTTCCTGGAAACCACTACTCCTTTGCTGCTGATCTCACTTGTAGTTCTATAGAAGTTCTACTGCTAGTGTTTTAACTGCTACAAATGTGTTATTACATATGCCGTCTGCTTATCAACATGTTATATGGGAGATACTACTATGCTAAATCCTGCTTGCTAAATACTAACTAAAAATCTCAGCAACCTACAACATACCTATGCTATGTGTATCTAATATATGCAGGTATAATTACCTCATCTATGCATACTATATACCTGAGCTATACTGCCTCCCTCTTGCAACTAATAATGAGCTATACTGCCTCTCTCAAGCAAAACTAATGTCTCAATATAGGAATCACTTCAAGTATGCTACTGTAATTACCTAAACTACTTTATTACGTATACGCAGGTGCTATTACTTTACTATAGTACATGCAGTCTACAAGTACCCAGTAATAATACAAGCTTGGCATAAGTAAAAATGTATTATAGGCCTCGTCCTAATAGTTTTGAACATGTTCTCCTTAAACTTTTCTTGGCTAAGGGTTGATGCTATTTCATGGCATCTCCCTTGGTAACCTAATACATGCCTGCATGCTACAGGTGATATGATGTAGAGAACCACCAGACTCCTGTTGCTAGGAGCAACGCCTGGGGTTCCTTACTGTAATCACACGCATGTAGAGGTGTATTGGAATATAGTCCTTGAAACTAATATATATTTTAATCGCTAAGCTCTGGTCGCATGTTGTAATGCGTCCATGCTTAGTAGCTCAACGCCTTTCTTTATGTGACACAGAGATGATGTATAGATCCCCCAAACTCCTGTTGCGAGGAGTGACGCCTGGGGCCTAGTACTGAGTTGTCGCATGGAGAATCGCATTGAAGTCCTTGTATCCGCAGTTGTGATTCACTCCCGTTTTTCCAGTGCTGTTACACTCCTGTGGAACATTGTGACCGCTTTTTTGTCCCTGAGAGTCTCCATACTGCCATGCTCTAGACTTACCATTCTCCCAAGGCTGCTGGACACCCTCGAAGAATCAACTCTTTTGGGCCATTTCTCCACAATTCTGGTGGCCTAGTCTATGTGCTGATGTAGCCGCCTTCGTAGTCGCTAGTTCTGTGTGTGCATAGAGTAAGACTCCACGACACCTTCCAGTAGGTCTCCTAAAACCCATACCCAATGGAGAGAGGCCTTGGACCTATCTGTTAATGGATTTCATTGTGAGTTACCCAACTCCCAAGACAACATACTGTAGTTACCCTTATGGTGGTTGACCGGTTCTCAAAAATGTCTCATTGTATTCCACTTAAGTTTCCCACATCTAAGGAATTGGCTTCCATTTTTGCTTGGGAGATATTTTGCTTACATGGGATACCCAAGGTGATTGTCTCAGACAGGGGTAGTCAGTTTGTGTCCCGGTTCTGGCGAGCCTTTTGTGCACAGTTGGGAATTCAGCTTGCTTTCTCCTCTGCGTATCACCCACAGTCTAATGGGGCTGCAGAATGAGCCAACCAGTCCTTGGAGCAGTTGTTATGTTGCTATATTTCTGACCATCAAAACAACTGGTCAGACCTTTGCCGGAGTTTTCTCACAATAGTGCCTTGAATTCTGCTTCCTGATTGTCCCCATTTATGGTGAACTATGGTTTCCAACCTTCCATGTTGCCTGGCTCATTTGTTCCGCAGAGCATTCCTGCGTTAGAGGAACATCTCTGTGGTCTTAGTTCCACTTGGGCACAAGTCCAGGAGGCTTTGCGACATGCCAATGATAGGTACACACTCCATTCTGACCACCTGCCTGCGCCTTCCTACGAGGTTGGGGACAGGGTCTGACTCATCTCACAACCTCCGACTCAGTGCTCCCTTTCTGAAGTTGGCACCTTGGTTTATTCGGCCTTTCCATATTCTCCGCAGAATAAACCCGGTGGCTTATGCTTTAGAACTTCCTTCTAATATGCGTATCTCAAATGTATTCCATGTCTCCTTATTAAAACCTTTGGTCTGCAACCGCTTTACCACCTTGGTGCCACGTCCTCAGGTTGAGAAGTATGAAGTACAGTCCATTGTTGACACCCGTGGGCATATACAGTACCTGGTGCATTGGAAAGGGTACGGTCTGGAGGAATGCTCTTGCCATGTTTGCTTTTGGTCGGGAAAACCGGCCGTTTGTATGCTATATACCAGTTTTCCCGACAGGTAAACTGCAAGCAAAAAATGAGAACTTGTTCTCTTTTTTCCCGCAGTGATTCTCTGCATTTTTTTGCTCTGCAGTTTTCCTATGGGAAACACTGCAGTGGAGCATACACACGGCCGGTTTTCCTGACCAAAGCTGTCATGGCAGTTTTTCTGTTGGGAAAATCGACCGTGTGTACACAGGGAAAAGCAACCAAGCAGGTTCTCGGTTTTCCCGGCGGACTTTTGACTGCCGGGAAAACCGATCGTGTGTACAAGGCATAAGAAGATCAATGATGTCAATGGGAACTTGTCAGTGGGAAGATATCCCTAAAAATTATTGTGAAAAGTAAAATTTCCGCACTACATATGATATATGTTCTAACAAGAGATTAGACTTTTGTGATATGCATGTACATTGTATAATGTTTGGAGTGATTGGGAGGCTCAACTAATACTATATATATGCTTATAATAATCATTCAGTGACCTAGGTGCAACACACAATCATACACAACTTGGTCTTGTAATAAGTGTATTATTCAAATTACGTTTTACACAAAAAAAAAATATTCATTAATTAATATTGAGTATTCACTTTTTTATATCCTAAACCTCCTCTTTTATGGATGGAAGCAGTGTGGATGCTGTTTACCTTTCATTACATTTTTAGATTACTTTTGTACTATACTAATTTGCCTGTCACATTTTTATATGCTGTCGGCTTGACTGTATTAGCTAAAATTGATAGGACATGGACACCATGGCTGAAGGATGATAACATGAACTTTATATAAGACTTGCAATTCATACAGTATCTTTGATCAATTAAGATAAAAAATAGCACAATCCACTATTATTGTAACCTGATAGGGGATATGCATGTGTGTGTTTGTAAGAAAGGGTGGGGGGCTTTAGGATAGCTGTTGATGAGATTTTATATATGTTTTATACTTAAAGTGGAGTTCCACCCTGAAAACAATTTTTACTTCAAAAATCTAAAAAAATAAAAATGTTTTACTTACCCAAAATAGCTGTTGCTATGCGCGCGGCATTCTGGTAACTGTGTGTATCCCAGAAAGCACAGCTTCACTGCCTGTTTCCCTTACTGTGGATGGCGGAGCCTGGAACTGCCAGGATCGAGGATCGGCCCCCCCGGGGGGCCGACATCGCTGGCGTCTAGGACAGGTAAATGTCCTTATTAAAAGTCAGCAGCTACAGTGTTAGTAGCTGCTGACTTTTATTTTATTTTTATTTTTTACCGGACCTCCACTTTAACATTGAAAGGGTGCAATTAAAAAAAATTCAAAAGCATTAAAACTAAGAAAATTCAACTTTTTAATAATTAAAAGATTTCAACCGTATATGCATACATATTAATATGCTGCCTTCAATGGCTGCCAAAGAGTTAACATTAGAGATCCTGTGGCTGCTCATGCTAATTTTGTGTAGCATTTTAAAATGACTATATCACCCCCCTCAGTGAGCAGTAAAGTCCCGCTACTCAGCTTGCAATTCTCGGGAGAGATCAGGTTGTGATTTATGGACCCGATTATTGAAAAGCCATCATCTTAAAGACCAAATTATAATTTGGCACTATGTCTGTCATTGAAGTGATTTGTAAGATGTTTTCAGATGTACTCTGATTGTACTGCTGTGCTTTCCAGCTTGTATCCCACGATGGAGAAAATGTATCTGTCAGGCATTCAACTTCATTTAAAAATGAACTGCCATCCATTCAGATAATTCCATGCTTTCCATAAAAGGCCTAAGATGGCAGCCACTAGATTTGTTCCTGACTCAAAGCAAAATTAATACAGTGAGATAAACATATTTAACATGATTATATATAGATTTCTGTGTAAAAAAATAAGTTAACAAATAATTTAAAATAATATACAGGGCATACGTGTTAAAACATATCAGACTTTCCCTTTGCCTTTAAGTAAACTGTCTTGCCTTAAAAAAAGGTCAGTTAAGGTAGCAATAGTGGTAAATTGCAGTCATATTGTAGTGCTTGGTTTTGATTTTGTTAGTCTTCACATAAGCCCTTGTGTTCTTGTGAAGCACTTTGGATCCTAGGCACAGGCTTTATGCAGTTGTGCAGGGGTCACATTAGCTGAGTGATGGAGAAAAACTGAGGGAGAAGAGAAATATTGGAATACTACTAGTCAGCAGTTTGCAAAAGTATATTTGCTTTGCAAGAATAAACCCCCTCTAATGTTGGGAGTCCTACTTGAACTTGTGGATGTTGCTGAATTATTTAAAACTATTAGAATAGCGTTTACATTTTGGAATGGGTTGCCTCAAGACTGTCCATAATTTTTAAAGGGTGCCTTGACTGAGAAAAGGTTGAGAAACACCGGCCCATAGTGCCCACTATGGCTCTAGAATTTGACCACTGAAGGGCTTAGCACAATGGATTATGGTTCATTTTCAAATTAAAGAGGTTGAGGCCCTGTTATTAACCTGGGGTTAAGATCAAAGGGGCACCACAGGAAAATGGGTGCCTGTTCTTTTGTACTGTTACATTTTGCCTTTATTAGGTCAGAAGGGTAATACAGTATGAAGAACAAAATTACCCATATGAGACAAGCAGAGAGAAGGTAGAAAAGTCAGTAACAGCAAGTGTAGTCAGCAGTAACAGGTGGAAGAGAACCAAAAGTAGGATTTGTAGTGGAAGCTACAGAGGGGCAATGTGCACACAAGGGGGGAGATTTACTAATCTGATGCAGCGGGCCATAGTAACCAATTTGATTCTAACTTTAGCTTGTTCAATTAAGCTTTGACAAAACCTAGAAGCTGATTGGTTACTATGAAGAGCTGCACCAGATTCTGTGTTCACCAGTTTTAGTAAATTGCCTCCATGATGTTTGTAACAACTGACCTTTTTATTGCAATCTGTTATTCACTCATTATTTTTATGAATATAGGTGAGGATTTGAACCTCCCATAAATCTATTTTGATGAAAACTCAGGTCTTAGACAGCTTATGACAACATTATTAAATAATAGAAGAAGGTACTTATTCTTCACTGTGATTTTATTCAGCCCCTGTAACCTGTCTGGTTAAAATTATCCATTCCTCTTCTCAAATAAGAATATGGCTACTGTAGTAGAAGTAGAAGGTCTAATAAACCTTTTCTTAGGTTTTTTTGTTTCTATGTACTCTGCCATTGCCCTGTGCTTGAGATCAGTTAGGCATTTCTAGGCCTCATGCACACTGGACGTTGTTTATAGATGTTGTTTTTGGCTTCAGGCATTCTTTTTGCGGCCAGTATTTTTTACCCTAAGCACATGGACTTAAAGGTGCAAAAAATGGATGCAGGGTGGCACCCCCATTCTACAGCATGTATTAATAATGAGGGAGAGGGGGGGCACAACTTTGCATCCTTGCCCTGGGCTCTGGATGACCCTGTCCTGGTACTTCTTCCTGCAAGCTCTTAAATCCTATAAAAGAGCGGTGACCCTCCCCCAACTACACACACACACAGTCACCATACCTATAATTCATATAATTTGTGCATTCAGCCTTCTGCCACTTTGTAGCATCAATGCACCATGCAATCTCTTAAAAGGTTCATACTCACTGATCCTTTCTCAGATTCTAATATGGACTCTCTTGAATGAAATACACTGAATGTATACCAGTTAAAGGAGTTATAAAGGCAAAAGCTTTTTTATCTTATTACATTTTATGCATTGAGATAAAAAAAACCTTCTGTGTGTAGCACCTCCCAAGCACGCTTATTACCTGAGCTCCTTCTCTCTCCAGCTATGTACACGATCCCCTCAACCATCAAGGGACACTCCCCCTGATTGGCTGAGACAGAGCAGCGGTGCCATTGTCAATCAAAGTCAGTCAGCCAATCAGGGGAGATATAGGGCAGGCCCTGTTGGGGCTCCATGTCTGAATAGATACACAGAGCAATGACTCGGCTTGGGTGCCCCCTGTAGAAAACTGCTGGCTGAGGGGCATTTAAAGAAGGGAGGTGCCAGGAGCAGCAAAGAGGGACCCGAGAAGAGAAGGATCCGGGCTGCTCTGTGTCAAAGTCACACTCTATATTGTGCAACTTTGGGGTTGCAATAGTGGAAACATACACTAAGGCTCAGTTTCCACTAGTATGACTTGTCATGTGACTTTGGACAAAAAGTCGCATGACACGTCACAGCCCATTGATTTTAAAGGTACCCATTCCCGTCTATGCAACTTTGAAAATCAGTGACTTTGAAAAGGTACCTGCACTACTTTGATGCTACTTTGACCCAAAGAGTGTAAAGTTGGACCAAAGCTGCACTCAAAGTCGCATCAAAGACACATTCCAAAGTTATACTCTAGCCTTAGGCTATGTTTCCACTAGTGCAACTTTAAAGTTGTGTGATTTAGAGTGCAACTTTGAGTGCAGCTTTGATCAAACTTTACACTCTGCATCAAAAATTGCATCGAAGAAGTGCAGGTACCTTTCTAAAGTTGCATAAATGGGAATGTTTGTCATTGAAATCAATGGGCTGTGGCTTGTCATGCAACTTTATATGTCCAAAGTCGCATGACAAGTAAGGATGAGCCGAACACCCCCCACGGTTCGGTTCACATCAGAACCTTCGAACGGACCGAACGTTCGTGCAAACTTTAGAACCCCATTGAAGTCTATGGGACTCGAACGTTCAAAATCAAAAGTGCTAATTTTAAAGGCTAATATGCAAGTTATTGTCCTACAATGGGTTTGGGGACCCGGGTCCTGCCCCAGGGAACATGTATCAATGCAAAAAAAGTTTTAAAAAACGGACGTTTTTTCGGGAGCAGTGATTTTAATCATGCTTAAAGTGAAAAAAAAAATTGTATCTGCTGGGTGTCTATAGTATGCCTGTGAAGTGGCACGTGTTTCCTGTGTTTAGAACTGTCCCTGCACAAAATGAAATTTCTATAGGAAAAAAGTCATTTAAAACTGCTTGCGGCTTTAATGTAATATCTGGTCTCTGCAATATGGATGAAAATCATTGAGAAAAATAGCATGGGTTTCCCCCCTCCCCCCAGGTCATTACCAGCCCCTTTGGCCCTATATACTTTGAACAGCAGTATACAGGCGGTGCAAACAAGATAGGGACTGAAGGTTTGTTGTTAAGTAGAATCTGTTTGTAATTTTGAACTGGTGCATTTTTAAAGTGTAGCCAAAAAAAATATTTTTAAGCTTTTTGCAAAACATAGAGAAGGGTTATCAACCCTGTAACATTTGTTTTGCTGTCTGTGCATCTGTTCAGAAGATTTCACCTCACTTTCTGTACCAATGACAAATGTATTTTATTTTTTTTATATTTTATTTTAGTGAAACAAGGATTGGTGATAATGCATCAGTGGACAGAAGACACCTCTTACAGAAGAGAATTTCCCTTCCTATAGGGTAGATTTCCTCTCACTTCCTGTTGTCTCCTTCCGTTTGCAAGTAGGAGTCGTTTGTAAGTTGGATGTTTGAAAGTAGGACCCTGCCGTATATATAGGGGTAGATTCAGATACAATGGCGCATATTTACGCCGGCGTATGGCCTCTTATTTCCGCTACGCCGGACCAGCGCGGAGAGGCATGTACTGTATTCAGAAAGATATTACTCACCAAGATGCACCAGCGGAACGTATTTTCGACGGCGTAACTGTAAGTGGGTGTCACCCCATGCAAATGATGGTCCGACCGTGTCGCAGAGAGATACGTCGGGCGTATCTTAAACAGCGCATGCGCTGTGATGTCGCCGGACTGTCTGCCCCCATCTGCGCATGCGCACAACTGAGCCCGGCATAACCCCTAAGATACGCCGGCCCACTGCCTACGCCCAGTGCATAAATACGCCCAGACATGCGCCCCTCAAATGCAAAAGTACCCAAGCATTTTTTATTACTGCTAGGACTTTTGTTTCTTGCTTTTTGCGGCAATTATGTCTGCACCAGAGTCTTCTAGTGACCGGCGGATGACAAATTTTAGCTCTGAGGAGAAGGCTCTAATCATAGATGGGCTCTCCCAACACGGCGCCCGCCTCTATGGGCCACAGAGTGGCAACACTGGTAAAGCCGACAAAAACCACATCTATGCGGAGATAACCACCCAGGTCAATGCTCTCGGTGTGGCGGACAGGGAGCCTAAGCACATCCGCAAAAAAATAAATGACCTGCGGAGACAGGTTAAGGATAAACTTGTGGCAATGAGCAAGCATGCCACTGGCACAGTTGGAGGACCAGCCACAAGGATCACCCTGACGCCAGAGGACATGGTTGTTGCCAAGTTCCTGGATAGGGAGCTGGTGGAGGGCCTGGAGGGATTAGATTCAGGGGAACAGCCCTTGAGGACAGGTAAGTGTGTTTTATCTTCTTTCTGGTGTGTAGCATGTGTGGGGGGGCAAGGGAACATGTGACAAGTGTGTGGGTCCACCAACATGTGAATGTTTTGTGTCATCCACAGATGTGCAGGAGGGAGCTGGGCCGTCATCGGCTGCTGGGCAACCCACCCCATCCATGGTGGAGAGTGCCCCTACCTCACTGCTTGAGGAAGTGGAGGAGGAGCATGTCGGGGTAGAGGAGGATGCAGTGTATCTAATGGAGGAGACCCATACCTGGACCCTCCCAAATCTCCTCCCCCATGAGAGATAGCCCCTCAAGGGCCACCATCCCTATCAGGGATAGCCCCCTCAAGGGCCACCATCCCTATCAGGGATAGCCCCCTCAAGGGCCACAATCCCTATCAGGGATAGCCCCTCACGGGACTCCATCCCCTCCAGGGATACCCCCTCACGGGACACCGTCCCCTCCAGCCGGCCTCAAGCCTCTCCGACCCCTAGGAAGGCTACAAGGAAAACCCGTGGAGTCCCAGAGGAATTTGAGGACCATCTTGCAAGGGACCAGACGAGGCAGACCCGCCATATTGGGTCTCTTGCGGGTGATCTGCACAGGGTTGCAGATAGCCTGGCCTCCTCAGCCGAGAGCCAGGCTGCCTGCACTGTGGCAGTGCAGGAGGCCATCACCCAGCAGGCTGGCCAGAATCGCAATATTAATGAGAGCCTGCAGGACGTGGTTGTGAATGGGGCAACCCTTCTGTCCTGTATAATGGACCTGCAGACCACCACATCTGGCCTGGTCTCTGAGGTCCGGAGCCTGGCAGCTGCTGTCTGTAAGGAGGGGAGGAGCCTGGCAGCTGCTGTCCGTGAGGAGGGGAGGCAGACACGGCGCCAACAGGGCAGCAATACCACCCGCCGGCTGCGGATGCAGGCTGCCACCAATTCCTATCTCCACCGGCTAGCCGTGGCAATGGAGGGCAGCCAGGGAGAGACTGGGGAAGGTTCCACCACCAGCCCCCCAGCCCCCCCACCTGAGGCTCGCCCCAGGCAACTGCACCCCAGGAGCCTAGGGACAAAACGTAGCCCACGACAGGGCCGTTGATTTATATTATTATTTTCTTTTATACTCAGGTGATGAGTTTTTTTTTAACATACCTGCACACGGCGAGTAGTGCAGGCTACAGTGTGAATGGTGTGTGAATGTGGGGGGGTGACACTCCTTCCGGCAAAGGGGTGTCACCCTCAGTCGTTGGGGAGAAGTTATCCCCACGACACGTGTGAATGGTGTATGAATGTACAGCAACATAATTGGAGCCTTGGCACGGCGTTGCTGCTCCCAAGTACTGTGCGGTGTACTTTGGTCTAATCCAATTTGATGTGGATGTGGGGTGTGTGCTAGGGACCACAGTGGTGTGCATGCGTGCATTCTCCTTGTGCCATGATGAATGTGTGTGTATAACGTGTAAAGAAGCCTACTGCGAGGCATCTCCTGACTGCTCTTCCCTCAGCAGACGGGGGACCCTCGGGCAGGGGGGGACTGTCTGGTTCGGGGGTCAGGTCATCACGTAGCTCAATCTCCAGGCCCTTTCTCATGGTGTAGCTGTGCAGAATGCAACATGCACCGATGATCTGGCACACAAAGTTTGGGGAATACAACAGGGTACCCCCAGACTTATCCAGGCATCGGAAACGGGACTTCAGGAGGCCAAATGTGCGTTCCACCACTGCACGGGTACATGCGTGTGCAGCATTGTATCTTCTCTCTCCTGGGGTTTGGGGATTCCGGAATGGAGTCATGAGATGGGGTCCAAGTGCATATGCCGCGTCACCTGGAAGGAAAAAGACAGGAGGATGTCAGTCATGCATGTGCCCCTCGTGATGTCTGCATCATGGGGGGGGCAGTCATGCCTGACACCCATGTCACTCACCAACTAGCCAGCTGTCCCCATACACGTTCTGTTCAAATTCTGTTGGGATGTTGCTTTGACGGTATATGAAGCTGTCATGGCTGGACCCCGGGGTGTTTGGCACGGACGTGCCATATGAGGCATTGGGCATCAGCTATCACCTGTACGTTGATGGAATGCCAATGCTTCCGATTGCAGTATATGTGCTCTGTGTCACGGGGGCCCGTAGTGCCACATGTGTGCAATCAAGGGCCCCCACGGTGCGTGGGAATCTGGCAATTCTGTAGAAATCTCTTATTGCCTTCTGACGCAGATGCTCCTGGGTGGGTTTGATGAAGTGGTGGGACATGCGTCTGAGGATTGCGGGGACAACCTGGTGCACACATCTGCTCATGGTGTATTGTGACAAACCAGCCACTACTCCACTTGTTCTTTGAAAAGATCCACTTGCAAGGAAATGCAGTGTTGCCAGTACCTTTGCCAGTGGCTGCACTGCATGTACGCGGTGTGTCTTGCTGGTGATGTCATCCTGCAGGGTTGTGGCTAAATCCAGGATGGCTTCAGGGCTGAATCTGAAGATGCGATACACCTCCAAATCACCCATGCCAAAGACATCAATGCGCATGCGGAATATCTTCTCCTGTGCCCTCCTACGTGCCCGTCGACGCAGTAGTGCTATGACCATGGCTGCCCCTGGCATGTTGGCATACAGATGTGTTGTCCTGCAAGTGTGGTTGCTCAGGTCGTCTGTAACGGTGCTGCTGTAGCTGCTCTCCAGCTGACCTGTGCAACTCTGGTGCAAAGTTACCCCTGCTTTATGAGGGGTAACTTTCCGCCGGAATTTCCAGTTACGCGCACCGGGCGTAGCCTGCGCCGGCCAAACCTACTTTTCTGAATCGGCGTATTTCCCTCATTTTTATATTTGAATACTAAATCCATGGGCGCGCCAGATCCGTCCAGCGTAAATATGCGCCTAAAAAAGTTACGCCGGTAGGAAGAAGCCTATTTTGAGGCGTATCTGGTTCTGTGGGTACGGCGCATAGATACGACGGCGCAAATTTACACTTATGCCGCACATCTCGAGATACGCCGGCGTAAGTGCTATCTGAATCCGGGCCACACTCTGCAGAAATTTGGGCCCTAGGTATTGGTGTTGCCACAACACTGTAAGCCCTCACAGTCTTGGTGGGCACTGGAACGCCCTGCTGTGAACTAATATATAATGTGCTGCCACGCAGCTGTACTGTCTAGCGGTTGTAATTACATGTTATGTTACTATATTATTTGGTATGATCCTTACACCCCTGCTGTTTCTGGCTAGTTGGTTGTTCCCACCCTCCATTTCCTGCTCTAACTCCATTTTGCTTAGTTGTCTTTGAAAATACTGCAGAGTGTGGGAGCTGTGTAACTTCATTCTAAATTTACCTATGAAAAACCTTGAAGCATAAAGAAGCATTGGAAAAACACCTCTGGAGTCTTTATTCATTGAGTAAGCTGTCTGTTAAAGTCATCATTCAGCCTGCTCCATACATCCTTACAGACTGGGTCTACAAGAAGCTTGTCACAGGTACAACAGATGCTGATACAGAACAGTAAATTTACAGAAGAATCCATCACATGGCTATCTCTGCAGCTTCAGAAACTTGAGTAACCACGTGCGTGTGTGAAGAACAAACATCCTAAGACAGGAACCCATCCTCAGGCTGTGCACTGAAAGTTAAGGCCGTTGTGTCACTGCTGCAGCCACCAGAAGCTTTACTCTGTGTATGAAGCCAGCCTCCTACTCAATGCTCCATAACTGTTACAGACTTCACTTCCGTGCTGTAGACCCATTTCTCTAGTAATACCAGCTCATACAAGTTTTTCCTTTATTGGGGAGCCATAAGTACCTGTTTAACTGTGCAAGGACTGTGTATCATAGCTATATCAAGTCCCAAGGATTCATCATTGTCAAGCTGTTTTGGTTGTGAATCCAATACCTGAATCTACTGAAATAACTGTATATTCCTGCCTGTATAAAGTGATAGTGAACTGTGCACTGAGCTGCTTAATAACAGAAGTTACTACCTACAGAGCTGAGCTCTGTCAGATTTCTAACAAGACACCAAAACTACAGCACTTGTCATTATGTCTGACAGAAATCCCACAGAGTTACCTGCATTTAATCAAGATAAAGCAGGAAGAAACATAAAGGAAGAAACATCGAGGGGCAGATCCACAAAGAAGTAACGCTGGCGTATCTATTGATACGCCGCGTAACTTCTAGTTTGCTCCGGCGTATCTTTGTTTTGTATCCACAAAACAAGATACGCCTGAAGCTGTGCTAGATCCGACTAGCGTTCGTCTTAGTACGCCGTCAGATCTAAGGTGCATATTTCCGCTGGTCGCTAGGTGGTGTTTCCGTCGATTTTCGCGTTGAGTATGCAAATTAGCTAGATACGGCGATCCACGAACATACGTCCGGCCGGCGCATTTTTTTACGTCGTTTCCGTAAGGCTTTTTTCGGTGTATAGTTACCCCTGCTATATGAGGTGTATCCTATGTTAAGTATGGCCGTCGTTCCCGCGTCAAATTTTGATTTTTTTTTACGTTGTGTGCGTAAGTCGTTCGCGAATAGGGCTTTGCGTAGAATGACGTTCACGTCGTATTGGCTTGTTGCGGGTTAATTTCCGAGCATGCGCACTGGGATACCCCCATGGACGGCGCATTCGCCGTTCAAAAAAAACGTCATTTACGTTGGGTCAACACATATTTACATAAAACACGCCCCCATCACATCCATTTGAATTGCGCGCCCTTACGCCGCCAAAGTTACACTACGCCGCCGTAACTCACGGCGCAAATTATTTGAGGATAAGGAAAATACGCTGAAAGTTACAGCGGCGTAGTGTATCAGAGATACGCTACGCCGGACGCAACAATGCGCCATGCTACGTGGATCTGGCCCCTAGTAACCTGACTGCATTATGGGAGAAGACTTTAAGTTGTATAACAACCACTAATGAAACTAGCAACAATTCTGAGCAAATAAATTGAACCTCTAGCATTAGAAAATATAAGTTAGTTGAAGATGTACCATCATCCTAATATTCAAAGAAGAAATTAAGGGTTCAGGGAACCCCCGTAATCCCTGAAACACCAACAGTAAAGGTGGGCGGGGAGGACTATAGCGGTACTTGGTAAAGTAGATACACTCAAAATCGAGCTATCATTGAAATACGTTTAACAAAATGTATTGACATAGTATGAAAAACAAGAATTAAAAACAGAACAAATATTGATAAAACAATACACAAGACGTGACGGCAAACTGATCACCAAGCATGCAATCCCTCGAAGAGGGGGGAGTTTCAGGTGAGGAGTTGGGGTCACGTAATGGATAATCTCGAGTCTCTACTAGTTTCGCGATTGATATTGCTTTGTCAGGAGACAATCTATAAGTTAAAAACACAGAAATTACAATAATATCAATGTCCTGGACTCGCTTCCCGTACTCCCGGAGTCTATGGGTAGCTATCTAGGCAGATGACCTTTCTCTGCGCACACAATAATAGCCTGCTGTTTCTTATCTTGTGTCTTTATTGGCACGTTGCAGATTTCAATATACATGTGGATGACACACGTGATATGAGGTAAAACTAGAAATAACAAGAATGGTATAACATTACTATACAATAATAAACACATCATATAAACATTATCAGAGATGGCTAACTACCTCCCTAAAAGCCTGTGGAGGAAGAAGGAGATTGCTTACCTCCGATGCCATGGATGGGGACAGATTGCATGCAGGCCTTGCTGCCTTGATCTTAAACATGGAGATACTAAAAGACCTTCACTTCCCTGCTAAAGAGGATATGACGATTTTGATGTCACAGCCTATAAAGCTAGATATGAATATTTACAACTATATTCATGTTTGGCCAGTAGATGGCCCAAGCGTAACAGCTAACCTGAGACAAACCTACTTCTGGCTTACTAATGCAATAATACATTGTACACACAGTGAATTGTCCTTTTTGAACCTGAAAGGTATCCTGGAGACATAACAATCAACAATATATACATAAGTTTATCCAAAAGGTGTGTGGAATGCACACCCTCTGGAGTACATAGTGTAACGTTCAGTAGAGGGATTAAGGGTCATGTCTCCTACCTAGGGGCACAATGTCTCAACAGCCCAAACAAGTCCAGAACGACCACAGAGTTGGTGACTCAAACGGAGGCCAGAAAGAAGTCTGAAGGACATCTATTGATATAATTGAATATCAGTGAATATAATACATAAAGTGATAACTGGAAATGAGGGGGAGAGGAGAGGGGGGTGAAGAAGGGGACAGGGTTGGGTAAGGGGTGGGAAAAGGGAAGAGAGGGGAAGGAAGGGAGGGGAAGGGGGGGTTTATTAGGAAGGGGAAGGTGAGGAAGGGAAAGGATGGGGGAGAGAGGAGGAATGGAAAAGGGGGGGAAGACAGGGAAGGGAAGGGAACTGTGAGGGAGAGGAAGGGGAAAAGAACCAGATAACCCGGGTGGGTGACCCCCTGAACATCACAAAGTCAAGGGTGAGGAAGAAAGAGGTGAGGGAGGAGAAAAATTGGAGGGGTGACTAAGAAAGTGCATAAGGGCCATGATGAACCAGAGCCAGGTGAACAGTGAGCAATTAGGGTGATCCCAAAAAGTGGAAAATAAATAAATGAATAAGTCATAAGGTATACCTGATTACCCGACAGGTAAAAGGGTATCACAGGTGATAATGGGTCCCAGGACCAGAAAAGTCCCAAGCAGTGGGACTAACAAGGTAGTGAGCATGGACCAGGATAAAGTGAAAAATTCCAAGTGTGCAAGTGAAAAAAACATGAGGTTACCAAATCAATGCTGGTCACAGCGCTAACACCTAGGCGATTCTGAGCAATTGAACACTGCTCTCTCAAGGGTTAAGATGGCATTTGAGAATTATAAAAGACTTTCTGAGAAGTACTATTCCCTATTGTCACATTCCAACATAGAGGAAGCTGCAATGAAATTAAAGGACTTTACTTCTACTGACCAGCAGAGGCATAGCACATATCTTGAAGCAAAGGCACAGATAGAAGGTAGATTAGCACAGCTACATGAAACTACATCCTGTAAATCTGCTTCTTCCAGACACTCAGGAAAATCATCTAGATCTGCCCGCTCCTATCATAACTCCTCTTCTAAGTCACTGCGGTCCTGCTCTGTAAGGTCAGCACTGAGCGACCAAATAGTCAAAGCTCGCCAGAAGGTTGCAGCAGCCCAGGTTCAAGCCGCCTGCTCTGAAAGAGAAGCAGTCATCAAAGCAGAAGCTAAACGCATTCAAGCAGAAACAGAGGCTCGGCTAGAAATCCTTCAGAAGAATAGAGAAAAAGAAGTAGCCTTAGCGGAATTATCTGTCTTGGAACAAGCCCTATTGGAAGAAGAAGGAGCAGCTTGTTCCAGCTTGGCTGCTTGTCAAGACCCCGTTGAAAGGACTCTACAGTTTGTCTCCAGAACCACGACATTACAGTCCGACCTACATTTGGACATTTTTCTCATAATCATCCAGTAAGTGGACCAGAAGGCAATGTGTCGCCAAATCAAGCTGGTCAACTAGACACACCTGCTAACAGAGACACTCTGCAACTACTGCATGTCAAAAAATCAAGTGAGTCAACCTACGCGGCTCACGTGCCACCACAACCCTATGCGAATAGAGATTACGAGGGTACAGCAGCAAACTACAGGATGAACTCTATGACCCCTGTGATACAGCTCTCTTCAACTTCAAATGCTCAGAGACCTTCAGACGTCAGACCCTTACCTAGATTGAACCCATCTGCAACATCTTTCGCTCCACCTACCAGTCAACATCAGATACCAACCATGGTCCAAGTCGGCGCACCATCAGTATCCCCTGTGGCTATAAAAACTGAAAGCATCAACGCTGCGGAGTTCAGCAAGTGTATGGCTTTACGAGAATTGATTACAACTAGACTGTCTAGATTTGATGACCGCCCAGAGAACTACAGGAGTTGGAGATCTACATTTAAGGCGGTAATCAAGAACTTGGGCATTGATCCCCAAGCAGAACTTGACTTACTAATAAAGTGGTTTGGGCGACAATCTTCAGAACAAGTAAAGAGACTTAAATCTGTTTACATCTATAACTTTAAAGCAGTCCTTGATGCTGCCTGGGAATGTCTAGAACAAGACTATGGGAGCCCCGAAGTCATTGAATCTGCCTTATTCCAGAGACTAAACAACTTTCCTAAGATCTCTGTTAAGGACAATCATAAGCTTAGAGAGTTAGGTGACCTCCTTCATGAACTTGAAATTGCTAAGTTAGATCCTAGTTTACCAGGTCTTAGCTATTTAGACACTGCTCAGGGCGTAAATCCTATTGTAGCAAGGCTGCCTAGTTATCTTCAGGGAAAGTGGACTAGTGTAGGATCAAAATATAAGTATGAACATCATGTTTCCTTCCCTCCCTTTTCTTATTTTGCAGAGTTTCTGCGGAAGGTTGCAAAATCCAAAAATGACCCAAGCTTCTTCTATCCAGATACAACCACCATCCCTTTAACTACTTCAAGGGGTACTGCCACTAACAGTAAATTTAAGAATTTAAAACATCCTATTGCCGTGAGAAAGACCGCGATAGCATCCGACGTCTTGGCTACAGGCATTAAGGCAAGCAATCTTAATCAACAGTGTCCTATCCATAATGCGCCACATTCTCTCTCCAAATGCCGTGCATTTAAGGACAAGCCTATTGAAGAACACAAGTCATTTCTCAAAGAGCATAATACCTGTTTCAAGTGTTGTGCATCCTCCGATCATTTAGCTAGAGACTGTAAGATCGCCATCAGATGTTCTCTGTGTAACAGTGCCAAACATGTGGACGCTCTTCATTCAGACCTGTTCAAAGGGAAACCTTCACCCGGCAGCAACCCCAAGTCTACATCAGATGATGGCGGGGAGAGAACTGAGCAACATGCCAACCCCGTAACCACAAGGTGTACAGAGGTATGTGGAGAAGGGCTTCATAGCAAGTCTTGTAGCAAGATATGTCTTGTAAGGGTTTTGCCTGAAGGATGTCCACAAAATTCCATAAAAATGTATGCCATACTCGATGATCAGAGCAATCGCTCATTGGCCAGTACAGAATTCTTTGACCTATTCAACATTCATGGAGAGGCCTGGTCCTATACCTTGCAGACATGCGCAGGAAAGATCAATATTTCTGGAAGAAGAGCCCCTAGCTTCATAGTGGCATCAGAATATGAGGACATATAGTTTCCTCTTCCAACTCTAATCGAATGTGATCAGATACCGAACAACAGAGAAGAAATCCCCACACCAGAGGCTGCACGTCATCACCCCCATTTAAGCCACATTGCTGACTACATTCCACCACTTAACAAGGATGTTAAGATTTTTATTCTACTAGGGAGAGACGTTCCTAGAGTCCATAAAATAAGAGAGTTATGTAACAGTCCAGACGATGCTCCCCAGGCCCAGAAACTTGATCTTGGATGGGTGATAATAGCAGAAGTCTGTTTAGATCAATCTCACAAGCTCTTGGATGTAGCTTCCTACAAAACCAATGTTGCCTATCGGTCGATGAAATGTCCATTGCATTATTATGTAAAGGAAAGACTTGATTTTAAAAACAACGTTCCATATCAAGCACTCCCAGGTAACAACTGCAAGTTCACTTCTCAGAAGGACCTTGGTGATTCAGTGTACCAGACTACTTGCGATGACAACAAGATTGCCCCTTCAGTCGAAGACAAGGAGTTCATCAAGATTATGGATGAAGAAATCTTCAAGGACAATTCCAACAGTTGGGTAGCTCCATTACCCTTCCGAGTAACAAGGCTTACTCTCCCTAACAATCGAGGACAAGCTTTAACCAGATTTGCTACACTTAAGAAAACTCTCTGTAACAAACCTGAGATGCAAGAGCACTTTCTAGCATTTATGCAGAAGATTTTAGATAACCTTCACGCTGAACCAGCATCAGACCTTAAGGAAGGTGAAGAATGCTGGTACCTTCCATCCTTTGGAGTCTACCATCTTTGTAAACCGGGGCAAATCAGAATAGTCTTTGACTCAAGCGCTCAGTTCCAGGGAACCTCTTTAAATAACGTTCCTTTAACTGGTCCAAATCTAATGAACAACCTTGTAGGAGTGTTGATGCGGTTCAGGAAGGAACCGATTGCTGTGACAGTCGACGTCCAACAGATGTTCCACTGTTTCATAGTCAAAGAGGACCACAGAAATTATCTCAGGTTATTGTGGCACCGCAACAATAACATTAATGGTCAGGTGATAGATTATCGCATGAGAGTCCATGTCTTTGAAAATAGTCCATCTCCTGCCGTGGCAACTTATAGACTGAGAAGAACAGCGCAGGAAGGTGAAAAGGAATTCGGATCTGACACCAGGCAATTCATTGAGAGAGATTTTTATGTGGACGATGGCCTAAAATCCTTTTCAACACCTGAAGAAGCCGTCAATCTGATAAAAAGAGCTCAACAGCTCCTGTCGACTGCTAACTTAAGGCTGCATAAGATTGCATCTAATATCAGTGAAGTAATGAGGTCTTTCAATCCAGAAGATCATGCTAAGGATTTGAAGGATTTGGACTTGGGAGTAGATGCCCTACCCACTCAAAGGAGTCTCGGTCTTCTCTGGAATATAACTTCAGACATATTCACCTTTCAGGTATTTGACTCCAAGAAGCCATTCACCAGACGAGGAGTCCTGTCAACTGTTAATAGCCTTTACGATCCCCTAGGCTTTGTGACTCCAGTTACCGTCCAAGGGAGATCCATAATTCGCCAGCTTACTGAGAGAGTGACAGATTTGGATGCCCCTCTGCCAGTACAAAAACGTGAATAGAAAGAAAAACAACTGCGCTATACAAAAATAAATAACTATATGAATAAATATGTGAACAGTGAGCGGCTGGCACACAAACAAACAAAGTATATGGCAATGGAGATAATAAAGTGCAGCGCTGAAATATGAGGTCTAGACAATAGATATTGACCAGTGATGTGTAAAGAAACCACAATAAAGTCCTTATAGTGAGAACTCCAAGCAGCTTGATTGCTCCAAATAGTGAGTAGTGCACAGTTCTAATCAATAGATAATAATCTTGTGTATTTGTCTGCAGTTATCATCAAAAATGGGAGAAAATAGGTACTCTTACCGGATGGTGTGGACTTACGTGTTTATACAAACAGCAAGTCTGAAGGGCATATTGGTCTCAACAGACCCAGGGACTCTGCACAGATGGACAATCCAGGTGATGATGGCTGTGTCAATCCTGTTCAGATGAACACCTCCAATCGAGGAACCAGGTGGATGTAATTCAATGATGCAGGTCAGATGGCCACCCTCAATGAGCAGGTGGGGGGAATGTGGTCATGGAAATAGAGAAAAAATGCTCCAAATGGTGCAGATCAAACTTAAACCAATGAATGTTTTATTTGAAAAATATAAAAATGTACATAAAATCACGTGAAAGTAAATAAAAAGCAGTATAGGGTGCTAGTATAACGGTACCCAATGCGTTTCGGCTAAAAAAGCCATCAACTTGCCCCTGTTGATGGCTTTTTTAGCCGAAACGTGTCGGGTACCGCTATACTAGCACCCTATACTGCTTTTTATTTACTTTCACATGATTTTATGTACATTTTTATATTTTTCAAATAAAACCTTCATTGGTTTAAGTTTGATCTGCACCATTTGGAGCATTTTTTCTCTATTTCTATGACCACATTCACCCCACCTGCTCATTGAGGGTGGCCATCTGACCTGCATCATTGAATTACATCCACCTGGTTCCTCGATTGGAGGTGTTCGTCTGAACAGGATTGACACAGCCATCATCACCTGGATTGTCCATCTGTGCAGAGTCCCTGGGTCTATTGAGACCAATATGCCCTTCAGACTTGCTGTTTGTATAAACACGTAAGTCCGGTAAGAGTACCTATTTTCTCAAATTTTTGATGATAACTGCAGACAAATACACAAGATTATTATCTATTGATTTGAACTGTGCACTACTCACTATTTGGAGCAATCTATCAAGCTGCTTGGAGTTCTCACTATAAGGACTTTATTGTGGTTTCTTTACACATCACTGGTCAATATCTATTGTCTAGACCTCATATATTTCAGCACTGCACTTTATTATCTCCTCTGCCAGTAGACCTGCTGCCTAAATGGGAGAAATGGAGAAACTCCATGAAAGTACTGAAAGAACTTATTATCCCGCGGCTGCTATTCATCCACTTCAACTTCAAGAAGTCTGAGGAAAGAGATTCACCTCTTTTGCGATGCATCTACCGAGGCTATAGCGGCTGTGGCTTATCTCAAGATCATAGATCCCTCCGGGAGATCCTATGTTGGTTTTCTACTAGGAAGAGCCAAGTTAGCTACAAAACCTGCTCACACTATTCCAAGATTAGAATTGTGTGGCGCAACCCTAGCCGTCGAAGTCGCAGAATTACTGCAAAATGAAATGGACGCTGAAATTGATCAGGTTAAGTACTACACTGACAGCAAGGTCGTACTTGGCTACATATGCAACCGTGTAAGGAGGTTCTATGTGTATGTGGCTAACGGGGTAGAACGAATAAGGAAAATCAGTAGACCTGAACAATGGAACTATGTCCCGACTGGTTTAAATCCCGCAGACATTGCAACGAGGTCAGTGCCAGCAGTTGTCCTCACGCAAACCATTTGGTTTTCAGGACCCAAGTTTTTAACGGACCAGTCTTCTACAAACTCAAAAGTAGATATCGATTTCCACCTGGTGGATCCAGATACTGATCCAGAAATCCGCCCTGAAGTGATAACATTGAGTTCCAACATCTGCTCAAGAAGAAACTTGGAAGCGAGACGCTTTGAACGTTTCTCTTCTTGGAAAAGATTAGTAAAGACTATAGCAAGATTGAGTCATATTGCCCAGACTTACCGCAAGCCCAATCTGACAACGTCTTGTCATGGATGGCACACTTGGCAATTGACCAGTCTCAAAGAGTAGCCCACTATTCAAACTGAACCCAAAAATCGACAATGAAGGCATGCTTTGAGTCGGTGGACGACTAAATAAGTCAAACCTGCTAAAAGACCAGCAAGCTCACCGGATTCAGTGGCCAGTTGGACTTATTACAAAGGCCATCACCAGTGATAATGAATCCGAAGTGTGGAAGTTAGGATCGTTAAGGATGGGGCTTCAAAAACCTTCCTGAGTTCAGTCACAGAGACAGTCCTAATAATGCCTGCTTCCAAAAAATTCTGATTCAGCATTATGTGAAGGAGCCACTTAAGACCTATAATATAGATAGCTTATAGACTTGAGAAGGTTAGATAGCATGTTACTGTATGCAATGTTAATAATATGTTAAAAGACAGCGATGTAGTGTATTGTGGTATCTCATGATACCAGACAGGGAGTGTGCTGCCACGCAGGTTTACTGTCTAGGAGTTGTTATTACATGTTATGTTACTATATTATTTGGTATGATCCTTACACCCCTGCTGTTTCTGGCTAGTTGGTTGTTCCCACCCTCCATTTCCTGCTCTAACTCCATTTTGCTTAGTTGTAGAGTGTGGGAGCTGTGTAACTTCATTGGAAATTTACCTATGAAAAAGCCTCTATGTTCATATCCTTGTTACCTTGAAGCATAAAGAAGCATTGGAAAAACACCTCTGGAGTCTTTATTCATTGAGTAAGCTGTCTTTTAAAGTCATCATTTAACCTTCTGCATACATCCTTATAGACTGGGTCTACAAGAAGCTTGTCACAGGTACAACAGATGCTGATACAGAACATATCAATAATTGTAATTACATGCCATTATTGAACAGTGGTAGAAAAATTGGTCCTTTGGTGATGGTGCCACAACACTGTAAGTCCTCACAGTTACTTTTGGTGGGTGCAGGAATGGGCCGTGCTGTTAAATATTAGATCAAAAATTGTAATTACATGCTCCTGTTAAACAGGGGCAGAAAAATTGGGCCTTTGTTGGTGGTGGTGGTAGTGCTGGTGCCGCAACACTGTAACCCCTTCTAAATTACTCTTGATGGGCGCAGGAATGGGCCCTGCTGTGAAATATTAGATCAATAATTGTAATTACATGCCCCTGTTAAACAGGGGCAGAAAAATTGGGCCTTAGGCACTGGTTCTGGTGCCACAACACTGCAACCCCTCATAGATACTCTAGTTGGTAGTGCAGGAATGAACCCTGCTGCAAAGTATTGCATCAAAAATTGTAATTACATGCCCCTGTTAAACAGGGGCAGAAAATGTGGGTCTTAGTCAATGGTGGCGGTGCCCAGAACCAAAAATGTTCTTACAAGCTTGATCTTATCAGCATGATCATTGAGGAGGATAAGGATAGTCACTCAGCACAACAGGAAAGTCACTCAGCATGACAGGATAGTCACTCAGCATCAGCATAGGCAGTCTTGAAGGGATCTGGCATTTCCAAAAAATATTCAGTTACATCAGTATCAGGTGCTTGGTAGCTGGTGGTGATCCAAGCTTGATTTATTTTTTATGAAGGTCAGTCGATCGGCCGATTCGGTGGAGAGGCGCACCCTGTGATCAGTTACAAAGTCTCCAGCAGCACTGAATGTGCATTCCGAAAGAATGCTGGATGCAGGACAGGCCAGTAACTCAATTGCATACTGTGCAAGCTCTGGCCAGTGATCCATCCTCAAGACCCAGTAACCCAGAGGATTTTCGGTGGGATAGGTGTCCAAGTCTGATCTTGCCCCTAGGTATTCCCGCACCATGTAAAACAGACGCTGGCGATGGTTGCTGGAACTGGTCATACCTTGGGGCTGCTAAAAATTGTCAGAACGCATTGATCAGACAGCCACCTTCTCCACCGCTCCTTCTGTGACTGACCGAAGCCTCAGCAACACGTTGTCCAGGACCAGGATTTTGTAACCTCCCAGTCTCTCGGAACTTGTTGCACAGACCTTTCTGCAAGGCCTCCCGAAGATGTTTCATCTTTTGCTCCCTCTGCACCGGCAAGAAAAGGCCTGCAACCTTACCCTTGTAACGTGGATCAATGAGGGTTGCCAGCCAGTAATGATCCCTCTCGCTGGCTTTGCAGGATCAGGGAGGCCATGCAGCATAGGTTTGCTGAGGAATTCGGTGTGGAGTGCTCTGGGTCACTGAGGATGACATCATCTGCAGCCACCTCGTCCCAGCCACGTACAAGTCCATGGGTTTCTTAGGACTGTAATTGATCCCTTGAAAACTGCTGCTGATGCTGAGTGCTAGGCTCCACCTCCATGCTGACACAATCCTCCTCCTCTTCCTGTGTGATAGGCGGGCAAACAGGAACACTGTCTGGATAAAGGGGGCCTTGAGAGGTAAGGAAGTCTTCCTCTTCCTCCCTCTGTTCTGCCTCAAGGGCCCTGTCCATTATTCCACGCAGCGTGTGCTCCAACAGGTGGATAAGAGGAACAGTGTCACTGATGCATGCACTGTTACTGCTCACCATTTGAGGAGGCCACAGGACAGTGCATGCATCCCTGATCATGGCCCACTGGCGTGGGGAAAAAAACAAGCTCCCCTGACTCTGTCCTGGTGCCATATTGGCACAGATACTCATTGATGGCCCTCTGCTGCATGTGCAGCCACTGCAGCATGGCCAACGTATAGTTCCACCTGGTGGGCATGTCACAGATTAGGCGGTTCTTGGGCAGGTTGTATTCCTTTTGGAGGTCAGCCAGCCGAGCACTGGCATTATATGACCGTCTGAAATGCACACAGAGTTTCCTGGCCTGCTTCAGGACATCCTGTAAGCCCGGGTACCTGCCAAAGAACCGCTGCACCACTAAGTTAAGGACAAGAGCAAAACAGGGCACATGGGTCAGTTGTCCCTGTCGGAGGGCGGAGAGGAGGTTGGTGCCATTGTCGCAAACCACTATTCCTGGCTTAAGCTGGTGTGGCGTCAACCACCTCTGAGCCTGCCCCTGCAGAGCTGACCGAACCTCTGCCCCTGTGTGGCTCCTGTCCCCCAAGCACACCAGCTCAAGCACCGCATGGCATCATTTTGCCTGTGTACCTGCGTAGCCCCTTGAACGCCTATGGAGCACCGCTGGTTCTGAGGACAATATAGCACAGGAAGAAGCCACAGAGGTGTGTCACAATCACCAGTAGTAGCATTTTGGAGGCGTGGTGGCGGAACAAACTCTAGCACTACTGTACCTTGTCCTGCATCCTTACCAGCTGCCAGACGTCACCCAATGCAACGTAAAAGATAGGTAACATCCCTGTCCATGCCTGCTGGACCATGAGTCAGCGGTAAGATGCACCTTACCGCTGACCGCCCTGTCCAGTGAGGCATAGACAGTGCCTTCCACATGCTGGTAGGGAGCCGGAATCGCCTTCCGTGAGAAAAAGTGTTTGGGAACCTGCCACTGAGGTACCGCACATTCCACAAACTCACAGAAGGGGGCAGAGTCTACCTACTGAAAAGGCAGTAGTTGAAGTGCTAGCAATTTAGCAAAGCTAGCATTCAACCGCTGGGCATGTGGATGGCTGGGAGCGAACTTCTTTCAGCGCTGCAGCAGCTGGGGCAGGGAAATTTGCCTGGTACAATCTGCCATCGGTGTACTTGGCTGTGACACACCAAATTCTACACCTTCAGTCCTATCAGTGCAGGCTTTAGAGAGGACTGAAGATATAGTGGGGTTGGAGATCCCAGCTGATGAGGAGCAAGGAGAGGTCCACTTTGTTCTTTGGTGTGGGTCTTTGAGGTACGCTTGCCAATGAACTGCACGGCAGGTCGACATATGTCTGGTCAAGCATGTGGTGCCCAAGCGGGTGATGTTTTGGCTATGCGAGATACAGTTGCGACATACAGTAGGTGATCGCGATATTATGTTAATCTCGCTCCCTTTCTCGGCGACCACCTAAGATCCGACATGGATTCCCGCCAATTCTAGCCGCGGCGTTTGGTATGAATCATGAGGGGGAACTCCACGCCAAATTTTAAATAAAAAAACGGCATGGGTTCCCCCTCAGGGGCATACCAGGCCCTTAGGTCTGGTATGGATTGTAAGGAGAACCCCTACGCTGAAAAAAACGAATAGGGGTCCCCCCACAATCCATACCGGACCCGTATCCAAGCATGCCGCCCGGCTGGTCAGGAAAGGAGTGGGGACGAGCGAGTGCCCCCTCCCTCCTGAGCCATACCAGGCAGCATGCCCTCAACATGGGGGGGTTGGGTGCTCTGGGGCAGGGGGGCGCCCTGCGGCCCCCCCACCCCAAAGCACCCTGTCCCCATGTTGATAAGGACAGGGCCTCTTCCCGACAACCCTGGCCATTGGTTGTCGGGGTCTGTGGGTGGGGGCTTATTGGAATCTGGGAGCCCCCTTTAATAAGTGGGCCCCCAGATACCGGCCCCCCACCCTAGGTGAATGAATATGGGGTACATCGTACACCTACCCATTCACCTGGAAGAAAAATGTAAATAAAAGAAACACAACAACACAGGGTTTTAAAATAATTTATTAGTCAACATCCGGGGGTCTTCTCCGCTCTCTGGGGGTCATAGGCCTATGACGTCACGGTCCCATCCTGCTCTGGGACCCATGGAGCATGATGGGACCGTGACATCATAAGAGGCCTATATAAATCGGTGCGAGACGCGTACCCGGCATTACAGCGGGAAGAAGCATCGCGTCAACATCGGAAGAAAAGAAGAAGGCAGAAGACCAGGCTGGCCGCTGCTAGTAATTGAGCTAAAAAGAAGATAGCGGCAGCCAGCCCCGAATGAAGGCACCGGAGAGCGAGTGGGAGAAGAACCGGGGAGCGCCGAGACGACAGCGGATAGCGGAGAAGATGGAAGAAGACCCCCCAGAGAGTGGAGAAGACCCCCGGAGAGCGGAGAAGACCCCCGGAGCTGACTAATAAATTATTTTAAAACCCTTTGTTGTGTTTATTTTATTGACATTTATCTTCCAGGTGAATGGGTAGGGGTACAATGTACCCAATATTCATTCACCTAGGGTGGGGGGCTGAAATCTGGGGGCCCCCTTATTAAAGGGGGCTCCCAGATTCTGATAAGCCCCCCGCCTGCAGACCCCGACAACCAACGGCCAGGGTTGTCGGGAAGAGGCCCTGTCCTTATCAACATGGGGACTGGGTGCTTTGGGGTGGGGGGGCCGCAGGGCGCCCCCCTGCCCCAGAGCACCCAACCCCCCCATGTTGAGGGCATGCTGCCTGGTACGGCTGAGGGGGGGCGCCCACTCCTCCCCACTCCTTTCCTTACCGGCCCGGCCGCATGCTTGGATACGGGTCTGGTATGGATTGTGGGGGGACCCCCACACCGTTTTTTCGGCATAGGGGGTTCTCCTTACAATCCATACCAGACCTAAGGGCCTGGTATGCCCCTGAGGGGGAACCCATGCCGTTTATTTATTAAAAATTTGGCATGGAGTTCCCCCTCATGATTCATACCAAACGCAGCGGCTAGAATTGGCGCAAATCCAAGTCTGAACCCTGTAGCGTCTATGACGCGCTCGCTGGAATGTGCTTTTCCTATTCCAGCGAGTGCGAGATGTCGGCACCATGTCGCCGAGAATCAGCGTGATGCCGTCGTGCTGGAAACACATTCTCGGTGACAGGTACTGTATGTTGCAAATAGCAGCGGTGCGATCTGATGCACTCGTCTCAAAAAAGCCCCACACCAAAGAACCTTTGGAATAACGTGGAGAGACAGCAGCGCCCTGCACATGCAGAGCTCTGCGGTGTGATGCAGTCGGTGTGCTGCCCTTAAGCTTGCCCCTAGAGGGCATCCTGCCTCATTGGATATGTGCCACCTCCTCCTCCTCTCTCCTATCAGGCACCCACATGGAGTCAGTGACCTCATAATCCTCTCCCTCCTCATCACTGTAGCAAACCTGGCAGTATGCTGCAGCTGGGGGAACATGACTGCCAGATTGCTGTCCTTCTTGGGCACCCGCTCTCTCTGGGCTCACGTTACTGCCTTCCTCTTGCTGTGTACCATCATCAGAGCCTTCAAAACACTGCGCATCCTCCTACAGCAAGTACCCAATACTGTGGTCAAACAGTTCGGGGGACTCCTCAGCAGGACATGGTGGGGCTAGGGAAGGAGTGACTGATGCCATTGAGCAGAGGGAGGAGGTCGCGTTGGCAGCTACTTTGCCAGACAAAGTACCCTGAGCCAGGGTGAGAAAGGCTGAGGATGGCTTGGTCATCCACTCTACCAAGTTTAGCATGTTGAGGCTCAACATAGCCAGCTGCCAAAAAAAGGATGAGCATGTCCCACGGCCACGTTCTGATGAGGATGCACCGCGTCCACGACCAGCACTGTTGCCTCTAGACGCAGAGCCTGCTTGCCCTCTTTTTTCGGCTTGTGACTCTCTGCCTCTCCTTGTTGTCCTTCCAGACATACTAATGGCCTGCAGGGAGATGTAGCTGCACAAATATTGACAATACTTGCTGATCACTGCCTGTGGTATTAATATGAGAACACCAGCAATTATATTCACGTAGCTTTAGGTGCACACTGTGCAGAGGACAGAGTACACCGAGTGAAAATACTTGCTGATCACTGCCTGTGGTATTAATATAAGAACACCAGCAATTGTATTCATGTAGATTTAGGTGCACACTGTGCAGAGGACACAGTATACCAAGTGAAAATACTTGCAGATCCCTGCCTGTGGTATTAATATGAGAACACCAGCAATTGTATTCACATAGCTTTAGGTGCACACAGTGCAGAGGACACAGTACACCAAGTGAAAATACTGCAGCTAGCACAATCACGTGCCTGCCTGTCAGTATATTAGGAAAAGCATACAGGAACGGATCTAGCTAAACTCAATACAGTGTATAAACATATATATACAACACCCGGGATGCATATATATCCTCTACACACTGTAACTGTAACTGACTCGCCTGCCTGCCTGCTCTATCTAACTCAATTGAAATGACACTGTCTCTCTCTCTCTGTCTCTAAGTTTAACCACCGGTTGCACAGGGAAGTGAATAGCAAAAACCCACCACTGAGTAATCGCTAAAACCAGTGAGGGTGGGAGGTCTGTGGGTCAGTAATGGTGAACAGCAATAAGCATAAATTAAATATTAACATATACTATAATTAAATTAAATAGTGAACATCACAAACATAAAAAGCATGTAAATCCAAACAGCTTAGTTGATGTGAATGGTGCCAGAAAGTTCAAATTAAACACAATCCAGGTGGAGTCCCAGAAGTCCCAGAAGAGGGAAGATGTGGGACCGTAATAAGGTAAAAAAGGCAAATTACACAAATAAAGTCTTAAAGTGCACTGTGAACGATAATAGAGGCCCAAGGGGGTATCCCGCAGTAGAAGAGCAGACTTCGGTGCGCACACCTCTAGTGGTGTAAAAGGCTCACCTCCAGGCCATAGCACGGACAGCCTAAAACCAATTAAACACTGTATGTTCACAGGCTCAGCAGGGTAGAGGTGACATCAAAATCTCCACATCAAATGGTCATGTTGAAAGTGAAAGACAAGGGCAGATATGGCATAATACTGTGACTGCAGGTATGGAAGATAATATATCACATGCACATGCACTCACATGGAGGCCTATAGCAGTGGGCCTATCTCCTACGCCTATCTCCTACGAACGGCGAGTTCGTGCGATCCGTCTTGATAGGTGCTCTTCCTCTATCTTTCGTTACCTTGTTGAAGAAGAAAAACAACAACTAATCATTATTCAACAACAAATCCAGACTAGCGCACAGGGATTAGATGAACTGAAGGAACATGAGGAATTTACCAAACAAAATGACCAACTCAAAAAAGTTACAGAAAAGATACAGCTAAATTTAAAAATAACTAAACAAGGTAAATTCAAACGCGATATAGCCGATTTTGAAAAGGGTGAGATCTTTGACCTTACCATACGGCGTACCCGCAGTAAATCTGTGGGACGCGCAGCACGTTCACAGTCGCGACAGCGTCGCCGCAAATCCCAGAGTGACACAGAGGAGGGTCCGACAAGGTCTGTCATTTTTTTAGACCACTGGAGAACGAACCAGTTCAACCCCCAAAACTAAAACAGCCCCCCAGAAAAGCACAACAAACCAGAAGTACACAAGAACGTACACATACCAGAAGTCAAAAGAATTGATAAAAACTAAAGACATGTCCAGCTTACAACTGTCAGAGACCAATAATGATCTCAAGGTGATTAATCTAACCGAGTTCGAGCTGACCCTTGACCATTTGAAACTTTTGAAAAAAGGTATGACATTTTCACCAGCCACAAACATGGACGAATTTACAGTCTTTAAAGACGTCACACTATTTCTACGAAAAGTCTTCTATAGGTCTCTATATACCCACGACAACATGACTGCAGCCAACACCGACCCGGTAGGAATAGAGGACCAATGGGCACTCGATATACTAAATTCCCTATTGGATGAGAATCAATCGTCTGATGACGAATCTCCGACATTGATTAGGCGTGCTAATCTCATGATCAAATCCATGAGAATGCCAGCATTATCAAAAAAACGATGGCTCCAAATGTTCCTGGACATGGTTCAGAAAGACCTGGAAAAAATTGATTGGAACAAAAAACTTGATGACAACCTAACTATTAAAGAGAGGCAGGCCTTACAGGAGTTACAGTCCAATAAAAATATCGTTATAAAGAATAGCGATAAAGGCGGTAATGTTGTACTACTTACCCAACAATATTACGAACGCAAAGTAAAACGTTTACTAAACGATATGTTCACCTACAAAAAATTAGATCACAATCCATTGCCCCCCGTGGTCAACGAATTAAATTATAAACTCACGTTGGCCAGGGATGAGGGCTTGTTGACTAATAAAGAATATAACTACTTACGGGTACAGGATTACAACATACCGACCTTCTATCTACATCATTCCAAAGATCCACAAAAATCTGAAAGAACCACCTGGCAGGCCAATAGTGTCCGCCTGCCAAGGACCTCTCGAACGAATTGGTAAATACCTTGATGCATTACTTAAGGAAATGGTCACCGACCTGACATCATTTGTCCAGGACACCCAGCATGTCCTGGCTAAACTCCAGGACCTTAGCGCCACATTACAACCAGCGAATGCCCTCCTTGTCAGTATCGATGTTGAATCGTTATATACATCGATACCACATCAAACGGGAATTAGAGCCGTCCAAACATTTTTGGACTCTACCTACCCTGCCGCAGGCCCTCAAAATGTATTCATTATTGAGATGTTGGACTTTGCTCTCAACAATAACAATTTTCAATTCATGAACAGCTATTATTGTCGAATCAGAGGCACATCGATGGGGGCAGCCTGGGCGCCCGCCTACGCATGTCTCCATTTGGGACTTTGGGAGTTGATTGGCCAGTTATCTTTTCCTCTATCTTTCGTTACCACCTAGGCATCCACTGGGTGTTGGGTGCTCGGAGGGGTATGTAAACAAAAAACAAAAAACAAGAGGAAGGCAATGGTGCAGCTCAACATAAAAGGTTTAATATAAAAGAAAGGGTAAAAAAACTCACATTTCCAGTGGTAAGGTGATTCCAAACAAAACGAGCGCCGTGCTCGTGTTCCTCCCGTTAGGATGTGTGGGATCTGGTACTTCCTGTCCCTACGCGTGGCGTCACATCACATGACTTCATCAAGGGATGAAGTCATGTGATGTGACGCCACGCGTAGGGACAGGAAGTACCAGACCCCACACATCCTAACGGGAGGAACACGAGCACGGCGCTCGTTTTGTTTGGAATCACCTTACCACTGGAAATGTGAGTATTTTTACCCTTTCTTTTATATTAAACCTTTTATGTTGAGCTGCACCATTGGCTTCCTCTTGTTTTTTGTTTTTTGTTTACATACCCCTCCGAGCACCCAACACCCAGTGGATGCCTAGGTGGTAACGAAAGACAGAGGAAGTGCACCTATCAAGTTGGATCGCATGAACTCGCCGTTCGTAGGAGATAGGCCCACTGCTATAGGCCTCCATGTGAGTGCATGTGCATGTGATATACTATCTTCCATACCTGCAGTCACAGTATTTGCCATATCTGCCCTTGTCTTTCACTTTCAACATGACCATTTGATGTGGAGATTTTGATGTCACCTCTACCCTGCTGAGCCTGTGAACATACAGTGTTTAATTGGTTTTAGGCTGTCCGTGCTATGGCCTGGAGGTGAGCCTTTTACACCACTAGAGGTGTGCGCACCGAAGTCTGCTCTTCTACCACGGGATACCCCCTTGGGCCTCTATTATCGTTCACAGTGCACTTTAAGACTTTATTTGTGTTATTTGACTTTTTTACCTTATTACGGTCCCACATCTTCCCTCTTCTGGGACTTCTGGGACTCCATTTGGATTGTGTTATATTTGAACTTTCTGGCACTATCCATATCAACTAAGCTGTTTTGGATCTACATGCTTCTCATGTTTGTGATGTTCACTATTTAATTTAATTATAGTGTATGTTAATATTTTATTTATGCTTATTGCTGTTCACCATTACTGACCCACAGACCTCCCACCCCCACTGGTTTTAGCGATTACTCAGTGGTGGGTTTTAAGTTTTTATTTGTGTCATTTGCCTTTTTTACCTTATTACGGTCCCACATCTTCCCTCTTCTGGGACTTCTGGGACTCCACCTGGAGTGTGTTATATTTGAACTTTCTGGCACCATTTACATCAACTAAGCTGTTTGGATTTACATGCTTTTCATGTTTGTGATGTTCACTATTTAATTTAATTATAGTATATGTTAATATTTTATTTATGCTTATTGCTGTTCACCATTACTGACCCACAGACCTCCCACCCTCACTGGTTTTAGCGATTACTCAGTGGTGGGTTTTTGCTATTCACTTCCCTGTGCATCTGCTCTTTCCACTTCCTCACACAGCGCAGTCACCATCATTTATTTCATTCACATATTTCTGGCCAGGACCGGTTCCAGGTAACTGCAGCAGTGCCCCCCCCCATAGTATTCAGCACCGATAGCGCGAGAGCCCTTCCAATTTATTAAGTTTAACCACCGCCGCAACACACTACAAAAGGCCGCCACGCAGGCGGCCTTATATAGTGTTGGGCGTGTACTAAATCTCCTGAGGCATAATTGGCCAAAGCCACCCTGGCTTTAGCCAATTATGGCTCTCCGTTTTTTGCGCTCTGTGATTGGTCAAAGCATATGGGTCATAGTGTATGCTTGGCCAATCATCAGCCAGCAATGCACTGTGATGCTGCAGTAAATTATGGGCCATGACGCGCCACTCGAATTTGGCGCGAACGGCCCATAACGTTCACAATTCGACGAACGAGCAAACATACGATGTTCGAGTCGAACATGAGTTTGACTCGAACACAAAGCTCATCCCTAATGACAAGTTGCACTAGTGGAAACGGAGCCTTAAACTCATTACTCACATGTTATGAGCAATATAAATTGTTCTGTATCCTTCCAAACTTTCAGAAATGTTCCTTTGTACTTTATTTATTTGATATATCTTCCTCAGCTCCCTCCTCTGTTCACAGCAGCTGGAAGTGCGCCAAACCATGCACATAGTGCCACACCATGCACACAGTACCATCAAAGTGTCCATCAGTGCCACACCATGTACACAGTTCCCATCACAGTGCCACACATACAGTGCCCATCACAGTGCCATGCCATGCACACAGTGCCCATCATCAGTGCTCAATACAGTGCCGTGTAGAAACAACCTTGTGGTTCCACACTAGAAAATCTGCAAAATGTTGCATTGCAAACTATTTTACAGTTTCTAACAAATGGGGGGGGGGGTAATATGTGCTATTGGAACCACAAAGAGTAAGCATAACATACTTCCAAAGCTCTCTCTCTCTCTCTCTCTTTCTCTTTCTCTCTCTCTCGCCAGAACAAGGCTATGAAGACAGAAGGAGATCTGTGAAGGAGAGGCATGATTGGGGTGGGGCTGGGCAGGTCTAGGCATGCCTGTCTAAGAACCACTGACAACCTTTACAGGCAGTGAAAGACATCATAATTCAGATAAAGGGAAATATAGTTTTCCTTGAAGAACAGGAAGAAGCTGATTGTTTAGCTTAGAAAACCTTATCTAAGATAAACAATCAGCTAGCTAGAAAATGAATAATATCAAAGATAACAGTAACATACTATTATTAGGAACATTTTAATTTTTGACTAAACTTCCACTTTAAACACATGTCTGCTATACTCTGAGTTGAGTGACCTATATTGCTCACCTTATACTTTTGAAATGGACTGAACACTAGTTATAGTGGGTCATGCTGGATGATATAGTATTCATAATTTGATCATGGCCTCACTTTCCACTCAAGCAAATACGTATGTATTTTCCCGACCACACACCTATTATTCTTACTGGGGAAATACATGATTTACTTAAAAAGCCACTTGAAACTTGACTGAATTCTTACCCAAACACAATATCATTTAGAATTGGATTCTACTCTACAACACTATTTTAAAAGGAACACTTTACCAGATGTTTGCCAATTCACACTATGTTAATAAATCTGTAAACAATGCAAAGCTTTGTGAACTGCTCTTAATTAACAAGACACAAATACCATGCAAAAACAACAAAATCACAACTGCACAGTTCTCCCTCAGTAACCTTACTGAAATATATTGTTAAAACTAGAGCAACTAAGAATTCACTTTGGGAAACATAGATTAAACATTACTAAGCCTTAAACATCTGTTCTACAACAAAAGAAATAAGGAACACACACTTCTTGCAAGAAAACTAAAAGAAAAGACATGTAATATGCATACAATCAAGGACAAAGGAGGCCATACCTTACTCTCACCCCTCTTAAATAATTATCAACGACCACTATACCAACCTCTACACCAAAATTTTCCATTATCCAATCACTTCTGAACTCTGCATTAAATCCAACAATACCTCAATGATAGGCATACAGTATCCCAAAGCTCTCTAAATCTGACTTCTACAGGCTTAATGCACCAATTGACAATGTACCATGACTATGACCATTAAAATGCTTTGATCCATAAGAACCAGGTCCAGATGGTCTAATATATCTGTATAACAAACCATTTTTACCAACTTTGTTACTGTATAGGGTCAAACTATTTAATGTGTTTCTAAATATTATCCAGCTTTGAGAAACCTGGCCTTCTGGTCCACTTGTAATACCTATAATTGATTGACTGAGGTGGGGAGCCAGTGGTTGGCCCCAGTATATTCTAATTCCATGTGATGGAATGGCAAGACATAAACAGAATCATCTTATTTACTCAGAAACAGATGGGGGTGGGGACACTTTAAATAGACAAATTTCTTATGACTTCCTCTTTATTTATTCCCTCCATTTCCCAGTTTGACCTCTGAAATCTCTCTAACCTGGCTACGCCTTATTTTACTTCAATCATTTGGTGGATGGCAAAACTAAAAGAGAACTTACGGGGGTTGTAAACCCTTTTGTTTTTTCACCTTATTGCATCCTCCAGTGCTGTGTTTCTCTGCAGGTTTTTACTCCGCTCTCTCACAGGCTGGGCTGACAGCAGCAGGAGCCATTGGCTCCTGTCAGTCAAATCCAGTGAGGGAGCTCAATTGACACTCACAGCCTGCCTTGGGAGCAAGCCCACACATGAGCCACCATAGAAAGCAGCTTCCTATGGTGGTGCACTGAGCAAAAGAGGTACCTTAGAGCTCCAGCAGGGGACCCAACAAGAGGAAGTTCAGGGCTCCTCAGTGCAAAAGCATTGAACAGAGCAAGTAAGTTTAACATGTTTTTTTTTTTAATTATTTAAAATGAGCTTTACAACCACTTTGCCTACTTGGTGACTGGTTTCTCTAGAGGGCAGTGGATGGTGACAGGTCTTCTCCACAGGAAATGCTGGTATCCAATGATCACTTTCATTTTGCCTGGCCTAGTGCCTATCTCAATTATTTTTGGAAGCCACCTCACGAAATCCTGTCATACACTCTACAAAGCTAACTCGATTCCAAGCTTTTGCTGCCTAAAACCTCTATAATAATAAATAATAAATGCCATAAAAATGACAATCCTCCTAAAGCTCTTATACTTTTTCTGTACTCTTCCCATCCCTATTCCCTCTTATGCTCTCAAATCATTCATATCTCATGTCTTGACATTTGTTTGGGCCAGTGAAAAGCCTCAGGTCTACACATTATGCTCATACACTGGAAACAGGAATGTTTCTAAATAATCTGTAGCCGTCCAAATTCACTCTTTGATTTCTCTTTATACTCTCCTTTTGAGTCACTTTGGAAATGCTTTTTTGCTCTCCAGTTTCTCTCTGCTCGCTTCTGTGGCTTCCTTCAAAATTTAGACCCACATCCATTAGCCCTTTAATGTCCCATTCGCTCTGAGTATGGGACTCCACTAAATACTCTAGTCATCTAGGCCTGGATTCAGATAGGAGTTACGACAGCGTATCTCCGGATACGCCATCGTAACTCTGAGTGTGCGGGGTCGTATCTATGCGCCTGATTCAAGGAATCAGTTACGCATAGATTTCCCTAAGATCCGACCGGCGTAAGTCTCTTACACCGTCGTATCTTAGGCTGCATATTTACGCTGGCCGCTAGGTGGCGCTTTCGTAGATTTACGCAAGGAATATGCAAATTAGGTAGATACGCCGATTCAGAAACGTACGTCCACCCGGCGCATATTTTTACGTCCTTTACGTTAGGCTTTTTTCGGCGTAAAGTTACCCCTGCTATATGTGGTGTATCCTATGTTAAGTATGGACGTTGGGCCAGCGTCAAATTTTCCGTCAAAAACGTTGTTTGCGTAAGTCGTTCGCAAATAGGGCTGGGCGTAATTTACGTTCACGTCGAAAGCATTGGCTTTTTGCGGGTTAATTTGGAGCATGCGCACTGGGATACGTTCACGGACGGCGCATGCGCCATAAGCCTAAAAACGTCATTTACGTGGGGTCAGCCTTCATTACCATATAACACGCCCACTGCATGTCGAATTTGAATTCCGCGGGCTTACGCTGGACCACGTACGCTATGCCGCCTTAACTTAGGGCGCAAGTTCTTTCTGAATACGGAACTTGCGCCCTATGTTACGGCGGCGTAACGTATCTGAGATACGTTACGCCCGCCGATAGATACACAATTGTATCTGAATCCGGGCCCTAATCTCCCCACATTTGCCAATCCTTCCCGTTGGGTAACCCACTGTTTTCCCCAGGTTTGGAGTTCTCTAGTGCATTTAATTGGTGAGTTTGCCACAAGTTTCACTGCATCTGTTTGTTCCTCACTGGTCGTTCTGTTTATATCTGGGCTGAAATCACAGACAAAGCCCCCTCCACACTGAACTTGTTCAGTTTCTACAAATTAAACATTGGCTAACTTCAACGCTTGCTAATAGAGACCTGACAACCTAACTGTCATTGTTTGAGCACATCTGTCCTCAAACGCCTCCCTCTCCCAAACTTATATCTACTCTCAATTCACAGCTGAATAACCTCTAAAACCTGCAGAACCTCTGCCCCCTGAGCTAACCATTTTTTAAAGCCAATTAGATCCCCTCAGGCTCTAATCATTGAAACTCATGCATCCAGCACCCACACATGTAGATTAGGGGACGCATGGATAGGGGGGGGGCGGTGCCCCTGCACCCTGTCACAAACTACAGTGAACGAGAGTGAACCACAACTGCGGTTAGGGAAAGATTTCAATGCACTTCACTATGCAATGTGATTTTCAGTACTGGACCCCAGGCGTCACTCTAATCAGAGAAAAAGAGTTTGGGGGTTCACTACATCATCTCTCTCACATGTGTTGAGCTACTAAGGGAGGAGGTATTACAACATACCTCCAACATCTAGCGTTAAAAAGTTATGGACAATGTGAGTAAAGCACAACTGCATTGAGGAAAGGATTTCAATGCACTTCTCTATGTGATGTGTTTTTCTGTATTGGACCCCAGGCGTCACTCTATTTAGAGAATAAGAGTTTGGGGGTTTGCTACATCATATCACTCACATATAGGAATGCATTGAGATACTAAGAAGGTATAACATACCTTCAACCCTTAGCCTAAAAAAGGTATAGCTAACATGTTCAGTATTTTAGGCCGGAAGGCCGTAAACTATTAATTACATTGCGCACCATCTCTCTCCTCCATAATGTCATTGGCTGGGCCGGCCATCAGCTAGTGGAGGGGGGCGGGCCGTGTGCAGAGTACGGCTTGAGACGTACGTGCAGGCGCAGGCAGGGAGTTGACCTCACGTTAGGTGACGTCAACTCCTTTCCGCGCGCCTGTGAGGAGCGATCAGTGCGGCGTGGTGAATGTGAGCGGGTGACTGGCCCTCCTAGGAGTCAGGACGGTGGAGCAAAGTGAAAAACACCGGACTTTGCTTTGGATCTGAACTTCTGTAATACAGAGTACTGGTGAGTGTTTTGTTGCTACCTATGGCTGCTCACAGACTGATATGTATACACTTCTCCTAACAATTTATCATGGCTCGTTTCAGACAGCCATGCAGACTTGCCCTGTTATTTTCCTTTTATGTTTATTTTAAACCGTCTTGAAAAGTAGGAAGATGTTCATTGTATGATTATTGTTGCAAGCTTGCACATGGACTGCTCAGAGAGACTGATGAATAACATCCATTATTCTATCTATTTTCTGAGGTGTCTGTCCCTTGTCATGCTTTGTGCCCATTTTATCTTCTATTTTTTTAGTTTCTGACATCATCAGCTGGTTTATGTAATTTTAGCAGCAAAATAAAATGTTAGGTTTCGTCTAAGAGAGGGTTTGTAAAATATATATATTTTCATGTTCAGTATTGGGGGGGGGGGGAAGCACCGGCGCCTAATAGAGTACCGGCACCTCTTTTGACCCACTTAAAGCACTGGTTGCTGGGATGAAAGATCTTCAGCATTAGCACGGTATTGTAGCAGTAATGGGATTCAGTAATGGATGGTCTCCTTGTGGTGAAATCTTAGCTTGTCCCCAGAGCAATGGCAGTAAGCATGGCAGCGTGGATCCAGATAGATGGCACTTAGTAGCGTTAGTTGTAACTTAATGCTTGCATGGTTCCTTCATGCGATGATTCTCAGCTGAGGGGAAATACAGGCAGTAGTTTGTTGTAGCGTGGTCCGGCTACGGCCGACAATAATATAACAGCGTGTAGTAAACACGCTGTTCTGTTTATAGGAGTGAGGCATGTGTGCCGAATAGAGCGTTGATTATGCTCGGCACTTCCGTGTTCCATGCTGGAATGCACGTGGCGCCGGGCGATGACGTCAGTATGCGTTACAGCGTGGAACGCAATACAGCGACAAAAGCGCAGTTTACACACCCTGCATTACGAGCCACCACTGACACATACTTATCTCTATATCTGATCGCAGTTACACACTGTATTCCTCCTACATTTTTCAATAAAAACATATTGAAAGAGAAAAAATATGTGATTATAACTGTTGCATCTACGGCTATTTTTTTTTTATTTAACTGAACTTCCAAACAGTTGGAATTACTATAAGCAAAAGCATCTTACAAACTTATCAGAAGTATCCCTTGGGTACAGGTTTTACTGGTTTAGATAAAAAGTAATGAAGCTGCACTATAACAAATAAGTGAGAATCATAAACAGTACTTATACTTATAATATGAATACATCTGAATATATGAGAAAAGCACAAAAACAAGTCCATATGTAAAGGTAAGTTATATGAAGACCAATTTGACTCAGTCCATAAACCACCAAAGTGAAAAAGCCAGTGTGAACTTGTTAACGCCAGAACAGGTTTGTGCACCTCCACCACACAGATTGCAGGCTTACCAGAGAGCAAGCCTTAGGCCCCGTACACACGGTCGGTTTGGTCTGATGAGAATGAACCAAAGTTCATTTTCATCTGACCAAACCGACCGTGTGTATAGGCTATCGGTCTGTTTTCCTTTGGTCCAAAATGTTAAAACATGCTTCAAAACCGAACCGATGGACCGCTGCCCCATCGGACCAAACCGATGGTTAGTACAGAAAAGCATCAGTTCAAAACCCGCACATGCTCAGAATCAAGTCGACGCATGCTTGGAAGCATTGAACTTCGTTTTATTCAGCACGTCGTGTGTTTGACGTCACTGCGCTCTGACCAGATCGGATTTTGGACTGACGGTGTGTACACATATCAGGCCGTATGGCCACTTCAGAGGTGAACCGATGAAAACTGTCCGTCGGTCCATTCTCATCGGTTTTGTCCGACCGTGTGTACGGGGCCTTAGAAAGCCTGTGGTTTAAACCCAGCCAAGGTCTTAATCCAGAGTGTCAGCAAGGGCGCCTCAAGATATATGGATGGGCAGACCACAGCATGCTCCAAGGTAAACAATCACGATCACTCAGGTCACAGATACAGACCAGAAGGGAGATGTGGAGTTTTTTTTTTCTCTCTCTTTCTTCTACTTTTCCTTTCTCTCTTTTTCTTATCTTTCTATATTTATGTTCTACGTTTTAATTTCTATTAAACTTTTTCTTCTTGTATTGGGGGGATAACCAGGGTGGGGAAAAGGGTAATGAAAATAGAACAAAGATGTGGGACTATAGTAGACCTATATAAAAGTGTGATTAAAGTGATGAGATAGTTGAAGTAGAACTGAAAAACTGTTATTGTTGGTGAAAGAGTAACTAATGTTAAAGGGGTTGTAAAGGAATTTTGTTTTCATAATAAGCATCCTTTACCTGCAGACATTCCTCTTTTCACTTCCTCATTGTTTGTTTTTGCTTAGAAGTTGCTCTATTTCTTCTCTGTTCTGTTCACTTCCTGCTTGTCTGATTGTTACTCACTACCGTGAAGGGAGGCTTTACTGCGCCCATATGATGGGTCTGGCGGGCCTGGTCCCTCCGCAGGTTTTCAGGCAGAACTTCTGCCACCCCCTTGTCTTCCTGGTCGCCTTCCTGGCTTCTGATGTGGCTTGGGGCCTAGGAGTAGGGGAGACCCTTGGGGGGAAGCCCTGTTGGGGGAGGAGCGGGAGGGGCTACCCCTGATGGAGGCCTGACTGGTGCCAGGCATAGGGAAGGCCTCCTCCAAATGGAGAAGGACCTCATTGGCACTCAGCACCTCCTCCTCCTCAACCTCCTCCTGAGGAGAGCTGTGGCCACTCCCCTCCACAGATGACTCCTGACTTGCCTGGGGGTCTGCCTCAGACTCATGTCCGGGGGAGGCTGTGGACTGGCCAGATGGCCCGGCACCCTCCTGCATATCTGTGGATGACACAAAACATTCACATGTTGGAGGATCCACACACTTGCCACATGTTCCCTTCCCCCCCACACATGCTACACACCAGATAGGAAATAAAACACACTTACCTGTCCTCAAGGCCTCCTCAATGGAGTCAAATCCAGGAACTTGATGCCTGTGGAGGCACTGGGCAACCACCCGCTCCTCAGCACTAAGCCTGAGAGTGGTTGATGGTCCCCCTCCAGTGCCCCTGGCATGAGTGGTCATCTTGGCCAGCTTACCTCGGACGACGCGCCTGAGATCATTGATCTTTTTAAAGATCTCATTGGGGGTCCTGGCCTCACTCCCCAATGCATTGACCTCGTCTGCTATCAGTTTCAGGATCTCCCTCCTCCTGGCCGCGGTGGTGTTGGCACTCTCTGGCCCATGGAGGTATCTATCATATTGGGTAATGGCCCTGACAATAATAGCCCTCTCCTGTGGGGAGTAATTCAGTTTCCTCTTTTTACGAGCTGCAGACATCTCTCCAAAAAACACACCGACAAACACCAACAAACAACAGAACAAAAGTACCTTGCTTCAGGGGGGGAAAACAAAAGGATGTACTTTTTCACTGGACGGGCGCATGTTTGGGCGTATTTATACCCTGGGCGTATCTCACTAATTACTCCGGGCCTAGTTCCTATCTCACTGATTACGCCGGGCCGAGTTCTGAGCATGCGCAGAGAGGCGCTGAACATAGTCAGCGTCATTGCGCATTCGCCGTCCGTTCGGCCCTCCATTTGCATGGGGTCATGGCTCATTTCAATGGAACACGCCCACTTCCTTCCCACTTTCAATTATGCTGGCTTACGCCTCAGAATTTAAGTTGCGCTGGCGCAAAGTTGGGCGCAAATACTATGAGGATACGGTACTTGCCTCTCTAAGTTGAGCCGGCGTAACGTAAATGAGATGCGCTATGCCGGTCTATATATGCGCCGATGTACGTGGATCTACCCCATTAATTTTAGGCAAATTTTTTTTTTCCTTTACAACTCCTTTAAGGAAAAGAATATGTTATGCTTAGAATAACAGAACTGTTGTATAGATTTATTTTATGATTGGTGTATTTAATATCTTTGTGAAAGAAAAACTAAAATAAAGAATTTATAAAAAAAAAGATACAGACCAGGCAAAGAATCGGAAAAACTTCAACGTCCTGGGTCCACACATGTTATGGTCAAAAGAGGAATAGAACAAAAAACTGGTTTAGAGTCTGAGGCCCCCGTACACACGACCGGTTTTCTCGGCAGAATTCAGCAAGAAACTCGATGGGAGACGTATTCTGCCGAGAAAACCGGTCGTGTGTACACTTTTCGCTGAGAAAACCGACGAGAATCTCGTCGGGCCAAAAAGAGAACATGTTCTCCATTTCCTCGTTGTACATGGGAAAATTTGGCTCGCCGAGATCCTCGGCGGCTTCACAAGGAACTCGACGAGCAAAACGATGTGTTTTGCCCGTCGAGTTTCTCGGACGTGTGTACAGGGCCTGAGGCTTACAGTCTAAAATAATTTTGACAAATAATATAATTACGTGATTTCTTTTTCTGAATCTTAAGCAGTCCAAATATATAAATAAATCATAAAGAAGACTTAAACCATGACTGTTGACTTTAAAATATAAATGTAACATAACTGAAGGCAAAAGCTAAAAGGACAATAGTGTTCAATTTAATAACATATTACTTAAGACTCATGTAAGGTTAATGCCTCCTTAGTTGAAGTGAAGACTGGCAGTTGCGTTGATAACCAAGAAACTTACACTGCCTGCATAATGCATCTTCTCTAATACTGCTCCCACACGGAACTTAGCATATATTAGCCATGAAAGTGATCATGGAAAATGAAACAATATGAAAATAGAGCTCCATTATAATCAGCACAGTAATTATATTACCCTTTAATGCGCTCATGATTTAGCTTAGTTGTTTTGCTTAAAGCTCTTATCTGCTAAGCATAATAGTTGCTTTTAGAAAGCGTTATGTATACTTCTTAGCAATTTGTTTGGTGGATTGATGCTCTTGTCCTTTTGTTACATATGAATATGATAAGTGGATTTGTTTACTGTTATGTTTTTTGCTGCAGAGCAATCCTGATAATACTTCAAAATACTTCAAATGATGTGCTAGTTGTATATTCTTTATTATAATATTCCAGAGTTTATTTCCTGTAATGATTGTTTAAATACGTTTCTATATTTAATTAAATATTTATAATGCTTTGTGCAACAGTATTCATATAAAAATACAGTACATGCTTATTTGGAATTAGTATTATAAACAAAAAAGAAGACTTGTTTTAACCATGTAAAAACCAGCCACCGCAGTTGCACTGCGACAGGTTGGCTCTCCTTGGCGAATTGCTGGCATGGTACGTCGGACGCTTTAAGTCCACTAGGGAACCCGGTGCGCATGGCCGGCAGCCGTGATGTCCGCCTGACACCCGTGATCACTCCTGAGAGAGACAGAATGGAGATCTGTCAATGTAAACAGATCCCCGTCCTGTCAGGGGAGAATAGACAGATTGTCTGTTCCTAGTGATTAGAAACAGGGATCGGTCTCCTCACCCAGTCACTACACTGCCCCCCCACAGTTAGAAACACCTCTCTAGTTATAAGGCTTACCTTTAACTATAACCACTAGTCCTGACTATTATCTTTATTATCAAATTATAATTACCTTGTTGTCGGCCGATTCTGTTGCTCTCACTCAAAATGTTCTATGCATAGGAAACAGCATATATAAATAATTGACACAACACAAGTTGATTCATACACTGTTAAGTCTAAATGAAAGATGGGCGTCACCGGCCATCTTTCACCAATAAGGGGTACCTCCTTTTTTCCTTTTAACATGCATTCAACCAATCATAGTAATTTATTAGCTCTTTACATCTCTGTATCTAAGAAAACTCATTATGTTATATTATCTCATGTCAACTAGACAGATACAACTCCAGACATTACAGTATGTCACCTAAAACTAAAACTCATGACTAGAGTTGAGCGGACACCTGGATGTTCGGGAACCTGAACCCGAACCCCATTGAAGTCACAGACTTTTAGTAAAAAAAACAAAATGCGCAGAGGTCCCCCCAAATTCAATAACCAGACCCTTTAGGTCTGGTATGGATATTAAGGGGAACCCCACCATCAATTTAAAAAAAAATGACGTAGGGTTCCCCCTAAATATCCATAACCAGACCCTTCAGGTCTAGTGTGGATTTTAAGGGGAACTCCACCCCAAATAAAAAAAAATGGCGTGGAGTTCCCACTAAAATCCACACCTTATCCGAGCACGTTGACCTGGCCGGCCGCAGAAAAGAGGGGGGAAAGAGTGCGGCCCCCCCTCTCCTGAACCACACCAGGCCACATGCCCTCAACATTGGGAGGGTGCTTTGGGGTGCCCCCCAAAGCACCTTGTCCTCATGTTGATGGGGAAAAGGGTCTCATCCCCACAACCCTTGCACGGTGATTGTGGGGGTATGCGGGCAGGGGGCTTATCAGAATCTGGAAGACCCCTTTAACAAAGGGGACCCCCAGATCCTGGCCCCCCATGTGTGAAATGGTAATAGGGTACACTGTACCCCTACCATTTCACGAAGGAAGTGTAAATACAGGTAGTGCAGAATTATTAGGCAAGTTGTATTTTTGAGGATTCATTTTATTATTGAACAACAACCATGTTCTCAATGAACCCAAAAAACTCATTAATATCAAAGCTGAATATTTTTGGAAGTAGTTTTTAGTTTGTTTTTAGTTTTAGCTATTTTAGGGGGATATCTGTGTGTGCAGGTGACTATTACTGTGCATAATTATTAGGCAACTTAACAAAAAAATAAATAGATACCCATTTCAATTATTTATTTTTACCAGTGAAACCAATATAACATCTCAACATTCACAAATATACATTTCTGACATTCAAAAACAAAACAAAAACAAATCAGTGACCAATATAGCCACCTTTCTTTGCATGGACACTCAAAAGCCTGCCATCCATGGATTCTGTCAGTGTTTTGATCTGTTCACCATCAACATTGCGTGCAGCAGCAACCACAGCCTCCCAGACACTGTTCAGAGAGGTGTACTGTTTTCCCTCCTTGTAAATCTCACATTTGATGATGGACCACAGGTTCTCAATGGGGTTCAGATCAGGTGAACAAGGAGGCCATGTCATTAGTTTTTCTTCTTTTATACCCTTTCTTGCCAGCCACGCTGTGGAGTACTTGGACGCGTGTGATGGAGCATTGTCCTGCATGAAAATCATGTTTTTCTTGAAGGATGCAGACTTCTTCCTGTACCACTGCTTGAAGAAGGTGTCTTCCAGAAACTGGCAGTAGGACTGGGAGTTGAGCTTGACTCCATCCTCAACCCGAAAAGGCCCCACAAGCTCATCTTTGATGATACCAGCCCAAACCAGTACTCCACCTCCACCTTGCTGGCGTCTGAGTCGGACTGGAGCTCTCTGCCCTTTACCAATCCAGCCACGGGCCCATCCATCTGGCCCATCAAGACTCACTCTCATTTCATCAGTCCATAAAACCTTAGAAAAATCAGTCTTGAGATATTTCTTGGCCCAGTCTTGACGTTTCAGCTTGTGTGTCTTGTTCAGTGGTGGTCGTTTTCAGCCTTTCTTACCTTGGCCATGTCTCTGAGTATTGCACACCTTGTGCTTTTGGGCACTCCAGTGATGTTGCAGCTCTGAAATATGGCCAAACTGGTGGCAAGTGGCATCTTGGCAGCTGCACGCTTGACTTTTCTCAGTTCATGGGCAGTTATTTTGCGCCTTGGTTTTTCTAAAAGGTTCTTGCGACCCTGTTGACTATTTTGAATGAAACGCTTGATTGTTCGATGATCACGCTTCAGAAGCTTTGCAATTTTAAGAGTGCTGCATCCCTCTGCAAGATATCTCACTATTTTTGACTTTTCTGAGCCTGTCAAGTCCTTCTTTTGACCCATTTTGCCAAAGGAAAGGAAGTTGCCTAATAATTATGCACACCTGATATAGGGTGTTGATGTCATTAGACCACACCCCTTCTCATTACAGAGATGCACATCACCTAATATGCTTAATTGGTAGTAGGCTTTCGAGCCTATACAGCTTGGAGTAAGACAACATGCATAAAGAGGATGATGTGGTCAAAATACTCATTTGCCTAATAATTCTGCACTCCCTGTAGTAGTTTTCAGAAAAAAAACACACACACCGTAGAACAAATTACTTTATTAATTAAACCAAATAAAAATCCAGCGGTGAAAATAGACGATCGATGCTGCTCGCTGCTCCATCGTTGTCTCTATCCAGCGTCGGGTGATCTCTCCAGCGACGGGTGATGTCTCCAGCGATTGGTCCAGCGATGAGAACATCCATCCATTCAAAACACAGCTCAGCGAATGACGCGCCGATGCTTTGACGTTTCTTTTATAGGGGAGGCGGGCCACGCGTCACGTGACCCCGTCCCCCTCTGACGAACACTCTGCTACGTCATTGGGACAGCCCTTGCGTCAGAGCGGGACGGGGTCATGTGACGCGCGCCCCGCCTCCCCTATAAAAGAAATGTCAAAGCATTGGCGCGTCATTCGCTGAGCTGTGCTCTGAATGGATGGATGTTCTCATCGCTGGAGACATCACCCGTCGCTGGAGAGATCATCCAACGCTGGATAGAGACAACAATGGAGCAGCGAGCAGCATCGATCTTCTATTTTCACCGCTGGATTTTTATTTGGTTTAATTAATAAAGTAATTTGTTCTACGGTGTGTGTGTTTTTTTTCCGGAAAACTACTATTTACACTTCCTTCGTGAAATGGTAGGGGTACAGTGTACCCCATTACCATTTAACACAGGGGGGGCAGGATCTGGGGGTCCAGATTCTGATAAGCCCCCTGCCCGCATACCCCCACAACCACCGGGCAAGGGTTGCGGGGATGAGACCCGTGTCCCCATCAACATGGGGACAATGTGCTTTGGGGGGCACCCCAAAGCACCCTCCCAATGTTGAGGGCATGTGGCCTGGTGCGATTCAGGAGAGGGGGGGGCCGCACTCTGTCCCCCCCCTCTTTTCTGCGGCCGGCCAGGTCAACGTGCTCGGATAAGGGGTCTGGTGTGGATTTTAGGGGGAACTCCCTGCCATTTTTTTTTTATTTGGGGTGGAGTTCCCCTTAAAATCCACACCAGACCTGAAGGGTCTGGTTATGGATATTTAGGGGGAACCCTACGTAATTTTTCTAAAAAAAATGACGGCGGGGTTCCCCTTAATATCCATACCAGACCTAAAGGGTCTGGTTATTGAATTTGGGGGGACCTCCGCGCATTTTTTTTTCCCAAACTCCGAACCCGGACCCGAACTTTCAGCAATTATTCGGGTTCGGGTCCGGGTTTGGGAAAAACCCAAAGTCTGTACCAAACCCAAACTTTACAGTTCGGGTTCGCTCAACTCTACTCATGACCCGTGAAGGTTATTGAAAAAGGAGAAAACAATACATAAAATAAACATTAAAAAGCTACAGTAACAACTGCAGTGACAACAGATTAATCCAATAAAAGTCCGAAAAAGGTCATCACATCTCACAAGGGACATGTATGACTAAAATACATGATAGAACACATGTTAGCTCGACATGTTTCGCAGGGTCTACTTCTTCAGGAGCTAGTAGTACCTCATTTAGAGTAGCAAGATGTACTTGAAGGTGAATTAAAAAAAGAGATTTATGAATGGTGGTAAGGTACTGGATTTCCAAAAACGGACCTCATTGAGATTCAAATGAGACAGTTCTCTCAGGCAGCCACAGAAAAATAAAAAAATATGTATGCAAAGTGGCAGCGGGATGAATATGTCAAAATGATTTTAAACCCATATAAAATTAAAGGTAAAGGTATGCCATCAAACGTGTGGGGTAAACCTATAGTAAGTATCTTCTTCAGTACTCCCAGGTGCTGAGAGTACTAGCACTGTGGCTATTGACTTTAGAAGTGGAAGTGATCTGGCTGGAGCGAACCCCAAGCCCACTCTGCAGGATCTTAACTCACTTGAGCAGCACTGCTCCACATCTACACCATTGGCACTGGCCAAGTGCATGCTGTACAGGAGAATATCACGCTAATCTTTGCACAAACGTACAACTGTTCTTGAAACCCGGGTTATCGAAATTGAGGATACTGTGTCTCCACTGAATTTAAAGGTGCTATAAACCAGATTATTGAGAACACTGCTAAAGTGGAAGATCTTGAGAATCTCCTATGCCGAAATAAAGTATGAGTGGTGGGCCTGCCCTAAAAAAGTTTAAGGAAAACGATCCCTGTGCGATCCCTGTGCATTTGCCAATGTTCGATTTTAGATATTTTTGGGAGGGTCCACATTTTGGCACTATTTACTGTGAAGTGTGCCCATTGGGTCCCTACTCGCCCTTTTCTCATTATTTTCTTTGTCCCTAAAATTTAAGAGACAATTTTGCGCAGGGCTAGACTTCGGGTGGAACATGATCCAATTTTTGGATTCTCCTCAGGCTGCTAAAGATTGGCTCAATCTTTACTTTAATAGAGCTTTTTTCTCTTTTTTTGTGTCTGACTTTTTTTAGTCATCATGTCAATCCTTTTCTTCTTTCTTATTTTTCTCTCCCTATGCAAATCTATTTCCCACCGGATAATTTGGTCAGCTGAACTTGTTTGGACTTGCTTCCTCGGAAATTCTGATTGGACTTTTAAAAAACGATAGGAAATTCAGATCGTCTGTATGGAACTCCGTCTGAGAAAAATCCACGCATGCTCAGACTAAATTAGGAGACGGGAGCTGGTAAAACTAACGTTTGTAATGGAGATAGCACATTCGTCATGCTGCAAATTATTGCATTGTTTAATGTAGCACATTGTTTTCTTCTCTTCTGTTTTCTAATGCTAGAACAAATTTTATTTTTCGCTGCTGATATTCACACAGTTCTGACAAACATATTTCTTCATATAGTTTCTTGTGATCTAATTAATATTAATATCTTATTTTAAAGCCAGATCTCCAATATATATATACAGTAGAGACCAAAAGTTTGGACACACCTTCTCATTCAAAGAGTTTTCTTTATTTTCATGACTATGAAAATTGTAGATTCACACTGAAGGCATTTAAAACTGTGAATTAACACATGTGGAATTATACATAACAAAAAAGTGTGAAACAACTGAAAATATATTTCATTTTTTAGGTTCTTCAAAGTAGCCACCTTTTGCAGCAGACACATCTCTAGAACTGTTAAGAGGAGACTGTGTGAATCAGGCCTTCATGGTAGAATATCTGCTAGGAAACCACTTCTAAAGAAAGGCAACAAGCAGAAGAGACTTGTTTGGGCTAAAAAAACAATGAATGGACATTAGACCAGTGGAAATCTGTGCTTTGGTCTGATTAATCTAAACGTGAGATCTTTGGTTCCAACCCCCGTGTCTTTGTACGACGCAGAAAAGGTGAACGGATGGACTCTACATGCCTGGTTCCCACCGTGAAGCATGGAGGAGGAGGTGTGATGGTGTGGGGGTGCTTTGCTGGTGACACTGTTGGGGATTTATTCAAAATTGAAGGCATACTGAACCAGCATGGCTACCACAGCAACTTGCAGCAGCATGCTATTCCATCCGGTTTGCGTTTAGTTGGACCATCATTTATTTCTCAACAGGACAATGACCCCAAACACACCTCCAGGCTGTGTAAGGGCTATTTGACCAAGAAGGAGAGTGATGGGGTGCTGCGCCAGGTGACTACCTCTTGAAGCTCATCAAGAGAATGCCAAGAGTGTGCAAAGCAGTAATGAAAGCAAAAGGTGGCTACTTTGAATAACCTAGAATATGAAATATATTTTCAGTTGTTTCACACTTTTTTGTTATGTATAATTCCACATGTGTTAATTCATAGTTTTGAAGCCTTCAGTGTGAATCTACAATTTTCATAGTCATGAAAATAAAGAAAACTCTTTGAATGAGAAGGTGTATTCAAACTTTTGGTCTGTAATAAATATATATATATATATATATATATATATATATATATATATATATATATATAATATGTTTATAAAGAAAATGGTTGTAATTTTCTTTAAAAAAATTTAACACACAAGTTAATGTGCACAGAGTAAAAGAAAATTTCTACTCAACAATGTGTGGCTTCTTATTTCTATGCTCAATACCAGTTTGACAATTAAGTTCTTGTTTATTGTAACAATTGTGGTTGTTTACTAAAGACAAATACATTTGGCAGTTAAAGTGAACTAGGAGAACTTGGGAGACAGATAAAAGAAACACAAGCAATAATGACAAATCAAGTTTTTCAAAGAATTTTTTATAATTTTTTTAAACAAAAAATTAGAGATTGTCTGGCATAGCGATGGCCCCCCTACCCCTAAAGTAATCAACATATTTATCACGCACTTCACAGGGGCTTTGGGGGACCAAGCCAAGACGGCCAGTATCCAGGCCGGTCATAGGATTGTCCAAAGTCCGGCCTCAGGCTTAGGTGAATTTCTCTTTAAATAGTTGTGCAGGATGCAGCAGCTGAAAACAATATGGTTGAGTTTGTATTCTGCCATATGTATCAAGGTAAGGAACAGGTGGAACCAGCTGGCCATTATCCCAAAGGCATTCTCAACAACCCTTCGGGCTCTGGCCAGCCGGTAATTAAAAACCCTCCTCTCCGAGGTGAGGGTCCTCAGGGGAAATGGCCTCATCAGGTGTGGTCCCAGTCTGAAAGCCTCATCAGCAATAAAAACAAACGTAAGTCCCTCCACGTTGTTTTCATCAGGTGGCAGTGCTAGACCACCAGTCTGGAGACGTTGGGCAAATTCTGTCTGTGCAAACACACCACCATCCAACATCTGGCCATTCTTCCCGACATCACCATACATAAACTCATATTGTGCCGATACCACCGCCATTAACACAATACTATTAAAACCTTTATAGTTGAAATAGTAGGACCCCGAATGGGGTTGTGGCATGATGCAGACGTTTTTCCTGTCTATTGCCCCTCCACAGTTTTGGAAGTCCCACCGCTGGGCAAACTGGGATGCCACAGTCTGCCATTCCTGTGGTGGTAAAGGAAACTGTGGAGTCAAACCAGAAAAATAAATTAGTACTTTTGCACAGAACATTGCAAGCAGATTACACAAAATCATTCTTGACCAACATCAGTATAACATTTATTTATAGGAGTATTTATAGACAAAAATATAAGGCCCAATTATAAGATTCCTCACCCGCTCTGATGGCTCATTGTAAACATTTTACGGGGGAGGGGTTCTAGCTGGGTTTGGGGCCTCCAAAAAAAGACTCTCCCATTCTGCCGGAAGTTCATGAGAATAAAAACATTTGTACACATTTTAGTGGGGGGGTTCTAGATGAGTTTGGGACCCCCAAAAAAAGCCACTGCCACTCTGCCTACATGTAATGATAAACAAAACATTTGAACACATTTTAGGGTGGGGGGGGGGGTAAAGCACTACAATGGAGCTGACAAAATGCATTGGGAAGTGACTAGGCTAGGTGTGTATGGGCCCAGGATAGCATGCTGGAGAGGTTAGTGAAGGGAAATATACATGTAGGCCAAAAAAGGAGCATTAAAAGCTTACAGCATGCATGGGGACAAAGGGGATATTCACAGCATATTACAATCATGGTAATTAGTAGGGATGAGCAGCGAACAGCGAACAATTTGGGGTGTTTGCGGCAAATTAAAAAAACACGGAACATCCTGTAAAAGTCTATGGGAGTGATAAAGTGATAATTTTAAAGGCTTATATGCAAGTTATTGTCATAAAAAAGTGTTTGGGGACCTGGGTCCTGCCCCAGGGGACATGTATCAATGCAAAAAAAGTTTTAAAAACTGCAGTTTTTTCGGGAGCAGTGATTTTAATAATGCTTAAAGTGAAACAATAAAAGTGAAATATTCCTTTACATTTTGTACCTAGGGGGTGTGTATAGTATGTCTGTAAAGTAGCACTTGTTTCCCATGCTTAGAACTGTCCCTGCACAAATGTAATTTCTGAAGAAAAAAAAAGTACCGTATTTATCGCGGTATAACGCGATCCCGCGTATACCGCGCACCCCTAAAGTGACCCCCAATCCTGTGGAAAAAAAGTTATTTTTGTACTTACAGTTTTGGTGTCTTGCGCGGCGTCCATCGGTGGCCTCGTCGGGTCCGGCGTCCTTCTGCGGCTTCGGGTGTCCTCTTCGGCGGGTCCGGCATCCTTCTGCGGCTTCAGGTGTCCTTCTGCGGCGGGTCCGGTGTCCTCTTCGGCGGGTCCGGTGTCCTCTTCGGCGGGTCCGGCGTCCTTCTGCGGCGTCCTCGCGTCCTCCCCGCTCGTTTCCCGCGCTGAGTTTTGAATACTGCGCCAGCATATACCGAGCGCAGTACACTCGGGCAGGCTCGGCAACTGTCGCGCTCAAGTCCTGTACGTCCATCCGTTTTCAGGGCAAAAAAGTGCACGATATAGGCCGATACATACGGTATTTTAAAGTACTTGCGGCTATAATGAATTGATAGCTCCCGGCAAAACAGAGAAAAGTCATTGATAGTCATTGATAAAATGCATGGGGGTCCCCCCAAATTCAATTACCAGGCCCTTCACATCTGGTAAGGATATTAAGAGGAACCCTGCATCAAATTTAAAAAAATCTATGTGGGGTTTCCCCCAAATATCCATACCAGACCCTTTAGGTCTGGTATGGATTTTAAGGAGAACTCTGCACCAATTTAAAAAAAAAATGGCGTGGAGTTCCCCCAAAAATCCATACCAGAACCTTTATCCAAGCACGCAACGTGGCAGGCCACAGGAAAAGAAAGGGGAATGAGAGAGCGCCCCCTCCTGAACCATCCCAGGTCACATGCCCTCAACATGGGGAGGATGCTTTGGGGGTCTGTGACCCCTCAAAGCACCATGTCCCAATGTTGATGGGGACAAGGGCCTCATTCCCACAACCCTTGCCCGGGGGTTGTGGGGGAGGGGGGCTTATCAAAATCTGGAAGACCCCTTTAACAAAGGGGACCCCCAGATCCTGGCCCTCCCTATGTGAATTGGTTATGGGGTACATTGTACCCCTACCATTTCACAAATAAAGTATAAACAATTGTAAAAAAAACACACAGACATCATTGGGATAAGTCCTTTATTAAAAAAAAAAAGATTCCAGTGGTGGTAATCCACTCTCGTCCTCCACTCCCACGCTGTCTGTATCCTGTTATTGATGCTCTCCTCTCCGGGGTCCTGCGAGGGATGATCTCCTCTCCATCCAGGTCCAGGCTCCAATGATGAAGTCCAGCGCAGCACATCCTGTCTCCACTGGCGACACCCCAGAAATATTGTCACCGCAGCCTGACAGGTCTTATGTAGCTGAGGGCGGGGCCACCCATCACGTGACACATCCCCCTCTGACGCAAGGGGAAACCCAGGCTTTCCCAGTGACGTGATGGGTGACCCTGACCCCTCTGATGTAACGCAAGGGGGCAGGGTCACCCTTCACGTCACTGGGTAAGTCTGGGAAAGTGCTACTTTACAGGCATACTATACACACCCCTAGGTACAAAATTTTAAGGAATATTTCACTTTTATTGTTTCACTTTAAGCATTATTAAAATCACTGCTCCCGAAAAAAAATTCAGTTTTTAAAACTTTTTTTTTGCATTCATACATGTCCTCTGGGGCAGGACCCGGGTCCCCAAACACTTTTTATGACAATAACTTGCATATAAACCTTTAAAATTAGCACTTTAGATTTTGAATTTTTCAAAGTCCCATAGACTTTAATGGTGTTCGGATGTTCGAACAAATTTATTGCCTGTTCGCATGTTCTGATGCGAACCGAACTGGGGGGTGTTCGGCTCATCCCTAGTAATTAGGGAATGATGAAAGAAATACAATACATTAGCAAACATTAAATACATAGAATGTGGTACCATAATATAGTCCTTCTGCATGACCTGTATGATGGCAGAACTGGTTTCTGGGATAATGATTCCCAGAGCCTGGGGGGAGCTGCCTGTCGTAAACTTGAGGTCCTGCAGTCTTCTCCCAGTCGCCAGGTATCGCAACATGGCAACTAGCCTCTGCTCAGCAGTGATGGCTTGGTGCATCACAGTGTCCTGCCTCGTGATATAGGGGGACAGCAAATCCAACAGACAGTGAAAAATGGGGTCCATCATCCGTAGATAATTCCTGAAGTCATCAGGATTATTCTCCTGGATTTCCCGCAGCAGAGGTATATGAGAGAATTGGTCCCGCTGGAGCAACCAATTCTTCGTCCATGAACTCCTCCTCACACTGTTCATGGACTGAGCTCGGGTCAAAGTATTAACCCCAACACCAAGCAGCACGAACTCGACATGAGAATGTACTTCCAACATGGCTTTAAACCGAACTAAACAGAACGCACTGAGGAACAGCAAGGCCTATGAAGAACGACCTGAAAACCAGAAACGAGTGGACTAGAATGCACTGTAAAATAGATAAGGCCTGACTACACACACTGAAAGACAGATACGGACCCACAAGCACAAACTGACATGCAGAAAACTATCTGGAAAGCACAGAGACTGAAAAGCGCGAATCAGCTCTCACCAAACTTTTACTAACACGTGGTGACACAAAATCAGCAAAAGCAGCCCAAAGGGTGGTGCGGTTGGATTTGAATTTCCCCTTTATAGTGCCGTCGTACATGTTGTACGTCACCGCATTTTGGATGGTCAGAATTTAGTCTGACAGTGTGTATGCAAGACAGCTTAAACGGAATTCCGATGAAAAAAAACATCGGTTTTTAGACCATCAGAGAATCTGATCGTGTGTATGCGGCATAACTCTTACCTGGCTCACTGCTAGTTTAGAAATCCCCTATGGTGTCTTCCTGGGAGCAACTGTGTGTTTTTTTTTCACTTATGCCTATTCCTTATTGCCTGGAGTGCCTATGGGTTCAATGCATTAATATGTTATAGTTGTGTCTATTACCCTGTGGGTGAGATGCCGGGACTGTTTAATATAATTTATTTCTGTTATTGATTATGGTTAGACAAAATATTTGTGTCTTATCTTGGAATGTACAAGGTATGAACACCTCTTTTTAAGAGGAATGCTGTTTTTGACTATCTATCTATTGTCTGCTTGTAGGACATGCTACTCATGACACCACTAGATGCTTGCAACAACATTTTGTATCATTCTATCATTCTATTTATTCATCCTATTCCTTAGGGGTTTCTATTGTAATTTACAATGAGATGCTATTCTCCTGCACTAGGACTAGGACAGTGTCTTTCAACTCCAATCCTCAAGGCCCCCCAACAGGTCATGTTTTCAGGCTTTCCATTATTTTGCACAGGTGATTTGATCAGTTTCACTGCCTTAGTAATTACCACAGCCGTTTCATCTGAGGGAAATCCTGAAAACATGACCTGTTGGGGTGCCTTTGGGACTGGAGTTGAGAAACACTGGACTAGGACTTTGTAGAAAAATAAATTTGACTTTCATGTCCACCAATGTCAGATTAATGAGTTAGAAATGATTTTTGCTGCCATTTATATTTCTCCTCCCTATAATCCTAAGCCAATGAGAGGCTTATCGACGCTGCAAGGCTTTGAGAGGTGAGAACAGGTAGGAGTTCTTATGCCGCATACACACAACCGTTTTTTGCGATGTGAAAAATTACATTTTTTTTATGTCATTAAAAACCATTGTGTGTGGGCTCCAGAGCATTTTTCGTGACGTTAAAAATGGCCATTAAAAATTTAGAACATGCTCTAATTTTTTGCGTCGTTTTTAACGTTGTGGTTTTTAAGGTTGTAAAAAATGGTCGTGTGTGGGCTTTAACGACGTGAAAATAACGCACATGCTCAGAAGCAAGTTATGAGACGGGAGCGCTCGTTCTGGTAAAACTAGCATTCATAATGGAGATAGCACATTCATCACGCTGTAACACACTGAAAAGCATGAATCGTCTTTCACCAAACTTTTACTAACATTAAATCAGCAAACGCAGCCCCAAGGGTGGCACCATCCGAATGGTACTTCCCTTTATAGTGCTGTTGTACGTGTTGTACGTCACCGTGCTTTGCTAGAGTGTTTTTTATTCACGATCGTGTGTAGGCAAGGCCGGCTTAACAATAATTGAGTTGAAAAAAACTTCGTTTTTTATAGACCATTAAAAATGGTTGTGTGTACGCGGCATTAGGCTGCATTCACACATTAAGCGTTTTGTAGCCTGAAGCTATAAAACGCTAGAGGGGAAAAAATACGCGCGAATCGGGCTGATTTGGGTGTTTTTGGACGTTTGTATTCCCATAGAAACTAATGGAAACGCTCGATTCAAGCGTCTAGTGTGACAACAAGCGTTTCTACGGGCGTTTTGTCGCTTTAATCTGTTCTGTGAAATAGAACATTCACCCAGGAAGAAGATAAACAAAATCTACAAACATAGCAACAAATGATGAAAGAGATGATCATTTTTCCTATTGGCTAAAATAAAAAACGACGAAGTTCAAAAACCTCGGACAACGCTGTATGCAAGCGCGCGAATACGTGTGAATACGTGTGACAAAACGTGCGAAAAAATGATGGAAAAAACGTCCGAAAAAGCTACGCTAGGTGTGAATTCGGCCTTGTACACACGATCAGTCCAAACTGATGAAAACGGACCGAAGTTCAGTTTCATTGGTCCAAACCGACTGTGTGTAGGCCCCATTGGTCTGTTGTCCTTCGGTCCAAAAACAGAGAACTTGTTTTAAAATTGGACTGATGGACGCCTGACCGATAGGTCAAAACCGATGGTTAGTACGCAAAAGCATCGGTTCCAAACCTGCGCATGCTCAGAATCAAGTCGACGCATGCTTGGAATCATTGAACTTAATTTTTCTCTGCACGTCATCGTGTTTTATGTCACCGCGTTGGACTCGATCGGTTTTTGAACTGATGGTGTGTAGGCACATCAGACCATCAGTCTGCTTCATCGGTTAACCGATGAAACTGAACTTCAGTCCGTTTTCATCAGTTTGGACTGATCGTGTGTACAGGGCCTTACTCTTTCACAGCTATATGAGAGAGGTGCACTTAAATCCTTTGAGCATCTGATAAGGGAATTTTCTTTGAACCCTAGATGGTTCTACCAATTTTTGCAGTTGTGCCATGCTTTACATGTTTACAATTTCCTTCCTCATCTGTCTGGTATCCCTCAGTGCCAGTGTTGAATAGAGTGGTCCAAGCAACCTCTACCAAACCTTATTTACATTACCTACTTAGCCCTATTGGAGACAAGCACTTTCCATAAATTCCATCTGCCCTCTAGAGCTAAGTGGAGCAGAATAGTTGGCCTATTTCTAACAATGCTTGGGAAGAGATTGTTTGGGTTACTCCTCTCTGTGTCTCTTTCCTCTTCACATAAGATAACCCACTTTTTCATTTTGCTTAGGGTATATAGGACCCTGAAATTTATGTATGCGCTTAAGAGGTGATTTGTTTTGTCCCAGATTCAGGGTGCCTGATTTACCTATTATGACGTTGTCCAAAACTGCACAGATACTGGGCTGAGGTTGTAGGCACACTTAATGGGATTTTAAATGTGAATCTTTTAGTGGATCCTCTTACTTGGCTACTGGGCTATGTGGATTTTTAATTCCTTAAGCCACCAAAGCAGATTACTATTATACATGTGCTTGCTTGGTCGGCCTGGCTTCTGACGGACGTGCATCCTGGAAAACCAGCAGCTGAGTGACTCCTGATCAGCGTTCTCAGCCAGTGGCAGACAGTGCTGATCGGAGTGTTCTGGCGGGGACCTGTCAGAACACAACAGCTCATCGGAGGGGATTGTTAAACTAACCTTGCATAATTAGTACAGTGGCTCAGACCAGAGCTGTCAATGCTGTTGTTGTGTACCTGGCTTTAGTGTTTTCTTTCTCATACATTATCACCCTAAATGATGAGATAATATACTTTATCGCCATTGTATACATACAACAGCATTTATCAGGATATCAACACATACATACTAATAGCGCATGCCCACATATTTGTTTAAATATACCACAATATAAAATGTTATTAAAAAAAAATTACACATAAAATTACTAAAACTCTGTACCTGGTGGAGTTGTGGACAATACAGCCCTAGGGGAAAAATTAAGCGATTAGTGTGCGTTTTGAGTGTACATCCATATCTGCTGTCACTTTTTTTTTTAATTCATATGGAAAGTTGTAAAATGTATATGCAGGTCCTGGATATGCCTTTTCTTTGCTAAAGCCCTTGATGGTGAAGGAGAATTTGGCTGCAGGAAACATTCAGGCTATAAATTTGGAACTGTCTAGCTGATTATCAGTCAGGTCCAGGTAGCATACCAAATCATGAAGCATGAGCCATAAACAGATAAGTCCATGGGGCCAGGGCTAGTGACAGACAAACAAGCCAGAGAACCGGAGGAAAGTTTAAGGTAATCATTAAAAATTAATAGTCAGCAGTAGAGACTGAAACTCAGACACAACTAAACTAAAACTGAAGTTATAAATAAAATAACAACCCAATTTGTTCAGGCACTGAGCCAGATTTAAACCTGATGTTTGATTCAGGTCATGTGATGACTATACACTATACAGTGGCTATGCCAAAACACAAATTGTGTGCCAGGGAATGGCACATAGGAGCACATCATACTGTACTTGCAAAAATCACAAAATGTATTTGAAGATTATAAAGGAAGGCTGAGGAATAACTTCAAGTCACTTCAAATAATGGATTAGTCCTGAGTTTCTCAGGTAAACATGAATGGAATTTGTTCAGTCAATGGGGTGCTAAGTTTGGTATGTTTTAATTCCAGAGTCCAGAATTTATTTAATTTCAATTTTTTAATCCTAACCTACTACATAGTAATACGATTAGGTATAGGTCCATGAAATGAAATTAAACTTTTCACCTTTAATGAATAGAATGCATTAAGTTGAAAAACCATGAGGGTTTACAACTACTTGATCCTGTGATCACAACGATGACAGGATTCGAACTGCAGCACGGCCTCGAGTCCACGCCGCGAGTCCAGAACAACGAGAGGCCCACCCGGCCACTGTACATAAATGTTGTTATGGTAGCAGCTAGCTACCATAACCCCAGTACCCTCTTCTTCAGCGGGCAGCCCACTACAAGATAAAAGTGGTCACTGCGGCGGATAAGCGATCGGAGCCATCGGCAGCGGTGGAGGCGATCGGACCTTTCCCCTTGCTGGGTATGGAGACGAGTGAGGGGAAGATGGCCCCCACCTGTCTCTATACCACTGCAGGGCGGAAGCGACGTCAAAAACGTCACGTCCGCCCAATGCTCTGAAAGGGCCATTTTTTTTTTAAATGACATAAAAAAATATATATCATTGCATTTTAGCCTAAATATGAGATCTGAGGTCTTTTTGACCCCAGATCTCATATTTAAGAGGACCTGTCATGCTTTTTTCTATTACAAGGGATGTTTACAATATAGATATCAAATATTCCAACTGCTGACAACCAAGAACTAGGCAGCACTCATTTTGGCTCCTTAACATTAAAGTGGAGCTCCCGCTGATCGGAACCCCCCCCTTTGGTTTAATTTCACACCTTTCACGGGGGAGGGGGGTGCAGATACCTGTCTAAAGACAGGTATTTGCACCCACTTCCGGCCACACAGTCTCGGGCAGACTGCAGGCATGACATCACCTCCCGTCCATCCCCCGTTGTGTTCTGGGAACACTCGGCTCCCAGTGCACAGCGGGAGCCAATCAGCAGGCGTAGCGCGACTCACGCATGCGCCGTAGGGAACCGGGCAGTGAAGCCGGAGCGCTTCACTTCCTGGTTCCCTCACCGAGGATGGCGGGGGGCAGCAGAGTGATGAGCGATCGCTTGTCCTCTGCTGCGGACGGCGCTGGACTCCAGGACAGGCAAGTGTCCTAATATTAAAAGTCAGCAGCTGCAGTATTTGTAGCTGCTGGCTTTTAACATTTTTTTTTCAGCGAAGCTCCGCTTTAATGACGCGTACACACGATCAGATGGATGTTGGCTTAAACTTGTCTTCCATACACACGGTCGCACACAAATGTTGTCGGAAATTCCGATCGCCAAGAACACGGTCACGTACAATGCGTACTACGGCACAATAAAAGGGAAGTTTAATACCAAGCGTGCCACCCTTTGGGCTCCTTCTGCTAATCTCGTGTTAGTAGAAGTTTGGTGAGAGACGATTTGCGCTTATATGTCATCTACTGCTATTTCCGAGTCTGGGAGAAATCAGTCTGTCAGAACTCTGTGTGAATATCAGCAGCAAAACAAATTCATTATTCTAGCATTATAAAGAAGAGAATGCGCTGCATTAAAAGATAAAAAAATTAGCAGCGTGACAAATGTGCTATCTCCATTATTAATGCTAGTTTTACCAGACCGAGCGATTCCGTCTCGTACTTGATTCAGAGCATGCGTGTAATTGTGTGCGTCAGAATTGTCTACACACGCTCGGAATTTACGAGAATGGATTTTGTTGTCGGAAAGTTTGAGAACCAGTTCTCAAATTTTTGTTGTCTGAAATTCCGACAGCAAATGTACGATCGGAATTTCTGGAAACAAGCTCCCATCGAACATTTGTTGGTGGAAATTTCGATCATGTGGCATAACGGTTTATTGAAACACAGATAACACTTGGGACAATCCCCCCTCCTTTTTCTTTCAGGGCGGGGTAGACTGTCCAATCAGCAGGGAGAGCTGTTGGAGGAATTCCCCCCTCCCTCCTTACAGCAAACACGCATACACATCCCATAATACTTTTCTCCCAAGGCAGACAGATACAATAGAACAATGGAATATAGCCACACCCCAAACGACCCAGCAAAGAGTCCACAACAGTAACAGACTATTAGGGGGATTCACAGAGAGTTAGGCCGGCGTATCAGTAGATACGCCGACCTAACTTGGAATCTACGCCGACGCAAATTTAAGCGTATTCTGGAAACCAGATACGCTTAAATTAGGCTCAGATACGAGCGGCGTAATAGCTAGATTCAGGTAGGCAGGCTTATCCTTGCGGCGGCGTAGTGTATCGTGTTTACACTACGGCACCGTAAGTTAGCGAGGCACGTACATGGATTCACAAAGTACTTGCCTGCTAAGTTACGGTGGCGTAGCCTAAAGCGGGCGGGCGTAAGGGCGCCTAATTCAAAATAGGCTGAGGGGGCGTGTTTTATGTTAATTTGGGTTGACCTGACGTGATTGACGTTTTTTTGGAACGGCGCATGCGCCGTCCGCCTACATATCCCAGTGTGCATTGCGGCAAAGTACGCCGCACGGGCCTATTGGTTTCGAAGTGGACGTAAATCCCTATTCATGGACGACTTACGCAAACGACGTAAAATTTTCGAATTTCGACGCGGGAACGACGGCCATACTTAACATTACTATTCCAGCTATTTGATGGAATAACTTTAGGCCTGATAATGCGTTACGTAAACGGCGTATCTGTAATGCGTCGGCCGGGCGTACATTCGTGAATAGGCGTATCTAGTGATTTACATATTCTACGCCGACCGCAATGGAAGCGCCACCTAGCGGCCAGCCTAAATATTGCACCCTAAGATACGACGGCGCAAGCCGTCGTATCTTGGATAGGTTTAAGTGTATCTCAGTTTGAGAATACACTTAAACTTAGGTCGGCGCAGATTCCGAGTTAGGTCGGCGTATCTACTGATACGCCGGCCTAACTCTCTGTGAATCCACCTATAAATGTCTTACACCGTCGTATCCTAAAGTGTACTTTTTAGGCTGACCGCTAGGTGGCGCTTCCATTGTGGTCGGCCTAGAAAATGTAAATGAGTAGATACGCCGATTCACAAACGTACGCTTGCCCGACGCAGTAAAGAAATACGCCGTTTACGTAACGCACTTTCAGGCCTAAAGTTATTCCATCAAATAGCTAGAATAGTAATGTTAAGTATGGCCGTCGTTCCCGCGTCGAAATTTGAAAATTTTACGTCGTTTGCGTAAGCCGTCCGTGAATAGGGCTGGACATAATTTACGTCCACGTCGAAACCAATACGAACGTGCGGCGTACTTTGCCGCAATGCACACTGGGATATGTACACGGACTGCGCATGCGCCGTTTGTAAAATACGTCAATCACGTCAGGTCACTCCCCATTAGCATAAAACACGCCCCCTCAGCCGAATTTGAATTAGGCACGCTTACGCCCGCCCGATTTACGCTACGCCGCCGTAACTTAGCAGGCAAGTACTTATATATATATTTATTTATATATATATATTGTAATGTTTGGGGGACCAGCTTGATCGCAGGACACAGGCTTCTTAAATCAAAACTATGGTTTATTAAACTTAAATGGCTTAGCAGCAGCAAAAACAAAAGAAATAACAGTCTCACCGACTTGTACAGCTCAGAACTGCTATCGCAGTTAAACAGTCCTTCCAGGTAAGTCCTTCAGTAGCAGGTTTTTAGGCAGGACACTGCCAAGTCCTTTCACAGCTTTTCATAGCTTTTCATAGCTTCCACAGCTTTCCTTGTCCACCATTCACCATGCATTGGACTCTCCTACACTCCTTCACTCTCACCTGCACTTCCTGTCTGCTTTAAACTACTTCCTTACACAGGTGCGTTAACCCTTTCCATTCCCTTAAAGGCACCACAGTCCAAACAGAGGGGAAATATAACGTCCTTCCAGGACCCAGCCATGGCGTCCTGTACATATCCCCCCCCTGTGCCCCAACGCCAAGGAGGTGGAGGCAACAGTGGAGCTCAAACAATGGACTCGGGAGAGGGCATCTGCATTTTGATGCAGTCTCCCGGGCCTATGCTCCACTACAAACTTAAATTCTTGGAGCGCCAGGAACCAACGTGTAATCCTGGCATTAGTCCCTTTACCCTGCCTCATCCATGTTAAAGGGGCATGATCAGAAATGAGCCTAAACTTCCTCCCCAAGAGGTAATACCTGAGGGAATCCAGAGCCCACTTAATGGCCAGACACTCTCTTTCAATAATAGCGTAGTTTTTCTCCGCTGGTGTCAACTTTCTACTGAGGAAGACTACTGGGTGTTCCTCACCACAAACAACCTGTGACAACACAGCTCCCAATCCTACATCGGAAGCATCAGTTTGGACAACAAACTCTTCTGAAAAATTGGGCGCTATCAAGACAGGGTGTTGGCACAGTGCTGACTTGAGCACCAAAAAAGCCTTCTCAGCGTCTGCATTCCACTCCACCATGACCGATTTCCGACCCTTAGTCAGATCGGTCAATGGAGCCGCCAATGTGGCAAAGTTGGGTACGAACCTCCTGTAGTATCCCACCATGCCCAGGAATGCACGTACCTGCTTTTTTGTGAGGGGGCGGGGCCAACTCTTTATAGCCTCTACCTTGCTGACCTGAGGTTTCACCACCCCTCTACCCACAATATAGCCCAGGTATTTCACCTCCTCCATTCCCAAAGCACATTTTTCAGGGTTTATTGTAAACCCCTCTTTCCAGAGAGAGTCCAGTACTGCCTGGACTTTGGGCAAGTGTGACTCCCAGTCTCTGCTAAAAATGACTATGTCGTCCAAGTACACTGAGGCATACTCCCGATGAGGTCGTAAAATCCTATCCATTGCTCGCTGGAACGTGGCTGGAGCAGTTTGCAGTCCAAAAGGCATTCTTTTGTACTGAAAACTCCCCTCTGGAGTAGAAAAAGCAGTTTTCTTTTTAGCAGCCTTAGTTAATGGGATTTGCCAATACCCCTTGGTAAGGTCTAATGTTGTGATATACCTAGCTGGACCTAGTCTCTCAATAAGTTCATCTACCCGGGGCATGGGGTAGGCATCAAACCGTGAAACTTCATTAAGCTTCCGGAAATCATTGCAGAATCGCAGAGTCCCGTTGGGCTTTGGTACCAACACAATCGGGCTCGACCACTCACTCTGCGATTCCTCAATGATCTCCAGGTCCAGCATCTTCTTTACTTCCTCTGAAACGGCCTTCCTTTGAGCCTCTGGGATGCGGTAGGGCCTGACAAAAACTTTGACTCCAGGTTCCGTGACAATATCATGCTCTATGATACTAGTTAGCCCCGGCAAGTCTGAAAACGTCTCTTTATTTCTCTGCAAGAACTCCTTTGCCTGCTGACTTTGGTATTTAGATAGGGTATTTGCTACTTGGACACTCTCCACCCCAACCTGTGGCTCAAGCCTTGCACTAGCCAGGGAGGTCACTGGTTCCCTGTCTGTCCAGGGCTTTAACAAGTTGACATGATATATCTGATACGGTTTCCTCTTGCCTGGCTGGTGGACTCTATAATTGACCTCTCCCACTTTTTCCACAACTTCAAAGGGTCCTTGCCACCTGGCTAAGAACTTACTTTCCACAGTGGGAATTAGCACCGCTACTCGATCCCCCACTTGGAAGTGCCTTATTTTAGCAGCCCTGTTATAGACCCGTCGTTGAGCCTCCTGGGCTTTTTGCAAATGCTCTTTGACTAGCGGCATCACGGTTTGGATCCTTTCCTGCATTTGGGAGACATATTCCAGGACACTCTTATGCTGAACAGGTTCACTTTCCCACTCCTCTTTAACCACGTCAAGAAGTCCGCGAGGTCTCCGCCCATATACCAACTCAAAGGGCGAAAAACCCGTGGAGGCCTGGGGCACTTCCCGGATAGCAAACAGGAGAGCTGGTAACAGGCAGTCCCAATCTTTCCCATCCCTTTGTACCACTTTCTTGAGCATAGATTTAAGGGTCTTATTAAAGCGTTCCACCAACCCGTCCGTTTGGGGATGGTAGACCGATGTGCGTAGCTGTTTAATCCGGAACAACTTACACACATCGGCCATAACCCTTGACATAAACGGGGTACCCTGGTCTGTGAGTATTTCCTTGGGGAAACCAGTCCGTGTAAACATCTGGAATAATTCCCGGGCAATGGCCTTTGAGGAGGTATTCCGCAGGGGTAGCGCCTCAGGATATCGGGTGGCATAGTCAAGAATCACCAATATGTAGGAGTGACCTCGAGCTGACTTTACCAAGGGACCCACTATATCCATGGCTATCCTCTCGAATGGGACCTCAATTATGGGCAGAGGGACCAAAGGGCTCCGAAAATGAGTCACCGGAGCGGTCAACTGACAGGTCGGACAAGAGGTACAGTATCTCTTTACCTCTGCTTTCAGACCTGGCCAGTAAAACCGGTCGGTGATCCGTGCCTCCGTTTTTTCAACTCCCAGGTGTCCCCCTAACACATCGTTATGGGCCAGGTCCAGAACCTTTCGTCTATATTGTTGGGGTACCAACAATTGCTCTACCACATTTTCTCTCTCCTTGGTAACCCGATACAGCAATTCATTATATATTGCAAAGTGTGGCCACCTCTCATTCGCACCTGGCTCTTGGGGAACCCCATTTACTACTACCACTTGTTCCCGTGCATGGGCCAAAGTGGGGTCCTGCATCTGAGCAGTCCCAAATGCCCCATGGGGAACACCCAAATCCGGCAGCGCAGGGGTAGAGGCCATTTCCTCATCCTCTTCCCCCAGCATTACCTGAAGTGGGAAAGGCTCCTCCCCCTTAGTGTTTTGGTAGGTCTGTGGACCACATATCTTAACATCCTCAATAGTATCAACACTACTTTCATCACCATTAACCCAATCATTAGCATTTTCCCCATCTGGGTCCACATTAACATTTGGCAGTTCAGGGTTATCCCTCTCAGCAGCAGGAACAGGGGGGCTAGTTTCTCCCCAGTCTCTGAACTGTTCTCCTTGTTCCCACAGTTTTGTAAACAATGGACAGTCTCGTCCTATTATAACATCATGCACCAAGTTCTTTATCACCCCCACCTCTTGAGTAACAGTGCCACATGCTGAGGAGATAGACAACGTGATGAGCGGGTACTCTCTAGTGTCCCCGTGAATGCATACCACCCGTAAAGTTTTTCTTACCGGACCGATCTTCCCAATCACTCTAGGATGAACCAGGGTTACCATGCTTCCAGAGTCCAACAAAGCCCGGGCAGGGAGGTGGTTCACTTGGACTTCACACTCAAACTTTTCCTCATCCAGGTCGAGGTGTGTGGTGCACACTTTGTGGGCACAAAAAGACCCCCTCCGAAGAACCCCGCATTCCATGGGCTCCTCTTGCAGTGGGCAGTGTGCCCGGGTATGACCCCAGGAATGACATCGCCAACATTGTACATCCCCTCCTCTCCGAACAGGAACAGAACGCTGCGAAGGTACCGGGAGTGTCTCTTGGCCTTCCGGGGTGTTTGTCCCAGGGCTCCTTGGAACATCCTTTCGAAGGGCAGCAGTTGGTCGAACAGGCCGTGGCAGACTAGGCCCTAGGCGCTTGGTAGGTCCGAGCAGGTCCTCCACCACTGTATATCGTTCCACCATCTCAACAAGGAGGTTTGCTGTTTTGGGGTCTCCATGGCTGACCCACCGTTGGAGGTCATCTGGCAGGGACCTCAGGTATCGGTCCAGCACGACCCGCTCCACAATTTGGGGGCCAGACAACACCTCAGGCTGCAGCCATTTTTTTACTAGTTGCACCAGGTCATGCATTTGAGACCGGGGTGGCCGATCTGGACGATATTTCCATTGGTGTACACGTTGGGCCCGAACGGCCGTAGTCACCCCCAGACGAGCCAGAATTTTGCCTTTAGCTTTTGATAGTCTTTAGCATCATCTGGTGGCAGGTCAAAGTAGGCTTTTTGAGGATCTCCAGTGAGAAAAGGAGCAATGAGGCCGGCCCATTGGTCCTGAGACCATCCTTCTCTCTCCGCTGTCCTCTCAAACGTAGCAAGAAATGCCTCTACATCATCGCTCAGGGACAACTTCTGTAGAAAATGGCTTGCCCTCACAGTCACCTGGTTGCCAGGGGCAACAGCCGCTGGCTCCTGAACCTGAGACAGCTGTTGTACCGCTTCCTTCAAGGCAGTCACCTGAGCCTGCATAACCCCTTGCTGGGCTGCTTGCTGGGCTGCTAACTGGGCCACCAACAGGCGAGTATTTTCTTGCTGCAGAGCCAGCGCCTCTTTGTGGTAAGTTTGCGCTTGTATGTTAGCCAGGGTCAGCTGTTTAATTAGCCCCTCCATTGCTTCAACTTTCAATGTTTGTGCAGCTTTAACCCAGGACATAAATTCAATGTACTGTCCCTTTAAATGTTAGTTCAATATAAAGTCCAATGCAACAGAAAAAAAAAACGTTTTTTTTTTTTTTTTCTCTTCTTATGCCTGTTATTCAGTCCTGCCCGCATTCGAGCACCAGTGTAATGTTTGGGGGACCAGCTTGATCGCAGGACACAGGCTTCTTAAATCAAAACTATGGTTTATTAAACTTAAATGGCTTAGCAGCAGCAAAAACAAAAGAAATAACAGTCTCACCGACTTGTACAGCTCAGAACTGCTATCACAGTTAAACAGTCCTTCCAGGTAAGTCCTTCAGTAGCAGGTTTTTAGGCAGGACACTGCCAAGTCCTTTCACAGCTTTTCATAGCTTTTCATAGCTTCCACAGCTTTCCTTGTCCACCATTCACCATGCATTGGACTCTCCTACACTCCTTCACTCTCACCTGCACTTCCTGTCTGCTTTAAACTACTTCCTTACACAGGTGCGTTAACCCTTTCCATTCCCTTAAAGGCACCACAGTCCAAACAGAGGGGAAATATAACGTCCTTCCAGGACCCAGCCATGGCGTCCTGTACAATATATATATATATATATATATATATATATATATATATATATATATATATATTTATTTATTTATTTTTATATATATATATATATATATATATATATATATATATATATATATATATATATATTTATTTATTTATTTTTATATATATATATATATATATATATATATATATATATATATATATATATATTAAGCGTGTATAAAATAATGATGATATCAATAAATTATAACAATAATAATTAAAACAATAAGTAAAGTATGTAATAATATATTTCCATATTTTTGCTTAAATAATATCTTAGCTCTCGGTAAATATACTTTACTAAAACTTGTCATAACTTTTATTGTTCTTTTTAGAGTATTTTCTTAACATATTGACAAAAGATGTTCTAGTACAGGGGTGCCCAACCTTTTGATGGCTAAGGGCCACTTAAGCAACTTAGTAACCAGTCGCGGGCCACAATGAGCGGAGTGAGCAGATGACAGGTCTGTGTGCAGTCTGTCTGCACATGCAAAAGCAGACACAGACAGCCCAATCTACTCTATGGGCCCTCTGATTCAATCAGATGGAAGGGGACAGATGCACTTTTTTTAGCAGATCAGATTGGAGGTAGGCAGGTGTAAGCAGACAAAAGTTTGTTTACATCTGCCGCTCCATAGAGGTGAATGGAGGGTCCGATTGGGTCGGACCGATCATGTGAAAGGGGCCTAAGGCTGCTTTTACACTGATGGTCTGCAGTCTATTGCGGCGCAGTGTACCAGAGGTTTTCCCACCAGTTAGCTGCACTTTGCCATAGATGTCTATTATATCCTGCAGGTGTGGTGCATTTTCTGAAAAGCCGATTGTTTCCTCTACCCCCGGCTTCATTTACAACACTGATGTTCTCTTATGGCAGGTCGTCAACCTGCAATCTGTGCTTGCCAACCAGCCATCCCAGAGCAGGAGGTCACGGCCCGGGCCACATTAGAGGGCTCTGGTTGGGCACCCCTGTTCTAGTACCTAGAATGATTGTGAAGTTTTAACCTAAAAATATTCAATATATGAATAAGATTTTTTTTAATAAAAATAATAATAATGATAATCCTAACTTAGTATGAACCTTAGTATAAGAAAAGGTGGATAATCCAAAAATGTATATGTGAACAAATAATGTTTTAATCCTAAATTATTTATCAATAGTAGATAGAGTTTCTTCTGATCAGTCGTGTCTATGAAAGATCTTCTTTAACTTCTTGCCGCCTGCCCACCATCAATGATAATCACCCGGAAAAAAAGTGTGATTTTATTTTATAAGAAATAAAAGCAAAACTTATGTACATGTGTCAAGCTTAGAGTATGGCTGTCCAGGCACGTGTGCCTTTTTTTTTTATTATTTTATTATTTTTATTAAGTTTTAAGACAAGACATACAATAACAAAAAAGACTCGGCACAACACCAAGCCTGGCATTCGACCAACATAGCCAACATATACAAATACAACAAACTTCCCATCTGACTGACAGTTCCACTATCTAAACCGTCAGGTGAACCCACCCCTCCCTCCCCCCCAGCCACCCACCCACCCACCCACATACTCAGTTCCCTCTCACACTTTCACTCATTGTGTACCCAGATAAGGTGCACCCACCTTCCTGTGTGCTACAGCAGGACTTCTAGATGAAGCTCTTACCATTCCCAGTAGAGTGCTACAGATAATTTGGGACCTTCATAACGAACATTTGCCCCTTAATTGCTAACCCACTGTTAAATTAGAGTCATACCAGGCCCACCACACTTTCTCAAATTTCTTCCTGCAGCCTCTGGATAAGTATGTCACTTTATAATATGGCATTGTTGAGTTAACCAGCCCTTTCCAAACAAGTATATCAGGGGCCCCTGGCTTCTTCCATCAAAGCAAGATAGCCTTCCTCCCATAAAATAAAAGTATATTAAGTAGAGTTCTATGAGCTCAAGGACAAATTTGAGGACAACTCCAAAAAGATATGATCCGCAGCTGCCGGAGCAAAAGAGCATCTTCAGCAGTCTGCAGGAACGGAAGGGTATATCAATGCCAACCTAGCAGGTGTGTAATAATTTCTATGCAGGAACCTAAAGTGAATCAATCTGTCCCTTACCGCTACCAGGTGTTGAAAGGAATGGTCCCACATGTCATCCCAATCCTCCCCCTGTATGTCTAAGGCCCTGTACACACGTTCGGACAAAACCAATATAAACGGACTGAAGTTCAGTTTCATCGGTCCAAACCGACCGTGTGTTATCCTTCGGTCCAAAAATTTAGAACTTGCTTTAAAATTCAACGGATAGACGCCTAACCGATGGTTAGTACGCAAAAGCATCGGTTCCAAACCCGCGCATGCTCAGAATCAAGTCGACGCATGCTTGGAAGCATTGAACTTCATTTTTCTCTGCACATTGTTATGTTTTACGTCACCGCGTTGGACTTGATCGGTTTTTGAACTGATGGTGTGTAGGCACATCAGACCATCAGTCTGCTTCATCGGTTAACCGATGAAAACGGTCCTTCGAACCGTTCTCATCGGATGGACCGACCGTGTGTACGCGGCCTGAGACTTCAGCCTCCCAGCATTCCCTACATTTAATCACTGCCTTCAGCCTATTTTTAAACAAGTCCTTGTACGTTACTGATATCGTTTTTGGAAGATCTTCTATCATAAGCAAGTCTTCTAAGTCAAAGGGAAAGGAATCAATGTTCCCATTTTTAAATTGGGTTTGCAATGCATGTCACAATTGGAGATATCTAAAGTATTGTGAGTTGGAAAGGTAATGCTTGGCTTTGAGCTGGTCAAGTTAATAATTCCCCATCTCTTGTAATGTCCTTGAGCAATTTGACTCCCTTGGTCTCTCAACCCATGGGATCCTCAAAGGAGTAAAAATGTGTAAATTTTTAATTCATCCATAAAGGGGTCGAAAGGGAAAAAAGCCCTGTAGCTTGGACATGCCAGTCTAACCTCCTCCTCCCAAGCTTTGATAGTGTCTTTCATAACTGCGTGGACTGCAACAGAGGAAACCCAGACGTGTTTAAGTGAAATATGATAATTTATTAAAGATAAGTGAAATAATATAAAAATAACAACCTCCAATACCACACTGTGCACAACAACCCCAATACCAACAGAACCCACAAATAATAACAGTAAGAGACAAATAGGTACAGGTAATGGGGAAAACCAGAATCATAACAGGGCCAGGCCAGGGTCATCAATGGGAGGTCAGCAGCTGGGGAAAGGGAAAACAAACAGGACAAGGAGAGGACGGATGGATCACAGGGGGGACAGGTACAGGTACAAGGCACAGGGTACAGGATTCCAGGTTCAGGTAACAGACAGGATCAGGATCGGGTATAGATGCAGAGCTACTCAGGGTCAGGGCGCATGGAGAGATACCAAGGCAAAGTATGATTGTCACTGCTGAGTATTTGTACACATCTCCTGCAATCAGTCTCAGGTGATGCCTAATTGCAGGAGATGTCGGCCCCACACTGCCAGAAACCCCCAGCTGGTGGACGCCAGTACTACGGCCCAAAGATCACATAATACCACCACAAGGGGAGAGCTTCCCTGGCAGTTCCAGACTGCCAGGAGACACGTGCTGGTGGACCACAGTACTGCACACCAAATATCAGCCAGTATCACCAGCGGAAGGAACCTTTCCTGACACTCAGTAAGGGGAAGATCCAACTTGATGCCTCTGTGAATGGCCAAACGAAGGGATTTGTACGATCCCAGGAGAGCCACCTCCAGGACCGTGTCCACAGCGTCGGAAACCAGCCATCAGTGAACAAAAACGAATTGGCTAGATAAAAAGTACTTTTGCCAGTCTGGCAGAGTCAAACCACCTTGACCCCATGGTTCCTGCAGGACTTTAAGTCATATACTAGGCATTTTATGACTTAGGGATCCATATTGCAGCATTCCTCAGAAAGTATAAAATCACCGGAAGAATTTTCATTTTTAATAGGTTAACTCTTCCTATTAGTGATAAAGGGAGTTTTTGTCAGACCTGTACTTTTTATTTAAAGAAAGTCAAAGGGGGTGTCAGGTTAAATGACATGTAGTCAGTCATGTGTGTCTTTACATGTGCTTCTGCTCTAAGCAGCACAAGTCCCCAAAGAGACTGGAGAAAGTGACATTCTCTTAGGCCCCATGTACACTGCTGCTGCTAAACGGAAGTTCTGAGGCAGTTGGGCCCTTTCTTCAACTCCCCCTGAACTCATTCAATGTTATCTTATGTGTACATTTACACAGAGTCGTTTACTGTCGTTTTAGGCAGTTGCGTTTAAAGTCTTTCTTTGAAGGGAAAAAATGAGTCTAGACGCCAAAAACGTAATTTTTAGTTTTTGCTAATTTAAAAAAAAAAAATATTTGAAACGCTTCTAAAAAACATAGCAAAACGCCACCAAACGCAGCATGTCAACGTGGCAAAACGGACATTTTAAATGTGGGTTATTATCTGTCAAGTTAAATCTTTCAGGAGGGGTTGTAAAAACATCCTGTGTAAATGAAGCCTTAGACCAAGAGAAAGCACCTGTTTAAGCTTGTCAGAATGTATATGAATAGCCTTCCATGTGTCTTTGCTGTGTCTGTGTGAGTCTGTCAATGTGTATATCCTGTATGTCTATCCTCCTGAGTATAGATATCTTGTCTTTTTATGTTACATATAGATGTCATAACTCCACAAAGCTCAGAACCTTGTATGTCAAACAAGAAATTATGTTAGTTTCAGTGATTTATTACTTGATTGGAGGTACTAATTTCATAAAGTCATATATGGACTTTGATTGACAAGCCCACATGTAACATTCTATTCTTGTTCTGTAACATGGCTTCACAAGTCAAAGGTGATATAGATGCAAGTATAACCAAAAGTCTACTTATATACAGGGCACTTTTACCCCCTTCCTGCCCAGGCCAAGTTTTAGCTTTCAGCGCTGTCAAACTTTAAATGATAATTGTGCAGTCATTGCCAAATTATATTTTTAAAGGGTCACTAAAAGAAATTTTAATTTTTTTGCTGAAATGACTGTTTACAGGGTATAGAGACATACAAGTTAACTGATTCCTTTTAAAAATGATTACAAATAGATAAAAAATCAATCATATAATGTGCCTGTAGGTTAGTTTCACTTTTAAACTGTTTTCATGTTCCTGTGAACTAGAGAGACACACAGAACAAAAACAAACAAATCCAGGACAGTGTTTTGTTTTTAAAATTAATCTGATTGGTTCTGTTAAGTTTTAGACACACAGTAATGACAGCTTAGACCTACAGTGAAAAGCTCCCAGTATGATGGTTATAAGGAAAAAGACAACCAGGAAGTGTGGAGATCAGAGCAGAATTACAGCTACTTCAAAGCAAAAACGAACAATAAGGACATGAAACCAGTACTGCAGTAAGGTAAAGGAAGCTATTTAGCTAAAAAAAAAATCCTTTAGTGATCCTTTAAATTTGTTTCCCACAAATAGAGTTTTCTTTTGGTGATCATTGATCACCACAGTTTAATTTTTATTTTTTGCTAAACAAATTTAAAAAAGACTAAAATGTTTCTTTGTTTCTGTTATAACATTTTGTAAATAGGTATGATTTTATTCACTGATGGGCACTGATGAGGAGGCACTAATATGCAGCACTGATAGGCGGCACTGATTTGGGCCCTCGGCTCTCCTCTACTTGCGCCCTGTTAGTGCAAACTGAGGAAAGCCGATTACTGGCACTTCCTGGTTACCGCTGTGATCAGTCAGAGCTGATCACATGGTAAAGAGTCTATGTCATATGCTCTTTACCGAGATGCAGTGTGTCGGAGCAACACACTGCACCACTGGTCACCACTCTGCGTGCCCCCAGGGGAGCATGCAAGTGGCTTATACTGCTGGATGTCATATGATGCCCAGTCAGGATAACTGAGCCATGCCCGGCCGTCATTCTTCTATAGGCTGGGCAGGATGTGATAAATAAATACACACAGACACTATTAATTATGACTGAGATTACACTAATACTAAGTATTTAAATAAATATATATATTATTCCTCTAATTACATGCAGGGCCGCTGATAAGCCAGTACAACTGGCCCTGTTGTACTGGGCCCTGGCCAGCAGGGGGGCCTGGAAAATCAGAGAGTAAAAGAATGCAGAATAAAAAATAAAAAAAGTCCTTCTCCAGCCAGCACCCCCCAACGCCCCACTCCCCTCTGCTCTGACTTATATGAGGGTTTTTCTTCTTTCTGAGTACCATCATATTGATGTTCTTGTGGGTGTGTGGGAGGGACTATTTTTTCTATTTCGGGTGCATGTCACTTACATGCCGCTCCGCATGCTGTCTCAAGTCCCAGTCTGCATATTCCCTTCCCCGGCGGAGCAATTCATCTCTCTCCACTCATGGCAGTGGCATGACTGTGGCATATACCGGACACAGAATTCACTATTGTGACTGGGCTCCATGCTGCAGGGGGCCCCTTGTGCCCCCCCATGTCTGAAATGTTAGAGAGGTGGCTTCCCGATACTCAGCTGGAGTGTTAATCGTCAGTGCAGGAGCTCAATCTCACTGTTTACATTGAAAGTGAAAGCAAAGAAAGATACGTCTTGCAGTGTGTGCTGTGCTCTCTGCCTCCCCCTACAGTGCAGTACCCAGCATGGAGAGTGAATGTACGTACAGTGCTGCTGCTGACATTTTTTCAAAAAACAATCTATATATGTTTGTATGCATGTATGTTTTAAAAATCAGGAGGCAGAGAAGAAGAGGCATATATCAGACTATAGTAGATGGTAAATCCTCACAGTATCCCTCAGGAGAGGAGACCATAGACCCTTCAAATGCACGGATTTTGGATATACATTAAAAGTGAGGGGCCTATTGTGTTGAGAAAGCATGGCCAGAAATCTGTCATTTTTGTTCCCCTGTTCCAAAAAAAAAGTTGCCTGCTGCTATGTAAATCTAGCCTCATGCCATGTTGCATGTGTAACTGCAGGTCTCCCCCTAAGCAGACAGCTACTGTTTAAGAGGTTTGTCTGTGTGTGTGCATGTTTGTGTGTGTGTGTTTATATGTGTATGTATGTGTGTGTGTATGTGCGTACATGTGTTTACATGCATGTGTGTATACACGCGTTACTTTTAAACCTGACTCCCTTTTTCAGAACTGATTTTTTAGAGCGGGTTCATAAAACCAACAAGAAAATACCATTCCTCTGAAAAGCAGTCCAGGCTCAGATTGCTTTTCAGATGCAGTTGACAGGCAGTGAAGAGGCAATAAATTTCCCCATGACTGGTAAAATGTTGAGAAACACTGATCTCTCCAATTTCCTCCCGCAGCCGCTGAAAGCCTGGAAGAGAATAAGGGTGGGGCTGAAGGAGGGGCCAGGGGTGGGACCAGGGGAGGGGCTGAAGGGGGCCCCATCAGGTAGGCTGTACGGGGCTCCATGATTTCTATTAGCGGTCCTGATTACATGTATCATGTCTATTCTTGTCTCCACGACATTCTATATACAAAGATACCAGATACCTTATATGTCATCCTCCAACTAGCTACACTAGAGATATGACTTTTCATAGCTAAGTCTCAGTTGAACAACTTTGTTACTAATCACCTGATCAAGGTCATTCACACATATTAATATATAAGTGCCGAATTATAAATTTGGAATAATAATATAACATGGACCCTTTAAACTCCCAAAAGGCATTGGCTTTTTATGACATAAGAATCTGAATACAATTAAATATGGACTTTATATGTTTTACTTTTGATGCTTTCTTTCTTTCTTGCACATTTGGTCCCTATTTGTGCTTTATGTGTTGACATGGCCACTTGTAGTCTCCATCTGAAACATGTGAAAGGGTGACACATGGGGACACAACTGTATTTTTAATGAATGCATTACCTGTATATAAAATGACTGAAAACGACCCTCAAGCCTTTGTTAAACATGTATGAGAATTTGGCAATTGCCAATTTCATCTGCAGGTAACTGCTTATGTTTTGTTTATTTTTATTATTTGTTATAAATGATTACAGTATAAAGTTTTTTCCTTAATTTCATGGAATGGAATTATAGTCTACATCCATTTTGTGCCATTGGCAACCAAGATGAACCGACAGCACATACAATTCAGTGAATTCCAAATAAAAAAGCAGTCAGCTCTAATATAGCTCTGTGGAACCCAATCTTTGGCTTTCCCATTGTGAGAGGCCAAATGGGTTATTGATCAAGCCATTCAGCATTAAGACTAAACTATCAGCTTAACCTGTGTGACCACATTTAGCTCAGCTTATTTAGAAAATACTGTAGATAATGCTTTTGGTCAATGTTTTTTTTTAATACATCTATCTATATATATATATATATACTGTATATATATATATATATATATATATATATATACTGTATATATATATATATATATACTGTGTATATATATATATATATATATATATATATATATATATATATATATATATATATATATATATATATATATATATATATATAAAACTAGCATGCATATTATAGTTTAGAATGTGACAAATTGTAGAGATCAAGAGAACAAAAAATTGGTCAAAATGTAAATTGCAATTTAAAGTGGTTCTATACCCTATCAAAAAAAAAACTGCAAGACAAAGGCATAATGAGCTAGTATGCATAGCATCCCAGTGTGTGGGACACAATTTCAGTGTAACAGAGGATTCACTGTTAAATGAAGAAATGATCTCCCACTGCTTTCCATTGTCTCCAAAAAAAATGGTGTAAATGTTGAACCACACCCATGAAGTTTGAGACCGTAATCTCTGCCACAGCATCTTGGAGGACCAAATTAAGATTGTGTGCTGCACAATGAACATAAAGTGCATTTTCCTCTCTCTTAAAAATTTGATTCTGCACACCTGAATAGATTCCACTCATTGTGGCAGCACCATCATGGCCCTGAACAAGGCACTTATCCACAGAAATTCCTTTATCATCAATAAATGCAAGTATTTGTTTTTCTATACCTGCAGCACTTTGGTCATGAATAGCATTAAATCCTAGAAATGCCTCATGTATGTTAATTTGTTTTTCTCTCGTATTTGGATCTCTTTCAATAGAAACATATTGGAGCACCTGGCTCATTTGATCATATTTAGAGATATCCTAAATAGTATCTATAATCAATGAGTAAAACAGTGCGTTTTTCACTTCAGACACAATGTAATTTAGAACTTGCTTTGACAAAATATCTACGACTTAATTTTGAATTGTTGGACTAAGGTATTTGACTTTTCCCTGTGTTAACTGTAGCAATTGCTTTAATATGGAATCATACTCAGCTAGCAGCTCATGTATTGCCAGGTAGTTTCCACTGTTGACTTCTCTGTGGCCACAGAAGGCCATGTTATCCATAGCCATAGTCAAGGTGACATTCACTATTTTATCTAAAACATCTCTCCAAAAGTTTTTTCATTTCTTAATCGAGGTTGAGATGTTTCATGAACCTGTATTTTTGTTGACAAGCCTTTCAATTTTTGTATCCCCTTTGCCCGTGCTGGTTCAGAGCCTAGTTTTTTACGGTCACCAAATAACCAGCATGGTTTACAGTATGCAACATTCAATTTAGGATAATAACAGAGCCAGGTACCCGGCAATTCATTATAGCCGCGAGCAGTTTTAAATTACTTTTTTTGTTTCACTTTAAGCATTATTAAAATCACTTCTCCCAAAAAAAACATATTTTTTTAAAACTTTTTTTTTGCATTGATATATGTCCCCTGGGGCAGGACCCAGGTCCCCAAACACTTTTTATGACAATAACTTGCATATTAGCCTTTAAAACTAGTACTTTTGATTTTTTACGTCCATGTCCCATAGACTTTAACAGTGTTGAAACAAATTTTGTGCCTGTTCGCATGTTCTGCTGCAAACCGAACCGGGGGTTGTCCGGCTCATCCCTATTTGTGATTATAAATCTCTTCACATGTGCATCTGTAATTGTACTTGGAAAGTTTGCCCTGTCTGTGACATGTTTTGTAGATGCAACGTCAGTTAGCACAGCTATGTCACTCACTACCAGTCAAGTGAACATCGGCTGATGCAAATGGCTCAATTTCAGCATAATCTTTTTAAATATTGTCCTCAATAACAACACCAAACTGGCCAAGTAGCAATTGCTCCTGTATTGGCATGTCAGTTATTGTTGGGTTAAGGCTTTCTGTGCTTGCCTCAGCAACTTTTTCTGCATCATGCTCTGCTATAGAGCTCTGACCAACATTGGTTTTTGCACATTAAAAAAAGCGTGATTTTTGAAAGTTTTGCAGTTTTGTGGGTGTCTTCCCTTTTCTTTTTACGCTTGTGAGCGCCACTTTGATGATGGTAACTGGACATTATGGTTGAAACTGAAAAATACAGTACAAGGAAAGACCCTTACTCCTCAATTACATAGTTAACAACAAAACAAAAACACTGCCAATAAAATGTACAGGTTACATTCAGTACCTTTATAGTGTAAAGTAAAAAAAGTTTTTTCAAAGTTTGCATAGATTTGGGAAGAATAAGGACTTCAGTTAGGTTTGTACATCAATCCAGGCTCCATTCAAATAATTTCCCCAAACTTCCTGTCTGTAATTTTTTATTCAGCAGGGCAGTGATGTTAAATCTCTCTAAAGAAGCCTCAGAATTCTGCACCCTTAAACCTTGCATTGCTCCCCCTCTCTTTGTGCCAAAATTCATCTAATGAAAAAATATAGCAAACATATTTTCTTCACAAAAATATCAAAACAGTGCAAAACAGATGACAGTCTCCCACTCCCTTCCTTCCTCCTGTCCAGACTTCAGAGCCCCCTCATGTGCCAAAAATGATGTCCCTTTCCAGGCGTGCTTGAGCATTCTGCCCCGCCTACTTTGCTCCCGCCAACTCTGCTTTCTGCTCTTGCCTCCTGCTGTATGCGGCTGAGAGTGTCGGGACTAGGGATGAGCTTTATGTTCGGGTCGAACATGAGTTTGACTTGAACATTGGCTGTTCGCCTATTCGTCGAATAGCGAACAATTTGGGTATTTGCGGCCCTTCAGGTCTGGTATAAATTCAGAAAAAAACTGTTTTTAAAACTTTTTTTACATTGATACATGTCCCCTGGGGCAGGGCCCAGGTCCCCAAACACTTTTTATGACAATAACTTGCATATTAGCCTTTAAAATTAGCACTTTTGATTTTTCATGTTCATGTTCCATAGACTTTAACAGTGTTCAAATATTTTTTTGCCTGTTTGCATGTCCTGCAGCAAACCGAACTGGGGGGTGTTCGGCTCATCCCTAGTCGGGACACCAGACTCGTCCGGGAGGCTTAACAGTAAACTTACATTCCTCATCCTCACTGGGCCCCACTCGGCTGCAGACCCTATAGCGCCCACATGGGTCGCTATTGCGGTAGTTCTGCCCATGCTGCCTTATGAAAGCAGCTTTGCTGAGAAAGGTGCACCACTTAAAGTCCTGATACAGTCCTTTTATTTCCAATGGTAATGATGTGTTTAGATTTTTTCCAGTTGTCAAACTGGCAATGCTCTTTTTTTATGTAGCACTACCCCCGAAGGAGATGCTGGTTTATATTTGGGCCTGCCGTTACCTTACTGTTCACCATTCTTGTCCTAGGGGTCCTTCTTGAAGAGTTACAAATGTCCACACCAACACTTGGTTTCCTTTTCTTCAAGCGTTTTATTAAACAAGTTCCTTTAGAGGGACAGAGGGTTAGGGAAGATTCAGGTACCTTGCTTTTGGATTGCGGGTATGATCTTGGATCCAGAGGACAAATTGTTCCCACACTGGATTCAGCAAACACCGGATAGGCCTCTCCTACTGACCTAGCAGCCGGTGCGGAGCTTGTTACAAAAGTCTCTGCCACAGACTTGATGAATGCCGTTGAGTCGTTACACGGTCCTCTGCCACAGGATCATGTAACTACACACACACACACACTTTGCAGTGTGTGCAAAGTGTGTTTCCAAAGAAATTACACAATAGAATTGAGGTGCATAAACTAGACAAATGGGAACCTAAATGCACTTCCGGCGCCAATGGACAGTAAGTCACTTGATCCCAAGTGAGGAAAAAAAGGATGTGGAGTCAAGTGTGTTGGATATATCAAAAGTGATTAAAATTGATAAAAATCCAGAAAAGCAGCTATTATAAAAAAGGGTAAAGAACCCAATAAAGATATAAAACAAAGTATCAAAATGACTATGGAACCGTGGTTCAATGATATAAACAGCGCTATGTGATTGATAATGTCTAGCCCCAAAATAGGAGCTTTAAATGAGAACGTAGGTGGTGTGCTAGGTGACCAAAAGACCAGACGACTATTTTTAATGAGAGACCCAAGGAGTTACTCTTTTACCGACGATATATCGACGATCTGTTTTTTATATGGGTGGGCTCTCTTTTAACGTTGGAGAAGTTTTTAAAGTATCTTAATACCAATACCTGTAATATAGTTTTAACTAGTGAATATAACCAACAGAACATTCACTTTTTAGACTTGAATATTTTTAGGAATGGTGATAAATTGGGAACCAAGGTATATTTCAAACCAACTGATGCTAATAGCTACCTCCCAACAAACAGTGGACATCACCCTATGTGGCTCAGAAATATACCTAAAGGTCAACTGATGAGGGTGAAACGTAATTGCACTAATGACATTGACTTTATCTCACAGGCCATGGTTCTTAAAAAGAAATTTGTGGAAAAGGGCTATAAAGATACTCAGTTGGACAATATCATCGATGATTTATCTCTGATACCTAGAGCAAATTGCCTTCTCACAACTAGGCCTAAGAATACCATCAATGTGCATGAGTGGAGTTTTATTTCAGGATACCACAGCCAGTATAAAGAAGTGGAGAGAATTTTTAAAACCCATTGGCATATCCTGTTCTTAGATAGGATTTTAAATACAGTTCTACCGATGAACCCTGGGTTTATTTATAGAAAGGCTGTCAGTATCGGTGATAAAATTGTGAAGAAAGTGCTTGATGCTCCAAAAAAAACCCCCTCTTTTTGGGATAAGGACTGTTTTTTCCCATGCAGAAAATGCCTTCCCTGCAGAGAGGCTGACAGATCCAGAGGCCCTATCGAAACATTCACATCTACATCAAATGGAATGATATTCAGTGTAAAGGATTTTATTACTTGCAACACCACACATGTGGTCTACATGTTAGAATGTCCTTGTAAGTTAATGTACATTGGAAGAACAAAACGAGCCTTGAGGGTAAGAATTGCTGAGCACGTGGCAAATATTAAGTTGGGGTACAAGGATCACAGTGTATCTCTTCACTTTAAACAATATCATAACCAAAACCCAGCTGGCCTCAAATTTTGGGGGGTGGACCATATTAAGCCATCCTGGAGAGGCTCCAATTTGGTTAGGGAACTCTCAAAACGAGAAACGGAGTGGATCTACATTACTGAAACGCTATTGCCAAAAGGCCTGAATGTTGAACTCGATATAAACTGTTTTATCAGTGACTCCTAACTCTATGGTGATTTCTACATAACCAACTTTGCCCCGGGTCTCTTCAAGTTAGATCACCCTGCTTGCTCTCCTTCCCTCTCTCGTTTATCGATATAGATATTTTATCGATATTTTATCAATACCTATTGATATATCTTAATATTTTAACCATTTATCCGTATTGGGTTTTTTTGCTTCTAAGAAAGTGCCTGTGATTGACTGACACTCTCTCCTCTCCGTCATCCTCCACATATTTTTAGTCATTTTTAGTTGTTAATTTTTAATTGATAATAATTTTTATTAATTTTTAATTGACAATCTCTATGACTTTTTATCACTTGTATTTTATTTGATACATTGTTGCAGTGTGTCCCCACTGCTATACCTGTTTTATCCTATCTCATTTTTATAGTGATTTTTTACTATAGTTAATTTTTTTTTTCCCATAACTATTTTATCACTACCATATCATATACAATGATTTTATCATAATTAGTTAACTATCTATTGATTTTATGAAGTCTTCCATTTTTTTACTTTTATCCTGAGTGACTGACGTAGTATACTACATCAGCCGTCTATGTGACACTTTTCCTTTGGATCAGGATATAACGTACATAATTTATATGGGGGTGCTATTTACATAAATAAATATTTTAAAAGAGATTCCAGAACAGATACAACCGACTCTGAAAATCACCCTACCACAAGATTTACGCATATATATTTATGCAGTATGAATGTCACACGTGTGACATTTTATCATGGAATTATCCACGCACATATTCCCTAGTATTATGGAAGTCATCGCTTGTTCACAGTTTATGTTCACATATCTGAGCACGGGGCTCATAAATATGATTTTGTCTATATGAGAATCCAATTAACTTAATGATGGGTGCACGCTCTACAGGGTCCTGCATAATACAGTTAACATATAGGCACAAGTGACATAGACTGTGCGACTTTTTTTCTCCGTTTCACAGCCGGTCCATTAGTAATAATATTATGATTATTGATAATGTGTTTATCCCCTTGGACCACCAGCATGATTAACCACTAGATTTTATACTCTGGCGGAGCATTCGGGTCATGTAGCACTGTAGACTCGAGCGTGCATTAATGTGCTACTGAGCAAATATACCCGCCCCAGTCCTTGCAGATTGGCTGAAGAGAGCACGGTCTCTTGAGGCCCTTAAGACAGCCCGTAGACTGATTTGCATAACATCCGCCCAGGTTATCTATGATTGGCTGATATTTCCTAATGCCCTAGCTTTGTCTATCTCGACTCGCCTCGATTATACATACGCTTTTAATTTTTTACTTTGGAATGCTTGAATCACCTACAGGTGATTCTGCTGGCTACTCTATGGCTGATGCATTCAGTTTGTAAATTCTAAGTTTTTTTGGAGACATTGTGCTCAATTAAATTATGTGCAGCAATAGAGTCTACGTTTCCCTACTAGCCCCAAACAGCACAGCTCGGCATCAGCCCCTCCTCCCGGTCCGGTTGCACCTATCGTGGCCGGAGGGCATCTGCTCTTACAACCAATAGCTGCTGCTGTCAGGGAATAAAGGGATAGTGACGGCGCTATGTAGCCACGCCCTCAGTCGAAGTCGGAAGTGACGAAACGCGTCAGGGCGTGGCTACATCGGCGCAACACGGAAGCCTTACTGCGCTCCACAGCTGACCACCAGTTCCCCAGCGATACCAGCACTCGGGCGGCCTCTGGTGCCCAGAGAACGGCGGTGACAGCAGGAGTTTACAGGCTTGCACTTTAGTTCATTTACTTTGTCGTTTCTGTACGGGCATTTACATAGGGGGTTTGTTCTCCTTTGCATTGTGTGGGGCATTACTTAAGCGGTACTTCACTATTTGGTATTTTCTTTTGTTTTATGTGCCTGCAATGGAATGACCGTGGCTGACTAAGAGAATAGAGGAAGGTTTGCTTGAGAGTACTGACATTAACACGCCAGTCCTCTTGCACGCTGTGGTAAGGTTACATCCTAAAGGGTGATACCATCACATTACCTTGGTGAATCTATAGATAAGGTTTAGGGTGCACTAATACCTGGTCTTTTGGTCACCTAGCACACCACCTACGTTCTCATTTAAAGCTCCTATTTTGGGGCTAGACATTATCAATCACATAGCGCTGTTTATATCATTGAACCACGGTTCCATAGTCATTTTGATACTTTGTTTTATAAAGAAATTACACAGCTCACGGTGCCAGGATCTTTCAGCCAAACCAGCCGCACTGTGAGGTAAATTGACCAGGATGCGTCCTCTAAATGAATCCTCAATTGTTCGGCTCCTTTCTGCAGAGAAGAAAGCACAGAACCATCTCTGGACCAGTAGGCCCCTAAAACTTCTGGGCCTACTCACAGTAACGAATCCTCGGGCCAGCAGGCCCAGAGACCAAAAGGTTGCTAACACATCCCTGAGGCCAGGAGGGCCATCAGGTCGGGATCGGAAGACCCCGCCAGAAGGGCGTCTGCCCCTTAAGTACCCCTCCCCCAGAATGGATAGCGGTGGGGACCACGCCACTGAGCTTCTTCTGGGCAAGAAGCACCAAATACACCCAGCCTATTGCAGTTCCAACCCTGACCCCTGGTGCCAGCGACACCCACAGTCAAGTGGAACAGAGACCCATAATTTGGCATGAAATTCTGAGCTAAACTACAGCTCAGATAACTAAATTTACAAATAGTGCCTACTCAACAGGAGCAGGGTGCTACATTTATATTTGACTGTATATGTATAATAGAAATCCCATATGCCACTCTGTGTTTTAATATTTATGGTTGAGTAATTTGAAACTTTACTTTTATTTAAAAGTGGTAAGAAGAACTAGCTGTGGGAAGACAGAGCTAGACCCCTGACACCGATAAGTACCTGATTTTTCCAAGTCAGCAGCTACAGTATTTGTAGCTACTGACTTTAAAAAACAAACAAACTGAAGTTCCTCTTTAATGAGCAACCTTGCTCTTGATCATGTGGCAATTAAGATCTCCTTGATGAGATGAATTGTGGGTGGCTATCTTCTGTTTTTTAGAAATTAATTTATAACATGTAATGGTAATCATGAGTAAGCATAAAATATCCAATATAATTTGTAAAATAATTGTACATACAATGAAGGCAGTTTGCCACATAATTGCAGACAAAAGATATCACAATACATATAGTAAAACATTTCCGATAAAACATATAATGAGCAAAAAACCCGAAATATAGTAGCTCTATGCATTTTGTGGATTTATCTCTCCAGGAGCATGCACATGGATTAACTGAATATTGTAGTATGATGATATAGATATTTTTATGATTTGACCTTGTCAAGGAAGAGAAGTTTAAAATTAAATAAATAGAATGTAAATCGAATGTAGAATTTACTGGAATACTCTGAAATACTTACATAATATATAACTATATGATGGGAGTGTGGCACTGTGGATCAGAAGCCGCCGCATCCTGAATGATCAGTTGTCAGCGGGCTTCCCGCTGAATGTAAAAAAAAAAATTCTGGCAAAAAAAAATTGAGAAAAAAAAACAGTGTGGGGTCTCCCCCCAGGTCCATACCAGGCCCTTGGGTCTAGTATGGATTTGAAGGGGGCCCCTATGCCAAAATAAAAAAAATGGTGTGGGGGTCCCCCCAAAATCCATACCTGACCCTTATCCGAGCATGCAGCCTGGCAGGTCAGGAAAGCGACGAGCGTGCGCCCCCTCTCCTGAACAATACCAGGCTGCATGACCCTCAACATTGGGCTCTCCCCAAAGCATCTTGCTCCCATGTTGATGGAGACAAGGGCTTCTTCCCGACAACCCTTGCCCGGTGGTTGTCGGGGTCTGTGGGCAGGGGGCTTATCGGTATCTGGAAGCCCCCTTTAACAAGAGGGCCCTCAGATCCCGCCCCCCAATGTGAATAAGTATGGGGTTCAATGTACTCCTACCCATTCACCAAAAAAAGGTAGTGTAGTGTTAAAAAATACAGGAGACAGTCTTTTATTAAAAATATCTTCCTCTTCCTCCTCCAGTTTTCCTCCATCTTCTCCCACATCTTCATCCTCCAGTCTTCTCCTTCTCCCCCTGCTTCTTCTCCAGCTCTTCTTCTGTCTTTGTCCGGTGTTGTTCTTTTTCTGCTGTCGCTCCCACCAACAACCCTCCTCCGATGATGCATCCTGCTGATCTTTCGCTGCCGATGTTCTGCATTTCTTAAATAATGACGGAAGCGTGGCAATCGGATTACATCATTCGGAGGCCACACCCCCTTGTGACATCAATGACCCATCATACCCTGGGCAGTGACATCACACGGGGGTGGGGCCTCCATTTGACGTAATCCAATTGCCACGCCCTCATAGCGGCAGAGGAAGAATAACACTGGAAAAAGGAGACAGAAGAAGAGCGGAAGAAAAAGTAGTGGGAGAAGGAGAAGACCGGAGGATGAAGATGTGGGAGAAGATGGAGGAAGAAGAAGAAGATATTTTTAATAAAAGACTTGTCAAAAACTGTCTACTGTATTTTTTAACACTACACTACTTTTCTTGGTGAATGGGTAGGGGGTACAATGTGCCCCCTACTCATTCACATACGGGGAGGCCAGGATCTGGGGGCCCCCTTGTTAAAGGGGGCTTCCAGATTCCGATAAGCCCCTACCCACAGACCCCAACAACCACCAGGCAAGGGTTGTCAGGAAGAGCCCCCTGCCCCAAAGCATCCATCCCCCCATGTTGAGGGCATGCGGCCTGGTATGGTTCAGGAGGGGGGGTGCTCGCTTGTCCCTTCCCTTTCCTGACCTGCCAGGCTGCATACTCTGATAAGGGTCTGGTATGGATTTTGGGGGATCCCCACACAATGTTTTTTTTAATTTTGGTGTAGGGGTTCCTCTTCGAATCCATACTAGACCCAAGGGCTTGGTACGAACCTGTTTTTTTTTTTTTCCCACATTTTTTTTAGCCGGCATTTCTTTTTTACATTGAGCAGGAAGCCAGCTGACAGCTGATGACTCATGCAGTGGCTGGCTTCCTGGCCCCCTCCTTAGCAACCAGCTATATACAGTGTAAAAAAAAATGCAAATCGCAGCAAAATCATGGTAAATACGCGGTACTTGCATTTTGGATGCAGGTCCATTGAATTATATTACATGCAAAACCCTTTATTTTGCAGGAAAAAAAGTCCCTGACCCTTTCCAAAAATGCAGCGGTGTGAACATGTTCCATAGGAACCCATGTTAAAAAATGTCCCTGCATTTGCAAAATGCATCAAAAACCGCATTAGTGTGAATAAAGCCTAAGAGCTGGTATATTATGGTGTATTGTACAATAAGTCCTATGCTCGGTAAAGAATAGGGCAGCAAGATACTCGGAATATAAGTGAAGTCCAGATTGATAAAAGTGGAAAGTGTTGAATGGGAAAAGATGAAAAAACCAAATCACCAGAGAAATACAAAAATGTGTGTGATCAAGTCTTAAATGTGCCAGTTAGAACTAATAGTGAAAAGTAAAGATCAGAGTACCTGGAATTGATAAATACAAGCTCGAATTAGGAGTGAATTAGGAGTGATCCAGAAAGTTTACCCAAATGAACAAATGAAGCCTCCAATGTGAATCAGCCGCCCCAGAGTGAAACTTATAGGGCACAGCTGCCATGCCCACCAACATGGTGTACGCTGTGGAAGGGAGGCATCATCAACTAGGCCGGTAACTATACGCCGGAAAAAGCCGAATGCAAACGACGTAAAAAAATGCACCGGCCGGACGTACGTTCGTGGATCGCCGTAACTAGCTAATTTGCAAACTCAACGCGGAATTCGACGGAAACGCCACCTAGTGGCCGGTGGAAACAATGCATCTACGATCCTGTCAGATCGATCCCAAATGCAGTCATATCTTGTTTTGTAGATACAAAACAAAGATACGACGTGGGAAATTTAAAATTACGCGGCGTATCAATAGATACGCCGGTGTAATTCTTTTGTGAATCTGGCCCCCTGACACATAAAAAACGTTTAGAGACAAGAGGTAGTGTGTCTAGAAGGAAATTCTAGAACACACAATATAGTGTGTGGGGGGGGGGGGGCCACCGGCAGCCGTAAATTGGCGGGTAGTGCCTAAGTCGCCAGGGTTTGCCTGTAGATCTGTCCCCTCCAGACACTGAGCTCAGGTGTGTTATCCACCTAACAATAGTAAATAAATTGAACCTTTAGCATTAGAAAATACAAATTAGTTGGGAATGTACCATCATCCTAATATTCATAGAATAGTCGAAGGGTTCAGGGAACCCCCGTAGACCCTGAAACACCAACAGTGAAGGTGGGCGGGGAGGACTATAGCGGTACTTGGTAAAGTAGATACACTCAAAACCGAGCTATCATTGGAATAAGTTTAACACAATTTATTGACATAGTATAAAAGGGGAAGGGGAAAGGGGGGAGGAGGAAGGGAAGGGGAAAGGGGATGGGGGGAAGGAAAAGGGGGGCGGGGAGATGGGGAGGAAAAGGACCAAGTGACCTGGGTGAAAAAGAATAATGGGGTGACCACCTGAACACCTCGAAATCAGGAGTGAGAGAGGAAAAAGTGGGGGAAGGGGGAAGAGTGAAGGGGTGACCAGGGAAGTGTATGGGACAGTGGTAGTCCAAAACCAAGTGAACGGTGAGCCTAATGGGCTAATCATTACCAGGGGAGTGATAAATATTATGAATAAATAATAAATAAAATGTACCTGATTACCCAAAGGTAAAGAGGTATCACAAGTGATATGGGGTCCCAGGACCAAAAGTCCCAAACAATGGGGCTAGTAAGGTAGTGAACGTGGACCAGGAATTGGTGTAGAGTTCAAAGTGTAAAACATAAGGTTACCAATTCGGTACTGGTCACAACGCTAGCACCTAGGCGAGCAATGAGAGGATGGTAGGTTAGAATGGATGAATGGCGCCAAAGTAGGTATAAAGGACAGAAAGAAAGGAACTTACTGTAAAGTGCACAGTAATGCACTTCTGTGAACCTGTGTAAAGTAAAGTATATATAGGTAAACAAAAGAGTAATAACAATTAGATATACATGCAAAAGACAATAAATCTTTATACAGAGGCAGTAAGATATTAGTACAATAGTGAATAGCACCGTAACATACAAAGGTGCTTGCAGCAAGAACACAGACAGTTTGTTTAAACAACATGGTATATTACATGAAGCAGTTTCCACAATAGCAGGACAAAGATCAATGGAATATTAAATGCACTGGGGGATCGAGGGGACCCAGAAGGGCGGACAGAGTATGGGGGCCAAGCCAAAGATCAAATTGGCACTTCGGTGGTAGTGGAAATAAAAAGGGGGAGGACATAATATGATAATTAGAGAAAGGGTCTAAAGGAGTTCATTTCATTGAGGCCAGGAGGTATGGCGGCCTCCAATCTTTCAATCCACAAGGTCTCTCGTTGTAACAGAGTTTTGTCTCTGTCTCCACCTCTAGGGTCAAGGGGCAATACTTCCAATACCAAGAATTTGACTGCACGGGGGTTGTGCCTATATGTCGGCCTATTGTGGTAAGTTTGCCATTGGTAGAGCAATAAAGGTGATCCCCTATCTGTTGTCTTAATTCCCTTATTGTTTTGCCCAAATAAAATGCATGACAATCACAAATCATTAGGTAAATGACTCCAGTGGTGCCACACTGTGCTGAGAAATGTGGAGAGAAGTGTTCTCAATTCGGAACAACATACCGGCGCCCCGAAAAGATTTATGGGCAACGGGGGCACTGGCCGCAAGCTGACGTGCCTCGTGGACCCAGAGCCACAGATTTGTCAGGTTTGTAATTGCTGCTTGTTAAGCGGTCTTTGATAGAGTGTGCTCTACGAAAGACTATCTCGGGGGTAGCACGTATATGCTTGTGGAGTATATGGTGGTCACTCAGCATATGCCAATGTCGGTTAAGGATGGAGCGTAACTGATCATGATGTGCAGAGAATTTGGTAATTACTTTGGCCGTATTGTGGCCTGGGGTTCATGGCTAGGTAAAAAGTAAGGATGATCTACTGTGTGCCTTGGCCTTGTTGAAGACCCTTCTCAGGGTAGAGTGAGTGTAGCCCCTGAGAAGGAGACGTTCACGTAAGGCACGTGCCTGCAGATAGAAGTCCTCATCCAGAGTGCAGATTCTGCGTAGACTCAGGTATTGCGCGTACGGTATACTCTGTACAAGGGAATGCGGGTGGGCACTCGAGGTGTGCAGTAGAGTATTTCCCGCAGTGGGTTTGCGGAAGAGGTCAGTGCCAAGGGTTCCATCAACACCTTTTGTGATTCTCAGATCCAAGTAGGGGATCTGCGAGTCATCAAAAGTGTAGGTGAAGAAGAGGTTATCAGGGTTGTGATTTAAAGTTTGAATGAATTCCTTGAGTAGCTGACAGGTTCCCGTCCAGATGATGAAGATGTCATCTATGAAACGGTACCAGCATAAAACACATTGAAGGTAGGCAGTGTAAGCATCATTGGCAAAGACCCTTCTCTCCCACGCACCAAAAAATAAATTGGCGTAGGACGGCACACACGAGGTGCCCATCGCCACTCCCTGGCTTTGCAAAACATGTTGGTTTTCAAATATAAAGTAATTTCGAGTCAAAATAAAAGAGAGTAACTTAAGAATGAATTCATTACGGGGCCAGAGTGTTCGTTCCTCCTCCATGAGGAAGGATCTGGCTGTCAGGACTCCCTGCTCGTGGGGGATGCTTGAGTATAAAGCCTCTACATCGATGGCCACGAGCAGGGAGTCTTTTGCATGTATATCTAATTGTTATTACTCTTTTGTTTACCTATATATACTTTACTTTACACAGGTTCATATCTCCAGCCTATTTGTCCCTCTTTCCCTGACCTGCCCAGCGACCGCGGTTGTCCATTGACTCGTACGTCCTAGCCCCTCTCTGACCCGCCCCTTCATGCCTCCTTTTTCACTACGTTACTCTTACCTCATGCCCACACTAATAGCAGATTCCACACCGGCTTCAGCCCATAGTCTACGATGCGCATGCGCGCATGCGTCGGCTGAGTGTGCTGACGTCCGGCGCTACTTTAAGCCCGTCTCACAGCATCCTGCTTAGCCCTATGATTTTGAATGGATGCACTTGACATTGTGGATGACGAATCCCCATAGACGCACTCGCACGTCTACCGACGTGGAGACGCTGTGGTGACGTCATCTTCAACTCATGCCCACGCACGCACCCCATGACCTATTTAAACATGGAGTTTTCTCCATGCTCCTTGCATTGGAGCCTGGGTCAAAGGAGAAGTGCATTAGTGTGCACTTTACAGTAAGTTCCTTTCTTTCTGTCCTTTATACCTACTTTGGCGCCATTCATCCATTCTAACCTACCATCCTCTCATTGCTCGCCAAGGTGCTAGCGCTGTGACCAGTACCGAATTGGTAACCTTATGTTTTTCACTTGTACACTTTGAACTCTACACCTATTCCTGGTCCACGTTCACTACCTTACTAGCCCCATTGTTTGGGACTTTTGGTCCTGGGACCCCATATCACTTGTGATACCTCTTTACCTTTGGGTAATCAGGTAAATTTTATTTATTATTTATTCATAATATTTCTCACTCCCCTGGTAATGATTAGCCCATTAGGCTCACCGTTCACTTGGTTTTGGACTACCACTGTCCCCATGCACTTCCCTGGTCACCCCTTCACTCTTCCCCCTTCCCCCACTTTTTTCTCTCTCACTCCTGATTTCGAGGTGTTCAGGTGGTCACCCCATTATTATTTTTCACCCAGGTCACTTGGTCCTTTCCCTCCCCATCTCCTCCTTTCTCTCCCCCCTCCCCTGCCCCCCTTCTCCTCCCCCCTTCCCCCCCTCCCCCTTTCCCCTTCGCTTCCTCCTTCCCCCTCCCCCTTTCTTTCCCTCCCCCCTCGCCCCCTTCCCCCCCTAAATCCCCCCCCACCACCCTACCCCCTCCCCCTCTTTGAACTTAGTCATCACCGTATGCATTTTTCTCATCGACACTTAATTTTATCACTAGATGTCCCTCAGACTTCTTTCCCTGGCCTCTGTTTGAGTCACCAACTCTGTGGTCGTTCTGGACCTGTTTGGGCTGCTGGGACACTGTGCCCCTAGGTAAGAGACATGATCCTTAATCCCTCTACTAACGTTACATAATGTACTCCAGAGGTTGTATATCTTATACACCTCTTGGGTGAACCTATGTATATATTGTTGATGTTAATGTAATTCCTGTGTTTTTAATTTGTAGATTGTCTCCTGACGAAGCGATATTAATCGCGAAACTATTAGAGACTCGAGATTGTCCATTTCAGTTTGCTGTCACGTCATGTGCATTGTTTTACCAATATATGTTGTTTTTAATTCTTCTCTTTTATACTATGTCAATAGATTTTGTTGAACTTATTCCAATGATAGCTCGGTTTTGAGTGTATCTACTTTACCAAGTTCCGCTATAGTCCTCCCCGCCCACCTTCACTGTTGGTGTTTCAGGGTCTACGGGGGTTCCCTGAACCCTTCGACTATTCTATGAATATTAGGATGATGGTACATTCCCAACTAATTTGTATTTTCTAATGCTAGAGGTTCAATTTATTTACTTCTTGAATACTGCCCTCCTTGGATGTCATCCTTGTTTGGTCCTGGGCGGTCCATACCACCTCAGCTCCGGAAAGTGATGCCCCTAAGGGGCCTCTGATCCATAGTGCCACACTTATGGATCACACTATGTGCCACATTAGTGGTCACCCACTAATTTAAAGTCCCAATGTTTTCCTGTTAAATAAATATATAACAAAAAAACGTCTTGCTTGTGTTGCATTCCCTGTTTTAATAAATGTTCCGGTATATACAGCATTTTAAGATCTTATTGTACAATAGGTTAACAATATGCCTCCGGTAGAGCCACACTTGTTTTACATGAGTTTCCTGATGCAAATTAAAATATACCCCCCCCCCCCCAATTGGATCCAGAGTGAATTTAGGTTGCATTCCTGCTAAAGCAATTTGCATCAAAAGCACCCTATAACAATATTATCTGCTTGCTATTCATTACCAAGGGATCAAAAGGCGGGCTGAAATCTAATGTTGACCTAGGTCAAAGAATTCCCATACAGTAAGTTTGTGCCATCTGCTGGAGGATGTTATTGGGTGTGGTAGACTAGTATTAAAAATACAGATTGGACAAACAACACCAGAGTAGGGGGTGTTGATGTGCGCATGTCTGAAAATAGATGGAGTCTTATGTATTATAAAAGCAGTAGCCAAGCTTTCACTTTTTTTCTCTCTAAGCTTCAGCCAAGATACAGGATTTAGTGGATAGACAAAATCAAAGTTATTTCACAAAAAATATATAAAACTCTTTTCTTCTCAGAGCTGCATGTAAACAAAACATACAAACAATAGCCTTTAATTACTCAAAATGTACCCCAATATTAATGACATTAATGCAGTAGAAAAATAAATAAGTGAAAACAGTTGTTGTCAATGTGGAATATACTAGTATCTCTTCTAGCAGCAATCACAGCGCAAGTATAATAGTGTCTGTGGGTTGCTAGGATAAAGCTTACAACTACAAGAAGTAGGCATTTATTGACAGACTACATTTTCATGTAATCCATCTAATGCTGGCCATACACTATATGAAAATTCGGCCGAAATTCGGTCGTTCAGACAGTTCTTTCGTTTTTCGGCCAGTTAATGGGCACAAAATCGATAATCGTTGGGGTTTTTGAGCCGAGAAAACGAAGGACACATTTGGAAATTTTCTGCCGAACGAACGATAAATCGGAAGGTTAATGTGTTTCCCGTCCGAACTTTCTGCACTGGGTATATGTAAAAAAACTAACCAAATTTGTTTTATTTATGTCCACTGAACAATTTATCAGTCATTACATGATGGCACTATGTTTGCGCTCACAACCGAACGTTCGTTTTTCAAAAGTTCATTCGGACGATTTTTTGTGGAGTGTATGGCCAGCATAAGTCAACCACCAGAACAAAAAAAACATGTCCACATATGATGTAGAGCCCTAAAAACCATGCACCCACTTTTAACTGAGTGAAGAAGATTGATGGATCAAAAAATAAATGTCTGTAAGGGGTGGTTTAAGGACAGGATGGATGTGAGGGCTTGATTATGTATGAAGTTGTTGAAGATGGAAATTATGCAGTCTTAAGGCAGCTGTCTGCAGACTCTTATGCCCCGTACACACCATCACTTTATGTGATGAAAAAAAATGAAGTTTTTAAAAACGTCACTTTAATTGACCGTGTGTGGGGAAAAACGTCGTTTTATGTCTTGTAAAAAACGACCAAAAAAAATTGAAGCATGCTTCAATTTTATGTGTCGTTTTTCAAAAGTGCACTTTTTACTTCACAGAAATTGACCGTGTGTAGCAAAAAACGTCGTTTTCTAAGACGTTTTTTCATCCACGCATGCCCAGAAGCTAGCTTCAATGGTAAAACGTGGTGGAACGTAACCTCACTTTGCAAGAACATTGTGAGAAAAACGATGGTGTGTAGGCAACTTCGTCTTTGAAAATTGAAGTTTCAAAAACGTCATTTTTTACTTCACAGAAAGTGTCGTTTTTTTTCATCACATAAAGTGATGGTGTGTATGCGGCATTAGATATGTACTGAGATATGACAAAGAGCAGACAAATAAGAGTACTCACTTTCAACAACAAAGATTACTTTCTAAAGGTGAAGAAAAAAATGCTAAAACTGGGGTTCAGCTTAAATTTTTAAATTGTTTTTGTTTGTAAACAGTTGGTTGACTTTGTTGTCCAATTGCAATATATTTGTTGAAAGGGCTGAAGTCTGTTTATGATCCTTAGTAATGTTTTATTAACAAAATTGCAAGTGGTTTATAGCATCCGAAAAAGACGATAAATGAAGTTCCATTGCAAAGACCTGGCTCTGAGCAGGTGCATGTATTTAGATATTCTTATCCAAATAATACAATTTCTCAACAATCTAGGTACACATTCTAAAGTTACAATTTATTTACAATCAATGAAGTTTTAACCAATGCTACTTTAAATAAAGAAATCATTGTAAAAATATGTGAGATACATCAGGACTCCTGCCCATTCAGAATGTATAGGTGCGCTGTGGTTGGCTATCTAGACATCACAGATTTCTTTGCTGCCATCTTTATCCCAGAGTATTGGATATGGAGAGTTAATTTCAAAATAAATTAATTATCACCTTCACCCTCATGTCTATTTCAGTACAATCGTCTGTGGCCTTTGTAGGATTGTTTGGCAGTAAAATTTTATTAACACATAGAGTAGTATAGCAGAAAATAGATTACTAGGCCTTGTGTTTTATTCTTAAGTGCCCTTCTCTGGTCATAATAAATGCTGGCACATATTGCAAAGTAATTACAAAAAAAAGGTCAAAATATTATTCAGGTCTGTGTAGTAGGCCATTTAATTATTGGAGCACCAGGAGTGCTGTAAACCAGCCTTCTGCTGAATGGGTTGAAATAAGCTCAAGAGTAAACTATAAACCACAAAACCTGATTGATATTGATTCAGTAATCGATTACAGACCTTACTTGGAAACCTCTGAACACACCTTAAGCTCACTTTCCAGATTTTAAGTGTATGTATGTATTTTTTACATCTGCTTTTTTATACGCTCTTGTAAAAGAGTAAAACTGGGACATAAAACCAAATGATCCTACATAAATCTGGTTGAATCACCTTATAATAGAATGTAATGGAATGGCTTGTAAAAACATTTACATTGTATATCAAAGCTCTAAGCCACTATAGAAAATCCCCATGCAATCCAGGTTTGTATTACCTAACAACATAATTAAAGGGACTGTTAGTGCTACCAGCCTGTGCTGTATTGTAGAGATACATTTGTATGCAGAATATTCAGCATGTTGAGGTATGTCCAATGCCTGGTTCCCTGCTGTGCTCAGTGATTCAATCTGCTGCCTCCTACATAACTAATGTGACCTGTGGTGATGTATTGGCTGGTGGAAGCACTAATGTGCTGTTCCTGGTCCAAGCACTGTGTAAAGACATGCAAAGCCATTCTTCTCTATGCTTAGATGCATTGAATGAGTAACATTTTAGAAGATATTGTGGCAGTAGTATACATCCATGGGCAGACCAGGCAGTAAACAAAGGGTCAAATATGCATCCCAGGTATATCAGTGAGTGAGGCTGATTTATGAGGTATTACAGTCTGTCGCTTGTTCATCTAAATCAATCAGCATGCTACAGCAAGATCCCTGAGTTCCCTAATCTGGAGACAAGTGACAACTATAAACAGCACACTCTAATATCTCACCGCTGCAACTAGATGACAAGAAATCACACTGACAGGGACTTACTAACCATTCAAGCAACTTATTTGGTCGAGGAAGAATGGGCAAGAGTTTACTTTAGGAGGGTTAAAAACCAACTGTAATATAATTATCACAGCCCACAATACAGCTGGCCTCTACTATAGGGCTCAAAATCCAGGACAAAGGCAGATACAATATGGTGCACTATACTTTGAAATTTCCCCCAGCTATCCTGAAGCTAGAACCCTGACATTATATTTTTTTTCATTGATCGATCCCCCATGCCCACCCACACCTTTGTCTGAATTCCTCACTTCCTGTTCCTCCTCAGTAAGCTGTTCTGGCTGAATGGCTCGGATTATGGGGGCAAGCTTACTGAGGAGGAACAGGAAGTGAGAAATTCAGACAAAGAAAAAAAACATTTAGAAGGGAAATTGAAGGAAAAGGTAATTGAACCAACAATGCACTAGCTTAACCACTTAAGGACCCCTTCACGCCGATATACGTCGGCAGAATGGCACGGCTGGGCACATCAACAATATGTACGTTGTCCTTTAAGCCCAGCCGTGGGGTCGCGGGCGTGCCACCGTCCCGGTCCGAAGCTCCGTGACCGTTAACGTGGGACTCGCGGACCCGATCGCCGCTGGAGTCCCGCAATCAGTCCCCGGAGCTGAAGAACGGGGAGAGCCGTGTGTAAACACGGCTTCCCCGTTCTTTACTGTGGCGGCGTCATCGATCGTGTGATCCCTTTTATAGGGGGACACAATCAATGACATCACACCTACAGCCACACCCCCCTACAGTTGTAAACACACTTGAGGTCACACATAACCCCATCAGCGCCCCCTGTGGTTAACTCCCAAACTGCAATTGTCATTTTCACAATAAACATTGCATTTTAAATGCATTTTTTGCTCTGAAAATGACAATGGTCCCAATGGTCAAAATTGTCGGAAGTGTCCGCCATAATTTTGCAGTCACAAAAAAAATCGCTGATCGCCGCCATTAGTAGTAAAAAAAAAAAAAATATAAAAATGCAATAAAACTATCCCCTATTTTGTAAACGCTATAAATTTTGCGCAAACCAACCGATAACCGCTTATTGCGATTTTTTTTACCAAAAATAGGTAGAAGAATATATATCGGACTAAACTGAGGAAATTTTTTTTTTATATACTTTTGGGATATATTTATTATAGCAAAAAGTAAAAAATATTGCATTTTTTTCAAAATTGTCGCTCTATTTTTGTTTATAGCGCAAAAACTAAAAACCGCAGAGGTAATCAAGTACCACCAAAGGAAAGCTCTATTTGTGGGAAAAAAAGGACGCCAATTTTGTTTGGGAGCCACGTCGCACGACGCGCAATTGTCAGTTAAAGCGACGCAGTGCCGAATCGCAAAAAGGGGCAAGGTCCTTTAGCTGCATTTTGGTCCGGGTCTTAACCCTCCTGGCGGTATCCCAGAGCGTGACTCGGGGTTGATTTTTTCTACCAAAATCGGTAACCCCGAGTCACGCTCGGGGGAGATATGCAGAGCCTGCAGCGCGCGCTGGCTTACCTTCTCCTGGATCCAGCGATGTCACCGCGCTGTGTGAGCGAGCGGGACCTCACTCGATTCACACAGCATCCTCCTGTGCCGCCGATCTCCGTTCCCTGCGACGTTACGATGCACGGGAGCGGAGATCGGCGCCAAATTCAAAAAAGTAAACAAACACTATACATACAGTATACTGTAATCTTATAGATTACAGTACTGTATGTAAAAAAAACACACCCCCCTTGTCCCTAGTGGTCTGCCCAGTGTCCTACATGTCATTTTATATAATAAAAACCTTTCTTTCTGCCTGAAAACTGTAGATTGTCCATAGCAACCAAAAGTGTCTTTTTATGTCAAAAATGGTTTTAGATCAGCTAGAAAACAGCGATAATAAATTATAATCACTTGCAGAATTGTGCGATAGCGATTTGCGGGGAAATTCGTCATAAAAATAAATAAATAATGACAGCGACAATTCTGCAACTGAGAAAATTTCAGTGATTTTGAGTTGATTACATTATTGAATCATTTTTTTTTTAATTATATTATTACTTGCTATAATTATTTATAATTATTTATTATATTATAATTTAAAATTTTGTTTTTAAAAAAATGTCATACCTGGGATGCCTATTAGATTCTTGTTTGGTCAGATTTAAGTGAGTTATTCCTAAAAATCACAGGCCTACAGTATAAAACACCAAATTTCTTTGCAAATATTGTACCGCTTTCAGCATGTTTTTTCAGAAAGAATCATACCGCCAGGGAGGTTAAGTGGTTAAAGGAGCCTATTTAGAAAAAAAGTACACGATAAAAATATCAGACGAATGGTTGTCCTTTTTTTTTATTGCATATCGAAAACCAATAGGTTGCTGAAGTTACAAACATTTTCAAAAGGCAGAATACAACTTTGAAAGTGATGTAACGTATTATATTATAATGTATTTTTTCATTTCCGATCATACGTGGTCTACGGTTATGTGATTTATTTCATACAAATATTATTCAAATTACAAAAATAAAATAAAAAATTCTGTTATCATACAAGAAGGTTTGTGCTTATTTTTTTCAGATATTTCTGCATGAACTGTCGTGATCAGTTCTCAAAAGCTGTGTGCTAATGATCAGGTTATGGGACGATTGCACAGAAAGCAGTATTTTTCATCCAATTCCTCATCATATGCATTGGTCATTAGACCACAGGAGCCATTAATTTTATAATTTTAAGATAAAACGGAAAATCACAAAAAGAAAAGAAAAAAAAATTCATACAGAAATTTGGTTATTTGCTATGAAATAAAAGGAAGAAAAAACAGAAGTAAACTTTACTGTTTTGCGTAGTGATGACTGGAGATAGGTGAAATATTTGGGCCGAGCATTGGTTCGGCTCTGAACAGTGCCCGTTTGGGTGTTTGCCGAAAACCTGCTGAGCGCACCACCAAGCGCACAGTGAATGGCTAACCCCCCCCCCCTTTTCCAGGCTGCATGTTTGGAAAAGGGTCTGGTATAGGGTTGGGGGATCCCACACCAATTTTAAAAAAAAATATTGAAATGGGGTTCCCTTTAAAATCCATACCAGACCCAAAGGGCCTGGTATGAATTGAGGTGACCCCCATGCCATTTTTTTTTTACTTTTTGTATCTCCGGCAATGTCTTGCAGCTGGGAAAACCTATTTAAATGTTATTTACTTTTCTTTACATATGTCAGTTTTTCTGCAGCTGGTTCTATACACGGTACAGATGTGCCGCTTTACAGGTAGATTAAGAGGACCCCCAGGCACTATATTTAACCTCTTTCCCACCAAAGACGTCCCTGGGACGTCCTCCACTTTGAGCGGTGATATCTCAATGATGCTGCAGCTACAGGCATCATTCAGATATCCCCGTCTTCAGCCACCGATTCTCTGCACCATAAGAACGATCAAAGCGGCGGTTCCGCCGCTTGATCGTTCTTATAGGCAGCGGGAGGGCTTCTCCGGGCTCTCCCGTGCCATCGGGGGCCTGGAGAGCGAATCGGTCGGCGTCCGCTGCAGAACCATAGAGATGACTGGTGACCAGATGGAGGACCGTCGGAGGACTGGGCGCGACGTTATGACGTCATGCCCGGTACCCGGTACCCGGAAGTAAACAAAGCCGCAATCGCGGCTGTCGGCATGTGATCGGTGATTCTTTTTTCACCGATTTCATGCTTGTAAGCCTGGAGGAGAGATGTGGGGTCTTATTGACCCCATATCTCTCCATAAAGAGGACCTGTCACACTGATTCCTATTACAAGGGATGTTTACATTCCTTGTAATAGGAATAAAAAGGATCCAATTTTTTTTTTTTTTAGTGTAAAAATAAAAAGAATTAAGTAAAATAAAAAATAAAAAAAAAACGCCCCTGTCCTCGATATTTCGCGCGCAGAAGCGAACATGCATGCAGGTCCCACCCACATATGTAAACACTGTTCAAACCCCACATGTGAGGTATTGTTGCGTGCGTTAGAGCATGTGCAACACTTCTAGCACTAGACCTACTCTGAAACTCGAAAATAGTAACCTGTAAAAAATGTTAAAGCGTCACCTATGGAGATTTTTAGGTACCAAAGTTTGGCGCCATTCCATGAATGTGTGCAATTTTAAAGCGTGACATGTTAGGTATCTATTTACTCGGCGTAACATAATCTTTCACATTATACAAAAAAATTGGACTAACTTTACTGTTTTGTTATTTTTTAATTCATGAAACCGTTTTTTTTCCCCAAAAAAGGCGTTTGAAAAATTATTGCGCAAATACCGTGCGAGAAAAAAGTTGCAATGACAGCTACTTTATTCCCTAGGGTGTCTGCTTAAAAAAAATATATAATGTTTGGGGGTTCTGATTAATTTTCTAGCAAAAAAATTGTGATGTTTACATGAAGGAGAGAAGTGCCAGAATTAACCCAGTGGGCAAGTGGTTAAAGGAATTTTTTATTTTTGTGGTTTCACTTTAAGCATCATTAAAATCACTGCTCCTTTAACCAATTTAATACCCAGCCATTGTCATATGACGTCCGCATATGGGATCTCCCATCCCGGGTGGGCGTCATATGACGTCCTCGGCTTCCCGCCACTACTGGGGGCCCCCGGGAGCCCGCAGCGCATATCTCTTGGTACCATTCCCCGATTAGGGTGATGAGCAGGTGGCGGAGTCTAGAAAGCACTGTGACCGGCAGTATCCAATCACAGCTGGTCACTATGCAGAGTGGTGCTCACGCCGCTCGTGTACACCCCTGGGGGGCGCGCAGAGTGGTGATTGGGGATGAGGCTTTTCCCTTGGACAAAGCCCAGCCCCGATCAGAGTAAAGAGCCAATTAAATGGCTCTTTACATTTGTGACCGGCTGTGATAGGACACAGCTGGTCACGTGGTAAACAAACCGCAGTGTAACGGTTGTTGCTGGGCTCTCCTACTCACACACCGACCCAGTGTGAGCAGGAGAGCGAGATAACAGTGAGTTACACTTTTACTGGGATTCAGAGTACCTGCTGTCAGTACCTGCTATCAGTACCCATCAGAGTACATGCCATCAGTACCCGTCAGAGTACCTGCCATCAGTACCCGTCAGAGTACCTGTCATAGTACCTGTCATCAGTACCTGTCTGAGCTAATCAAAGTACCTGTCCATCCATCCCGTCCGAGTACCTGTCATTTCATCTGAGTACCTGTCCTGAGAGCCCATCAGAGTACCTGTCCTGAGAGCCCATCAAAGTACTTGTCCTGTGAGCCCATCAGAGTACCTGTCTGCAGCCAATTACTACCAAGGTGCAGCCCATTAGTCCCTGACATTCAGCCCATCAGTGTCACAGCCATGTCCAGAAAGGTATACACGCCAGAAGAGGCATACCAAATACTGATTCTGACCGATGAGAGCAATAGGGAGCTTTCATCGCCCAGTTAGAGTTCTGATTTTGATTCTGGTTCAGAGTATGAACCCATCGAAATCAGCACATCAGGATCTGAATCGGAGGAGAAAGCAGTCCATCCAAAATAACCATGGTCACATTGGTCACATTCCACACCTCAGTGGAACTTTGAAAGCCTTCCTGTATCTTTGAGTACAATACATTTATGGTGGATTATGGTGGATTTAAATGTTAAAATGTTGCAGCCTAATTTTCAACACGAAAACCCATCTTCTGGTACAAAAAAGTCGCAATTTACTTTTTTCATTTGGCCATGTATAATTCTTTCATGATCTACCAAAAATCAATGGAAACACCCACCACTTTCATAAAGTTTATTGAAGACATTGTCACTGCCCTGATCTATCAGCAAGTATCCCCCCCAGAAAGCATTCGCTCCAATTGTGTCAGCAGACTACATGAGTGCCATTTTCCTGACCATATTTCAACATCGGGGATCTTTTTTCGGGTGTGCACCAAAAGAGGAGTTAGGAACGACACCAGTTTCCATTGTCCACAATGTCCCTCCCAACCTGGCCTTTGTATTAGAGGATGCTTCAAACACTATCACACTCTTGTAAATTATTAGCCCGTATTTCTAATAGACTGCCATTTCCCCCAATTTCAATTTCTGTCCTGAATATTTCCCTGCCTCAACCAACCATATCATTGTCTTCCATGTGAACTGACCCTGGCCTGTTTCTCGACTATGCCTCTGCCTGCCATCTGCATTGTTTATCCGCCATGTTTCTGCCTTTCACGTGAACTGACCCTGGACTGTATTGACTATTCCTCTGCCTACCGTCTTTTTCTGCCTTTTACCTGCACTGACCTAGGCCTGTTGACCATGTTTTTGCCTGCCCCTTGGACTGATCCTTCACCCTGCTACACAGGTGTCTCACATATGTGAGGGGCTCCAGAATAGTTTTCTGAGTTGAGAAAAACGGTTTTTGGTTTTCTGTATTCCCAGAACAGGGTCTGGTTGTCTGGAGGCTTCAAAGCGATTTGGGTGGGAGAAGCCTCTACCCCTGTCCCCAGTCTTTCCTGACCGATGCCCTAATCTTGAAGGTTATGCCTGCTCCCTGGACAAAAACTTTGGCTGAACTGACCATACCTCTGCCTGCTGCATGTACTAACTATGGACAGTATTCCTGCCTGCTGCATGGACGTTCCTGTTGCTGCTGCTGACCACATCCCTGCCTGCTATCTGGACCAATGCTTTGGCTGTGCTGACAACATCTCTATCTGTACTGACTATGGCCAGTCTTCTGCCTGTTTTGCTGTCGCTGTCCACGTTCCTGCTTGCTGCCTGGACCAATGCTCTCCTCTGTGGATCACTGCTCTATGTGTTAGAAATATGAAGGGCCTTCAACAATGTGATAGGTTGACAGGAATTTATGTGTGTAATTTATGCTCCTAGTACGCCTGACGGTGCTACTTCAATGTTGGGCCTCTGTATGTGGTCAGGCTGTGTAAAAGTCTCACACATGTGGTATCCCCATACTCAGGATGAGTAGCAGAATGTATTTTGGGGTGTAATTTGTTGTATGCATATGCTCTGTGAGAGAAATAACCTCTTAATATTAAAATGTTGTAAAAAAAATCTTCATTTTGCAAAAAATTGTGGGGAAAAATTACAACTTAAAAAAAATCACTAGGCTACTTACTTAATGTCTACATTCTAAAAAGGGGTACTTTGGGGGGTATTTGTACTTTTCTGACTTGTTAGTGTCTCAAGAAATTAGATAGGTCATCAGGTGTGATCAATTTACAGTGATTGGCACCATAGTTTGTAGACTCTATAACTTTCACAAAGACCAAATACTGTAATATACACTAATTTGGGTTATGTTTACCAAAAATATGTAGCAGTATGCCGCATACAGACGGTCATTTTTTGTGATGGAAAAAAAATGAAGTTTGAAGTGATGAAAAAAAACGACATTTTTGAAACTTCATTTTCAAAAACGATGTAGCATACACACCATCGTTTTGAAAAATGATGAACAAAGTGACGGCACTCTAAAGGGGAAATTCTATTCGCCTTGAGGCTGCTTTTAGCTGGATACTTGTTAGTAAAAGACGTTTCATGCTTTTTTGTCTGTTACAGCGTGATGAATGTGCTTACTCCATTATGAATGGTAGTTTTACCTCCCGTCTCAAAACTTGCTTCTGGGCATGTGCGGGTTTAAAACGTCATTTTTGCCCACACACGATCATTTTTTATGACACAAAAAATGACATTTTAAAAAATGACATAAAAAATTCGAGCATGTTCGAATTTTTTTTTTGTCATTTTTCAGAAGACATAAAATGACATTTTGCCCACACACGATCATTTTAAATGACATTTTTAAAAATGTAATTTTATTTCATCACAAAAAATGACCGTCTGTACGCGGCAGTATACATTTTGGCCAAAATGTATGACGAAAAATTACTAATTTGCAAAATTTTATGACAGAAACAAAGACAAAGGCAATTTTTCACCAAATGTATGGTCTTTTTTTATTTATACCACAAAAAAAAACCCTAGTGAATAAATACCACAAAAAAAAGCTCTATTATGTGAAAAAAGGATGCAAATTTCATATTGGTACAGTGTTGTCATTCAAAGTGTGAGAGCGCTGAAAGCTGAAAATTGTTCTGGGCAGAAAGGGGGTATACGTGCCCTGTATAAGGCCTTGTACACACAGTCGGACCAAACCGATGTGACTGGTCCGTCGGACCGTTTTCATCGGTTCACCTCTGAAGTGGCCGTACGGCTTGATATGTGTACACACCATCAGTCCAAAATCCGATCGGGTCAGAACGCGGTGACGTCAAACACACGACGTGCTGAATAAAACGAAGTTCAATGCTTCCAAGCATGCGTCGACTTGATTCTGAGCATGCGTGGGTTTTGAACGGATGCTTTTCTGTACTAACCATCGGTTTGGTCCGATGGGGCAGCGGTCCATCGGTTCGGTTTTGAAGCATGTTTAAAAATTTTGGTCCGATGAAACTGAACATCGGATCATTCTCATCAGTTCGGTCCGACCGTGTGTACGGGGCCTTAAAGTGGTTAAAGAAATAGTATGGTAAAAAAAAAACACTTCTGGGTTTAACTAACCATTTTTTTGTATAATTCTCCTTTAAAGGGGCGTGGCAGGGGGGATCTTCTATGCCTACATACTTTTGTTAATAGGTGTTCCTCAGTTACATCTCAAAAAGTGAAGGTATGCTATTGGGCTGTATACTATTCGGACATTCCATTTTATATCTGCACTTAGAACAGACAGTGTGGAGATCTCTCACCCCCCTGATGCCTTTGAAATCACCTAGTCGGAGGCCGGGTTCACACCTATGTGAATTGAGTGCGGCTTAAACCGCATCCAATTCGCAGAACAATTCTAAATACATTGTTGTCAATGAGGCTGGTTCGCATATATGCGATGCATTCGCACGGCGCATTGCCGAAAAAAACGTTTTTTAGGCCTTGCGGTGCGGCTCAGGTGCGAATTCAGGCCCATTATCTTCTATGGGCACGCATCTAATTTGCAGATGTGTTGCGGTTGGAACGGAAGTTTTCTCTCCTCCTCCTCCACCTCCCCCTTTTCCAAGTTCCTCCCCTGTCTGTTTCATGCTGCTGAGGTGAGTAGCCATGTCGAAAAGACGGAGCAAAAAAGTGACAGAAAAGGTGAAGGAGTGTGTGGATTGCGAGGAGCTTATCCGCCTTGTCAGGGAGAACCCAATGCTCTATGACACCCAGCATCCTAAATATAAGGACAACGTGCTTAAAAACGATTTTATTTATGTTAAAAAGTTATATTTCAAATAAAACCCCAATAACCAGAGTGCGGTCCCCCACAAATCCAGACCAGGTCCTTATCCAAGCATGCATTCTGTCAGGGCATGTTAAGTGTGCTAGGGAGCCCTCCCCCCTGACCCATATCATGCCACATGCTTTCAATATGGGCAGGGTGTTTTAGGCTCCCTACCAATGCACCCTGTCCCCATTTTGATGGTGACAAGGGACTCATTCCCACATCCTTGGCCATTGTTTGTAGGAGTCTGCGTGCGTGTCTATTAGAAGAATATGCAAACTCACTTTACCAAGTTTGCAGATCCTTGGGGGAGTGGCTATCTGTATTTGTCAGCCCCTTTTTAAGTTATGGCCCATGCTGGTCGTACAAAGACATCATAATGACAAGTGACGATTTAACTTGGCCTGACCCCTTTATCTTGTGTGCAATGACCCCCAGCAGAGCACACATAACAGTGCCATACAGGGACGGATGAGGTCTTAAATTTAGCTCTATTTTCAGGTTGAAATTAGCTTAGGAGTCGCAAATATTTCAAGACACAAATGTGATAATTTTTTTTTTCTTCAGCATTAAACTTACACATAGTGACATTTTTAACTCAGTATGTTATTTTAAAATCTTTAAAGGGCCAGAGAATTTTAGGGCAACACAAAAAAGGTAAGTTTTAAATTAAATTGACGGCATCTGCCAAGGTAACTCACCAGTTGGCGGCAAAGTAATTTTGGAATAGATCTCTAATCAATTTCTAATCAATTTCTCACTAGTAGTGCCCCTAGTCACATTCCACTGTGCCGCCTCCATGTTATGCATCAGGGAATCCTCAAAAACATAACCATCACATTCTTGCACAGGCAGTTTTTACAGCAGAGACAGCATGCTCCAGACTGAGGTTGATGGCAGTGTGCAAGAATCTCCATTTATTGCAAAGAATCCCAAATGCACACTCCACTCCTCGGCGTGTCCTAGTGAGACGATAATTAAAGATTATTTTTTCATTGGTCAGCGCTCTACTAGAAAAAGGTCTTAGTATATTTCTCCCAAGGGCAAACGCTTCGTCCCCTACAAAAACATATGAGAGGGCAGGCTCATTTGTTCCGGGCAAGGATGAATCGTTTGGTAAATCAAGTCTATTCTCCCTCAGCATTCTCCCAAATGAGGAATGGGCAAATACACCTGAATCAGAGCTGCTGCCATAAGCACCGACATCAATATAAAGGAATTTATAATTTGCATCTGCCACTGCCATTAATACAAAAAAAAAACCTGACACCCACTATCAAATGGCTTCAGGATGCGAATGTGCTTCCCATCGATGGCTCCCGGACAGTTAGGAAAATTGCATCGCTCCCAGAATTCCTCTGATAATTTCAACTATTCTTGTTTTTGCAGGCTTTTTGAAGACCAAAGGCTTACATAAACAATGCCACATATTATTGATTTGCCAAACTTGAATTCATAGTGGAGACTTCCAAAAGAATTGCCTGTAGCTAGGTACCTTAAATAATATTTAAATAATACATTAGTATTCATTTCACTGTTTTTCAGTGCAATACATAAAGAGAAGGTGGCGAAGCATGCGGGATGCCTTCAAAAAATATAATAGACACCTCAGAGAATTGAAGAGTGGCTCGGGGGCAACAGCTAGAGTACCCTATATGTAGGCTGGTGACCTAGATTTTCTGAAACCACTCATAGAGATGAGAGAGTAAGTTATAATCTACATCATCAATGTATCGGGCCTACATATTTTGCATTATTAACTTAAAATCTTTCTTTTAATACAGGACCAAAGCTAGTTGGGATGAACAAGACATGTTAGAGGATCAACCAGAGAGCCATTCTGAGGCACAATCAGAGGCACCAGTAGATACAGTTTTGATGGAACCAAATGAGGATCTCACACAAATCCAAATAGGTTCTAATCTATGGTTAGATAACACAGAAGAGGAATATGTAGTGTCAGAGCTGATCCCTGGGCCCTCCTCTGCTCATGCAAGCATTGCTCGGCCTGCCAAAGTGGCACGTAAGCGAGTGCCAGTATCGTAGATGGACATAAGTGAGCATCTACTAGATATGTTACAAAAAATGTCTGGAAAGGTGGATGCTTTCTTATGTCTGGCTACGATACTGGCGCTCAATTTTGTCCCTTTAATTAAAAAAGTACTACCTGAGCGATATTTGGAAATGAGAACCACTATAGAACAAGTTCTGCAGTCCTTTTCACTGCCAAGTGAGGAACCAACATCGGAAAGGCCATATGTGCCACAAGCAAAATATCACATTCGCTTTCCAATGTCAGGCCAGTACCCGGAACCGGGACACTTACCCCTATGTTCCTCCATCCTATCCTTCCAGTTTTCAAGAGGCTACTTCTATATATGATGTACAACACAGGCAAATTCCCTATTCCATCCCATCCCCAATCCCTTCAATTAGGCCACACACTCAAATTCAGGGGATGTATGTGCCACAGCAACATGTGCCACAGCAACATGGCGAGTCTAGCCATGCTTCCAGCACTGCCATTGCTGAAAATCCTTCTGCAAGTCTATACTCCACTGAGGCTGCATTATTAAAAAGAACATATCATAATCTATAAAGTATGAGTTCTGCCCACAGTTAACGAGCAGGGCCCAGATTCACAGAAAGCAAGGCGCACATTACCCCGTCGTAGAGTAACCACCGTACGCTACGCCAATGCAGCGCAGAGAGGCAAGCATTGCATTCAACAAGCCAGTGCTCCCAACGCTGTGCCAGCGTGGCGTGGATTTCGAAGGCGTACGCCTTGATGTGCATTTTTTATAAAAAAATTGGTCCAGAGCTATACTTGAATGCAAAGTTTATATTTTGTATATTGTAAATATATATATATATATATATATATATATATATATATATATATATATATATATGTTGGCTATTTGAGCTATTATTTTTTCTACAAAAAAAACACAAAGATTTTTTTGGTCATCTTCTGTCTGATTTTTCATTTATAATTACACATTTTGGATAGTTCAACACACTAAATATTCCATGCTCACAAATTAAGCCCCATACACACTATCAGTTTTCCTGCAGGTTTTTCTCTTCAGGTTTACCAAAACTATCTAATATGAGGTCAAACCTTAAGGCTGCGTACACACGGCCGAGAAACTCGACGGGCAAAACACATTGCTTTGCTCGTCGAGTTCCCTTGTTCGGCTGTCAAAGAACTCGTCGAGCCAAATGTTCCCATTGCCCAATGAGGAAATAGAGAACATGCTCTCTTTTTGGCTCGACGAGTTTCCCGACGGGTTTCTCTGTGAAAAGTGTACACACGACCGGTTTTCTCTGCAGAATACGTCTCCCATCGAGTTTCTTGCTGAATTCTGCCGAGAAAACCGGTCGTGTGTACGGGGCCTCAGAGTTTCAATTTGTATGCAATCAGGCAGGCCCTTGCATTACATGGTGTTGGTAAACATGAAGAGAAAAACCTGCAGGAAAACTGATAGTGTGTATGGGGCTTCACAATGACAATGGACATAGGTGGTGAAAAGTACCTTAATGTGATGAGTAATCTTTCTGCAGGCTGGAAGCTTGCAGAAATAAATTCAAAACAAATTCAAAACATCTACTATGTAACTATGGAACAAAGGAGGAACAAAATGTATAGCAAGGCAAAAATAATATTACCTATTTATTGACATGCGCGTATAATCAAAATACGTCATGCCCACGGAGATCTTCATACAATATCATGAACTGCCCTCTTTCATCCCTATTTGCAATGATGGGATGAACCCAGTATCTTCTTCTTCTCCTCTTCCTTCTCCTCCTCTCAACTCCCAGCAAGATTGCTGCTGTTGCAGCAACAACTGTAGGCATGATCATGGGCAGGGCAGCACACATTTCTTCAAAAATCCTAATCCTCATTCCACACAATACTGACTGCTGGACAACCAGGAAGAGTCCAAGAAAGGTCACTCCCTTTTATTAGCAACATCATCACACAGCTAACAATGATTGGCCTTCACCAAAAACGCAGCTCTGAAGATAATTTCTTCAAATTCGCAGCTGACCCGCAGATAAAACGCAGTGGATCCGCTGAACACCTGATAGAGAAATTTGCGAAGACCACGGAGCTCAAAAATGCAACGCACTACTGTGAATCCGGCCTAAAGGATGTTTTTGAGGTCTTGTGGGGTGAAAATGTGATTTCCCTTATCTACAGCTATAAGCCTAGAGGACCTGTCAAACTCATTGGAAGCTAGGTGTTACAGTCATAAGGCCTATACTATCATTTCAAATGCTAATTTGGAAGCTTTTGTCATAATCTATTGACCGATGGATTATTGCGCCGTCGTATCTTAGGGTGCAATATTTAGGCTGGCCGCTAGATGGCACTTCCATTGCGCTCGGCGTAGAATATGTGAATCACTAGATACGCCTATTCACGAACGTACGTGCGCCCGTCGCATTAAAGATACGGCGTTTACGTAAGGCATTTTCAGGCGTAAAGTTATTCCATCAAATAGCTGGACTAGTAATGTTAAGTATGGCCGTCGTTCCTGCATCGAAATTTGAAAATTTTACGTTGTTTGCCTAAGTAGTCAGTGAATAGGGTTGGACGTAATTTATGTCCACGTTGAAACCAATGCGTTCTTGCGGTGTACTTTGCCGCAATGCACACTGGGATATGTACACGGACGGCGCATGTGCCGTTCGTAAAAAACGTCAATCACGTCGGGTCACAGTTAATCTACATAAAACACGCCCCCCACATCCTCATTTAAATTTGGCGCGCTTACGCCGGCCTATTTACGCTACGCCGTCGTAACTTAGCAGGTATTGTGAATACAGTACTTGCCTAGCTAACTTACAGCTGCGTAGTGTATATACGATACGCTACGCCGCCGCAAAGATGCAGCAGGCTACTTGAATCCACCTATCTGTCTACTACTGACCACTGAAATTATAAAATAGCTATTATATCAACTGGCTTCTATTTTTAATATTGCAGGCCAGCTGTGGGATTTATGCTGAAAGTTTCCCTCTAAATCTGAGTGCCCCAAAACTGTAATTCAACCCGCTGGCTACTATTTGAGAAATAAAATCAAACTAGTTTTGGCTATCTCTCAGGAACTCTAGAAATTAGATTTCTTTCCTTTTTTAGTGCAGTTGCTATTTGTGGCCATTGCAAGGTCTCTACCTATCAAAACCTACATTTATTTTTAAATGTAAAATATGTAGCCCCAGGAGTTGATCTTTCCTGCATTAAAAGCTGAGGATGCTGCAATTCAGGGAAAGCCAGGGATTTGGCTCTGAAATCCCAAAAGAGAAAAAAAAAATCAATGGACACCTCAGGTGATGTAACCAATTTTCCATGTTTTGCATGCATATTATATCCTCAAAAGTTTGCAAAAGACCCTTTCTTTTTGCCCCAAACCATGCATTTCCTAATAGACCTATTAAAAAAAAAATGTATATGATAATAATGCTCCAGAGTTTATCAAAGCAATATTTTTAATAAAAATACACTAAAGCATAAGCATCATAAGATAATACAATATCACATACCGTATTTATCGGCGTATACCGCACACTATTTTGCCCTGAAAATCAGGGCAAAATCGTGGGTGCGCAGTATACGCCGATACCCGCTTTCCCGCCATGAGTTTGAATACTGCGCCCGCATATAGCGAGCGCAGTACACTCGTGAATCTTCGGCCAGTCTCGGCGCCTCTCGTACTGATGTCCTAACATCCTGAGTGTACAGGACGTCAGTGCGAGAGGCGCCCGAGCCTGCCCGAAGATTCACGAGTGTACTGCGCTCGCTATATGCGGGCGCAGTATTCAAAGTCGTGGCGGGAAATGAGCGGGAGGACGCCGCCGAAGGACGCCGGACCCGCCGAAGATGGACACCGGACCCGCCGAAGATGGACACCGGACCCGCCGAAGATGGACACCGGACCCGCCGAAGATGGACGCCCGACCCGCCGAAGATGGACGCCCGACCCGCCGAAGATGGACGCCCGACGAGGCCGCAGAAGGACGCCGGACCCGACGAGGCCGCAGATGGACGCCACGCAAGACATCAAAACTGTAAGTACAAAACAACAAAAAATCTTTTTTTCCCACAGGATTGGGGGCCACTTTGGGGGTGCGCGGTATACGCCAGAGCGCGTTATACCGCGATAAATACGGTAAATAATTTCAGATATTGTATGAATTAGAAATTATCAATTTTTGTAAAACAGTAAAAATTGAAGGTATACAAATCTGTAAATAAATACAGTAACTTGGAGACGTCTGACATACTAGATATCATGCTGTGTCCTGAGTACACATATCTAAAGTCATGAATTGTTCATTTTGCATGCCAATCATATGGATGTTTGTTAAACACTAACTGATTTTTTATGTCTTGGTTGGTATGTTCGAAGAATAAAAAAGATAAAAAAAAAATACACTAACTTACACAATCTTTACCTTATTGATTTAAGACTGATTATAATCCTTGATGGATGAATAACAAACAGCATTACAGTAAACATTTGTTTATATCCACAACCACTTCTTTAAACTGAACAAGGCTCTATTCAGGTCTGTGTAAATAGAGGATTTAAATCACTGATTTACGAACAGACCTATCAGCCTGGATGTCACACTACTTCCTCAAACGCAATCTATCTAAAACTGAGCTCATAATATCCCCCCACCCCTCCACGTGCCCCTTCCCCTGACTTCTCTGTCAAGATCAATGACACAACTGTCAGTCCATCCCCACATGCCAGGGTGCTATGGGCAACCACATCAATCCCTATCCAAATCATATCACCTTAACCACCGCAACATCTCAAGAATATGACGCTTTTTAACCAATGACACCACCAAGTTTCTAATTCCCTCCCTGGTTATCTCTCGCCTTGACTACTGCAACTCCTTCCTCATTCAATACATAGGCTATGCCCCCTTCAGTCCATCATGAATGCTGCTGCAAGACTCATCCACCTTACCAACCATTCAGTGTCCTCTGTCCCTCTCTGCCAATCCCTCCTCTGGCTTCCACTTACCCAACTAATAAAATTCAAAGTACTAACAATAACTTACAAAGCCATCCACAACCCTGCCCCCAGCTTTTTCAGTGTGGGATTCCCCTCCAAATTCATACCAGACCTAAAGGGCCTGGTATGGACTGGGGGGGGGGACACACTACTTATTCCTTTTAACCAGCATTTTTTTTGTTCAACTGTCAGTGGGGAATTCCATTGACAGCTGGTGACTAGGGACGGGCTATCTGTTCAAGTTAAACATGAGTTCAACTCGAACAGCGAACAATTGGGGGTGCTCGCGGCAAATTCTAAAAGTGTTTGGGGACCTGGATCCTGCCCCAGGGGAGTATCAATGCAAAAAAAAGTTTTATAAATGGCAGTTTTTGCAGGAGCAGTGATTTTAATAATGCTTAAAGTGAAACAATAAAAGTGAAATATTCCTTTAAATTTTGTACCTGGGGGGTGTCTATAGTATGCCTCTAAAGTAGCACATGTTTGCCGTGCTTAGAAAAGTCTCTGCACAAAATGAGTAAAAATAACTACAGCGCTAAATTAAATACTCAAAAAATATAACATTAATAAATCACCAAATAATAAAAAGCTGCAAAAATATTTTGTAGTGGGTCAAACAAAGTAAAAATGTGTACTATTGACGTAACGCGTGGGGGAGGAGCTACGAGCGGGACGGACAGTGGATCCGAATGAGTAGATACAACATCAGCTGAGCGGCTCTATGGAGGATTGGTGCATTGGATATCTATGCTCTGTTTGAACGGCGGTAGTGTGAGTGTGCCATTTCTAGAGGAATATTTTTGTTTCTTTTTGGTGCCATACCATCTGTGCAATGAGCTGTCTCCTTTCCTTTTCATGAGCGGTGTCTGTGTGGAGGAGATCCCCCATCTGTGAAGCAGGCGTGTGCTTGTGATTACATCGATTATTCCTATCACTGCACTGAACTGGGTGTTGTTGTTTTATTTGAAACACTGGTGCACATCTTATACACAATTGGACACATTTTGTGGATTTGTTCCTATATTGTTTGAATCACTGTTGTAGCACGGTTGGCATCATTAATTAAGTTAATAATTAGCGCAATATTTACATATTATACACATCTGCACAAAATGACATTTCTATTTAACCTCTTGCCCACGGCCCCATGTCCAAAAGACGTCCTCTTTTTAAAGATGGATATCTCGGTAAAGGCAGCAGCCGCTGCCACAACCGAGATATCCATCTCTTCAGTGGGCGGTCCTGTACACGATAACGGCGGTCTCCGCGGCGGATTCGCCGCAAGATCGCCGTTATCGGTGGCGGGAGAGGGCCCCCCTCCCGCCGCTCTCCCGCGCCCTACGCCGCTTACCGGAGCCGTCGGTAGCAGCGGAGGCGATCGGGTCCGTTCGTCAGCTGACTGGGGTTGCGAGGGAAAAATGTCCTTCACCCGTCCCCATAGCTCTGCTGGGCGGAAGTGACGTCAAAACGTCAGTCTCGTCCAGCGTCTTAAAGAAACATTTTTTTTTTTGTCATTTGAAAAAATTACAGTTTCAATTTTTTTTTTTTTTTTTTTGCATTTAAGTCTAAATATAAGATCTGAGGTCTTTTTGACCCCAGATCTCATATTTAAGAGGACCTGTCATGCTTTTTTCTATTACAAGGGATGTTTACATTCCTTGTAATAGGAATAAAAGTGATCAATTTTTTTTTTTTTCAGTGTAGTTTCAAGCGCCCCGTCACGACGAGCTCGCGCACAGAAGCGAACGCATACGCGAGTATCGCCCGCATATGAAAACTGTGTTCAAACCACACAAGTGAGGTATCGCCACGATCGTTAGAGCGAGAGCAATAATTATAGCCCTAGACCTCCTCTGTAACCCAAAAAATGTAACCTGTATAATTTTTTAAACGTCGCCTATTGAGATTTTTAAGGGTAAAAGTTTGACGTCATGCCACGAGCTGGCGCAATTTTTAAGCGTGACATGTTGGGTATCATTTTACTCAGCGTAACATTATCTTTCACAATATATAAAAACATTGGGCAAAATGTATTGTTGTCTTATTTTTTAATTAAAAAAAGTGATCTTTTTCCAAAAAAAGGGCGCTTGTAAGACCGCTGAGCAAATACGGTGTGAAAAAAGTATTGCAATGGCTGTCATTTTATTCTCTAGGGTGTTAGAAAAAAATATATATAATGTTTGGGGGTTTTAAGTAATTTTCTAGCAAAAAAAACTGTTTTAGTCTCGTAAACACCAAATCTGAAAAACAAGCCCGGTGGGAAAGAGGTTAAAACTACTTGCGGCTATAATGAATTGCCGGGTCCCAGCAATACAAATAAGTCATTGAAAAAAAAACATGGGTTCCCCCCTTAGTCCATTACCAGACCCTTTGGTTCTGGTATGAATATTAAGGGAAACCCTGAACCAAAATAAAAAAAAAGCGTGGGGGTCCCCCCAAATTTCATATCAGGCCCTTAACCACTTAAGCCCCGGACCAATATGCTGCTAAATGCCCAGAGGCGTTTTTTACAATTCGGCACTGCGTCGCTTTAACAGACAATTGTGCGGTCGTGCGACGTGGCTCCCAAACAAAATTTGCATCCTTTTCTTCCCACAAATAGAGCTTTCTTTTGATGGTATTTGATTGCCTCTGTGATTTTTATTTTTTGCGCTATAAACAAAAATAGAGCAACATTTTTTGAAAAAAAAAACAATATTTTTTACTTTTTGTTATAAGAAAAATTGAATAAACTAAATTTTAGTCAAACATTTAGGCCAAAATTTATTCAGCCACATGTCTTTAGTATAAAAAAATCGCAATAAAAAAAATATTAGCTTCCTAGCGGCAACAGTGACACTAATAGAGCGATCAGAAAAATGATTGCTTAATGACACTGGCAATAGGGAGTGAAAGGGCGGTGATCAAGGGGTTAAAACTTTATTATGGGGGTACAGGGCTACCCTGGACCTAACACTAACTGGCTGTCACACTAACTGTCACACTGACACTAAATGCAGTGATCAGTACATATATCAACAAGTCAACAGAGGGGCCCAGAAGGAAATCTGAAGGTTGTGATGCAAATGAGAAGAGAACTTCCTGTTATTTGGCAGTTGGTCTGACATAGAAGATTGGTGATACAGGAGAGAGAGTGGCAGTTTATCCAGGACCCTTATTGACCCATGTTATACATGCCTGAATTAATTCTTGCTCTGGTAAGCAGTTGGTACATAAGTGGTGAAGGATTTGTCATCTGATTCACAAGATTTTTGCCTGGATATTTAGCCTCACCCATTCGGAGAACTTTCTGTCACTTCCTGCAATCTTCTGCGATACATCCTACATGGACTTTTGCACAATCTTTTTTTCAGTTTTGCACTGGGATTTTGTGTGCCTTTAACATAATTGATTATTTATGTTGATTAAACTTGCAGCGCAGCTTTTCCTTTTATATAGTACATATATGATCACTGCATTCAGTGACAGTGTGACAGGGGGGTGGGGGGTGATCGGAAGGGGTTAAATGTTCCTATGTGTACTGGTGTCAGTGTAGTGTTAGGTGCGACATACTGTGACTCTTCTATCATCTCAGCGGTTTGAAAATACCGCCGAGATGAGAGCTGCATCACTTCCTCTGCCTATGTTTACATTTTACAGGAAGTGAAACGGCGGCGGCTCACAGGATTGGCTGGAAGCGATCACGAGGGGGCGGACAGAAACGAACAGCCGTCCCCTCGAGGTTACCTCCCGGAGATAAGCCGCCCCCCGCACGCAGCGGAGGGGGTCCCCGATCGGACCCCCGACCCGCTAGAAGGCAGGGACGTATATATACGCCCATCTGCCTGTACGTGCCATTCTGTGGACGTAAATGGTCGTGCGGCTTCCCCTTATTATCCATACCAGTGGTTAAGGTCTGGTATGGATAATAAGGGAAACCCTGCAACGTTTTTTTTTTAAATGGCATGTGGTTCCCCCCAAAAATCCATACCAGACCCTTCAGGTCCTCCTGAACCGTACCAGGCCACATGTCCTCAACATGGGGAGGATGTCCCCAGGTTGATGGGGACAAGGGCCTCATCCCCACAACCCTTGCCCGGTGGTTGTGGGGGTCTGCGGGGGCTTAATGGAATCTGGAACCCCCCTTTAACAAAGGGGAGCCCCAGATCCGGCCCCTCTATGTGAATTATACCCCTACCATTTCACAAAGAAAAAGTGTGAAAATGTTAAAAATGGCAGAAGACGGCATGGGACAAGTCCTTTATTAAAAATAAAAATAGTAATAAAAAAAAAAAACATTCCAGCAATTTAATCCAGTCAGTCCAGTGTTGTAATCCATCCACGGCAAACATGTGCTACTTTCTCGATGACCCACAGTGATTCATTCTCCAGCAATGGTCTCCAGTCCAGCGAGGAACGAATCGTGATCTTGCCTGCACCTGAGGCACCCGCCCAATGACGCGCAAGCTGTTTGACAGTTCTTTTATAACTGAGGGCGGGGCCACCCGTGACGTGGACGGGTGACCTCACCCCCTCTAACGCGTCACGGGAAACCCCTGTGATGCATTAATGGGGGCAGGGTAACCCATCAATGTCACGGGTGGCCCCACCCTCAGTTATAAAATAACTGTCAAATAGCTTGCGCGTCATTAGGCCAGGTGCCTCCAGTGCAGGGAGGATCATGCATAGTTTCTCGCTGGAGTGGAAAGCTGGTGCAAGCAAGATTGTGCTTAATTCCTCGCTGGAGAATGAATCACCACTGGACATCGAGAATGGATTACAACGCTGGACAGACTGGATTACATTGCTGGAATGTTTTTTTATTTTTTTATTTTTTGTCCCAAGCCGTCTTCTGCCATTTTTAACATTTTCACTTTTTCTTTGTGAAATGGTAGGGTTACAATGTACTCCGTTACCAATTCACATGGGGGGGGCTGGGATCTGGGGTCCCCTTTGTTAAAGGGGGCTTCCAAATTACGATAAGCCCCCCACCCGCAGACCCCACAACCACCGGGCAAGGGTTGTGGGGATGAGGCCCTTCTCCCCATCAACATGGGGACATCCGCCCCATGTTGAGGGCATGAGGCTTGGTACGGTTCAGGAGGGGGGGAACTCTCTGGCCCCCCCCTTTTCCTGCGACCTGCCATTTTGCACGCTCGGATAAGGGTCTGGTATGGATTTTTGGGGGGGAACCCCACGCCATTTGAAAAAAAAAAATATTGCTGTGAGATTTCCCTTAATATTCATAACAGACCCAAAGGCCTGGTAATAGACTAAGGGGGAACCCATGCTGTTTTTAAATTACTCTTATCTGTATTGCCGGGACCCGATAATTCATTATAAAGATATGGTGCATAAAACAGGCCTATAATGCACTTCCGGTGCCAGAGAACAATGTATCAACTGATCCCAAGTGAAGAAACCGGTGTGTAAGTTAAAAGAGTGTAGAGGAAATACCAATAAAATAAGATTGATATTGATCCTAATAGCAGCTATTTAAATACATGGAAACCCATTTGAAAGTATAAAACAAAGAATCAAATATTAAAACAACCACAGTTCAGATGATAAAACAGCGCTTAAAAGTAGTGAAAAAAAGCTCCTAGAAAGAGCTTAAAAACAGGAATGTGGGGTGATGTGTTGGATGATCATATATCAGGTGTTAGTGCACCCTACACCAATCAAATGAATACACCCAAACAGTGGATTACTCCCCCCTCTGGGGTGCAGGCTTACCACAAACAGGAAAAGAACAGCTATTCTCCTTTTAAACACACCATCCACAATCCTCTAAATCACTGTCACGGTTCATCTCAATGAGGGCACATGAAAATAAAGGAAAACAAACACGGATGATAGTGTAGTATGCCTAAAATCAATACCCCCAAATGTGTCAGGAATAAACTCCCACTAATGATGCCCGTACAGGAAAAACACTTGTGAATGAGCAAGTAAGAAAGTAATGGTTTCACCGCTGTCACCGCTGTCCTTTGCACACCAGAGGCCGCACGAGTACTGTGGAGCTGGTATGGATGGTCAGATCCGGCTGGTTGGCTGTGGAACGCACTCTCACTTCCTTGTTGCGCCGTTGTAGCCACGCCCTGACGCTTTTCGTCACTTCTGACTTCGACAAAGGGCGTGGCTCTACAGCGCTGTCACTCTCCTTTTATTCCCCATCAACCGCAGCTATTAGATACGATCGCTCCGCCCCCCGGCCGCGATACGTGCAACTCGGACCGGAAGAGGGGACGGACGTCAGCTGTGCTGTTTGGGGATTCCAAAGAGGATGTGAAAATCTAACTGCACTTTAATCGTAAAACAGAAACATTAATTATGTAAAAAGCTTAAAAACGCCTGTCCCCTAGGGACGTGGAGATCATTGGTAAATGATCAGAGCAAGCCAAAACACAAAATTCCTTTTTAAAAATATGTGTGAATAAAATTGCTCCCTGCGTATTAATACGTGTTTAAAGCCACATTATATTGCAGCCAATCACGATGGACCACGGCGTGTATATAGGTCCGTTCTGGATACTGAGTGTGTGTGTTATATTTATAATTAAAACTGGTCCTGAGAACTGTGTTCAATAGGTTGCAGATATAGACCCGCAATAGGTACATAGAAAAGGACTAGTAGTGTCGGTCAAGAGTATTAGATTAAAATTACTACAGGTAATCGGGAAATGTATATAATAGTTTTATAAGATCCACATCTTAAGAAATACGCACATACCCAAAAGAGGGGGGTATAAAAAGCCACACTTATATGCACACTCATAGGGAAAACAATGTGTCACATATTGGAAAAAAAGGAAAGCATATGTATATAAAGAAAAATTATACATATAAAAAACCTTATGGAGTTAAAAATCATGATATAAAAATATATACACATATACATACATAAAATTTATATATGCATGCATAAAAAATATATATATATAAAAAATACAGTTGTGGTCTTTGTATCCCAGCTTGATGTTGGCCACATGTTCAGCTATTCTAACTTTCAGAGCTCGCTTGGTTCGTCCAATGTACATTAGTTTACATCACCCTGTTACATATTGACAAGGCCTCTTTTATCTGATACATTGTTATTGTTCGTTTTTTATCTATTTTTGTCCTATAGTCGCCTCTTTTTCATTTTTTTTCCTTTCTTTCTTCTTCTTTTTTCTGATTTATGGTTTTTGGTGTATTATTCTCATCAAAGAGATAGGTGAGGATCACTAGCCTCCTACAAAGCACCATTGAATAAACGTGATTACCACCCCTCATAAATATTTTTATATATTTTTTACGGTATTTTTAATATATATATATATTTTTTATGCATGCATATATAGATTTTATGTATGTATATGTGTATATATTTTTATATCGTGATTTTTAACTCCATAAGGTTTTTTATATGTATAATTTTTCTTTATATACATATGCCTTCCTTTTTTTCCAATATGTGACACATTGTTTTCCCTATGAGTGTGCATATAAGTGTGGCTTTTTATACCCCCTCTTTTGGGTATGTGCGTATTTCTTAAGATGTGGGTCTTATAAAACTATTATATACATTTCCCGATTACCTGTAGTAATTTTAATCTAATACTCTTGACCGACACTACTAGTCCTTTTCTATGTACCTATTGCGGGTCTATATCTGCAACCTATTGAACACAGTTCTCAGGACCAGTTATAATTATAAATATAACACACACACTCAGTATCCAGAACGGACCTATATACACTCCCTGGTCCATCGTGATTGGCTGCAATATAATGTGGCTTTAAACACGTATTAATACGCAGGGAGCAATTTTATTCACACATATTTTTAAAAAGGAATTTTGTGTTTTGGCTTGCTCTGATCATTTACCAATGATCTCCACGTCCCTAGGGGACAGGCGTTTTTAAGCTTTTTACATAATTAATGTTTCTGTTTTACGATTAAAGTGCAGTTAGATTTTCACATCCTCTTTTGAATCCCCAAACAGCACAGCTGACGTCCGTCCCCTCTTCCGGTCCGAGTTGCACCTATCGCAGCCGGGGGCGGAGCGATCGTATCCAATAGCTGCGGTTGATGGGGAATAAAAGGAGAGTGACAGCGCTGTGTAGCCACGCCCTTTGTCGAAGTCAGAAGTGACGAAACGCATCAGGGCGTGGCTACAACGGCGCAACAAGGAAGTGAGAGGGGGTTCCACAGCCAACCAGCCGGATCTGACCATCCATACCAGCTCCACAGTACTCGTGCGGCCTCTGGTGTGCAAAGGACAGCGGTGACAGCGGTGAAACCATTACTTTCTTACTTGCTCATTCACAAGTGTTTTTCCTGTACGGGCATCATTAGTGGGAGTTTATTCCTGACACATTTGGGGGTATTGATTTTAGGCATACTACACTATCATCCGTGTTTGTTTTCCTTTATTTTCATGTGCCCTCATTGAGATGAACCGTGACAGTGATTTAGAGGATTGTGGATGGTGTGTTTAAAAGGAGAATAGCTGTTCTTTTCCTGTTTGTGGTAAGCCTGCACCCCAGAGGGGGAGTAATCCACTGTTTGGGTGTATTCATTTGATTGGTGTAGGGTGCACTAACACCTGTTATATGATCATCCAACACATCACCCCACATTCCTGTTTTTAAGCTCTTTCTAGGAGCTTTCTTTCACTACTTTTAAGCCCTGTTTTATCATCTGAACTGTGGTTCTTTTAATATTTGATACTTTGTTTGATAATTCATTATAGCCGCGATTAGTTTTAAATTACTTTTTTTCCTTTAGAAATGTAATTTTTTGCAGGGACTTTTCTAAGCACGGGAAACATGCGCTAATTTATAGGCATACTATTGATGCCCCCAGGTACCAAATTTAAAGGAATATTTCACTTTTATTGTTTCAGCATTATTAAAATCACTGCTCCCAAAAAAAACGCCAGTTTTTAAAACTTTTTTTGCATTGATACATGTCCCCTGGGGCAGGACCCAGGTCCCCAAAACACTTTTTTTAACAATAAATTGCATATTAACCTTAAAAATTTGCACTTTTAATTTCCCCACATACAGTAGACTTTTAAAGGGTGTTCCGTGGCTTTTAAATTTTTGCCACAAACACCACAAATTGTTTGCTGTCCAGCGAACAGGTGAACAGGGAATGTTCGAGTCCAACTCATGTTCGGCTCGAACAGATAGCCCATCCCTAGTAGGTATAGTTCAGTCAGTGTGAGTGTAGTGACTGTTTAACACAGTATATTTTATTGTGTTACTGCAAGTTTAACCCTGTATATTTCAGTGTGTTAGTGCACGCTTAACCACTTAAGACCCGGACCATTATGCAGGTTAAGGACCTTGCCCCTTTTTGTGATTCGGCACTGCGTTGATTTAACTGACAATTGCGCAGTCGTGCAACGTGACTTCCAAACAAAATTGGAGTCCTTTTTTTCCCACAAATAGAGATTTTTTTTTGGTGGTATTCGATCACCTCTGCAGGTTTTATTTTTTGTGCTATAAACAAAAATAGAGCGACAATTTTGAAAAAAAAAAACAATATTTTTTACTTTTTGCTATAATAAATATCCCCCAAAAATATATAAATTTATTTTTTTCCTCAGTTTAGGCCGATACGTATTCTTCTACCTATTTTTGGTAAAAAAAATTGCAATAAGCGTTTATCGATTGGTTTGCGCAAAATTTATAGCATTTACAAAATAGGGGATAGTTTTATGACATTTTTATTCATAATTTTTTTTTTTACTAGTAATGGCGGCGATCAGCGATTTTTTCGTGACTGCGACATTATGGCGGACACTTCGGACACTTTTGACACATTTTTGGGACCATTGTCATTTTCACAGCAAAAAGTGCTATAAAAATGCACTGATTACTGTGAAAATTACAATGGCAGTGAATGGGGTTAACCCCTAGGGGGCTGTAAGGGGTTAAGTGTGCCCTAAGGGAGTGATTCTTACTGCAGGGGGGTGTCGCTGTAGGTGTGACATCACTGATCGTCATTCCCTATAACAGGGAAAAGACTATCAGTGACACTGCCACAGAGAAGAACGGGGAAGGTGTGTTTACACTCACCTCTCCCCGTTCTTCAGCTCCTGTGACCCGTTCGCGAGACACCGGCAGCTATCGGGTCCGGGGGTCACCCGGGTCACGCAGGCGGGGTCATGGAGCTTCGGACTGGGTCGCGAGCGCGCCGCCAGCGGTACGCTTGCGACCCACGGCTGGGCTCTTAAAGAGGACGTATATATACGTCCATGTGCCCAGCCGTGCCATTCTGCCGACGTATATCGGTGTTAGGCGGGCCTTAAGTGGTTAACACAGTATATTTCAGTGCGTTACTGCAAGTTTAACGCCATATAGTTCTTTGCATTACTGCAAGGTTAGCGCTGTATATATATCATTGCCTTACTGCAAGTTTATTGTTGTATATTTCATTTTGTTACTGCAATTTTAATGCCATATAGCTTTGTGCTTTACTGCAAATTTAACGCTGTATATTTCATTGCGTAGATGCAAGTTTTACGCCATATTTTTCATTGCGTTACTGCAAGTTTAACACCATATAGTTCTGTGCGTTACTGCACGTTTGACGCAGTATATTGCAGTATATTAAAGTGTATCCGTAGAGTGTGTCTGTGTCACGAATACTCAAATTGAAGTGCACCAAACACCACTTTCCATTGATTAAAGTGCATTCACGTACACATTTACTCATCTTTATTACATTTTGTTAATAAGCTTCCCCCCACTCCCCTATCATGTCTGGGAGGACAGCAAGGAGAGGCAGACATTCCCATGGCACTTTAAGGGGCCAGTAGCATATGTGTTTACAGGCAAAGGTGGGCATTGTCATTCCTCAGGCAGGGCATAATTTCCCCTTTTGAGTGATCTTGCCCGTGCTATCCAGCCACAGCATGCAGAGGAGGTGGTGGACTGTCTTACTAAACCTTGATCATCCTCCGTCACCCAAGCAGAGACTAGTGCACAGTCTCCTGCAGCTGCCAGAGTGGCTAAACTTGCCTCCTTGTCCACAGATATTCTTACCATAGCCCCAGCATCAGGCATGGAGGAGTCAGCTGAGTTATTTGAACACAGCGTCAGCCACTTGCTCCTTGATGATGCACAGCCTTGACCCTGACTTGGGTGCCAGATAGAGCAAAGGAGGTAAGTGAGGGTGAGACACAAACCCAATGAGGCAGCCATCATTGAAGAGTGGAGACCAGCCACCCTATTCCATCACATTGTGGAGCTGTTATCTCCCGGCCCACTTCCCACAGCTCAGCTGTCTGGCCCTTTTGCAGTACATGTGCAGCCGATTGCGCTGTTGCACACTTTGTCTCAAGCACATCAATCGTGGCAAAAACACCAACTATTTGGGTACCACATGCTTGACCAGGCATTTAACCTCCCTGGTGGTATGATTATGTCAGGTTTTTGGTGCTGAAAGCGGAACAATTGTTTTGCATGAAAATTTGGCGTTTTATATTGTAGGCCTGTAATTCTTAGAAATAACTCACTTAAATCTGTCCAAGATTATAATATAATAAATAAGAATAAATAATTATAACAAATAATAATATAATAATAAGAATAAAAATTATTCAATAATGTAATCAAATCAAAAACACTGAAATTTGCTCTGTTGCAGAATTGTCGCTGTCATTACTTACACACAGCGGGGAGACATCGCAGGATCCAGGGGACAAGGTAAGTAACTCTGCCTGGAAGCTGTGATGCAATCCCGAGTCTGGCTCGGGGATACCGCTAATGGTACTGGATTTCCAACCCGAGCCAGACTCGAAATTACTGCCAGGGAGGTTAACCTCCCACCAGCCAGCATGTTGGCAAGAGCACCTAAAAGCCGCACTAAAGGCACACAAATCTGTCCCTCCTCCTTACTCACCTCAATCTGTCCCTGCTATATCTCCTGACCTCTAAGCAGCCTCCACTGACCGGGATGACCTGCCAGCAGCACACCACCAGCTGTGGACTATAGCTGGCAAATTTCTCTGCCCCATCTGCTGCAGCAGGAAACAAAATACAGTTCCTGTTGCGGAAAAATAGTTCTTTGGGTTTTAAAAAATCAACACCCACAACACTATGGAAAAATACAATATACTAAAAGTATATCAATCACTGCGCTACAAATAAAAGTATAGAAGTGGCAGCCAACACTACAGAATTAGATCAAATTCTGAAAAAAACAGCAAAACAAGAAAAAAAGTGTAGCGCTACTAATATGTGCAAAATTATAAACAAATAAGACCCTCATATATGAAGGACAGGTGATATAAGTCCACAGAGAAAACAAGGGGCCTGATTCTCAAAAGAGATACGCAGACTTAACTGCTGTTCAGCCTGCGTATCCCTGTGCCTAACTTTGGAAACGATTTTCAAAAGGCTTTTTCCAAAGTTAGGCAGAAAATCTGACATGTGTAAGACACTTACACGGTCAGATTTTAGGATGCAGTAACGCATCCGCCACTGGGGGCATTTCTCATTGAAATGCAGCTTTGCGTATGCAAATGAGGACTTAAGCAGATTTTCAAAGCATTTCATCACTGTGATTTCTGCCTAAGTTCCGAATTTGCCTGCGCAAAACTAGGGCTGGTTTTATAATGTGGAAAGTTAGTCACACATTGTAAAGGCCCATTCCAGCGACGGCATTTGGTATGCATTCCCGAGGGAGAACTCCACGGCAATTTTTTAATTCAAAACCGGCATGGGTTCCCCCCCAGGAGCATACCAGGCCCTTAGGTCTGGTATGGGTTGTAAGGAGACCCCCCCTCCGCCGAAAAATCGACGTAGGGGGTCCCCCTACAATCCATACCAGACCCGTATCCAAAGCACGCTACCCGGCCGGCCAGGAATGGAGTGGGGACGAGCGAGCGCCCCCCCCTCCTGAGCCGTGCCAGGCCGCATGCCCTCAACATGGGGGGGTTGGGTGCTCTGGGGCAGGGGGGCGCACTGCGGGCCCCCCCACCCCAGAGCACCCTGTCCCCATGTTGATGAGGACAGGACCTCTTCCCGACAACCCTTGCCGTTGGTTGTCGGGGTCTGCGGGCGGGGTGCTTATCGGAATCTGGGAGTCCCCTCAAATAAGGGGGCCCCCAGATACCGGCCCCCCACCCTAAGTGAATGGATATGGGGTACATCGTACCCCTATCCATTCACCTGGAGGCAAAAAGTAAAAGTTAGTAAACACACAACACAAGGCTTTTTAAAATAATTTATTATTCTGCTCCGGATGCCCCCCCTGTCTTCTTTATTAGCTCTATTTCCAGGGGGGGCTTCTTCTTCCGCTCTCCGGGGGTCTTCTTCCACTCTCCGGGGGGGGTTTCTTCTTCCGCTCTCCGGGGGGGGGCTTCTCCGCTCTCCGGTGGGCTTCTTCCATCTTCTCCCCTCTTCCGCTGTTGACTCGGCGAACCCCGGTTCTTCTCCAGCTGTCCGGTGCCTTCTTCTTCAGCGCTGGCTGCCTGCTATGTTTGTGTGTTAGCTCAATTAGTAACAGGCAGCCGGCGCGGTCTTCTGTGACGTCAGGGTCTTCTGTTCTTCTCCCCTCTTCCGATGTTGACTCGTCGCCTGTTGTCGCTGTAATGATGGAAGCTCGCCTTGCATCCCATTTATATAGGCATCACCGTCCCATCATGCTCCGGCAGGTACCCACGTGGTGGGTGCCTACCCACGTGCACCCACCACGTGGGTACCTACCGGAGCATGATGGGATGGTGATGCCTATATAAATGGGATGCAAGGCGCGCTTCCATCATTACAGCGACAACAGGCGACGAGTCAACATCGGAAGAGGGGAGAAGAACAGAAGACCCTGATGTCACAGAAGATCGCGCCGGCTGCCTGTTACTAATTGAGCTAACACACAAACATAGCAGGCAGCCAGTGCTGAAGAAGAAGGCACCGGACAGCTGGAGAAGAACCGGGGTTCGCCGAGTCAACAGCGGAAGAGGGGAGAGGATGGAAGAAGCCCACCGGAGAGCGGAGAAGCCCCCCCCCCGGGAGAGCAGAAGAAGAAACCCCCCCCCGAGAGTGGAAGAAGACCCCCGGAGAGCGGAAGAAGAAGCCCCCCCTGGAAATAGAGCTAATAAAGAAGACAGGGGGGGCATCCGGAGCAGAATAATAAATTATTTTAAAAAGCCCTGTGTTGTGTGTTTACTAACTTTTACTTTTTGCCTCCAGGTGAATGGATAGGGGTACGATGTACCCCATATCCATTCACTTAGGGTGGGGGGCCGGTATCTGGGGGCTCCCTTATTTGAGGGGACTCCCAGATTCCGATAAGCACCCCGCCCGCAGACCCCGACAACCAACGGCAAGGGTTGTCGGGAAGAGGTCCTGTCCTCATCAACATGGGGACAGGGTGCTCTGGGGTGGGGGGGCCCGCAGTGCGCCCCCCTGCCCCAGAGCACCCAACCCCCCCATGTTGAGGGCATGCGGCCTGGCACGGCTCAGGAGGGGGGGGCGCTCGCTCGTCCCCACTCCCTTCCTGACAGGCCGGGTAGCGTGCTTTGGATACGGGTCTGGTATGGATTGTAGGGGGACCCCCTACGTCAATTTTTCGGCGTGGGGGGGTCTCCTTACAACCCATACCAGACCTAAGGGCCTGGTATGCTCCTGGGGGGGGAACCCATGCCGGTTTTTTCTTTGAAAATTGGCATGGAGTTCTCCCTCTCAGGAATGCATGCTGAGCGACGCTGTCATTTTTTTTAATAATTATTTGTTTTCCCGGCGCGTCTTTTTTTTTTCACCCGTCGCAACTTTAGTGTCCCGTCGAAATTCTCAAAGCCGCCCGGCGTTAATTACGTTCGCGCGCTGCACGTCGGGAAAATGATGTCACACGCATGCGCAGTACGGCCGGCGCGGGAGCGCGCCTCATTTAAATTTTAAACGCCCCCAGGAGAGGAGGACCGCCTTACGACGGCGGCACTTAAGTTACACGGCCTGAAATTTCTAGGTAAGTGCTTTGACGATCGGGCACTTAGGTAGAAATTTTAAGTCAGTGTAACTTAACTGCTGAAATTTAAGTTACGCAGGATTTTTGAGAATTTGGCCCCCGGTGCTTAAACTTGATAACAATAAAACATAATATTGAAATAATTAAAGTCCAGTATTAAATGCAATAGTAATGTCCCAATAAAAAGTGACTGAGTACTGAGAAGAAAGTGTAGTAGATAATAGACAGGAGGACCACCACCAAAATGAATCGGAGGCTTACCAGATGATGTGAACCTAAATAGGCTTATACCTAATAGGTCACAAAGGCTTAAAGGTAGCGATGTCCTAGCTTCAGGGTGACTTCAGCAAAACAGGAGGATGATTTCCAATTGATGCAGTGTGAGATCGAACCATAGGAGCACAGGCCAGTGCTGGACAATTGATCAGCAGAGATGAGCTGATAGGCTCACAAAATAGAATATCCAGAGGTTCAAAGCAAAATATCCCAGAAAGGAAAAAAGGAAATGGACATAGTGTGATACTGTATAAAATTTTTACTGGAAATGAACAAGTAAAAAGTCACACTCACATGTCATCAGACGATACAAGCATATAAAAACCTGAACAGTGGGGTCAGCGGGTCCCGACGCGTTTCGATCCAACGATCGTCATCTGGGGTACTGACCCACTGTTCCAAAATACCCAAATATATAGAGACAGGGCCCCCCTACCTTAATTGTGGCTCCAGGTGGGATCAAGGTAATTTCCAATATCCTGGTTGGTAAAAAATGGCCGCGACGGCGTGCGTTCCAAGCCTCACTTCCAGGCTAAAGGAAACGCAATGTCGACCTAAAACCGACCAATAGGCTATCCGGACCAAAGAAAAATGTATCCGACCGGAAATTACGTCATTGTGCGCTCCAACAGAAAGAGCCGGAACGCACCGCTCGGCGGACACTGATAGGTCTGAATCCGGAAGTGACGTCGGCGTGCGCTCCACGCCTCCCACAACAGGAGAGCTGGAGCGCACCGCACAACTGAGAGCCATATAGAGGACGCCCCACCAATCGACACAGCGAACTGCGTTGCGAGCCACCCATAACAGACACTGATAGGTCCAAATCCGAGTGATGTTAGCGTGCGTTCCACGTCGCCCACAACAGGGGAAATGGAGCGCAACGCATAACTGAGAGCCATACAGAGGACGCCACACAAATCGACGCAGCCAATTGTGTTGCGAACCTCCCATAAAGGGAGGGGTAGGACTGCAAAAAAGGAACACGCATTAGCGAACAATAACAATAGGGGCCAGCCCGTCTCACAACAAAAAAACACACCTTACTTGTTGAAAGAAGACAAGGGGCAAGGCATGGAAAATAAAATAATGGTGATGAACATATGTTGATCCACATATCAATTGACTTCAGAGTATTGAGCGTCAATTCCCCAAAAATCCAACTATGTCAAAAAATAACCCAAATTAAAACGGGACAATGTGGAATCAGTGCCTGTTGTAAAAAATGGGAAATTATACATAAAGCTAAAAGTTAATATAAAATAGCTATATAAATAGCTATAATAAAACTCGATGCCGAGGGACAAAAAAAGAGAAAAATAAAATAAAATATACTTTATATTAAACAGGGAGGGACATGACGGAGCCACAACCAGGTAGGAAGGAAGAATAACATTATGACTGGTTAATGAACGCATTAATGTCCCACTCGACATTGAGGCCATGTGGGACATATGTGCGTAACTCATAAATCCAGTATGCTTCCAATCTGGAAACCCCCCTCGTCTTAGCTCCACCTCTCCAGGGTGGTACAAATTTATCAATGATTAAAAACTGTGTACCCTTAGGATTCCGATGATGACATTCTCTATAATGTCTTGGGACTGTATGTTTAGTACAGCCTCTGATGATTTTACTAACATGTTCACCTACCCGTACAGAAAACGCACGTATAGTGCGGCCAACGTATTGCTTTCCGCAGGGGCAGGTGATGAGATATACAATGTGCGTAGTGGCACATGTACAAAAAGATTTAATCGGATATTGCCGACCTGTACTGCGGGATCCAAATTCCAAAGTCTTAGATCTCCCGTTAGTATTATAGAGACAAACATTACATTTCTTACATGGGAAGTAACCCTTCGTATCCTGAAAAAATGATGGGCGGTCAGGGGGATCAACTACGTTGGGAGCAATACTGTTTCTCAACGTCGGTGCTCCCTTGAATATAACCTTGGCCCATTCAGGTAAATTAGGGCCCAAAACTTTATCATTCTTGAGTATAGCCCAATGTTTGTCAATGATGGTTTTGACCTCCCTGCGCTGATTGGAATATGAAGTTATCATGGAAAATTTGTAAGACTGGTCTGCCTCACGTGGTACTCTATCGGTCAGTAAAGAATCTCGTTTTATCAAAGCCACTTTTTGTAGTTCCGAATCCACAGATGAGCCATCATATCCCTTCTCGATAAACCTCTCTCTGAGCATAGAGGCCTGTGAGAAGTAGATGTCATCCTCAGTACAGTTCCTCCGCAAACGTAGAAACTGGCTACGTGGAACGGAATTTAACCATGCCCTATGATGGCAGCTATCTGTAGGGATAATAGAAATAAACAAAAACCAAAAGGTTGACGCTGCGCTAAATTAAATATTGAATTATAAATGTAAATAGCTGCTAGCACTAAATTGTGTACAACAACTTGGTAACATAAAAAAGAAAAAAACAGTGCAGCGCTAGTGAGTGATATTGTGCTCATATAAATTAATAATAAACAAAAAAAGTCATTCTGGAATAAACTGAAAATTTAGCCAGAATAGGAAAAAACATAAAAATGCAGATGGATATATGAAGAAAAAGTCTTAAAAAGCCACGAAACAAAGTTCATATGACTCTATCCAGTAATTTTCCTTGTGAAAGAGAAGTGGATTGTGCAGACAATGTGAAAGACTCTTGATTGATGTGAGGTAAGCTGTCACCAATACACCCGTGAGGAAGGATAAGATTGCCTGCTTACCAGATGAAAAGACTGTTTTGCATCAGTCTAATAGGGCCTGTGGGAAGTCTGGTCTCCCAATACCTTAGCCGTCAAGATAACCACGGTATAGCTCAGCATACAATCCAAAGAGTCATAAACCAAAAAAAAAAGAGAAGAAGGACCTCTCATAGCGTATAACGTTTAAAAATAGAAGAGGGTTTAATAAAAATTGCACTTACAATTAGGCAATATAAATACAGCATGGATAGCAAAACGTCTCCGATCTCTTGTTCCGATGCTTCTCGCTACTCGGTCAGGAAAACACAGCCGGCGTTCAGGACGGAACGCGATGACGTCACGGCACGGGTGCCGTGACGTCATCGCGTTCCGTCCTGAACGCCGGCTGTGTTTTCCTGACCGAGTAGCGAGAAGCATCGGAACAAGAGATCGGAGACGTTTTGCTATCCATGCTGTATTTATATTGCCTAATTGTAAGTGCAATTTTTATTAAACCCTCTTCTATTTTTAAACGTTATACGCTATGAGAGGTCCTTCTTCTCTTTTTTTTTGGTTTATGACTCTTCGGATTGTATGCTGAGCTATACCGTGGTTATCTTGACGGCTAAGGTATTGGGAGACCAGACTTCCCACAGGCCCTATTAGACTGATGCAAAACAGTCTTTTCATCTGGTAAGCAGGCAATCTTATCCTTCCTCACGGGTGTATTGGTGACAGCTTACCTCACATCAATCAAGAGTCTTTCACATTGTCTGCACAATCCACTTCTCTTTCACAAGGAAAATTACTGGATAGAGTCATATGAACTTTGTTTCGTGGCTTTTTAAGACTTTTTCTTCATATATCCATCTGCATTTTTATGTTTTTTCCTATTCTGGCTAAATTTTCAGTTTATTCCAGAATGACTTTTTTTGTTTATTATTAATTTATATGAGCACAATATCACTCACTAGCGCTGCACTTTTTTTTTCTTTTTTATCTGTAGGGATAAAGCTGTTCCTGTCAGTGGCTTTAAAGTGAGTTTTAAATTTAAACTGTCTAGATTCAAGTGCGATTTCCAAGTCTAAAAAGGTGATCTTAATAGGACTGCACTCATACGAGAAGGAGATCCCTCGGTCGTTGTTATTCAAAACGAGGAAATATTCCTCCAATGCCTCACGTGAACCATCCCATAGGAGGAGGACGACGTCGTCTATATACCTTGCCCAAAGTATAAGAGATGGTGGTCTCTCATGGTAGACGACGTCCTCCTCCATTTTTGGCCATGAAAAGGTTGGCGAGGCTGGGGGCAAATTTAGCCCCCATAGCCACGCCACGCCTTTGAAGGAAAAACTTATTGTCAAACCAGAAATAATTATGCGTCGTGGCAAATTCTAATAGTTCAACCAAAAATGATTTCTGTATATCAGTAATAGAGTGCTCACGACTTAAAAAATGCCTCACCGCTTCGACCCCAAGATGTTGGGGGATACAGGTGTACAGGGATGCCACGTCAGCGGTGGCAAGAAGATAATCACCTTCGACCTTAATACTCTCTAGAATTTTGATGGTAGAGGTGGTGTCCTTAAGGTACGAAGGGGTGGTTTTGACTAACGGTTGCAAGTAAAAATCGATATATCGACCAATTCTCGATGTGATCGAGTCGATTCCACTTACAATCGGTCTCCCTGGTGGATTCAATGGGTCCTTATGAATCTTATGTAGATGGTATATAGTTGGAATTCTGGGAGAAGTGGGCACCAAATAGGCCCTTTCTTTAGTATTCAATATAAAGGAGTCAAAACCTTTAGACACTAATTTAACCAAATCCCGTTTATAGGAATTGGTAGGATTATTGGGTAACACTTGGTATGTCTCTGAATCGTCAAGAATACGATTCATCTCTGTGATGTATTGTGTTTTGTCCATAACAACTATGCCTCCCCCTTTATCCGCAGGACGCACAGTAAGGTCCTTGCGACTACAGAGGGATAAATAGCCTTCTCTGGGTATAGGGTGAGTATAAACCTTTTTCACGGGCAATGATTCAAGATCTTTGAGAACCAAATCTCTAAAGACATTAACTGAAGATGATACTGGAACTGTAGGGTTAAACAAAGAGGGATTGGATAGGCCTGAATGGACTGTTCCTGAAGTTGCAGCTCGCTCTACGAGCGGTGCAGATTCAGAGATAAAGTGTCTCTGAATGTTTAGTTTTCGAACAAACTTATGGACATCAATAAAGGTGTCAAATTTACTAAGCTTGTGCGGAGGAGCAAACTTAAGACCCTTATCCAAAACTGCAGTTTCATCCCTTGTTAGTTCCTTGCCACTAAGGTTAAACACTCCTAGGCCTGCTGTACTTTTCTCTTTTTTCCTTTGTTGTCTTTTGCCTCCCATGTTGCCTCTCTTTGTTCTGAAGGCCTTTTGTGGCCTCTCCCACCCCGATGAAAATCCTTACCCTGATGATTATCAGGACCATTATGGTCATAATTGGCATACTGTCTCTGATGCCCAGAATATCCATTATGTGTATCCTGTAAAGGTAAAAACCTATTAGAGGTATACACAGGAGGATGTTGATAAGGATATGGGGCAGTCTCGTAATGGGTGGCATAGTCATCAGTCCTCCTGGGTGAATCATAGTCATAATAACCATGATTTTGGTGGACAGGAGTTCTGTGGTCTGATACATGCCCACGAGAACGGCCTCTACCTCCTTTTCTATTCCGAGTGTTAGAATGATTTCTAACAGGAGAGTCAAAGCTGGGATGCCTTACCCTAGGAGGTAATTGTGACGATCCTGTCCTGTTATTTTTATATTTGATTAATTGGATCTCAGCTGCAGAGGTTTCTCAGGTGTAAACCAATTAGTCACTCTAAAGTATGGTTAAGAGTTAATGGTTTATATCATCACAACCTCAGATCGAGTACCAACAAAATCAAAAGAGCTTATTAATTCATAAGCTTGTATTTGCAGTATAAGTGAATGCCAGAGTCTATATGCAAATAGGTATTAGTAGATATCAGGTTACTACTTAGTGTCCCTGGTTCAAAGTAATGCAGATGAAGCCAAAGTATATTAAACTGAGATAGAAACAAAATATATACCGGCGGGTCTCTTGGTGACAATAATGTATCTGATATGCAAAGTCCCATACAAGTACAGTTCAGTATAGCCTGGCTATGAAATTAATTAAGGTAGTGATACTTGCGGTTCTGCTGATAGCAGTTAGAGATGCTTAATCAAGTCTGCAGTGTATAGCTGGAGATAGGAAGCCTGGGAAGCTGAGGTCTGCAGGGTGAGCTGATCCAAGTCCTGGATGGACAGACTGTGGCTTCAGGCCTGGGGGGTGTGGAGATCCTGGTCCAGGAGAAGTAGTCAGTGAGGGTCTTCTTGTCAGCAGATGGACAGGGAGTTGAGGAACGGGTCCTGGGTGACGGCAGGGGTCCAACAGAATAGCGGAACACCCTGCCGTCATTGCTGCGCGTTTAAATAGCCCGCGCCGCGCGGGAAACGAGGAGTCTTGCTGGGGGCGCGCTTCCGCGTTCCAGCGTGGAACGCAAGCCGCGGCGCACAGGAAGTGACGCGGCAGAGTCAGGGAGACGAGCGCAGCTAACAGTATTAGGTAAGGCTGCGCTCGTCCTGCTCAATATAACGCCAGTAGCGTTACAGTAATCCCCTGGGTGGGGGTGGAGGTTTGGGGTAAGCGTGACCAGGATGTGGTAAATTGGTTAAGTGTTCACCTTGATGGGGATAACTAGTATCCATAGCAGGGGAATGCACAGAATTACCTGCAACGTTTAATGATTTCTGCCAGTTAAAAACTGTCCTATTCTTATAATCACCTGCATCTCGGGAATACTTTTTATGCTTTTTGTTTTTTTGATCCCTATCCTCCTTCTCCAGATGAGACTGGAGGTTGGAGGAAAGGGAGTTGTACTCAGTGGAGTTCTTAAAATTCAAGAGTTTTTCCTTCAGTTCTTTAATTTCTCTATCAAGTACCAAAAGTCTGGCCTGTTTCCGGGATATAAGAAATCCAAGGAATTTGGTGCCTGCTTCATTGAAATAGCGGTACCAGGAGTCCAGGTCCAGGTCCCCCTGCTGGGGTTGAACCTCCCACCTTAGACTCCTGGGAACCATGCTTTCGGTGACATATTGTTGTAGGAAGACAATGTCCCACTGCAAATGCAGTTCGGAGACCATGATGTTTTTTAGTCTCTGGAACATGCCCCCTATTTCAGTGTCATTCCCTATAACAGAGAAAACACCCTCCGTGTTAACGGTACGTTGAGCCCTATAGTCAAAGATATCCATTTTTTACCAACCAGGATATTGGAAATTACCTTGATCCCACCTGGAGCCACAATTAAGGTAGGGGGGTCCTGTCTCTATATATTTGGGTATTTTGGAACAGTGGGTCAGTACCCCAGATGACGATCGTTGGATCGAAACGCGTCGGGACCCGCTGACCCCACTGTTCACGTTTTTATATGCTTGAATCGTCTGATGACATGTGAGTGTGACTTTTTACTTGTTCATTTCCAGTAAAAATTTTATACAGTATCACACTATGTCCATTTCCTTTTTTCCTTTCTGGGATATTTTGCTTTGAACCTCTGGATATTCTATTTTGTGAGCCTATCAGCTCATCTCTGCTGATCAATTGTCCAGCACTGGCCTGTGCTCCTATGGTTCGATCTCACACTGCATCAATTGGAAATCATCCTCCTGTTTTGCTGAAGTCACCCTGAAGCTAGGACATCGCTACCTTTAAGCCTTTGTGACCTATTAGGTATAAGCCTATTTAGGTTCACATCATCTGGTAAGCCTCCGATTCATTTTGGTGGTGGTCCTCCTGTCTATAATCTACTACACTTTCTTCTCAGTACTCAGTCACTTTTTATTGGGACATTACTATTGCATTTAATACTGGACTTTAATTATTTCAATATTATGTTTTATTGTTATCAAGTTTAAGCACCTTGTTTTCTCTGTGGACTTATATCACTTGTCCTTCATATATGAGGGTCTTATTTGTTCATAATTTTGCACATATTAGTAGCGCTACACTTTTTTTCTTGTTTTACCCACAACACTAGGCAGCCTAAAAGTCCTGCAGTGATTCCAAATTCCAAAAACAATTAATCAGTGACATCGGCATCAGGGGCTTCATAGCTGCTGGTAATCTAGGACTGATTCATTTTGATAAAAGTCAGATGATCCACGGAGTCTGTGGATAGATGCGTTCTATGATGAGTAACAAAACCTCCAGCAGCACTGAATGCCTGTTCATAAACAACACTGGATGCAGAGCAGCCCAGCAGCTGAATAGCATACTGGGCAAGTTCTGGCCAGTGGTCTATTCTCATGACCCAGTAAGCCAGTGGATTGTCGACTAGACAATTTTTCCGCATCTGTTTGACAGGTGCATATCATTAAAATTTTTAACAGCAAGGCCAATTCCTGCTTTCATCAAGAGTACCTCTATAGGGTTATGATGTGACACCCAAAGAGCAATTTTTCCGCACCTGCTTGACAGTAGTAGAAATCCAAAGTCTGTGATAGAGACACCATAATTTATGCAAACAATCTCTAATCTTGTTTCCAGTGCACTACATTGTGGCCTCATCATACAGACTGGCTCCCAAAGCCGTTAGAAAATAAAGAAAGCATGCAGGGAAAATGTTCTTTTTTGGGCTTTATTAATGCAATTATTGCTGCAGCAGCTTCCATACACAGTACAGATGTGCCACTTCACAGGTGGACTAAGGGGACCCACCAGCCACTATATTTAAAGGAATTTTTCATTTTTATATCGGCAGTACCCGTACCCCCATTGCCTTTGTATGCCCAATTACTTGCATATAAGCCTTCAAAATGGTCACTTTTACGTTCAGAGTTTGTTATTCGATTCTAAACTTTTGCGATGTTCGAAGTATCTGGTGCGAACAGAACAGGGGGTCGTTTGGCCCATCCCTATTGTACAGACACCCAATTACTTATTCATATCAATTCTGGTGCAATGGTCCCCCTCTTTCATGATCCTCAGACCTAACTGGCTGCTCCTTGAGGTAATTCAGCATGGCCAAGCAGGTAGAAATCAATTTCCCTTTCCCATCTGCTGAGAATGAACCTAAAAGTGCTCAAATATGAGTACTTCTGGGTTCAGAGCTGTAAAAACAACAGCCAGGTATGAAGCAGATCATTTACTCTATCATCGACCTGCTAGGGCTACAGTCACTGGAGGCATCACCCCTCTTAAGATAGTAGTACATATAAACAAGTTAGGAAATGTTAAACAAGGATTAAAATATGAATACCAAATTGGGCCCCACACACACATATACACAATTAGGTCACTTTTAGGTCTGAAAATTACTTATTAATGCTAGAGATAAAAAAAAAAAAGTAATGGCTATCTTTCTTATTTGTCACTTTGCAGTGAAACACAATTTTGAACCTAGAAATTTAGAAAAAGCCTAGAAAAAATTATTAACTTTGTTGTAAGATGAGAAGTGCTGCAAAAAACACTTTTCTTAGTATCACCTTTAGATTTGTAAACACCTGTTACTGCAGCATGCAGTTTTTTTAATTTTAACATCCTGATATCAATTTCTACTGACCAAATATAGTAACTATATATATAAATATATACATATACATACACACAGTATATATATATATATATATATATATATATATATATATATATATATATATATATATATATATATATATATATATATATATATATATATATATATATATATATATATATTGTGACAGGAAGTCGGGTAAATCTGTGGGTGTTGTCACAGACGGGAGATACATTTCTGCCTTGTTTCTGCAGCTGTTCAGAATGAGGCAATTAAGGCCTCTATAAGTAATCCAGAGGATTACTACTGATTGCTGCATCCTGAGGCTTTTTGGGTGAAGGAGCGCAGTGAACAGAAATACTTCTGAAGAGGTGAGGTGCTGCTTATTTTTCTGTGTGATAAAAATCAAAAAGACTATTTGTTTTTCTGCTGTATGACCAGCAATGTCTGCTCAGCAGTAGGCTGTGCCAGACTCCATAGATAGGTTCCTGTGTGGTGAAGGTAGACACCCCAAGTGGCCAGGGTTTATTTTATGTTTGATTTTGTTTATGCTGTTTGGATGCTTGCACTTGTTTCCAGCAAGATGGAAGAATGAACCAAATTCTTTGTTTTCAACCGTCTTCGGCTGTTTCTCTGTATCGTTCCGTGTGTAGTGAACCCATCCATGGGGTCACACACCCCCTCTATCGAGCTAACCCCTTACAATATATATATATATATATATATATATATATATATATTGAGAGAGAGAGAGAGAGAGAGAGTGTATGTATTAGTGTTTTGTAAACTGACATGGAAAATATAAAGCCAGTTCATTCATTCAAAGTCAAAATTTGAAAGAAATGTAAGACAGTTCTTGTTGAAGAGACTTTTAAGTGTACTGTATACTTTTGTGTTACTATTCGACGCAAATAAAATGCCATCTGTACTTAACTGAGGCATGAGCTCTGATTAAAACAGTGCTCCAGTTCAATGCAATTTAAAATTCATTCCACTGAACTAGCCAAGGGTTTAAGGCTGATAACAGCATAGCTATGATCCTTGGAAGATCTTAATGCTATAATTGGGATGTTAGATTAGATGAAGCAGGGCTTGCTGAAGTGATCTGGGAGGATGGTAAAGACTGGGCAAGACACTACATCCTGCAAGACCTATGAACAGATTGCCTGCCAAGAGCAGCATTTACAAATGAATATAATACTTTTGTTTGAAAATGGGTTTGATGCTATGTTAAACAATATTAGAAATGGCCTACTTAATTTTTGACAACTGTTTACAGAAGCACAGGAGCTGTTAGTATCTATAAATAAAAAAAAACATTCACACAAACAGAGGGTCATATTCATCAAGCAATGATTATTACCAAATAGATGCTGCAAATTCTAAAAAAGCCATAACATTTATAAAGAAAAATCAGATACTTCTATCCAAATTGGAGTGGTGTTTGTGGCTAAGAATTATACTAAATCTATCCTGAACACCTATGCCAGATATAGCTTTCTTTACTGGCATAGTCTCACCAGATTTTTTAAGTAACTGCTGAACAGACATGACTACAAACTGTTTATGTCTTTGTAGTATATTTTTGGATGTCATCCATGAACAGCTTTCTCTGGTCATACATAATTAAATGAGGATGTCATCAGAACCCATTTTTTTATTGTTGTTTTTGAGGTTTTCTCCTTGGTAACTCCCCATGATTATAAGTGTTGTTCAATGCTTTATAATGGCATGAGTACATAAGCACAAACAATCAGTTAGCTACTAATGCTTTCAAGTAAACACTTCAACTGTGTTAAATTAATGCTGTAAAGTCTACTGCAAAGATATTTTACAGACAGAGCAACAAACAGAATCAGTGGGAAGGCAGTAGCAAATAAGTCTTTGCTTTGAAATAATTCATTTTTTTTTGGCTTCATAAATCACCAACCACTTTCAGATTTCCAAACCAAATTTGAAACCGATTCTAACATCAAAAAACAATTGCAGTCCAAGATCTCCAGATTACTGACACATGCAAACAGGGTGGATTGGTTTACTGTAATGCCCAGTTGACAAAATGAAGTACCGTACAGAAATAATTAGCATTTTGCAGGTGACTGTAGTACAGGCCCTCTGCAAATTAGGACCCTATCTGGCACCATTTCACAGAAGGTGGCCCACTGCACGCTCTGATATGCAGAAGTTATCTGTTAAAGAGACCTTTGGACCAAGTTACAACTTCATAGTACAAGACATTTGAGGTGAATATTCACTATTTGTGGATTATACTTTACTTGGAGTAGATGTCCAAAAAGAGCATGTGTGAACATTGAAGGTGAAAAAGATCCTTAGTCCCTAACAGCGAAGGACCTAAAGAAAATTCTCAACCTGCAAATTTCTTTGTAAATGTATCCAAAATGAAAACACCAAAAAAGAATAATGTTAAAGAAAAGGCACAACAGCTCTAAAAAATAGAAAAAAAAATAACAAATGAATGCATTTTTTATTTTATGTTATGTTACTTGGCCTAAATAAAAGTAAAACATAAAATAAAAATCTTTGAAACCCCTATTACCCCTGGACACAAGTGGCTAAACTCATTTAAATTCAAGAGAAGTTTCATGGTAATTTAATGCTGTGAGAATATTAAAGAGTCAGAAGACTTGTTATAGCTTAGAAAATATGAAACTACCTTTCTTTTATTTTAGGTTTCTGGTCTGTACAGTTGAAAAGCACATAACTTAAGTCCCACACTGCCTCCTAGAGTGTATTTCAGCAGTATTTTTGCTAATAATGTGTCATCAAAGTGTGCTTAGGGTGCATCATGTCTAAATATAGCCTTGTGTCAGCATTATATACCGTATATATATAAAAAAAAGAGAAAATAATGACTGTCTATGTTCTAATCATTTTTGTAATGGTTGATGCTATCTATTAACCACTTTTTATAGAACTACCATGAGGATTGCAATGTGTAATATCTTTCATCATTCTCTGAAAAGTGGCCTTGACCTCTTTTAGCCCAAATTGCTTCTTTAATTACTGTAACTTTTAGGTGCGGAGAAAGGATTTGTTTTGGTGCAATCTGTCAAAGGCACCTGTCACTATCACTTGGTCAGGTTAATGATACTTACATATCATATACAGCTCAGTCTCTCAATCAATCGATCAAACCTTGGTGTTGGATACATGTCCAATTTTGACACCTCATTAAGTTTTCAGAAGTCATTTCAGAATCATAATGAGCCAGTTGGATTTGAAACTAGCACTATAGAACACATGTTTATTTTTGGATTCTTCAATTGCCCTGTGATCTGACATTCTTCTAACCTTAAAGCGGAGGTTCCATTACAAAAAAAAAAAAAAAGTCAGCAGCTACTAACACTGGAGCTGCTGACTTTTAATAAGGACATGTCCTAGTCGCCAGCGATGTCAGCCCCCGCCGAGGCCGATCCTCGATCCTGGCAGCTCCAAGCGCCGCCATCCACAGTAAGGGAAGGGCCGTACGGCTTCACTGCCCGTTTCCTACTGCGCATGCGCGAGCAGCGCGGTGCTTTGTGAATGGGCCGGCTGCTTTCTGGGACACACACAGTTCCCAGAATGCAGCGCGCCCCATTCACAAGAAGACACCAAGTGTAGGTGGAAGAGAATCCGCCGCGGAGGATGAAGAGGCAGATTCGGCACTTCCGCATAGCAACAGCTATTTAGGGTAAGTAAAAATTTTAATTTTTTTCCATTTATTTTTGTTTTATTATTTTTTTAGATTTCTGGTGAAAATGTTTATTTTTCAGGTGGAACCTCCACTTTAATAGAAACATCCGGCCTTTGAGCTCCTGGGATCCAATAGGTCTAAAGGTAGATACTTAAAGGCTTAAAAATAATGGTATATTTGTTTACATAGGAGAATCCCGGCATTTCTTAAATCATAAACTTATTCTTGAAGAAAAAAATAAAATAAAGGTCACTCAGGGGTTTTCTGGGCTTGCCTTAAGTTTTTCTTGGCTATTGGAATAACTGTTGTGGTTCTCTATTGCAAAAGAAATATGTTCTTACAATTCTCTAGGAGGCAATTTCATGCTGTATCAAGCATCCTTCTTGGATGTCTGCAATATACTATATGTCAGGGCTCAAAATTTCAAGTCCTGAGCTACTAGCCAGGCCTCAAGGGTTACTCGCCACCAGTTGTCCCACCCAGCCCGCCCCTAATTCCGCCCCTAAACACGCTCTCATAAAATGACACTCAAATGTATTATGCAGAATTAAAGGGTCACTAAAGGCAAAAATTGTTTTTGCTGAAATTACTTTTTACAGGGTATAGAGACATAAAAGTTAACTGATTCATTTTAAAAATTATTAAAAATAGATTCAATTCAATCATATAATGCACCTGCAGTTTCACTTTAGTTTTTAAACTGGTTTCTGTGAAGTAAAGAGACCCACAGAACAAAAACAAACAAATCCAGGGCAGTGTTTTGTTTTTAAAATTAATCTGATTGGTTCTGAGGAGTTTTAGACACACAGCTTGGACCACAGTGAAAAGCTGCCATGAGATTTTTCATAAGGAGCCAGACAAGCAGGAAGTGTGGAGATCACAGCAGAATTACAGCTACTTCAAAGCAAAAACGAACAATGAGGACATGAAACCAGTACTGCAGTAAGGTAAAGGAAGCTATTTAGCTAAAAAAAAAATCCTTTAGTGATCCTTTAAGTTATTAAAATAAATATTAACAACAACTGTATCCGTGCCAACCAATGCAGGTTGTGTGTGTCCACCATGCAGCCTTATGCCCACCAATGCAGCCTTGTGCCTAGTGTCCACCAATGCAGCCTTGTGCCCACCAATGCAGCGTTGTGCCCACCAATGCAGCCTTGTGCCTAGTGCCCACCAATGCAGCCTAGTGCCCACCAAGGCAGCCTTGTGCCCACCAATGCAGCCTTGTGCCCACCAATGCAGCCTTGAGCCTAGTGCCCACCAATGCAGCCATGTGCCCACTAATGCAGCCGTGTGCCCACCAATGTAGCCCTGTGCCCACCATGCAGCCTTGTGCCCACCAATGCAGTCTTGTGTCCACCATGCAGCCATGTGCCCAGCGAGCGGCGGGGAACACGGCTATTGAAAAGAAAGTTGTTATCTCTGTTCCCCCTGCTGCGCCCTGAACACCTGGGTGGCTCTCTCTCTCCCCCCTCTGGCCTCAGTGATCGCTGGGAGAAGGACTCCCATTTGACACAGGCTCACGGCTCGACTCCCAGGCAGCCCTTCCTCGCCAGACCTCAGAATCCACTCGCAAAATGCGAGCAGGCGAGTGAATTTTTGAGGGCTGCTATATGTGACAGCGTCTATTACAGCAAGTATTACACATGGAAAAAAATAATTTGAACAACCAAATTGCTTAGACAGTCAAGAGATCAGTCCTCAACAGAGTTGTGATCCTATTATATGACCTGAAGAGTGCGGTGCCAGTCCCTGCCAATGAATTGAAACAGGTTTGTAAGGCGTTCCCCTAACCATTGCGTAAGTCTGATTACCAGGAAATACAGGAAGTGGTTGGTGGCGGTTACTGTAACTAAAGGGATTCTAATAGCCTCTAAATACAAAAATATATATATATATAAATGTTACTGAATATACAGCTACTTTTTCTTTTAATCCATACCTACGTTGCAATTTATTTGCCATTTTGCTGCCATGTAGTGACTGCTGCACATATTTTTTTCACTTTTTGCAATCCTGACAAAGCTCTCCATCTTTGAGAGTGAATTATGTTGGGTTCCTGGTTATTTTATTTTCTTCACTAATGCATTTTGATTTTGGTGGAGCAGGGTATCATATACTGTATCTCTCATAGTAAATTGGCGTAAAACCTGGTCTGTAAGACAATTAAACAGAAACTTTACCCAAAAGGGGAAGTTACGCTTTAGGTCCTCCCCCCTCCACATTTGGCATGTCAATCTTTTTTTTTTGGGTGGGGGTACCTAGTTTTGGCAGGTACCTGCTTCTTTATTTGCTTGCATCGCCTATTCGCATAGAACATGTCAGTAGTCTTTGGCCACTTTCTGTAGTATGTCTTCAGTCTCTGTGAGTATTTGTATTAAAGTGGTTGTAAACCCGATTTAAAAAAAAACAACAACCCTGCAAGACAAAGTCATAGCATACTAGCTCATTATGAATTACTTATCTTAGATTAAAGCCCCAGTAGTGGTACTCGTCCACCCCTCCAGCGGTGACATTTCTCCAGGGGGTTACTTCCCGGGTATAGTGGTTCCGGCACTGTCATTGGCCGAAGCCGCGATGATGTCACTCATCGGCGGGAGCTGCTGATAATGGCACACGGACTGAAGCAATGGCACATACGTGCCACTGCTTCAGTTTGCCCCAGTGCGCATGTGCCAATGAAATCGGCACATGCAGGGGACAGGGGATATCTCCTAAACCGTTCAGGTTTAGGAGGTATCCTGGATAGTTACAGGTAAGCCTTAATATAGGCTTACCTGTAGCTTAAAGTGGTTGTAAAAGGTTTACAACCACTTTAATTTAGTTAGTTGTATCAATGGAGTATTATATGCAGCCCTTTGGTGATGCCATGGGCCACACTTGAGGCTCCATATTTTAAGAGTGTTGAGAACCACTACTCTAGGTAGTGAAGCCAGTATTAGGATATATAGGACCGGATTCACATACATTGGCGCATATTTATGCCTCCGTAGCGTATCTAATATACGCTACGCCGACGCAGCGCAGAGAGGCAATCACTGGATTCACAAAGCCAGTGCTGCCAAATCTGCACTGGGTTTCCTAGGCGTAAGCCGGCGTATGTGGAAGTGGGCGTGAGCCATGCAAATGAGGCGTGACCCCATGCAAATGATGGGCTGAGGCTCAGACAGATACGTATAATGAACGGCGCATGCTCCGTCCCGTGGGCGCATCCCAGTGCGCATGCTCAGAATCACACCGGATCTACTCCATAAGATACAACGGATCACTGCCTACGGCGTGAACGTAACCTACGCCCAGCCATATTCACGTCCAACGTAAACAACGTAAAATACGACGGCTTGAGTTCCCTGGTGCAGACCTTTGCATGGATGCTGCTGAGTTACACCTCCTTTATGGGGCATAACTTTACGCCGGACGTATGACTTTACGTGCACTGCGTCGGACATATCCCTCATTTGCATATGTGAATAGAAAATCAATGGGTGTGCCAAATACGTCCAGCGTAAATATGCGCCCACTCTACCCCGGGGTAGGCAAGTTACGTTGGTTGGATGAAGTCTATTTTCAGGCGTATCTAGTTTTGTGGGCACGGCGCACAGATACGAGGGCGCATATTTTCACTTACGTTGCGTATCTCAAGATACGTCGGCGCAAGTGCTTTGTGAATCCGGGCCATAGTGTTTGTGTCATGTGTGTATTATCTGGGGGAAGGTACACTATCCTAATACCAAAAATGTGTCTACATGCAGCATAATAGCTTTGTTGAAAAACTCATACATTTCATGGCTTTAAACCGCAAGTAAATAATCTTTATCAAGTGCAAATATCGGTTTTGTAAAATCATTTTACTTATGATCAAGTATGACAGATAACTGTAGATCCTTTGCTATCCTACTAGGGTTTTTTGCCACTTATTTAAGGATTGTAAAATAAGCTGTTGAAGTGTTCTTAATAAAAGCCCACTGTTTATATTGACATAAATAAAACAACTTGAAACAGTTGGAGGGGGATTACAGGTCAAGTCTAGTCATCAAACCTAAACTCCAACCTTACCCTAATTCTTAAAATGGTTCTAAAGGCTGAAGGTGTTTTACCTTACTGTATTCCTTGCAGTTACATAGTTAGGTTGAAAAAAGACTCAAATCCATCTAGTTCAACCATAAAAAAAATATAAAAATATATATATATATATATATATATATATATATATATATATATATATATATATCGTACAATCCCATATACCCAAATCTATACCCACAGTTGATCCAGAGGAAGGCAAAAAACCCCAGCAGAGCATGCTCCAATTTGTTACAGCAGGGGAAAAGAAATCCTTCCTGATCCCTCGAGAGGCAATTGGATTTTCCCTGGATCAACCTTACCTATAAGGCTTTATGGACATTTTAAAAAACGGGCTGTAAAGCTAGTACAGACGCCAGGAAAAAAGCAGTGTTTTCACACGTTTTGCATTGAATTCAATGCACGTTTTGCCGCGCTAATTTTCAGCCGTGTTTTTCTGTTTCTATTCAAAATCAATGGTTCCATATGGGACCCCATTGATTTGAATAGAGGTCGCACCAGAAGTCGGATCAAGATGATCCGACTTGTGGGGCGACTGATGTGCAGAGAATCTTGAAGGGGAACCCCGCGCAAATTTAAAAAAAAACCTTCAGTCTGGTATGGATTTTAAGGGAAACACCTACGCCGAAAAAACGGCGTGGGGGTTCCCCCAAAATCCATACCAGACCCTTATCCGAGCATGCCACTCGGCCGGTCAGGAATGGGGGTGGGGACGAGTGAGTGCCCCCCCACCCCAAAGGACTTGTCCCCATGATGATGGGGACAAGGGTCTCTTCCCGACAACCCTGGCTCCCAGATCCCGGACCCCCACCCTATGTGAATGAGTAGGGGGTACATCGTACCCCTACCCATTCACCAGGAGGAAATTTGTCAATAAAATAAAAACACAACACAGGTTTTTAAAATAATTTATTAACCAGCTCCGGGGGTCTTCTCGAATATGCAAATGACCTAGATACGCCGATTCAGAAACGTACTTGCGCCCGTCAGATTTAGCTAGGCCGTTTACATAAGGCGTCGGTCCGGCGTAACTTTACCCCTCATAAAGCAGGGGTAAGTCATGTTAAGGTATGGACGTCGGAAACGTCGGAACAGCGTCGTATTTTACGTCGTTTGCGTAAGTCGTACGTAAATGTAGCTGGGCGTATGTTACATTCACGTCGACAAAGCATTGAGCCAACGTATCTTAGGGAGTATTTGCGACGTGACTCTGAGCATGCGTGCACATGCACCGTTCGATCGGCCATGCATTTACATGGGGGTCACGCTTCATTACAATACAACACATCCACTGCCTTGCTACTTTGAATTATGCGGGCTTACGCCAGCCCATTTACTATACGCCGACGTAACTTTGGGAGCAAGTGCTTTCTGAATACAGAACTTGCCTCTCAATGTTACGTCTGTTGGAGACTGAACATTGTTTCATGCTATGTTATACATTGCTTGGTTTATTTCCCTGTGTATTTGGAGTATGACCACTAGATGTCACTATACACAGATACTCTATCATAATGTTCTTTGTGTTAACTATCTGTTACTGCATTTTCCTGTTATCTATGGTTGTTGTTCTTCTATATCTCGTGTGCTAACATGAGCACCATGCTCTCTGCTGTATGTCTCTTCAATACAAATGAATCCAAGTAAACTACAGCCATCCATATATGTCTGATTATTCTTTGCATCATCTGCACCAGCCAACAACGTCGGCGTAGCGCATAGGAGATGCGTTACGCCCGCTCAAAGATACGACAATGTATCTGAATCGCAGCCTAAATGTTAATACATCTAGGAAAGTATCCAGGCCTTTCTTAACCCCCTTAGCGGTAAACCCGAGCGTGACTCGGGGTGGATTTTCGATGCTAGGATCGGTATCCCCGAGTCACGCTTGGGGTGGACGTGCAGAGTGTGCAGCGGCGCGGCTTACCTGCTCGCTGAATCCACAGGCAAGTTACTTACCCTGTCCCTGGATCCAGCGATGCCACCCCGCTGTGTGAGTGAGCGGGTCCTCCTCGCTCGATTCACAGTCTCCCTGTGTGCCGCCGATCTCCGTTCCCTGCGACGTTACGACGCACAGGGGGCGGAGAACGGCGCCAAATTCAAAAAATTAAACAAACACTATACATACAGTATACTGTAATCTTATAGATTACAGTACTGTATGTAAAAAATACACACCCCCCTTGTCCCTAGTGGTCTGCCCAGTGCCCTACATGTACTTGTATATAACAAAAACTGTTCTTTCTGCCTGCAAACTGTAGATTGTCCAAAATTGTCCCTTTATGTCAAAAATGGTTTTAGATCAGCTAGAAAACAGCGATAATAAATTATAATCACTTGCAGAAATGTGCGATAGCGATTTGTGGGGAAATTTGTCATAAAAAAATAAATAATGACAGCGACAATTCTGCAACTGAGCAAATTTCAGTGATTTTGAGTTGATTACATTATTGAATAATTTTTATTATAATTATATTATTATTTGTTATAATTATTTATAATTATTTATTATATTATAATTGATAATTTTGTTTTAAAAAAAAAATCATACCCGGGATGCCTACAAGACTCTTGTTTGGTCAGATTTAAGTGAGTTATTCCTACAGATTACAGGCCTACAGTATAAAACGCCAAATTTCCTTGCAAAATAATTGTACCACTTTTGGTACGTAATTCCAGACAGAATCATACCGCCAGGGAGGTTAAAGCAATCTACTGAGCTGGCCAGAACCACCTCTAGAGGGAGTCTATTCCACATTTTCACAGCTCTTACTGTGAAGAAACCTTTTACCTGCAGTAAGGTAAAAAAAAAACTGATGTGTGCAGCTCCCACCCCAGCCTCCCTAAAAACATACCCGAGCCCTATCTCAATCCAGGTATGAGAACAAAAGCTGAGGCTCTCTCAGTTCTCTCCCTTTCATGGCTCCGCTGCTGGAAATCACAGCCAGTGATGAGGGAGTAGAGGGCAAAGCCAAGCTCTGCTCTGTGTTAAATCCAGTTAAAGGACTGCATCAGATTGTTTCTTTGCAGGACCATCTATCCAGCAGTACTAGACCCTGTATACTGTATATCCCCATCCACTGGTAGACATGGGTGCAGTTAATAAATTTGTTTTGTTCTGTTCCGTTTTGTATTAACCGCTAATTTGTTTTTCGTAATTTGTGTCCAAAATTCAATTTGGATTGAATATGAATTTTCGCTAGATTCGTAAAAATTTCGTAAAATTACGAACATTCGTTATGATGAATTTAAAAAGCAAACCCAGGTTTGCTTTTTAAATACATCATAATGAATGTTCGTAATTTTACGAAAAGTTAACGGACCTAATGAAAATTCATATTCAATCCAAATTGAATTTTGGGCACGAATTACGAAATATGACCTAACAGGCTACAAGCAAACCTGGTAGGAACTCAGCACAGAACAGTGATGGTGGGAGCCCCTCATAATGAGCACAGCAGAGGTACTGCCCCAGGAGGAGGTCAGCACAGCACAGGGATGGTGGGGGCCCCGTATAATGAGCACTGCAAGGGATACAGCCCCAGGAGGAAGCCAGCACAGGGATGGTGGGAGCCCCTTATTGTGAGCACAACAGGGTCACAGCCCCAGGAGGAAGTCAGCACAGCACAGGGATGGTGGGAGCCCCTCATAATGAGCACAGAAGGGGCATTGCCCCAGGAGGAAGTCAGCACAACAGAGATATGATGGGAGCCCTTCATAATGAGCATAATGAGTAAACGATTGCCATTGAATTGAATACAAATTTTCGTTGAATGTTCGTTTTATTTCATAAAATTCTGAAATTTGTATGAATTTTTTTGAATAGTTAATGTAAGCATATAAGGAGAGGCTAAGTTTTTTTGTTTCTGAGCATCTAAATAATTAACCTATTCAATGTGTTAGGGTCTTCTTTATTTGGAGGGGGAGGGAGGGGACTTCCTATCTTCCTGGATGGGAATGCCCTCTTATCACCCCCTGCAGTCCTCCTAGCTAGGGGTCTTTTTTATTAGGAGGGGGGAGGGAGGAGAATTCCTGGATGAGGATTTGATCACCCCCCTGCATTACTCCTAGCTGTGAGTCTTCCTTATCTAGAGGGGGAGTTCCTGTATTCCTGGGTGGAGGATACCTTCTGATCACCCCCCTGCAGTCATATTATCCAAGGGTCCCTTTAACTGGAGGGAGGGGGTTCCTGTATACCTGGATGGGGGACCCATGTCATCACCACCCTGGGTGACTGACCTGGGGGGATTACACTAGGGGACGGACTGACCTGGGGGGGGGGGATTACACTGGGGGACGGACTGACCTGGTGGCAACCCTAAATGTAAGTGATACTAGTTTTTGTAACAGTGAATTGTGACAATTCCTTTATTAAAGCGGGGGTTCACCCTAAAAAAATGTTTTAACATTACATTGAGCTCACTTCAGAGATTGACCGTATGCTGATCTTTTTTTTTGTCGTACATACTGTAGAATCGCTATTTCCCCCCCGGCTTCCGGGTGGTGAATCCGGCGGGACTGGGCATTCCTATCCAGCAGGCAAGTGATTGACTTGATGACAAAAACTACCCCCTTCGCATACGGAGCGTCACGAGTCCCCGAAAGAAGCCGAACGGCGAGTCAGCACTATACAGCGCCTGCGCAGTCAGCTCTACACGGCGGGCGCAGGCGCCGTATAGCGCCAACTCGCAGCTCGGCTATTTACGGAAATCTGGTGACGCGCGTTGTGCGACATGGGAAGTGTTTCAACACACGTCAATCATCTAACCCAGGGATAGGAAACGCCCAGTCCCGCAGTAATCAGAACCCGGAAGCCCTGGAGAAAATCACTATAAAACGGTATGTACGACAAAAAAAAAATCAGCATACGGTCAATCACTGAAGTGAGCTCAATGTAATGTTAATTTTTTTTTTAGGGTGAACCCCCGCTTTTAGACTGAAGAATGTCCTCCGTGGTCAGTGACAATTTCTTCTTTCACCGCCGATGGCATGTCTCCGGTTCTTCAGCTGATGTGTTCTGTTTCTCTCTTCCGCCGATGTCTCCGGTCGGTTGCTCCCATTATCTTCTTTCTCCACCTCCTCTGTCGCCGTTCTCTCTTGTGTTTTCCTGCTCTGCCACCGGCTGCTATTCTCCAGAGGAGAATCGTTCCTTCCCCGATGCTCATCTGTGCAGTTCTGGGCTCTCTGCTTTCTGACAGCTCTTAAATAAAGATGGGTCATGGCCATGCTTTGATGTCACCCACAGACCCCACCCCCTTGTTGCGTCAGGGACTCGTCATTCTGGGTTCTTGACGTCATGGGGTTGCGGGGGTCTGAGGGTGACGTCACGGCCACGCCTCCTAGCTGGAAAACAAGTGACAGACCCAGGAGTTACTAGAACGGCAGCAGCGCTGAAAGAGCGGGAAACTTTTTCTTATCCTCTGGATGGCAGGGGGGGGACAGCAGCGGTGGAGGAAGAAACAAGAGGGAGCAGAGCCATAACATAGCGGCAAGCTACCGGAGACATCTTGACAGACTTTGGTGCAACATGGGGGAGGTTCATCATAATAAAGTAATTGTCAAAAACTGCAGCCTGTTTTTTTTTGTTAAGACTTTTTTTTTCCAGGTGTACCCCAATGTACCCCAATACTCATTCACATGAGCACCTACCTCCCCATGTTGAGGGCATGCGTCCTGGCACGGTTAAGGAGGGGGGGGCGCTCGCTCGTCCCCACCCCCTTTCCTGACCGGCTGGGCTGCTGCTCGGATACAGGTCTGGTATGGATTTTGGGGGGACCCCCATGCCGTTTTTTCGGCATAGGGGGTTCCCCTTTAAATCAGCACTAGACCCATGGGCCTGGTATGCCCCTGAAGGGGAACCCATACCGTTTTTTTTTTAAATTTGGCGTGGAGTTCCCCCTCAAGATTCATATCAAACACAATGCCTGATATTGGCAGGGATCCAAGTCGGATCCCCACTCATTGAAATTTGGACTTCAAGTCCAAGGCAAAGTCTGATCAAAGTAGTATCCTGTTCATGAAAGTAGGATGGATGTAGGACCAATGTAGAATAAATGCAGGACCAATGTAGGATCACTGTAGCACCAATGTAGCAGAGCAAAGTAGGATGAAAGTCGTGTAGTATAGTGTGAACCCAGCCTTAGCCCAGGTTCACACTGGGTACGATTTGGTACGATTTGAGATGCGATTTCACATGTCAAATCGCATCTCAAATCGGTGGCATTTTCCGGCAATGGCACCGTCCTAATCGGTGCGACGCCGCATCTGCGGCACTGCACCGATTTCAAAAAGTAGTTCCTGTACTACTTTTTGCGATTTTGGGCTGCGATTTACATTGAACCCTGCACAGATGTCTCTTAAATCGCAGCCAAAATCGCGGCAAAACCGCAGCCGATTTTACCGCGATTTTGAATTCGGCCCCGGCCAGGTTCACACTATACTACACGACTTACATTTATCCTACATTGGTCCTACATCCATCCGACTTTCATGAACAGGATATTACTTTGATCAAACTTTGAACCCCCCTACACCGAAAAAATGGCGTGGGGGTCCCCCCAAAATCCATACCAGACCCATATCCGAGCAGCAGCCCGGACGGTCAGGAAAGGGGGTGGGGACGAGCGAGCGCCCCCCACTCCTTAACCATGCCAGGCCGCATGCCCTCAACATGGGGAGGTAGGTGCTATGGGGCAGGGGGGGCACACTGCGGCCCCCCCACCCCACAGCACCCTGCCCCCATGTTGATGAGGACAGGGCCTCTTCCCGACAACCCTGGCCGTTGGTTGTCGGGGTCTGTGGGCGGGGGGCTTATCGTAATCTGGGAGCCCTCAATAACAAGGGGGCCCCCAGATACCGGCCCCCCACCCTAGGTGAATGAGTATGGGGGGGGTCCCAGTCTTCACCACCATCTGGTTCTCTTCCGCCGGGTGGGGGCCGCTTTCTTCTTTAGCTCTTTCACAGCGGCCCCCTCCCGGTCTTCCTCCGATGTCTCCGGCAGGTGGGGGGTGGTGCCCGGGCTTCTGTCGCCTTCTGCCTTCTTCTTCTGCCGCCTTCTTCTTCGCTGTTGACACGTTGCTTCCTCATGCTGTAATGCCGTGTGCGGCGGCTCGCACCGAATTTTATAGGTCTCTTTTGACGTCACTGTCCCATCATGCTCCGGGTGCACGGAGCATGATGGGACTGTGACGTCATAAGAGACCTATATAAGTCGGTGCGAGCCGCCGCACACGGCATTACAGCAGGAGGAAGCGACATGTCAACAGCGAAGAAGAAGAAGGCAGAAGGATAAAGGAGAAGGCAGAAGGCGACAGAAGCCCGGGCACCACCCCCCCGCCCGCCGAAGACATCGGAGGAAGACCGGGAGTGGGCCGCTGTGAAAGAGCTGAAGAAGAAAGTGGCCCCCACCCGGCAGAAGAGAACCAGATGGCGGTGAAGACTGGGACCCCCCAGAAGACGTCGGAAGAAGCAAGCCCCCCTCGTGAAAGAGCTAAAGAAGAGAGGGGGGGCCCCGGAGCTGACTAATACAATATTTTAAAAACCTGTGTAGCGTGTTTATTTATTTTTAACACTTTACTTCCAGGTGAACCCCATACTCATTCAGCTAGGGTGAGGGGCCGGTATCTGGGGGCCCCCTTGTTATTGGGGGCTCCCAGATTCCAATAAGCCCCCCGCCCGCAGCCCCCGACAACCAACGGCCAGGGTTGTAGGGAAGAGGCCCTGTCCTCATCAACATGGGGCAGGGTGGGGTGGGGGGGCCGCAGTGCGCCCCCCTGCCCCATAGCACCCACCTCCCCATGTTGAAGGCATGCGGTCTGGCACGGTTAAAGAGAGGGGGGCTCGCTTTCCTGACCGGCCGGGCTGCTGCTCGGATACGGGTCTGGTATGGATTTTGGGGGGACCCCCACACCGTTTTTTCGGTGTAGGGGGGTTCCCCTTTAAATCCACACCAGACCCATGGGCCTGGTATGCTCTTGGAGGGGAACCCATGACGTTTTTTTGCTTACATTTTGGTGTGGAGTTCCCCCTCAAGATCAGTAGAATACATGTTGCATGCCAAAGTCGGAGCGTGCAAGACTGCGTTCGGACTTTGATCCTACTTCAATGATGTTCAATGGAGTGAAGTAGGATCAAAGTCGGACCGAAGTAGTACAGGGAGCGTTTGCAAAGTCGGACCGACATGTGTCGGACCAGTTAAGACGGCTCCCATAGGGAAACATTGCTTTTCACACGTCATGCGACATGAGCTCCCAATGTCAGAGCGTATGTCGGACTAGTGTGAACCCGGCCTTATTGTCAATGCTTAATTGCACAAGCTGACATTATAATCTGACTGGTTACCATGCATAGCTGCACCATATTCTGTGTGCACCAGTTTTGGTAAATCTCCCCCGCTGTCTGGCAAAGGTGTCTAGATGATAAGACACAATAATAGAACTACAAACCTTTTTGCAGGCAAGGCTATTGACATATAATGTAATTATTACAACTGTGTGTTAAGTTGTTTGTATACAGAAAAAAAAGTGACAAAAACACTATCGTATACTCAAGTAAAACACTACAGTTATCCTTTTATGTGCAGAGGATGGTGATGAGTGATGATGAAAAACAACAAGGTTAGTGAAAAAAAGAAAAAAAAAAACAGCACCAAGCTCAATATGCATCCAGAGACATGTTACCGCATTGCTTTAGATGTACTTTATACTTAATTATATAACCCATCCTTTCCGGCTATTTGACAGGTAAATTTGGTACAAAGAGTATATGCAAGGCACGTTGAAAAGCTTGCTGCACATTACCACCATATTTTTAATATGAATGAATCATCCAATTCCATTTAAAATCAATCAGACAAGTCGACTGGCTCATCTCTACTGCTGATATCCCATTAGCTTATTTTAGAGATGGGCAGCAGTCAAGCATAAGATAAGTAATGTGTCCTACCAAGTACCTTGAGTTATCTTAAAATACTTCTTTACAAATGCCAGCAGCTCATTCTCCCTCTCTCTTATCCAACTCACCAAAATACAGATTCTAAGCACTTCTATGAGCATTTACAGGTGAAATTGAATTGACTTTCTATATTTTGGCGATTAATATTTAGTGTTCCAAAGGGAACATTTCCCCGGGTCTATTCTGTAAGTGCTGCATGTTCCCCATATTAAAATGGTTTTACTATTAGATTGCAAAGAGAGTAGCAGCATAAACCCCAGAGGGAAAGTGTGCTCTGGATTAGTATGGACAATGTGAAGAAAGAAACTACTGACAAGATTTCAGTGCACATGCCCTAAGGTGTTAGTGAAAGAGAGGATGTTACAAGACTATGAATGAGCTGATTTTTCCCCAGAAGCTTGGATTAATAAGGATTAGGTACAGTTCCCAGTGATAAGTACATTTTTTATACTTGAGTTTGTTCTGTTCTTACATTCTGAATGATCAGAAATTAAGTAAAGCTGTTTTTCCAATTAAGAGTAATAAGCTCATGACAGCCCCCTGCCATCTGCGTCTTGGCTTCCTGTATGTTCAGTTGTGGTCTTGAAATAACAACATTATTCCTAATCCCATTACTTTAGGTGCTGAAACTCCTCAATACAGCACCCTTCAAACTGCAGTACTGCATTTTGCAACCAGTTAAAGCTATGTTTTCAGTTTCTTGCATGTATGGGACTGCAGAATGGATTACATGGGGCTAGCTCCACTTTTACTATGGCCATTTATATCCTTTAGAATTGTCTTTGTAAAGGCCATGATAGAGGAAACAGCTGTAACGGTTCCTGCTTACTTTTACAAATGAAATCTGGCACTAAAAGAATTAGAAGCCTAAACCCCTCGCCTGGTTTTAACCCACTGCTGTTATTACTTGACTCCAGGGTCATTGGCTTCCAACAAGTCAACAGTGTTATTGCATTTTGCTGTAAATCTTCAGATGTAACTCTTAATTTAAAGACCTTTAGTTTGCAAACCACTGCTTTTTTTTTATATGATACTTGTTTTCCATCCTTTGCTGTCCTTTACATTGCTGTTAACCGGCAACCCTTTTTCAGCAATTTTCTGCCTGCATGCATGTATTCCTAAAAAAATAAAATACATGGGTAGTGGCACTGCTAAATAGTATGAGATGTAATATATTAGTCCATCAATAAGTCCTTAAAGTGAATACTCAGTATATGTGGAGGGGGAGAGATGATGAGATTACTTTAGCAGTCCAAAGCCACCTTGGCCGCCTTTGAGGGGGGGAGTTGAAAGCAGACTCCAGATATGCAAAGAGAAACACAGGTGCCTTTAGGTTAGAACTAAACATTTTAATGAGCTACAGGTGAATTATCCACTTACATGGAGGTTAAAGAGGAGGTTCCATAAAAAAAAAAAATTAAAAGTCAGCAGCTACTAACACTGGAGCTGCTGACTTTTAATAAGGACACTTACCTGTCCTAGCCACCAGCGATGTCAGCCCCCGCCGAGGCCGAACCTCGATCCTGGCAGCTCGAAGCGCCGCCATCCACAGTAAGGGAAACAGGCAGTGAAGCCGTATGGCTTCACTGCCCGTTTTCTACTGCGCATGCGCGAGCAGGGCGGCGCTTTGTGAATGGGCCGGCTGCTTTCTGGGACACACACAGTTCCCAGAATGCAGCGCGCCCCATTCACAAGAAGACACCCAGTGTAGGAATTTTTTTTTGTTTTTCATTATTTATTTATTTTTTATTTTTGGTGAAATATTTTTTTTTTGGTGGAACCTCCACTTTAAGGAAGTAAGGCACAAGTCCATTCACACTGGCATTGTGTTTACTACAGAGCGGCATTCTGAACAGCTGATTTTTCTGCCTGTGGGGGAGAAATCCTAGCCAGCGGGATCTCTGGGACCACAGTGATGAAACCGAGGCTTAGATCAGGCCAATGGTGAGGGCTGTAATGCGGCATCAGGCGTGATGACGTCACTCGTGGGTTGCAATGGCGTTTCGGAGCATGCACACTGGTAGATGGGACTGATAACAACCTTATATATGCCTTGGAACACTTCCCACCTTACCATCCTTTCCACTAGGCACCGCATTCCAGCCCTCACTATTGGCCTAATCCAAGCCTTGGTTTTATCGCTGTGGTCCCAGAGTCCTGGTGGTTCCAAACTTCTTCCATTTACAGATGATGTAAGCCACTGTGCTCATTGAGACCCTCAATGCTGCAGAAATGTTACTGTACCCTTACCCTTGGACATGGCTTGGTTTGTGTTCTGATATTCAATGTTAACTAGGGGACCTTATATAGACAGGTGTATGCTTTTCCAAATCATGTCCAATCAACTCAATTTACCATGGGTGGACTCCAATCAAGTTGTAGAAACATCTAAAAGATGATCAGTGGAAACAGGATGCACCTGAGCTCAATTTTAAGTGTCATGGCAAAGGCTGTGAATGTACATGTAAAAAAAAAAAAAAATGGTCATGTGATTTTTTTTGTTTTTCCTTTTTTAATAAATTTGCAAATGTATCACTACCCCCAAAGGTAGCACTACCCCTGGTTTGTTTTGGGTGGCATGTAACCTCGTGGCTCCTCGTCTAGGGGTGTATGGTGAAAGTAGTAGTAACGGAATGTCCGCAACAGGTGTCTTTTTCTGTGCTCTTTATTACCCAGCCGGGTAAAAACAATAAACCTTGTGGTGAAGAGAGATTCAGCAGAAGGAGAAATAGCAGGACAGGTCTCTCTTACTGACCTGGCAGCCAGAGTATCACTCGGAACATAGGAAAAAGTCTCTGCCACAGACCCTCCTTAGAATTGAGATAGCGGAGATAATCCTCCTTAATAGACTTTACACCTGGATCTCCTTCAGGTAGTTTGCAGTTAGGTTACCGACTGATAGGTGACCAACGTCCAGCCTTTCAGTACCCGGTTACCTTGATCCCCGGTGGATGGTCGAGGCCCTATTGGATCGCCAGCCGGTCTTGGCTCTCCTCAGGTGGACTCCCCACCGAACAGCTTCCTCTCAAAGGAACACACTTGGGATCTTCTTAGGAGTAGGGACCCAGTGGATTACTGGGTCCCAGCCACAGCTCAAATGTTCCGGACCAACGTGGTCCCGGAACCAGGAACACCGCGTGGCAAGTGCACCCCGGCCTGGAAGGCCATTTCGCCAGGGCGCCGTGGTATGGTCACCCTGAAGGTAGGTGCCACACTGGAAGAAGACCCAGACCAATGGCGTCTGTCTCATAAATACCCTCCCCCAGAATGCACATCGAGGAAAACTCCTCCTGATTGGTTGCTGGGAAAAAGCACCCAAACCTCGACTCCACTGCTGCCACCTCTCGTCCTGGGGTGAGATCAGCACCCCAGAAGCAACAGAATGAGCCCACAGCACAGCCAAGCTGAGACAGAGACCCAAATCTAAACAAATCAGCCTGGTCAGAGCTAACTAGCTCCCTGACCCTGTCTAAATTTAAATTATCACCTGTTCTTAGAAGTAACCAGGGGCTACACAAAGATTTAAGAAAAGTATTTCTTAGGCCCCGTACTCACGACCAAACATGTCTGCTGAAACTGGCCCGCGGACCAGTTTCAGCAGACATGTTTGGTCGTGTGTAGTTACGAGCGTACAGAATTTCACCGTACATTTGCCCGCCGGGCCGTTTTTCAGCAGACATTTATTTGCAAACTTGTTTTAAAACCGTCCGCTCAAATCCTGTCCGAACGGACATGTTTGGTGGTGAGTACAAAAAACCAACGTACAAAAACCCCGCGCATGCTCAGACTAAATGAGGCCACGGGAGCGCTCGTTCAGGTAAAACTCACGTTTGTTTGGGATATGGCACATTCGTCACTAGAAAGATTAATTCTAGCAATAGAACACTGAAGCAAACCACACAATAAACAACACTTGATGCCGTCGTTTTATTCATTCTTCTCTTGCTAGAAATAATCATTTATTTAGCTCATGTTATTTCAACTGAGTTGTTCCATACTGAAAAGTGACATTTGTTAGCTGTGATGTAGTAAGATTTTAGCAATCTTTTATTGGCCCGACGTATCATATTTTTAGTGGTCCTCCACATGTATATTTTTTTGCTTTTAATGTTTATCTTTCCCACTTTATTTATGTGTTTATAGTTATGTCACCATTTTGAAATTTTTATTAGCAAATTGTTAGGATTTTGCATTTGTTTGTATATTTCACTGGATTATTTTGAAGGTTGTTTAAATTGTCTACCATGTTGGCACACCAAATGCCCCCCCCCCCACATGAGTTAGTGAATATTTTAGATGAAACATTTTATTTGTTTGTAATGTTTTATGCCTAAAATAATACCCACAGTATTCCAAACAATAGGCACGTTTTTAAATTCAACAAAAAGGCTTTTATTTTAGCAAATGATAAAAAGGAACAAAAACAGAATGGCAGCACTTGAACAGCTAGCAAAATACATGCAAACTTGCATTGTCAAACATGGTGAAGGCTAAACTAGCCAACCTCAGGAGGCACACAAACTAAAATCTGAAGCAGCAGCACATAACACCAAAGGAACCCAAGCTGTGATAGTCCAAACAAGATGCCATTTGTGGGGGATCAAATGGAAGGCAGGGCATCAACGTCTCCTCTTCCTTGCAACCTTCCTTCCAGGCTGCCTTCCAGCGGGTCTTCCCTGGGCCCTTGCAGGTGGGGATGATGTGGCAGCAGGAGTATGATGTTCAGCAAGCCGGGCCGGGTCACATAGCCCAGTGTCTGGGGTCAGCAGCTCCCTCTCCATCCACCAAAGGGCCTGGTTGATGATGCCCTTGGCCAATTGCCTCTGCTCCTCCGTGCCTTTATTCAGATCATGTGCCACGGAGGCACTGTAGGCCTCAGTGGGGTTGAGGGGGGCCCTCATGATGGCACTCGCCTCCCTAATCATTTGGAGGCTGGCTTCCTCCACTGCCCCCAATTTCTTCTTACGGCCTGGTGGCCTAATATAAAGGGGAGGAGCCTGGCTGGTGGTGGTTGTCCTGGGGAGCTGCTGAACGCCACTGGGCCCGGCCTCCTCCTGGCTGCCACTGACCCCTTCGGCCTGGCTGTCAGTGAGGAGAGGATCTGCCACCTCCTGGCTGGTCTCTTCTTCCTGTGTAAAAAAAAGGGACATGTTGTAATATATTTCTAAATATAATCACTCACATTTTCATGCTTGAATCTTCTTTTTTGCATTGAATTTAAACTTGAAAACAGACTGACCCTCTGACCCCTGCAGTTGTCATCCCTGACACCTATTTGTTTGCCCACCACTTTTCATTTTTGCTTCACAGCTTGTATTTTATTAACCAATATCAAGTCAAGAATCAAACAATAATTAATATTATTCCATAACTAGTTATGAAACTACTATACCTCATCATCGTAGAGGCGCAGATCTGCCTCTCTGTCAGCCAGGCCCTCTTCATCCGACTCTGCAGGGCTGTGGTGATCTGGGGAAGTCCCGCTGGAAGGTAGCGTGGAGGGAAGGTTGGGATTCAGACTTGACATAGATGGCCTGCCTTCCAGTTGATCCCGCAAAAATGACATCTGGCTGTAATACCACAGCTTGGGTTCCTTTGGTGGTCTTGCTGCTGCTCCAGATCTTAGCTGCTTTTGGTGAGCTTTGTACGCTCTCCTATATGTGCCCCTGAGGTTGGCAAGTTTATCCTTCACCATGTTGGCACTGCATTCTGGCACCCATGTTCTCATGTATGCTGCTAGCTGTTCAAGTGCTGCCGCTCGTACGTCCTTGTTATGGTAGGTGGGCTGCTTTGAATCCCACAGGATGGGCATTTCCCTAAATTTATCCAGCAAGTGCTGGATAATCTCTTGGGTCTGCAGGAGATCCATTGGTAAATCTTGATTGTTTTTATTTTATTCTAGATTACAAAAATAACAAGAAACCAAAAACACGATTTAAAAAATGCTCAGCATTTACATTGATAGAATATGTTGTTAAAAAATTAGGACCTATATAGAAATACAAACACAGTGTCTCTTGTTTCCAAAATGCTGGCCAGCTCGGCCCCATTGGTTGGTTGTAGCTAACATTTTTTAAAAACATGCCGCCCCTTTGGTTACATTGCAGGAAATAATAGAAATGTACAACCATACACAATTATTACAAATGACAGCATTCATCAAGGCACTATTGCATGTGTAGATATCCTGCCCCTCAGCATTGATTACCTGAAAGAAACTTCCTAATGACCTCTGTCCAACCAACACAGAACAATACTTGGCCTGATCTGAAAACACCCTACATAATTACTAATGAGTCACAGCATTTTGGCCATCTCTATTTTGTGATGTCTCCAAAAGCATTTGGGTACGAAAATCACATTCTGGTATCCAAGAGACATAATAGCTTAATAAAACTGTGCAACCAACAGACCAAACCCCCATCCCATGGCTCTACATTTTATAGCCCGCTGCTGATCCCATGTTTAAATTTATGTATGAAACGCCGCCCTCGTCACCTTTGCCATGCCCCTAATCAATTGAAAAAGCAAATATGGCGTTAACTGTGTAGGTTCTGGAATCGCGCAAATATTCTCCGTGTAACCTACGTCAATACGTTGTTGGCATTCGCGACACTCCGCATATGCAAGAATCCCCGCCCTCATCTCCGCCCCTGACGGGACATTTCCTCGTTTCCACGCCCCTAATCTCTGTGGGAAGGAAAGATGGCGATGTCACACGAGCGGGCACGGAGCTCTCATGGCGCAAGTGAAGGGACAGAGGCAGGACCGTCCCGATCCAGGCCTAAAAGATATAAAGCCACTAATATGGCGTTTGAAGAAATGGTGGAGTTGGTTTACATCATGAGGAGGAAGGATTATGATGGTGAATGTGGGCCCTACAAAACACCGAACCGTAGAAAGTCACACATAATGGACAAGGTGGCAAGGAGAATGAGGAGAATGTTTGGTGTCACCAGGTCCAAGGAGCAACTCCGGAAGCGTTGGTCCGATTTAAAATTGAGGGAGCCACATCACATGAAGAAGATCCTCAAAATTCTGCGTAAAAGTAAGTCCATATTATTTAAGGGGGGGGGGAATGTCTGCAATAATGTGTTGACATGTAGTTTTTCACATCTGCCTCCTTGGCCTGCTTGTACTTTTGAACCCGTGTAGATACTGTATTGTGTTTATGTCAAATAACAACCTTTAACAAATTTTGTGAAATAGTAAACACGCGTAATATGACATTGTTTTGCAAAAAAGCGAGGTGAGTCCAGGAACAACACACCTGGACATGGCTGACTGGCCACAAACTTTGTTTTCAAACATTGTTGAATAGCAAAATCACATAAATTAAATTGAGTGAATGTGACAGGCAAACAAGATTCATTCTCCAAAATGCAAATAAAGCTGATGTTTTAACATCTGGAAATGCAAAGCACCTGTGTCTCAACAATCAAAGGATATTTATTTGGAGGGTCGACGAGAATTAATGTTTTGGGGGGACATCCATTTGTGTCACTTCTTTGCAAAAAAAGGGGCAGGATCAGAGCTTGGCCTAGAACTACGCCAAAAATGGAGGATTGCTGAAAGAATAAACAAACAAAAATCATCATAAATGTATCGTCTATGCAATGTGTGCGATTTATGATATCCAATATCAGTGTGCTGATGAGTATACCTTTTGTTTTTTCTTATTTCTTATAGGGGAAAGAAGACGCCAGCAATTGGAGGAGGCAGAGAGGGCCAGACACCCCCAAAATCAAACACCTCCACATGTTGAGGAGGAGGAGGCTGTGGAAGGAAGAGAGGAGGATGTGGAAGGAAGAGAGGAGGATGTGGAAGGAAGAGAGGAGGATGTGGAAGGAAGAGAGGAGGAAGACTTAACTCTGGATTTAGAATTCGGTGAAGATGAGGCGGAACTTGACGAAGCAGAATTGCGTGATTTTGAAGGGGTAGTGATGGATAAAGAAGGAGTTCTGGAAGAAGATGGAGGAGTCGTGGATGATGAGGGGGAGGTGGTGGAAGAAGGAGGAGTGATAGAAGATGAAGAAATTGGGGATGTGGAAATTATCAGGCCATCAGGTCAGTGTCACCCCAACATTAATAGGGCCAAACATATGCAGATAGGCCGGAAACTCTTTACATATTTTGAATGCCAATTTGTTTGTTTTTAGGGGATGAAGATGGTGTAGCACATTTTTCACGTGCAAGTGCTTCAATAATTGTACAGCAAGTAATGGAGTGCAGCACGGAAATGGACAATATGCGGGAAAGGATGGTCGTCATGGAGCAGAATGTGCGAAATGTCATTTCAGAGTGCAGCACGGAAATGGACAACATGCGCCAAAGGATGCTAGTCATCGAACAGAATTACAAAAATATCATTGACATGATGGGCCGTGTCAAAGACTGAAACACAAAAGCCCATCCCCCGCCCATCCCCCGCCCACAAAACAATTTTTAATTTTTGTACTTTATAATACGCCAAAATTTCTAAATGCATGCACAGTGTGCCAATATGTGCTATCTGCCATCACAGACTATCTATTGTCTGTGCTTTGTGGGTACAAACCCCTCCTCGATCCTCAAGTAGTTGAGAGGAAGAAGGGTTTGCTCCCACAAAACACAGACATTGATCACCCATGATGTCAGATAGCACATGTGGCCATTTGTCTGTTTAACCAATGACATTTGGCGATTTTACACTGAATGTGTGCATTTAGAAATTTTGGCGTGTTCCAGTGTGAAAGCACACCATCCATGACTGACTGCTGTTCTTTTTTTATATTTTTGTTTGGTGTTGATCTTTTTTTGTTTGTAAATGTTTACAGTTTCAGATCACAAAACGAACAAGAAATCTCACCTAAAGATATAAGTTAACTAATTATCTTTAAAAAATGTAATATTTTTTTGTTGTGTTAAAATTCTTTTAAAAAATATATACACAAACAAATACAAAGCAAAACATATTTTAGTAGAAAAACAATACCCAAACATTTCTAAATGTAAATAAATGTCTTCTTTAAAAAAAAAAAAATTTGAAAAAAAAAAAACAATTTTTTTTTAAAAAATATACCCAAAAAAAAATACATCGACATTATTCTGGGTTATTGAAAAACAAAATAAATAAAACCTTGAATTTTGAACAAAAGTAGAAAAAATATATGTTTAGAAATGTATATATATATATATATATATATATATCTCTAGAGATAGATATATAGGAGACAAGCCAAACAATTATGGCGTATAGTTTCAGTGAAATTATTATTACATTGTGTTTAGATCTGTATTATTGCTAATCACTGTCAATAAAGAAAAAAAATAAAAAAATTCTAAGCCAATATTTTCTCAAAAAAATTTCTAAAAAATGTTTTCTGCAAAAAAATAAACATTTCTTGTAGAAAAATGACTAAAATAAAAAAAAATAGTTGTGACATCAAAAGCAGAAAAATGAGTGGCTTCTTATTTCTAGACTCAATACCCAGTTTGTAGATGAGTGAATAATGTCCAAATGTGGTTAGTTAATACATCTGAGTAAGTAAATTTGGCACTAGAAGTGCACTATTTTTGGAGAGAACCTGGAAGACAGAAAAATAGAGAAAAAGCAGTAATGACAAACAACTGTATAAAGTCCAATGGTCTAATTATTTATTAGTTCTGAGAATATTCCTTTCTTTTGGGGGCCGAATTAGAAAGAAATATGATCTGGCATAGCAATGGCCCCCCGACCCATGAAGTACTCAACATATTTGTCGCGTACCTCACGAGCAGATTGGGGGGCCAAGCCAGCGCGACCAGTGTCCAGGCCAGGAATGTTCTCTGAGGGTAGTCCTGCCTCAGAGCCCATGGAGGCAAGGTACGTCTGGGAGTGCCTGCGTAGAAAATTGTGCAAAATGCAGCAGGCAAATATAATGGTGTTCAATTTATATTCCGCCAAATGTATCGATGTCAGGAACAGGCGGAACCGGTTGGAGAGGATCCCAAAGGCATTCTCGACTACCCTCCGAGCCCTGGACAACCGAAAATTGAACACCTTCCTCTCTAAGGTGAGGGTCCTCTGGGGAAAAGGCCGCATTAGGTGAGGTCCAAGCCCGAAAGCCTTGTCCGCTAGGAACACAAACGGAAGTCCTTCCACATTATCTTCATCTGGTGGCAATGCCAGACCACCAGTTTGGAGACGATCATAGAAATCAGTCCGTGAGAACACTCCCCCATCTGACATCCGGCCGTTCTTCCCCACGTCCACATATAGAAACTCATACTGTGCCGACACCACCGCCATCAACACAATACTATGATAACCCTTGTAATTATAATAGTAGGACCCCGAGTGGGGTGGGGGCACAATGCGGACGTGTTTCCCATCTATTGCTCCACCGCAGTTAGGAAAATCCCACCGCTCGGCAAATTGGGAAGCCACAGACTGCCATTCCTGTGGTGTGGAGGGTAGCTGTGGGGACAAACAAAAAAAGAGATTTAGTACTTTGGCACATAAACATTGCAAACATAATCCTACAAGCATCCTTGTGCAACTTTACATTTTTAAAATAGCATTTGCAAATTATGAAGGGAGAATTTCGGGGCACAAATATATAGGCCCACTTAATTAATAAGAGACTCCACAGCCCTCTGATGGGGACAAAAACACTTTTAAGGGGGGGTGGGGGTTGTTTAAACTGTTTTTAGAAAACAAAACCCAAAAAATATAAAGTGGCAAGGTGGGGGTTGGCCCGAAGATAGCATGCTGGACAGGTTAATATTGGGTAAGATCCAAATATGCAGGTAGGCCAAAATAAAAAGAACATGTAAAAGCTGATATCAACATGCATAGGGAGAAAATGGAACGTTAGTTAAACACAAAGCATATCTGGGAATAAAAAAAAAATGTTAGTTGACAACATTATTAAAGACACATTGTGAGGTTCAAATGAGGGAACTTACCTTAATATACTCCTCGTGCAGAACTTTGATGATGGCAGCACACGTGTCCGGTATGATGACCCCAAGCGCCTGCGGAGAGATGCCTGTCGAGAACTTGAGGTCCTGCAGGCTCCTCCCAGTCGCCAGGTACCGCAACGTGGCAATAAGCCTCTGCTCGGCCGTGATGGCTTGGCGCATCACAGTGTCCTGCCTCATGATATAGGGGGACAGAAGATCCAGCAGACTGTTGAATACGGGGTCCGTCATGCGGAGAAAATTCCTATAGTCATTAGGATTATTCTCCTGGATTTCCCTAAGCAGAGGCATATGTGAGAACTGGTCACGCTGGCGCAACCAATTCTTGGTCCAGAAACGCCTCCGCCCCCTGTTTCTGGCCAAAGTACTGGAATAATGAACATATCCAGCAGCCATCCCATAAACAGCACCAACTCGCGAAAATTGACGCTGCTGCTCCATCATGGCTTCAAACCGGCCGGCTGGTCAGTCAAGAACACACTCCAACAGAAAGCACAATCAAATCCAGCGGGACCTGCAAAGAACGCACGACACACAGATACGAACGCACAGTACGAATCTGCAAAGCAGAACGAACTGCACGCCTGTACCCGAATGCCAACTACGTACCCACAAGCACACGCACTGAACGAGAAAATACTACCTGCTAAAGCCTGGAGACCGAGAAGCGCGAATCAGCTCTAACCAAACCTTCACTAACACGAGCAAAGCCGTAACTAGCAAAAGCGGAACAGAGGGCGTCGCCATTGACTTTGGCCTTTCCCTTTATAGTGACGTCAAACGTGGATTACGTGCACGCGTTCAGGTCCGCAGGGAAATATGGTCCGCTGGTGTGTACAAGCCAGCGGGCCAAATGAAAAAACAGCCTTGTACGCCGGTAACAGCCCGTCGGACATTTCCAGCGAACATGTTTGGTCGTGAGTACTCGGCCTTAGTGTCATTAAGAGGTATTGTATGTAGAATTTTGAGGAAAATAATGAATTTAATCAATCTTGGAATAAGACTGTAACATAACAAAATGTGGAAAAGGTAAAGCACTGTGAATAATCCAGATGCACTGTATATCCTAAGCTATAACAATTTGTAATGTAATAGTGATATATATTTCTCTATAACTGGTTGCAGGGACTGAGGGTAGAAACTAGAACTTGATCTAACTTCCATTTGTGCAAGCCTACCCCCCCCCCCCCGCCCCAGAACACTCTTGCTGCTTTATTGGACAGTGGTTGTCGAAGAAGGCAAAAACACTTCCGCCACAAAATAGTAGCTAACGCCTAGTACACTCTGACCAAATGTCGGGCGACATCAGCCCGTTCAATAGAAACCATCCAACATTCAGGCCCATGTGTACGGCAGCCGATCCAAAACAAGGGTCTGACGGTCAAAGGGTCATGACCAAAAAAGGTCTGCAACCGGCTCCCAGTCAGCATTCTCAGCTTATGGCTGAGAGCTCTGACTGGAGTCTTCTGGCGGCGGGGGGGGGGGGGGGGCGATGACCCTGTCAGAACACAGGGGGACATCGCTGTACTAACATTTCATTGTTAGTTTAGCAGCTCTGACCTGAGCTGTCAGTTTTTTTCGTTCAACCCGCTGGATTTTGACAAAAAAAATAGTAGTGTGTATGAGATGAGGCTTAAGTAACAAAAGCAATGACTTGTGCTTGTTGAGATACACAACCTCCTATACAAAGTCTAGTTCAGCCACCCAAATTGGAGCTCTAACATGCAGCTTCTATCTGTTTCATGCCTAGATGGCAAAAAAGCCACATACTGCATTTTAATTACATCACCATGTTGTCAGTGTTGCAGAAAAACACAAAGCTGGTTGGCAACAGGCACACAACCATGGGATAAGAGGCAGCAATCATTTTATTAATGACCAACAGACATAAATAATAAATAACCAAACTCATTTATTTGTAATAAAATAATATAATTTTTTTTTTTATTTAAAATGTTACCAATAAGAATTATTTCAACCATAACAAATAAATATAATGACCATTTTAACAATTCAGCTATTACAGCTCAAACTGAATTATAACAACTCAACAGTATCTATTCAACTGTCCCCAAATAGCCAAAAAAAAGGGGTTAAACAATCCCTTTCTTTTGGCTACACCCAAACCGCGGTCCTCTCAATACATGTCTGAAAATCATTATTAAGGATATCCAGACCGATATCCGAGAGATGAACACCATCTCTCCGATAAAGTCCTTTCACACCCCCTTCTAACTCCGAATGGCGATAGGAAAAACCATAACCCAGCGACATAAACTTTTCCACAACTCTATTTATCCTTTTGCGTATTTTCTCAAAAGGGTGGAAAACGTCAGACCTTAACCATTTAAGTCTCGGAATGATTTAGGAGAAAATAACAACCGAGCTGGGATACATAGCTTTTATAAAACGAAGATGGGGGAGGGCGTGTCCGGACATACAGCAGGGAGGATGTGTGGATGCTGAGCTCCACACAGGCAGAATACATCCACTGCCATCCTAGCCCCATTTCAAGTTTATTTGATCCCGTTTTTGCGGCACCTACTTTGGGACTCTTTCTGCTCCCCAGCAGTTTTTTAGGCACTTTTGGCCAGAACTTCCCCCTTTGAGGCCTGCGGTGAGGTCCACTTCATGCTGCCGCCATCTTGCGACCTGTAACTCCTCCAGAGCTCTCCGTTCCTGCCTCCTGTGATCCGGGCATTGGACGGGAACCACTACCTATCACGCTGGCCGTTATACCCCCAGAGGACACGGTCTGCCCGCTTTGCTGTGGGTGAACTCCTGGGGACCCTGCCATGGATTGCGTAGCTCAGCGGTGCCATTTTGCGGCCTACAGATCGGGTCCCTTCCATCTCCAGGGCACAGTGAGTACTCAAGCCCTGGCCTCTCATCCCTCCGGATTGCCTTACCGGGCTGTGCCCAACTAGAAGCCAGCTGTGGGGTCCCGATCGCTGCTCGAGAGTGGAGTATTGGGCCTACACACTTGGAGCTCATTTGGCCGGCCCCCTCTCTCAGGAAAGTCCACGGCTTCGGCCTACCTCTGGAAGTCGACGCCCATCTTGCTGCTCCAGGTACTCCCAGCCTCTTCCATCAATCCAATTACTCCACATCTTTGCCTTTATCAAACTCAGTGCCTTGCTGGACTCATTTGTATGCTACTATCTGACTTATTTGCAGAAAGACTGACGTCTATCCCAACTGCTATGTAGTCTGCCATTTAGGAGAGCTCAGGGATCCATCTGTACACTGAGACCTCCGCAATGCTATCCTAGCTACCTATAGCTTCGGGGGTAAGCTTCTCCCTTCACTCCGTTTCTTTGAAACCCCATGGGCAAAGTTGGCCAGCAGCAGCAGCGATATTATAAACCTTTGTTTGAGCACTGTAAGGGATCAAACATGGAACGTTTTGTCACTAGATCACAATCTGCAACCTCTAGTCATACCGCAGATCCCTTTGCCACAATGGATCCGTCCCTGGACTCAGAGCCTGTTAACAATTCCCCACTAATCTCCGCCCAGGGTCCAGACTCCGGTCCACTCTCCCCATACGAAGTCTTCACCCCAGATATCCTAGATGCTAAGCTTGATGCCAAACTGCAACTATTGCTCCGACAGATTACAAATAACGTTTCAGCTGAGGTGAGCAAGCTGGCTTCAAAACTCAGAGGAGAGATTAATCATATTAGAGAACGTACAGACACTCTTGAAAACAAATTTGATGAGATGATTAATTACATAAAGGCTATAGAGGAGGAAAACCACAATCTCGGCCTTTCGGTCTCCCAGCTACAACTACAACAAGAGGACCTGGAGAACAGGGAAAGACGGCAGAACTTACACTTCAGGGGTATCCCAGAAACAGTGGGTGACTCTGAATTGCGTGCATATCTCCTGGGTCTTTTCAACGTTATGGCCCCCACTGTGGTGGATATAGACTGGCGCCTGGATAGGGCACACCGGTCTTTGGGCCCTAAACCTCCGGCTGGAGCTAGGCTTAGAGATGTCTTAGTGAGGTTTCACTTTTTTGAAAGCAAAGAGGCACTGACCCTGGCCACGCGCAAAATGTCACAAATTACATACAAAGGGGCAAAACTGCAGATTTTCAGTGACCTATCTCCCATTACCCTTGCTAAATGTAGATCGCTGTGCCCAATCACTTCTCACCTCCAGCATCACAAGATCCCATATTATTGGGGGTTTCCCCTTCCGCCTCGTTGTATCCAAAGATGGAGTTCAGCATACCCTGCGTGAATTGCAGGAGGGTGAAGCATTTCTGAAAAGTCTTGACCTGCCTCCTTTACCAGAAGACGACTTGAATCCTCCCCTCGCTCCGGTTCGTCCTCTTCACTCTCCTAACTGCATCTGGACCCCCGTGAGGGGAAGATCTAAGAAGCATTTGCTCTACTCCACAACATCCACGTTTCTCCAATCAACCCCCTTGAACTCTCCATGTTCCTTTTTTTTTCTCATGGATCCATATCCTAGTGCTTCATGTACCCTGCATTTTGGTTTCTTCGTTTTGTAAGAAACTAGATTTTACTGGCCTTTCTTTTTCAAGATGTTATATCCACCCTGTTTCCGACTCGGGGTGGATCTTTTTCCCAACCCATGGGATATGTTCTATTGGCCTTTTTTTTCAGGTTGTTATACTCATGTTGTCGTTCATCCATGTTTATTTGCTGACTTTTTTTCTCCTTCACTAGTTATGGACCACTGACTACTCAACACATTTTGGTCGCTACCAAGTTCATAAGGTGTGCAGACGGCCCTTCCCTGTCTCCTTACCCGGAGTCTACTGATGGAAGTCCGTTTACGTCCCTGCTTGACCCTGGGCTTTGCCCAGGGCCTCCTGAGTGGTATTTATAACTCAGGATTTCAAAGTTTAAGGTATTTTTTCTTTCCTCTGTGTGTTTTTTTTTAATTTTTGTTTTTATTGTTTTTGTTTTCTGTGTCCATTTCTGTAGATCAACTCTGTAGGTCGAATTTGCAATGTTTTTGTTTTACGGATTCAATTATGTTCCTTTGCAGGAAATACCTATTGCCTTACAAATATCAAGGTGATGTCTTTTCTAGAAATGTTTATATACAACATTATACCTATTATTATTATTATTATTTTTATGTTCCTTATTTTGTGCTAATTTCTGTTTTCATTATATGTACACAAGCCTATTTATTTAGCTTATTTACATGCCCTTAAGGATTTTGTCATATAATGTGAAAGGTCTAGGTTCTGTCCACAAGTGCTGGATGGCCCTGAAGGACTTAGGGGCCTCTGGCTTTCTCAGCTTTCTTAGGCATACGCCAAATCCTGTCACTGGCGACTTAATGATAATCTCTTACAATCCGAGGTTTCGCGTTCAACTTTAGCCAAGGGCTTGGAGGATTTTTTCCAACTTAACATGGGGTCAGTTTCTGATTTTTCTACATTGTGGGAGGCGCACAAGGCCGTATTTCATGGCATTTGCATAGCTGAAAGCTCTCGACTAAAAAAAGATAGGAATGGACTTCTTCAGTCCTTAACATCTGCTCTGGTTCTCGCAGAGCGGAGGCTGTTGTGCGCACCCACGGTGGCGAAATTACGTAAAGTCACCTCCCTTAGAGAGCAAATCATGTTGTTGAAACTGGGTGGGACGGCTAGGTCCTTGCTCTGGACAAAACAGAAATTTTATGAGTTCTCGAACAAACCCCATAGAATGTTGGTTAACAAACTGCACACGCGCCCATTTCATTCCTTTCCTTACTTTCTTCTACAGCCAGACGGATCCAGAACGCATTGCCCCCGTGAGATGTCAGATACTTTTGGCAAGTTCTACAGTAAACTGTACAATTGCTTGACTCCGGAGAATCATTTTTCTTTCCCCCAAGATAAGTTTGAGTCCTTTTTCTCTAACATCAAACTTCCAAAGTTATCTTTAGCGAATTTAGCCAGATTGAAGGCGGCGGTATCAGCTGAGGAACTTTTGGCCATAATTAAGGATCTCCCCTTACATAAATCACCTGGCCCTGACGGTTTATCTTACTTCTACTATAAAACTTTTATTGCTATTTTATCTCCCCATATTCTGACCCTTTACAGTTCTTTGTTTAAGGGCACCCTTCCGCATTCCCACTTCTCCCACTCTCACATTTCGGTCATCCCGAAGCCTGGTAAGGATCTCTCCATTCCAAACTATAGACCCATAGCTCTTTTAAATTCAGATTATAACATATTTACCAAGATTCTCACATCCAGACTGTCCAGGCTAATCCCCAAGCTAATCCATAGGGACCAGGTGGGTTTTGTCTCTGGCAGGCATGCGGGGGACAACACCAGTCGTACAGTGGATCTGATAGATCTCCTGGACAGGTCTGCCCGCTCGGCACTAGTTTTAAGTTTAGATGCTCAAAAGGCCTTTGATAGGTTGAGTTGGCCTTATATGTTTGCCACTCTTAAATTGTATGGTTTTAATGGCCCTTTTTTGAAGGCTTTAGAGGCCCTTTATTCAACAGTCATGGCCCAAGTGCGGATGTCGTCCTTCCTGATGCCTCGCATTTCCATGACGAACGGGACTCGGCAGGGGTGTCCCTTATCCCCATTGCTTTTCATTTTATGTTTGGAACCCCTTGCTGAGTCTATTCGATCTCATCCAGACATTCGTGGGGTGGTAAAGCGGCAGGGGGAATATAAACTGTCACTTTTTGCGGACGACATTCTGCTCACTATTACCAACCCACTGATTTCTCTCCTTCGTTGCACAAACTATTATCTTCCTTTGGTGCCATTTCTGGTTATAAGGTTAACACTTCCAAAACTGAGGCTCTTCCCATACATATCCCGTCTACATTGCTGTCTCAACTTAATGGATCCTATCCCTATAAGTGGTGTACTGAGTCCCTTAAATACCTGGGTATTTTGCTTACTCCCTCCTATTCTTCTCTTTATTCTGTTAATTTTCCCCCCTTAGTTTTAGACATTAATAAATCTCTGCTGACTTGGACAAAATATTCTCTCTCCCTTCTAGGTAGAATTAACGTCCGAAAAATGTCCATCCTACCCAGATTACTTTATCACTTCGAAACCTTGCGGTCACTATACCTTCTTCCCAGCTGAAAGCACTTTGTCTGAGTTTTTTAAGGTTCATATGGGGCGACGGGGCTCACCGTATAGCAAGCTTAGTGGTATTTGCTCCTAGATGCAGGGGTGGTTTGGGAGCTTCGGATATTGTTAAATATTATTATGCATTGGATAATGGACCCAGACATTCAGGAGGAGATGCTGGAGGCCTTGTGTACTTACTGGTTAGATAATGAGGGTTCGGTGGGGTGGGACGCCTTTAAGGCCTGGTTGAGGGGTGATTTTGTGCTCGAGTTGCGGTGCGGAAGCGAGGTGCTATGCAGTCTCTGAGGGACCTTGAGGAATGAGCTAGGATTCAGGAGGCTGAATATGTCCGCTCTCCTGATCCTGACCACTATGTGCCCTGGCAGATCTCCCTTAGGGATCTCTCCCTGCTCAGAGTTGATCTCACCAAGAAAACTATGCTGGAAAGTGCCCAACGGGTGTTTGAGTACGGGGATAAGAATGGTAGGCTGTTAGCTTGGCTCGCCAGGGATCAGCGGCCGATGACACACGTTTGCAGGTTGAAGGACGGTGCGGGGGCGCTGCTCACATCACCAATGGATATTGGGGCCCGGTTTCTGGAGTTCTACCGGACCCTATACTCCTCTAGGGTGCAGTACGATGTCTCTGATTTGCATCGGTACTTGAACCGGATAACCCTTCCGTCCTTGACCGAGTGCTCAGCTAGACTCTGATGTTACTCTGGAGGAGGTGCAGGTTGCCCTGAACTCCATGCAGTCCGGGAAGACACCTGGGCCGGATGGGATTCCTGTCGAGTTCTACTCTGTGTTTCAGGAGCTTATTGCTCCTCGACTCACCGCTATGCTGCAGACCTCCTTCTCTGTGATGTCCCTCCCAGACTCCATGTCAGAAGCGATAGTCGTGCTGGTGCCCAAGCCTGGTAAGGACCCGGAGGAGTGTGGCTCGCACAGGCCTATCTCTCTGATCAATGCGGACGCAAAACTCCTTGCAAAAATTTTGGCTATCAGGCTTGGGACAGTGATTGAGTCGTTGGTTCAGGTGGATCAGACGGGTTTTATGCCAGGCAAAGGCACCGACATTAATATCCGTCGGCTGTTCCTTAACTTATCTACGGCCCACAGCAATGCGGGGACTCGAGTCGTGGCCTCTCTAGACGCTGAGAAGGCCTTCAACTCTGTGGAGTGGGGTTACTTTTGGGCAGTGTTGAGGAGATTCGGTGTGGGACCTAAATTTCTACAGTGGCTTGAGATGTTGTATAAGTCCCCCAAGGCTAGGATTCGAGTGAATGACTCTCTGTCGGACTATTTTCTCCTCCAGAGGGGGACCCGTCAGGGGTGCCCCTTGTCACCCAGCTTATTCGCCTTGGCTTTGGAACCCTTGGCGGTGTTGGTCCGGGATTCGGATCGCATAGTCGGTCTTAGTGTTGGCCCTCTGGAGGAGAAAATATCGTTGTACACAGATGACACTCTTCTCTATCTCCGGGATCCTGGTGACTCCTTGGTGGCTGCCTTGGAGTTGTTCGACGAATTTGGTAAGTATTCGGGGATACGCATCAACTGGTCTAAATCTGCTTTGTTCCCGATAGATGCTTAGGCTAGAGAGATAGCCCCGTTGACGGCGCTACAATGGGTGGATGAGTTAATGTATTTGGGGATCAGGGTCTCCCGGGACCTTCAGTCCTTCGACCGGTAAATCTCCTTGGTAGAATCAACGTATTGAAGATGATCTTCCTCCCTAGATTCAACTACTTGTTTAGGAACTGTCCTGTGTGGGTGCCCCCTTCCTTTTTTAGGAATCTGGATAGCTGCATTGGCTCATTTCTCTGGCGGGGTTCCCCCCCTCGATTGGCCAGGTCCACCCTCCAGCTGCCTGTTAGCTTTGGGGGGTTGGCCCTGCCCAACCTGCTGGTCTACTACTGGGCCGCTGTACTGGTTACGGCAATGTTGGTGGTTTGAGCAGTCCAGGGCTAATGCAGCTGTCTGCCTCGAGGCGGCGATAGTCGGGTCCCTAACTGAACTCAGTAATCTGCTCTATAGAGGGTCATCTCCGTACCCCGCGTTACCGAGTCCGACGAGAACTACGCTACGGGTGTGGGGCAGGGCCAGACGGCGTTTCCTGTCTCCGGGTCAATGGTCTCCCTTCACCCCGCTATGGGGTAACCCTGCGCTCGCTCACTTCCGTTCAGTGCCAGACCCACAGCTGTGGGCCCGACGGGGCGTCAGGGTGCTACGGGATATCGTCTTGGGGGGCTCCCTGTTGTCCTTTCAGGATATGTCGAGGCGCTTTGTATATGTCCTTATTCTTATCTCTGACTCAATAAAGACCAACCTTGTTGTTAAAAAAATATTATTATGCCTCGCACTTGAGAGCAGTTGTTGCCTGGTCCTCTCTACATGCTCCGAATCAATGGCCCGCCATTGAGAAGGGGGTGTTGTATCCGGTCCACCCTTGCTCTTTGATTTGGGGCACCCCTCCATCCCTGGATTTTATTTTCAAATGTCAATGCACGGCCCCAATGGCTTTCACTTGGCATAAATGTCTCAAAAGCCATTCTCTTACCTCACCCTGGCGAATGTTCTGTTTAACCCAGTTATACCAGATAGTATCTCATTGGGTAGGATATCTCCATGGCTCGACGCGCCTCTATTTCAACTCCGAAATTTAGTCCATCCTGTCACACGGAGATTGTATAGCTTTGATATCTTACGCAAAAAAATTGATATACCCAACCACTTTTTTTATTTTTACCTGCAGGTTAGACATTTTTTTCAATCCAAATCTCCTACCCTGACTCTCGACAAACCGACAGCTTTTGAGTTTTGTGTGCCCAGGGCCCTCACCAATTACACCTAATATCCTCTATTCATTGTATCTTCCATGAGTCGATCCCTCTTTCTGAAACCACACACCTTTACATGAGAAAATGGTCTCACTTATGAGGTAAGCCTGTTACGGTCCAAACCTGGGATAAGACTTGGTCTTCTACCTTTAAGTCCTCTAAATGTGTGACCCATCGGGAAACGTCTATTAAAATTCTCAAGTTTTGGTATAAAACCCCTGATGTCATTCACACATATGTTCCCTCAGTTCTACCGCACTGTTGGCATTGTGCAAATGATACTGGTTCTTTGTTTCATATCTTCTGGAGATGTTCCTTGGTCCAACCCTTTTGGCAAGAGGTGAGGCTGCTGACACAGGAGGTGATAGAAGTGTCCCTTCGTTTTTTTTTTTTTTTTTTTAACCATTTCAGACTCCACCAGCCAACATGAGACCCGCTCACATTAAAATTGCTTATAATGTCTCTGTTAAGGTTTCGCATTATTTGTGGTTTCCCCTTCCCCCCCCCCCCTGGTAAGAATATATATTTGGTTTACTTAAAGCGGGAGTTCACCCGAAAAACAATTTTTAACATTAGATTGAGGCTCATTTCGGGTGTTTTTTTTTAAATCGAAGCAGTACTTACCGTTTTAGAGATAGATCTTCTCCGCCGCCTCCGGGTATGGTCTTCGGGACTGGGCGTTCCTATTTGATTGACAGGCTTCCGACGGTCGCATACATCGTGTCACGAGTAGCCGAAAGAAGCCGAACGTCGGTGCGGCTCTATACGGTGCGCACCGACGTTCGGCTACTTTCGGAAAATCGTGACGCGCTGTATGCGACCGTCGGAAGCCTGTCGGAAGCCTAACAATCAAATAGAAACGCCCAGTCCCGCACCCCGGAAGCGGCGGAGAAGATCTATCTCTAAAACGGTAAGTACTGCTTCGATTTAAAGAAAAACACCCGATTCTGCTTCCCAAAATGAGCCTCAATCTAATGTTAAAAATTGAGTTTTTGGGTTACCTTCACTTTAACAAATGTTTTGTCATTTACAATTATTACTTTATTTTATTACTTTTATATATAGAAAACCTCAGACCCATCCATCTCCCTCCCCCTCCCTTCCCCCATCCCAGAACCACCAGGTCCTTTTCTATCTCATTTCAAGTCGATCTTGTTTTCTATTTTATTATTTTATTATTATCTTATTTTCTTATATTCTATATATTCTTATGCTCCCATTATTTCTGAAAATGTCATTGTCTGCTTAAATTCTGTCCACTGTGTCCAGCTCTCCTCATAATCTTCTAGACCATCTGTTTCACTGAACCTTAAACAAAAATGGGGAGTATTGCCTCAAGTGTATAAATTAAAAATAGTACCTTTTCATCCCGATTATGCATAATAAAGAGGGGGCGAGTGGGGGGCGAGGGACCAGTAGCTGAAGTTGGACCCCGCGCCACCCACTCAATGGTTTGGGAGGGACTATCTCGGTACTGATGAAATTACATAAAACATAATGATATAAAGAAGTTTATTTTTGTATAAAAATTGCAAAACAAATAAAAACATTTCAATGATTGGTCAAACGTCGACTAGTTTCGCGGGGTTGCCGCTTCGTCAGGACTGCCAATCTATAGAGTAATGCAATAAAAATTTGTAACAAACATCAGCTATACAATAAACAAATGATAAAAACATTAATAATCGCTTACCAAATGAGTCAATTGATAATATGCGGAAACCAGGCTGCCCAGGGGGTTCCCCCCGCGGCGGACAAGGGGATGGTTGATTGTGGAGATCTGGGTGTAGATAAAAATGTATATATATATTTTTTAGGCCTGTTCAATTAAGTGAACTGGGTAGGATAAGGGTGGGGGGGGGGGGGTTTGGGAGGGGGGAGGGGAAGGGGGAAGGGGAGGAAAAGGGGGAAAAAACAAGAGGGGAGAGAAAAAGACAGGAGGAGAGGCAAAGGGGGATAAAAGGGAGGAAAAAGGGGGGGGGAGAAGGGAACGGGGGAGGAAAAAGGGCATGGAAAACAGGGGTGGGATAACTTATCCCACCCCTGTTTTCCATGCCCTTTTTCCTCCCCCGTTCCCTTCTCCCCCCCCTTTTTCCTCCCTTTTATCCCCCTTTGCCTCTCCTCCTGTCTTTTTCTCTCCCCTCTTGTTTTTTCCCCCTTTTCCTCCCCTTCCCCCTTCCCCTTCTCCCTTCCAAAACCCCCCCCCCCCACCCTTATCCTACCCAGTTCACTTAATTGAACAGGCCTAAAAAATATATATATACATTTTTATCTACACCCAGATCTCCACAATCAACCATCCCCTTGTCCGCCGCGGGGGGAACCCCCTGGGCAGCCTGGTTTCCGCATATTATCAATTGACTCATTTGGTAAGCGATTATTAATGTTTTTATCATTTGTTTATTGTATAGCTGATGTTTGTTACAAATTTTTATTGCATTACTCTATAGATTGGCAGTCCTGACGAAGCGGCAACCCCGCGAAACTAGTCGACGTTTGACCAATCATTGAAATGTTTTTATTTGTTTTGCAATTTTTATACAAAAATAAACTTCTTTATATCATTATGTTTTATGTAATTTCATCAGTACCGAGATAGTCCCTCCCAAACCATTGAGTGGGTGGCGCGGGGTCCAACTTCAGCTACTGGTCCCTCGCCCCCCACTCGCCCCCTCTTTATTATTCACTGAACCTTAAATATTCTAGGTTTTGGATAACATTTATTTTATTATACCATTCTCTAATAGAGGGACTTTCCCTATCTTGCCAATGACTGGCTATTAAGCTCTTAGCAGCGTTTAGCAAATGGGGGAGAAGTGTTTTCTGATATTGCTTAGTTGTTATTCTATTTCTGTGATGTAAACATCCCCATGGGTCATCTGTAATCTCTATATCAGTTATTTCAGTTATTAATTGTCTGATCATACTCCAATACCTTTTTATTTTTGGGCATAACCACCATGTATGTGCCATGTTTCCAGTTTCTTTACATCCACGCCAGCAAAGTTCTGATGTTTCTTTTTTGTATTTATGTGCCTTATCTGGTGTTATATACCAGCGAGTCAGGCATTTGTAGTTTAATTCTGTTGTTTTACTGTTTACTGACGTGGTATGTACTCTCTTAAATATTTGTTTTAATTCTGATTCGTTCAACTGTGACCCCAGTTCTTCCTCCCATTTAATAATGTATGGCAGTATCTCCAGATACCTCACCTCCATCAAGCTTTTCCCAAGTGCTTTTAGATCTCCTGTGCAGTGATGCATTTTGTGCTGCCCTAGGCAAGATTAAAATTGGGCGTCCCCCCCATTTAAATTTGTTCCACCCCTTCCTGTCCATCAATACCCACCACCAACCGATCCCGCCAAAAATAGACAGATAGGGGATCTATTCCCCATCTGTTTGCCAGATTGGATTGGATGGAAGTCTGATGGAAATGGACTGGTGATCCATTTCCATCCAACCGCCCCATAGAGAAGAGCAAGCTGTGTCCATGTCCACATAGCAAACAAATCCCCCGCTGAGCAGGCAGATCTGCTTTACGGAACCCGTGTGAAAGGGTTCTTACTATGTGTTTGGTTTTATTAAAAAAAAATATTACAACTTTGCTTATTTTTTTTTTATGGTACAATTTGTTATTATTATTATTATTTTTTTTTTAGGGGAGGGGGGGCTTTGGAGAGATATCAGAGGTCTAAACAGAACTGTAATGTCTCTCTTTTGAGACAGAGAAAGGGAATGAACACAGTCCATTTCTTTGCAGTCTGAGCTGCACTGTGGATAAATGAATAGGAGTCTGAGACTATTATTCTTTCATAAAATTTTATTTTAGTAAATAGTGATTACTATATTTCATTCACAAACTGACAAATAGTAAACACAGTTCACAGAAGCGATAAGTAGGGATGGGCTTCGAGTTCGAGTCGAACCCATGTTCGACTCGAATATCGGCTGTTTGACGGTTTGCAGAATTTAGAACATTATGGGCCATTCGCGCCAAATTCGAGTGGAGCGTCACAGTCCATAATTCACTGTGGCATCGCAGTGCATTGCTGGCTGATGATTGGCCAAGCATACACTATGACCAATCACAGCGCGGAAAAAACGGAGAGTCATAATTGGCCAAAGCCAGGGTGACTTTGGCCAATTATGTCTCAGGGGATTTAGTACACGCCCCACACTATATAAGGCCGCCTGGGTGGCGGCCTTGTGTAGTGTGTTGCAGCGGTGGTTAAAGACAGACAGAGATAGATTGACAGTGTCATTTCAATTGAGTTAGATAGAGCAGGCAGGCAGGTGAGTCAGTTAGCTGCAGTTACAGTGTGTAGAGGATATATATGCATCCCAGGTGTTGTATATATATTTATACACTGTATTCAGTAGTTTAGCTAGATCCGTTCCTGTTATTCTCTTCATAATATACTGACAGGAAGGCTGGTGATTGTGCTAGATGCAGCATTTTCACTTGTACTGTGTACTGTGTCCTTTGCACAGTGTGGACCTAAAGCTATCTGAATACAATTGCTGGTGTTCTCATACTAATACAGGCAGGGTCCTCCAGTATTTTGCTTTAGTGTCCTTTGCACAGTGTGCACCTAAAGCTACCTGAATACAATTGCTGGTGTTCTCATACAAATACAGGCAGGGAGCTGCAGTATTTTTATTTAGTGTCCTGTGCACAGGACCTGGTGCGAAAGGTCTGGTTTGTGCTCTGTCTTTCTCCTCAATACACCTGTATGCTACAGTGTGATGGTTGATTATCGTCGCTGCCCAGTAGGGGGTGTTTTTGAAGGGATTAAGCATTTATGTGTGCTGTTGCATATAGTAAGTAATAGTGATGGGGTTACCATTAAAGTTGCTAACCCTTGATGGCCATTAGCGCAGTTTGTTAATTTGCTGTGGTGGTAGATCTGAGAGTCTTTAGCAATACTATTATTTTATTGTTATTAGAACATTTATCACATTGCCTGCGGGGTGGATGCTAGGTTTTGGTCCATCTGTCGCTGGCTATGTATGCTGTCTGTGGTGTTGGACACCATGTTGTAGTCCATCCGCAGTGCATACTGTACATAATGGGGTTGTGTCACTATCTAAGGCTGTCCTTTTTTGCTCGCTGATGGCCACTATCGCATTTGATGGTTAAATTACTTGTTTTCCTATATAAATGTCATTTTGTGCAGGGACAGTTCTAAACACGGGAAACATGTGCCACTTCACAGGCATACTATAGACACCCAGCAGGTACGAGAGTTAAAGGAATATTTTGCTTTTTTTTTCACTTTAAGCATCATTAAAATCACTGTTCCCGCAAAAACTGACGTTTTTAAAAACAAAAATTGCATTGATACATGTCCCCTGGGGCAGGACCTGGGTCCCCAGACCCTTTTTAGCACGATAACTTGCATATTAGCCTCTAAAATTAGCACTTTTGATTTCAAACGTTCGAGTCCCATAGACTTTAATGGGGTTCTAAAGTTTGCGCAAACTTTCGGTCCGTTCGCAGGTTCTGGTTCAAACTGAACCAGAGAGTGTTCGGCTCATCCCTAGCGATAAGTACTGTGATTCTGAATTGTTTAAGGAAAGGGGATGGAAAATACTTGTTTAACACCCCCTTTTTGCTCTCCATCCATCCAGAGGGGGAGGTGGGAGAGCAGCTACATTGAAGGGGCTCCTGGCAATCAGGGGGGGGGGGTGATGCTAAAGGGAGGGTCGGAAGAAGCAGATGGAGATCTATTTGGAAAAACTAACGATGCCCTGCAGTGCCAAAAGTCGGTGGGAGGGCAGAGGAGGGAAGCTGATAGCTGCAGGGCATTGGGTTTGCGGGTGTCAGTGCAGTGGGGATGAAGTGGCAGGAACAGGGAGCCTGGGGGCGGCACTGCCCCCTGAAAACGTTTGCAGCAGATACACCCCTGCTCCTGTGTTGAGAGCAATGAGTTTGGTAAGCTACCTTGAACGATTGGCCTATCTTAGCACCTGAGTAGTTTTCCTGCACTGAGCAACACATTTTTAACTGTGTTTATCACCAGAGGGATTCTTTGGACTACTTCACTATTGCTGTCACAATTTTTAGACATCTAGTGCACACAAATACAATATAATACCCAGTTTTGGGGGACATATAAAAGATGATCTGCCAAGTAAATAGATACCAAACATGTCACACTTTAAAATTTGCGCACTTAGATGGAATAACAACAAATTACAGAACATTACGTTATCCATAGGCAATACTTTACAAGCCTTTATAGGTTATTGTTCTCATTCTGATGTTCACAACAATACAATTCACATGTATGATCACCGTTTACATATGTGTGCTGGACCTACACACTACCACTTTAACCTACAGGTAAGCCTATAATAAGGCTTACCTGTAGGCAATGCACCGCTGACAGCAGCGGCACATGCGCAGCGGAGATCCTCGGCTAAAGGCCCGGCAGCCCCCGGACCTTGCCGGGGAGAAGTCGCATGCGCAGGAGTGACGACATCGCCGTTCCAGCCAATCACAGCGCTCGAGCGGCGATACTCGGAAGACACGCCGAGGAAAGATGTCATCTCCCTCGGCGTGGACCAGGTAAGTTCCTCTCACCTCTTTCCGAGGTAAGTATTTCATAATGAGCTAGTATGCGGTGCATACTAACTCATTATGGCTTTTGCTTTTCAGGTTTAAAAAAAAAAAAAGACAGCGGGTTTACTACTGCTTTAACTAAGAAATCTTGAGTCTATTAGACCCCACATCTCTCCTCTGCCCCCCTTTAGATTCCTTAGCATCAAAATCAGCAATGTTTGTTAATGGCAGCAGATAATTTCAGTGCCCACCTGTTCTGCTGATATCTTCTGAACTAAGAGTGTCAAAAACATTCCCTGTAGAGTGTGATGACAGTTTTATGCAGTACCCTCGGCTGAGCAACAGGATTGGTTCCCCTACAGGAAAAAACAGTAATGCCCTGTACACACGATTGGTTCATCCGATGAAAACGGTCTGATGGATTTTTCCATCAGTTATCCGATGAAGCTGACTGATGGTCAGTCGTGCCTACACAACATCGGTTAAAAAAACGATTGTTTCAGAACGCGGTGACATAAAACACAACGACGTGCTGAGAAAAATTAAGTTCAATGCTTCTGAGCATGCATCGACTTGATTCTGAGCATGCATGGATTTTTAACCAATCGACGTACGCACAGACGATCGTTTTTTTCTATAGGTTTTTTAACCATCAGATAATTTTAAAACAAGTTCCTAGTTTTTTAACCGATGGATGAAAAACCGATGGGGCCTACACATAATCGGTTCGTCTGATGAAAACGGTCCATCAGACCGTTTTCATCAGACGAACCGATCGTGTGTATGCGGCATAAGAGCCATCCACCTACACATGGATAGTAGCTGGGTGGCACCCCTTTTACCTGGTAATTGTTTTGGGAGAGTGGGAAGTAATAATGTGGAGATCCAGCTACTTCAGCTAATTTATCAGTGATTCTTAGCCTAAAATGGTCACTCAGAGATGCTATATGGAAGTTAAAAGAAATCTAATATACTTTTAATAATAATGTCTAAACTTACCTTTTCTCTTATAGAATGTAATGAAAACTGTTATTGAACTCCATCATATGTAGCAGTTGAGCAGCAGATTATATTCATGTATACAGTAGTGACATCAACAGCCTAGACCAATGACTGATGCAAATTAGATGCAATCACGATGAATATATACATTATTCTAAAGTACTATGCTCACTTACAATTTATTAGAGGGTGCCTGATTCTAATTTAAGCTTAGAATTAGGTGTTATTACTTTAAACAAGCAAACTCCATTTTATGGCATACATTAGAGGAAGTAATTAAGAAAAGCAATATTTTAAATTATTATGTGGGTGGTCATAAATTATCTCTGAGTGTCTCCTGCTAATCACTAGTAGCAGAAAACACATTGCATTTAATCAAGGGAGGTTTATCCTTCATATGTTGACCCCGCATCATACTTTCAGGCTGTTCATTGTAAAAAGGCAGTAGCGCTATAGTAAAACTGATAGAAGGGTTTTCATTTTAGCATGCACAATTGTACCCAATAGCATATGCTATATCACTGTGCATTAAAGTGTTATTAAGCCCAAATATTAAAAACTACCATCACATAGCCATAATTACATGTAAGCTTCTTTGATATTCCATTTTGACCTCACTGTCTTTTACTTTGCACCAGGGATGAGCTTAAGGTTGGGTTCAGACAAATGTCCAAAACTTTACCCGGTCACTGAGAGCAGAACATCAGTGATTATTATTATTATTATTATTATTATTATTATTATTATACAGGATTTATATAGCGCCAACAGTTTACGCATCGCTTTACAATATAAAAGGGAGACAATACAGTTACAATACAATAAAATACAAGAGGATTAAGAGGGCCCTGCTCAGAAGAGCTTACAATCTAATAGGGTGGGGCAGGTAGTACAAAAGGTTGTAACTGTGGGGAATGAGCTGATGGAAGTGGTAAAAGATTAGTTGGAGACGTGATAGGCTTCCCTGAAGAGGTGAGTTTTCAGGGATCGCCTGAAGGTAGCAAGAGTAGGGGATAGCCGGACAGGTTGAGGTAGTGAGTTCCAGAGGATGGGAGAGGCTCTGAAGAAATCTTGACTGATGGTCAGTGATGTCTGGATACCCCCCTTTATTGCTTAGGCAATGAGATTTTTTTTCTTTTGGCATGTTGGGGCCATTGGGCATTGTGATTGATGTGGATCTGCAATGTGAAGGATGATGGATGCACATTGAGGGACATTTTGGGGTTTATAGGGGCAGTATTGGGGTACCCTCCTATTATGGAAAACAATATAAACAGCACTTGCAAAACTTGAATGAATACAATTAATACACCATAATATACATGATTTGCATGCAAAACTGTAAATAAAGTGCTAAGTGCTCAAAAGGGTGCTCAAAAAGTGCGTAAGTGCTTCAATGTTATTGCTGGTGCTTCACAATTGAACGGTGCCGTGTGCCACACTCCCCTGTTGTGACCCCACTCACCAAATGGCAAGGAGCCACCGATTTGCAGTCTGAGGTCAAAAAGGCTTGGAACCAATTGGATAAATAAGGATTCAAACGTTTTCTCTGGAGACTCTGGCTGTGCTGATTTTCATAAGTACTGTATTGAAAGGTAAAATTTGCGCTGGCTAGGCGCTACTTACCAGAGACTAAAACACAACAGGCATCAGCATGGAGCTTCGGGTGCGCTGCTGGTCGGCGTGAGTTCCACGGAGGGTGGAAATTATGTCAATGGTTCGGGACACCGGTAGTGCGTAAATGCATTCCCCCCAACAGGGTATCATCAAGTATCGGGGAACCCCCTTATTGTTAAAGGGAACACACAGATCTACGGTCCTGTCAGAGGTTAGGAGACCGATGTGTGTTCCCAGTACAGAGGAACACAGATCGGTCACCTCCCCTTGTGAGTCCCCCTCCCCCTACAGTTAGAATCACTTCCAGGGAACATATTAACCCCTACCCCCTGGTGTTAACCCCTTCCCTGCCAGTCACATTTACACAGTAATAAGAGCAGTTTTATAGCACTAATTGCTGTATAAATGTGAATGGTCCCAAAAATGTGTCAAAAGTGTCCGATATGTCCGCCGCAATGTCATGGTCACAATACAAAAAAAAATGCAGATCGCCGCCATTACTAGTAAAAAAATAAAAATAAATAAAAATGACATCATTCTATTCCCTATTTTGTAAATGCTAGAACTTTTGTGCAAACCAATCAAATACGCTTATTGCGATTTTTTTAACAAAAATATGTAGAAGAATACGTATCGGCCTTAACTGAGGGAAAACATTTTTTTTTTAAATAAATTGTGATATTTATTAAATCAAAAAGTAAAAGATAGTGTGTTTTTTTCAAAATTGTCGCTCTTCTTTTGTTTATAGCGCAAAAAATAAAATCTGCAGAGGTGATCAAATACCACCAAACAAAAGCTGTATTTGTGGATAAAAAAGGACATCAATTTTGTTTGGGAGCCATGTTTCACGACTGCGCAATTGTCATTCAAAGTGTGACAACGCTGAAAACTAAAAACTGGTCTGGGCAGGAAGGAGGTGAGAATGCCCTGTATTGAAGTGGTTAAATTCTTTCCTGAGGCAGAAATGAGAAAAGAGAGAGTGTATGTGGTGACATTTTTTTAAGGGGGTCCCCCAGTAAAATCTACACCAAATTCTCATCTAGAATAAGGATCTGTCATAGATTAACTGAATCATCTGCTGCTTTGTTTATAAACATAACAAAGTTGTAAATTTTCAGAAAATGTGAACATACTTATTTCATTGTAAATATCAGTTTTGCTGTACTAGGTTGTACTATATACATCACACAGATGCACCCCTTGAAAAGCAAGGTCAGAAGTCTTTCCCCCTGGTATGTTATTTAATAGAATTTTGCCTTTTTTAATGTTTCACTTTTTCACTTTACACATTACTAAACTCGCTGTTCCACACCAAAGGTAATAAAAAAAAATAGGGGCAGATCCACGTAGAACGGCGTAATTTTAAGCAGGCGTAGCGTATCGTAGTTACGCTACGCCGCCGCTACTTTGACAGGCAAGTGCAGTATTCTCAGAGCAAAGTTGCGGCGACGTAGTGTAAATAGGCCAGCGTAAGCCCGCCTAATTCAAATATGGAACATGTGTGCGTGTTTTATGTCAATGTATTGTGACCCCACGTAAATGGCACTTTTTACGAACGGCGCATGCGCCGTCCGTGAAAGTATCCCAGTGTGCATGCTCCAAATTAACCCGCAAAAAGCCAATGCTTTCGACCTGAACGTAAATGACGCACAGCCCTATTCGCGAATGACTTACGCAAACGACGTAATCAACGGAAAATTTGACGCTGGCCCGACGTCCATACTTAACATTGGCTGCGCCTCATATAGCAGGGGTAACTTTACGCTGGTAAAAGCCTAACGTAAACGGTGTATCTGTACTGCGACGGCTGGGCATACGTTCGTGAATTGGCGTATCTAGGTGATTTACATATTCTAGGCGTAAATCAGCGTACACGCCCCTAGCGGCCATCGTAAATATGCAGTTAAAATCTGACGGCGTAGGCGACTTACTCTGGTCGTATCTTAGCAAAATTCTGGCGTATCTTGTTTTCTGAATACAGAAAAAATATACGCCGGAGCATCCTAGAAGTTACGCGGTTTGAATGACATATAATAACACATTTTCAGTTGTTTAGGCTAAAATATTCATAAACATTTACAGGCAGTATTAAACTTAATTTCCTCATTAAAGAACTTCTTTACACTCTGACATTAATTAACTAATTACCCTATGGAATATATCACAGTAATTATGGGACTCAAAACCTGTAGTTACTTGGTCTCTTGCTTTAAACTTATCCGGGACCCCCCTTGGGACCCCTCTGGCATCTACATATACATATGGGGCATTCCAACCCACAGATTCCCAGTGGTCACAATCATCACCTATATCACACACATATATATATAATATATATATATATATATATATATATATATATATATATAGTCCCTGAACATATTACCCTGCCAGTCTAATGGAGGGAAGGAGATTAAAGTACAGTAATCAAATATATGAAAAAAGATATATAGTTTCATTCAGATGCGGGTGGCACAGTCCATCATATCTCATCTCCAGAGAATGTTTTCAAAGGAACTTCTTAATCATCACCCAATCACCAGGGAGTATACAGTGAATATCGGTACCTAAATTAGAATCTGAAATGCGAGAAAATACTCGTACACGGATATTAGTTAATTATTTTTCAAGAGCGGTCACATAATTTCTCAAAGTATGCGACTGTAATTGCAACTATCATGGATAAACAACAACCTAATCTAGAGACTGTTTAAAACAAGATTTCAAAAGGGGATAATGAATGCTTCCCCCTTGGGGCCACTTTCCCACTAGCTGAGGGTGCTAAGGCGTGTGAGACATTAATGTGGTACCCAGGACCTTCCATATTTCTTTTGTAACTGTAGCAGTGAATGCAGGGCCTTGATCACTCTCTATCACCTCAGTTACCCCATGAAGCCATCAACATACAAGGTGAGTTAAGTCATTGGGGTGGGGGCACACAGGACAGAGGGTAGGTGAGCGGATTCCACCTTCATGAGCTCAGAACAATAATGTTCATCCAGGGTAGGAGCAGTTAGGTCTGCACCATTCTCTTCTTTCTGTGTTTGTCCAAAGACATGGCATGATACTCCCCTTGGACAAAACAAAGGAGAGAAGAAGGGTTGGTGGGTTACAGAGCACAGAATCCGGCATGGGCAATGGGCGGTGGGCAGGAGAGGATGCCATCTGCATTCACAGGGGATAGAGGGGGTAGTGCAATACTGAGCACATGGGGTTGGGGCAGGATGGGGCAGGTTGGAGCAAGGCCTGTTTGCAGGGGGATTGACCTCCAGCACAGAACAGCATTCAGGTGGAGCCCATGCTTCCACAATAGTAGTGGTGTTGCTCAGCATACAAACAGCAGCTTAAACCCTGGGCAGATCACCACCCGGTAGGTAATACCAACAGGGAAAGCAGCAGGGGCACCAGTCCATAAACTGGACATCAGGCATGGTCTTAAAGGGTCCATAACCGCAGTAACAGCCCTTGGGCACCACATTATCACAGTATAACAGGCAACAAGCCATATATGTATCAGGTCGTGGGTCACATACCACCATCAGGGTAGGTAGGTCATGGGAGGCTATCTCAGCTGAGGTGGTAGGGGCATTAAGTGGCGAAAGGGAAGGTTGGCCTGGAACTCAATGATACATACAGGCAGGGCCCCACAGATCACACAATCTGACTGATAAAATGATAAAAATCAGTGAAGGCTGGTCATCATTTAACATCTAAATTAAGCTCAGGGTAAGAAAATAGGCTTCGAAGATAAGCATTGTGAGTTACTAAAATTCCTTCTTATACATCAACATTAACAGTTGCTGTGAACGTGAAACAGATAAAACTCATATACATTTATCTAACAAAGAAACAGTTGCAATTAATCAGTCTGATTTTTTTTAAAACCTTTTTCCCTATGTGTTTTTTTATGGCTTGGCCTCTAACAGCCAGCAGACATATGGTTAACAAGACACACAGCAGGAAAAGGGGGGGGGGGGTGAAGGGGGGATTTCGTAAGCTGCCAGCAGGCAAAGCAAACGGGAGAATACACATACACGGATTATTAACTTTTACGGAGCACACAATAACTGATAACATACAACAAACAACAGACCAGACACAGTCGGACGAACATTAAGCAACACACGCACAGGTAGAATATTACTATTTCAGCTTCTGTAGGGCGTCTGTAGGGCGGTAATTCTTAACCCTTAACCCCGAACATATATATATATAACCAAAAAAAAGATATTTTACGTGGTTACTGAGCCCTCCGTCAGTAGACACGTAAAATACAAGTAAGCTGATAAGGCAATTACCGTGTTTACATCATTACCAAAACACCTCGTCCTACACATCAGCCTATTTTAACACCACGTGTAGCCCAGACCTTTACTAAAAGAAAAAAAGGCTAACGTAATTTTGTGTCTATCCATAACCACATTTCCCGAGACCCCTCTCTTTAGACCAGACATATCCATATGTGCATTCACATATATACATATGTTACCCTGAGACACGCACCAGCCCAGGAACCCTGAAGAGAAGATACTGTCTACCCGCCTCCTACAGACATACACCTGAAATAGCCACATTCAAATCAACATAAAACATAAACATCAACTGGCAGAATAGGGACGATGGGTACTCTGTAAAAAAGACTTTGTTCAAGAATTTACCCATCTTTGCTTGACTGAAACAGACCGAGAGAATGGAGGACGTCAGTGCGGGAGTTTTCAGGCAAGAAACATAAAACAAACGTCCCTTACCGAATGTGCAAAGGTGATCAGCCTCTCCCCATCCGCACAGTCGCATTCCATCGACATCTTGGTGTGCCGCCAAGAGAAAAAAGCCACGTTGGACGCCAAATTTAAATAGATTGACCCCTGACACAACCTCAGGGCTTAACCCATTCTGCCATTGACCCAGATTATGAAAGCACACAGAGCTGAGGAACAAACTGATTCTTTCGGTGTCCAGCATTAGAGAGAAGGGGCTGGACTTTTTATTGGTCTTTTATAAACAACATGACATCACACACATAAGCATACTGATAGGTCAGTTCATATAGTCCATATATGGTGGCTTCTTCTTGCAAGTCCATCTTTAGCACAAACAGTCCACGTGTCATTACGGGGCTCTTACACCCAAGTTTACAGGGGCTTTCTTCACTCAGAGCCATATATGCTTCTTAGCTGAAAGAAGGGGGAGGAAGGGGTTTGAAGTGACATCTGTTTCCTATTATTAGTCCTCTTCAAGCTGAGATGTACTGAAACTTTTTATAATCTGTTTCTTCATTTTAAGGATAATAACAGTATTGTAAAATATACCTATACATACATATGTATTATAACTCTATATATATCAAGAAATAAAATAAGATAAAACAAATTAAAGAAATAAAACAATATAATGAAAGAAAACCAACCTTTCAGTGGTTCTAATAAAAGAGATAGCATAACACAAAATATTCATTTTAGTAACTTCCATCACAGAATGACTGCAGACACCCGTAAAACAAAATTTGTGTTACTGGGTGCACTACTGAGTGAAAAAAAAGCAAAAAAAAAAGCAAAAAAATTAATGCAGGCTCATCTAATGATTGGTATTTTGCAATATATAAAATGTATGCTTTTGGGTTTAGATATGCTTTAATTTATTAGTAAAGCATGATTTTTCCTTAACACAGATAATTCTGTTTGATTGAATAATTGTATTTTAGCCTACATGTCATCTTGTTGATCAATGGTACCTGTTTGTTATACAGGTAATTGTTTTTCAGTACATGGGCAGAAATAATTGTGCTGTATTAGTACTTACTACTGACATGCCGGTAAACTGATTTTCAGCAAAGACAGAGCAAAAAGGTTAACACAACATCAACTTTGTACAAGTAACCACAGGTGAATATTGATTACACAGCAATGCACATATAAACCCTTCTGTAACACATTGCTGTGTTTTTGTGAAAAGCAGGCTAAAATCTAATGCTGATCCTTATCTTTTCTGACAAAAAGAGCATTTAAAAACACATATTAATCAAAAGCAAAGTAGCTAATTTAATGGCTTTTTAATGCTGATTTTTTTTAACACCAGCATATTCACTATCGTTAGGGGAAAATTTCTAATAGATTTATCAGCACATCCACCACACATTGTAGAGAACATATTTGATGTATATTTAAAGCCAATGTACTGCATCATTTCCTCATATTTGCCAAGGCAAAAATCTATTTAACAATGCTTGACCACATATTTATTATATTTATAACAAGAAAAAAAAAATGTTCTACATAATTGCTAGCAATCAAAAATGTACACTATAATGAGTGAAAATTGATGCATATACCAATGCAAATGCTATGATTGCTAATTAATCCCTGCTATAAGTTTGAGGATACGTTGTTCCACAGTGTGTACTGTACAGCTACAGAGGTCCATTAAATGAAAAGGTTTACAGAGTATAAAGACATAATAGTTAACTGATTCCTTTTAAAAAATATTAACAATAGATAAAAATCAATCATATAATGTACCTGCAGTTTCTAGTTTCGTTTTGTTTCCTGCTTCTGTGATGTACAGAGCCACAGAGCCAATACAGGGCAGTGATGGTTTGGAAAACGAAACTGGTGCTGTGGGGTTTTAAAAACACAATATTCACACCTCCTTGATTAGTGACCACAGAGAGAAAGCTCCCAGTACTGTGGTTATCAGGAAACAGACAACCAGGAAGTGTGGAGATCAGAGAAGAATTACAGCAACTTGAGAGCAAAAACGAACAATGAGGACATGAAAACAGCACTGCATTAAGGTAAAGGAAGCTATTAAGATATAAAAAAAATTCCTTTACAAACCCTTTAAGGCTTGTTTTAAACCTCATTTACTATGCGCAAAGATTATGTAAATATTTGGGTAAAATATCGCTGGTTATTCTGGCCTTGCAATAACTGATGCTACATGGGACAGAAAATGTGGAATATCTTCAACAGAAACCCAGACAGCATAAAAAAAATGATTTAATTCCGTAGAGAATAGTGATAGTCTCTCTCAGTTTTTACTATATCTCAAATCTACTTAGATATATAAGGACCAGATTCATGTTAGAGTCACACCTTTATACTGAAATGCCCCTTTCTAACATGTTATTGCATGTGTACATACATTTATAAATTTACATTAAGTTGATTTCATTCACATTTCATGGAATTATATGATTATAGATCTTGCAGTTTGCCATTATATATTTGGTTGGGATTTTTTTTATCTGCTAACTTGTGATCATTGCCTAGGTGTTACAGAATATACATACATTTCCTGTGGGCCTTTAAAGTGTTACTAAACCTAGGACCCTGCATTCACTATATTTGGTCTCCCACAGTACACAGAACATGGTAATGCAACTATTTTAGTAAATATAAACTGCTAAATACCATTTCTCAACAGCAGTATACAGTATAGCAGTCTTGTGACTTCCGACCAAGCGCTGGTTAGAGCTTGAAGGACGAGTTTTCATTCTGCTCTGACTGTCCTATGAGGCGGCATGTCCCCTGACTTTCTGTCTGGACTGGACAAAGCAGATTTGTCCTGTGCTGATCATATGCACCCCCCCCCCCCTCCAAAAAAAACTCTCTAGCAATGCACACCAAACTAAGTATGTGCAGAGTGCCTCCGAAGCTCTGTTTTATCATCAGATGGAAGACGGGAAGGATCAGAGAAGATAGGATCAAACAACCTTTTTATACAATGCAGAGGATTGACCCCATAGGTTCCACAGTGAGTATAACAAGCGTGCTTTACTGCATACACAGACTGGTTTTAGTTTTGTGGGTTTAGTAACACTTTAAAGGCTAACATTTGGAAACAAAGATCCTCAAAATTAAAAGTGCTGCAATCCTTATTTACAATATTTATTAAAAATACATACAGTAACTTTCAGATCCGGGGCCACATGAGGAGGAGGTGATGTAACAGGCGCTCCGCGCACCTGTTACTTCCTATAGTGATAGGCAATTTCAGCGTCATAATGCATTCCATGATGTCATCGCCCGGCGCCGCATGTGTTCCAGCCTGGAACGCGGAAGTGCGCCGTGGTGTACGGCGGTTCGCTATACACCTCCGTCGAATCAGTGCTAATACACTGCACCTCTCACTTGCCTATAAAGGCATTCATCAAACAGTCAAGCCCTGTTCTATTATTGTCAGCCATTCCGGCCACGCTACAATAGAGGCAACATTATGGCCAGCTAGCAACAGACCCTCATTGCATCACTCCCCATGCTGCTACACCGCTCCAGGCAACAACTACTACTTTGGTGCTGTTACATCTACTGCAACAGAGAGCTATTGCTGGGGACAACCTTGAGGCCTTTCATGCTGATCACCTTACACCATGGAATCCCTACTTCCTACACTGAAGCCTGCAAATGGATAAGTAGCTATTGTGTCACTTGCAGTGCCATAGGAAGATCTGCTGCTTATGTTCCTTTTAATACAATTTCTGTTATTTATAAGGCCTTTTGCCTATTTGGGATATACTGTTGTGCTTATGGCTCATTGCTAAGGAATATCTTAAAGGGACATTTACTTCCAAATTACCTCAGCTATACTTGCCTCTCATATGCAACTATTGTTACCTCAGCTATATTCGCCTCTTATATGCAACTATTATTACCTTATAAGTTATAATTGCCACTCTTATGCAAATATTAGATGCCGCTACAACTCCTATTTACTACGAGTACTCTCAAAGTACCTGTGCTATAATTGCCTCCCAGATGCAATCATTAGTTGTCGCTGCAACTAATATTTACTATGTGTACTCTCAAAGTACCTGAGTTATAATTGCCTCTCATAATTATAAGTGTAATTATTAGTTGTCTCAACAACGCCTATTTACTACGTGCTAGACATAAGTACTACCTGTTTATGGGCCTATGCCCTAAGTTGCGGAACATGTTCGCCTAAACTTTCCTATGTTAGGGGTTGACGTATTTCATACCTTCTCCCTTAGTGGCCTAATGCACTACGCTATGTAATACTAATAATTACTTGCATACAGTTGTGCATTGGAATCTTTTAGTGTATACTATAATTTTAAACGCTAAGCTCTGGTCGCATGTTGTAATGTGTCCAAGCTCAGTAGCTCAATGCCTATCTTTATGTGAGAGAGAGATGATGTAAAGAACCCCCAAACTCCTGTTTGTGTGGAGTGACACCTGGGGCCTAATACTGATTTTTTACATAAAGAAGAGCATTGAAATCCTTGCTACCACAGTTGTGGTTCACTCCCTTCATCAGTGCTGTTACAGGTGAGCAGAGCCAGCTCCCCCTGAACTCCCCACATACTCTGCAAAAAAGCCTGCCAAGCTTTGGGGTGACTCCCCCTGTCTCGTGGGGCCCCTATGGATCGATTTGTGGAGCAGTCACATACATGCTCAGTCTCCTCCCCCCTTAAGTGGAGGTCCACCTAGAAAAACTATAGCATTGTGGCTTCACTGTCCTGTTCCCTACTGCGCATGCGCAAGTCGCGTCCTCACTGGTCCCTGCTGTGTTCTTGGACGTGTGTGTTTCCCAGAAGACCGCGGGGGGGGGGGGGGGGGGAAGGGGCGTGACTCCTGTGGGAGCCTATTCCCGAAAGTGGGTGCAAATACCGGTATTATACAGGTATCTGCACCCCCCTCCCCTGAAAAGTGCCAAATGTGACACTGGTGGGGGGGACGATTCTGAAAAGCGGAGGTTCACTTTTTGTGTGGACCTCAGCTTTAAGTTGGCGGGAGACAGGGCCGCTGACACAGGCAGTATGGCAGCCGATACGCTCACGTCAGAGACACTGGAGTCTCCAGCGGCACCAGACCCTGCAGAAAAGGACCATACCTCCCCCGCTGGTATAGCACAGGCTGTTGTCTCCCTTCTTGCTCCTACACTAGCAGCCACAGTAGATTCTGCGGTGCAGAGGGCACTGGAGCAGTTTTATACTGAGCTCCGGGCTCAGAGGATCTCTGACACAGAGGAGCGGATTTCTGCATTAGAGGATGAGGTCACGGCTAACTCAGCTTCGCTTGCCCGCATATCAAACTCTCACATAAACATCTGGGAAAAATTAGATGACCTGGAGAATCACTCGCAAATAAATAATATGTGCATTATAGGTCTGCCAGAATATGTCTCCAATGCCCAGCTTACGGACCTCTGCTCTAAAATCATCCCTGAACAATTAGACCTTCGCATCCCCTGCACTATTGAGCATACCCATCGCATTGGCGAAAACCCTGGGACAAAACCCTGTCTTGTCATTGTCAGATACCTCAACTATGCTAATAAAAATGCCATTATGCAGAAATTTCACAGCTCGAGTTCTCTATCCATTGATGACGCAAAACTACTGCTCTTTGCAGATTACTCAGTGGAAGTGATGGCACGACGTAAGGCTTTCTCAGCGATCTGCTCGACACTATACACTAATCAAGTTGAATTCACCCTTGCCTACCCAGCAGTCCTATGTATCCAATCCCACACAGGAGATCATCTTACTTTCACCTCCCTGGATGGCGCGAAGCACTACATCAACAATTCTTCTGAAATGGAAATGAAACACATCAATTCTGCTGATGGCTCTTCTTCAAAGTCCGCCATCGCTTCCTCTGCCTTACATAGACACCATGACAGCCCAAATAAGCCTCCTTATGAACATAGTCCCTTTTCTCCCCAGGATGTCCACCCTGGAATTTGCTGAAAAGCTTCTGTAAGTTCTACATTACTGGAGATACGCAGGAGATGGGTAACTCTGCCCCTTCGTCTTTTCTTCCCCAGAACTCTCTACTACATTTTAGGGGATACACCGTTGTATTTTTTGTTATCTGTTTTTGATTGTTAATTGCAGAGTTGATCTATCACTATTGTTTCAAGTTGAATATATGTATAGCTATCTTTTAAGCTTACCGTAGTTAGCCAACTTCTTGCTCCCTCTATAGGTTGAACTCTGGATCACACTCTCACACTTCTGAGACTGTCACTTGACCCAGATTTAAGTGGTCCCCCTTCCCCTCCTCCCTCTTCCCTCCTCTCCCCTCCCCCCGAAGTTCCTTCTTCGCCTCTAGGGGAGGAGCAAGCGATTGGCACGAGATCCATTTGTACATCGGTCCTCGTGGAAAAAAAGGAAGTTAGCATTATATAATGGGTGGCTTTTCCACCTGATTTGTTTTTTGTTTTTGTTGTTTTTTTTTTTTTACTTCTGTTCTGATTACTTGTTGACTATATTTACCTGATCGTAACTACATCCCCATGTGACTTACAATGTTTTGGTCCTTTATTTCAAACATTGCTCCTCAGACTGATGGGAATCGCCTAAAAATGGTCTCCTGGAATGTTAAAGGGCTTCACACCCCAAATAAGCGCATGTCAATCCTTAGGCCGCGTACACACAATTGATCCAAACCGATGAGAATGGTCCGACGGACCGTTTTCATCAGTTCACCGCTGAAGTAGCCTGACTATCTGATATGCGTACACACCGTCAGTCCAAAATCCGATCGGGTCAGAATGCAGACACTTGACCCACGTACAACGTCACTATAAAGGGGTAGGCCAAAGCCTTCGTTGCCGCCCTTGAGTCCACTTTTGCTAATTCCGTGTAACCGCGTGTTAGTGAAAGGTTGGTGAGAGCCGATTCGCGCTTTTCAGTCTCCGTGCTTTTTCAGATCGTATTCTCGGGTTCAGTGTGTGCTTGTGGGTTCGTATTTGGCATTCAGTGCTGGCTTTCGGGTTGTTTCTGCTTTGCAGTGCCATCCTGTCCGCTCGTATCTGGATGCAGTGCATTCTTTACAGGTATTGCTGGATTTGGGGGTGCTTTCTGTTTGAAGTGCGTTCTAACCAGCCGGTTTCAAGCCATGATGGAGCAGCGTGATTTTTCTAAAATTCGTGCTGCGTATAGGCTGGCTTATGCAGTTCATAATAACTCAAGGACTTTGGCCAGGACCAGAGGGAGGAGGAGTTCCTGGGCCAAGAATTGGTTGCGCCAGCGTGACCAATTTTCTCATATGCCTCTGCTTAGGGAAATCCAGGAGAATAATCCTGATGACTTCAGGAACTTTCTCCGTGTGACGGACCCCGTTTTCCACCGTCTATTGGATCTTCTGTCCCCCTATATCATGAGGCAGGACACTGTGACACGGCCGAGCAGAGGCTTATTGCCACATTGCGGTACCTGGCGGCTGGGAGGAGCCTGCAGGACCTCAAGTTCTCGACAGGCATCTCTCCCCAGGCGCTTGGGATGATCATACCGGAGACGTGTTCTGCTATCGTTCAAGTCATGCAGGAGGAGTATATTAAGGTAAGCTTCCTCCTTTAATCATCGCAATCTATGTTTTTTTAATGTATGCTAATTTTTAGCAGATTTCCCTACTTCCCATGATTGTATTATGCTGTGAATGTTCCCTTTTGTCCCCATGCCTGTTTGAAGCTTTCCGTGCTCTTTTTTTGTCCTACATGCATCTTTCCCTTCACTAAACCTGCCCAGCATGCTATCCTAGGGCCAAACACACCTAGCCTAGTCTTTTTTTCAACCTTATTTTTGTCTGCTCCATTGTAGTTCTGCCCCCCCCTTTTGTTTTTGGTCTTTTTTGATTTTTGTAATATTTTTAGGCATAGTGCTACCTGTATAGAATTTTTAGGGCCTACACTCAGCTAGACCCCCCCTAAAAATGTTTAATGCCCCATCAGAGGGGTGAGGAGTCTGATTTAAGTGGGCCTATATCTTTGGAATACTCACTCCAATGCTAGTAAATGTTATAATGATGTGGCACAAGGATATTTTTGGAATTGTGATTGCAATGTTTATTTAGCAAATTTCTAATTGTAATTTTTTGTTTCTCCCCACAGTTTCCCTCCACGCCACAGAAATGGCAGACTGTGGCTTCCCAATTTGCCCAGCGGTGTGATTTTTCGAACTGCGGAGGGGCAATAGATGGGAAACACGTCCGCATAGTGCCGCCACTCTGTTCGGGGTCGTACTATTTTAACTACAAAGGTTTTCATAGTATCGTGTTGATGGCGGTGGTGTCGGCACAGTACAAATTTTTTATGTGGATGTGGGGAAGAACGGCCGGCTGTCTGATGGGGGAGTGTTCGCGCAGACGGAGTTTGCCAAGCGTCTACAATCTGGTGGTCTGGAACTGCCACGAGATGAAGACAATTTGGAGGGACTTCAGTTTTTCTCGGGGATGAAGCTTTCGGGCTTGGACCTCACCTCATGCGGCCTTTTCCCCAGAGGACTCTCACCCCGGAGAGGAGGGTTTTCAATTTTCGGCTGGCCAGAGCTTGGAGGGTAGACGAGAATGCCTTTGGGATACTCGCCAGCCGGTTCCGCCTGTTCCTGACAGCGATACACCTGTCGGAATATAAATTGAACACCGTTGTTTATGCCTGTTGCATTTTGCACAATTTTTTACGCAGGCACTCCCAGTCGTACCTACAGTAGGTGCACGCGATATTGTGTCAATCTCGCTCCCTTTCTCGGCGAGATTGAGCACCTACGAGCCCCATCGCGGGAGCCAGCGCCGAGCTGGCTTGCCGTGATGGAGAGAAAGCCGTCATAGAAGCGACGGGAGATCCGACTTGGATTCCCGCCAATTCTACATGTGTGCGGCATTTGTTATGAATCCTGAGGGGGAAGTCCCCGCCGGATTTTAAATAAAAATTTGGCATGGGTTCCCCCCTCAGGAGCATACCGGGCCCTTAGGTCTGTTATGGGTTGTAAGGAGAGCCCCCCTACGCCGAAAAAACGGCGTAGGGGGTCCCCCTACAATCCATACCAGACCCGTATCCAAAGCACGCTACCCGGCCGGTCAGGAAAGGAGTGGGGACGAGCGAGCGCCCCCCCCCTCCTGAGCCGTACCAGGCTGCATGCCCTCAACATGGGGGGGTTGGGTGCTCTGGGGCAGGGGGGCGCACTGCGGGGCCCCCCCACCCCAGAGCACCCTGTCCCCATGTTGATGAGGACAGGGCCCCTTCCCGACAACCCTGGCCGTTGGTTGTCGGGGTATGCGGGCGGGAGGCTTATCGGAATCTGGGAGCCCCCTTTAATAAGGGGGCCCCCAGATACCGGCCCCCCACCCTAAGTGAATGGATATGGGGTACATCGTACCCCTACCCATTCACCTGGAGGAAAAGTGGTAAAAACACAAATAAAAAACACAGGGTATTAAAATATTTTATTAGTCTGCTCCGGAGGCTCCCCCTGTCTTCTTTAGCTCTTTTACCAGGGGGAGCTTCTTCTTCCGATTTCCGGGGGTCTTCTCCTGCTCTCCGGGGTCTTCACCGCTCTTCTGTGACGTCTTCTCCGCTCCGGGGGGGTCTTCTTCTATGTTCGCCGCTCTCCGCTCTTGACTCGGCGCACCCCGGTTCTTCCTCCCGCTGTCCGGTGCCTTCTCCTTCTTCCGCTGTTCTGTGACGTCTTCTCCTCTTCTTCCGCTGTTCTGTGACGACTTCTACTTCTCCCTTCAGGCCGCTGTGCTGTGACGTCTTCTCTTCTTCTCTTCTCCCGATGCTGACACGTCGCCCCTTCTCGCTGCAATGACTTGTGCACGGCTTGCGTCGGACTTATATGGGCCTCACAGTCCCATCATGCTCTGGTACCTACCCATGTGATACCTACCCACGTGGTACCTACCGGAGCATGATGGGACTGTGAGGCCCATATAAGTCCGACGCAAGCCGTGCACAAGTCATTGCAGCGAGAAGAGGCGACGTGTCAGCATCGGGAGAAGAGAAGAAGAGAAGACGTCACAGCACAGCGGCCTGAAGGGAGTAGAAGTCGTCACAGAACAGCGGAAGAAGAGGAGAAGACGTCACAGAACAGCGGAAGAAGGAGAAGGCACCGGACAGCGGGAGGAAGAACCAGGGTGCGCCGAGTCAAGAGCGGAGAGCGGCGAACATAGAAGAAGACCCCCCGGAGCGGAGAAGACGTCACAGAAGAGCGGTGAAGACCCCGGAGAGCAGGAGAAGATCCCCGGAAATCGGAAGAAGAAGTTCCCCCTGGTAAAAGAGCTAAAGAAGACAGGGGGAGCCTCCGGAGCAGACTAATAAAATATTTTAATACCCTGTGTTTTTTATTTGTGTTTTTACCACTTTTCCTCCAGGTGAATGGGTAGGGGTACGATGTACCCCATATCCATTCACTTAGGGTGGGGGGCCGGTATCTGGGGGCCCCCTTATTAAAGGGGGCTCCCAGATTCCGATAAGCCTCCCGCCTGCATACCCCGACAACCAATGGCCAGGGTTGTCGGGAAGGGGCCCTGTCCTCGTCAACATGGGGACAGGGTGCTCTGGGGTGGGGGGGCCCCGCAGTGCGCCCCCCTGCCCCAGAGCACCCAACACCCCCATGTTGAGGGCATGCAGCCTGGTACGGCTCAGGAGGGGGGGGGGGGGCGCTCGCTTGTCCCCACTCCTTTCCTGACCGGCCGGGTAGCGTGCTTTGGATACGGGTCTGGTATGGATTGTAGGGGGACCCCCTACGCCATTTTTTCGGCGTAGGGGGGCTCTCCTTACAACCCATAACAGACCTAAGGGCCCGGTATGCTCCTGAGGGGGGAACCCATGCCGGATTTTTATTTAAAATCCGGCGGGGACTTCCCCCTCAGGATTCATAACAAACGCCGCACACGTGTAGAATTGGCGGGAATCCAAGTCGGATCTCCCGTCACTTCTATGACGCGCACGTTGGAATGTGCTGTCACTATTCCAGTGAGTGCGAGATGTCGGCGAGACGTTTTTGTTTCATTCGTTTTTTAATTTTTTGGGGAAATTCGGGAAAATCCCAAATTTTTTTTTTCCGTTTTATTCGTTTTTTTGCTTTTTTCGTAAATTCGTAAATTCGGGAAATTCAAAAATTCGGAATTCCGAATTTTGAATTTTCGGATTTCCGAAAAAGCAAAAAACGAATAAAACGGAAAAAACTAAATTTCCCCCAAAAAAATGAAACGAAAATGATTTTTATTTTTCGGAAACTATTATTTTTTTTAAATTTCTGAAAGTTCGGAAATGAAAAAATTCGGAAGTACGAAAATGTTTTAATACGAAAATTCGGGATTTCGGAATTTCTAAAATTCGAAAATTATATATTTTGAAAATTCCACAATTTCGAAAAAAAAAAATTAATTTTCGAATTCTAATTTTTTTTTTTTTTTCGAATTTTCGAATTTTTTTTTTTTTCGAAATTTCGAAAATGAAAAATTCCAAAATTCGAAATTTCGAAAATGAAAAATTTCAAAAATTTGAAAATGAAAAATTAGAAAATTCGAAATTTCGAAAATTAGAAAATTCGGAATTTCGAAAATTAGAAAATTCGGAATTTCGAAAATTAAAAAAATCAAAAGTTCGAAAATTGAAAATTTCGAAATTCGAAAGTAAAAAGTTTCGAAATTCGAAATTTCGAAATTCGAAATTTTGAAAATTCGAAAATTGAAAAATCGAAAATGAAAAATTCGAAAATATAAAATGAAAAATTCGAAATTTCGAAAATTCGGAATTTCTATAATAATGCCTGAAAATATTTCTTTCTAATTCGGCCCCCAAAAGAAAGAAATATTAATTACCTAATAAAAAATTTGACCATTCGGAAATACGAAATTGAAAAATTCGAAAAATTCGAATTGCTATGCCTGAAAATATTTCTTTCTAATTCGGCCCCCAAAAGAAAGAAATATTAATTACCTAATAAAAAATTTGACCATTGGAATTTATACAGTTGTTTGTCATTCTTGCTTTGGTTTCATTTTCTCTGTCTCCCTGGTTCTCCTTCTAGTGCACTTCTAGTGCCAAATGTAGTTCTTAGTTTTAGTAAATAAACACAATTGCACAGTAGTCACACATGTATGTACTGGTATTGAGTATATAAAGAAGAAGCCACTCAATTTTTATCTTTTTCGGGGGTTTTTATTCTGTGCTCAACCTCCCTTTTTTTTCTGGTAACAAAATAGACAAGTGTTTGTTTCTGCACAAGGTTTTTTTTTTTTTTTTTTTATCTTTTTTTTTTTTTTTAAATATATGTTTTCATGTTGTACAAAACCCATGCGTTTTTACAAAAAAACAAGATCTTCAAACAATGGAACTTACAAAGTTCAACCTTATTCCAAACACATGTGATGGGGTGATGTCACCCCAGAACAAGCCAAAATTTCAAGATGCACACATTTTGACTGGCAAAATGGGGAATTCTCTCCTGATACCATGCCAACTGTCAACATGTGCTATCTGCCATCATGGGTGATCAATGGATGTGTTTTGAGGGCAAACCCTTCCTCTCACCTACTTGAGTAGCGAGGAAGGGCTTGAACCCACAAAGCAAAGCCAATCGATATCCTGTGATGGCAGATAGCACATGTTAACACACTGTGTGCATCTTAAAATTTTGGCGTGTGGATTCTTCAATACAAATTGGTGTGCAAAACATAACCTTGAAACAGGTTTTGTGGGGGGTTAATCTTGTATACGGCTCATCATGTCAATGATGTTTTTGAAATTTTACTCCATGACATTCATCCTATTCCTCATCATGTCCATTTCAGTACTGCATTCCATAATTTGTTGGATGACAATTGGGCACTAGCCCTGGAAAAATGTGTACTACCAGATGCAGGGATACCACCATCTTCATCCCCTAAAAAAAAATTAAAAAAAAATTGAGTAATGTGCAGGCCTACCTATATCTCTTTTTCCCTGTGATGCTGGGGGGACACTGACCTGTTGTGCTGATAATCTCCACCTCTCCATCTTCCACAACTCCTTCTTCCACCACTCCTTCTTCCACCTCTCCATCTTCCATCACTCCTTCTTCCACCTCTCCATCTTCCACCTCTCCATCTTCCATCACTCCTTCTTCCACCTCTCCATCTTCCACCACTCCTTCTTCCACCACTCCTTCTTCCACCACTACTTCTTCAACATCCTCCTCCTCCACATGCTGTGGTTGGTGGGGTTTCTTGGGTCTGGCCCTCCTTGCCTCCTCCGAATGGTGTTCTCTTCTTTCCCCTAATAACAAGAAAAAAAAGGTATACTCACACCGAGTTTTGAGGGCAGAAAGAGCAAACATTGATTAGAAGTGGGCTCTAATTTCGTGTTTAGGAGCGTTCCTACAAACATAAACTTTGTTTGTCTGACTTCTCCCAAGCTGGGATCCTGCCCCTTTTTGGCAAAGTGACACACATGGATGCACCCCCAAAAAAATATTTGTGGGTGACCCTATTGAAAAAGTTAGTTATGGGGACACACAGGTGCTCTTGAGTCCAGATGTAAAACCAGCTGTTTCTTATCTCACTGTGTGAATGAATGCTTCACGTTTGCCCTTCACATTCTAGTAAAGTTGAACAAACACATCATCTTGTCAACATTGTTTAAAAACTATGTTTTATGCCAAATAGACATGTCCACACGTGTGCTTTTCCTGGAACAATGGAAAACATCAGATTTGTGAGGAACGATGTGGAGGAACGATGTTTACTACGAACGGTAAAATAATACACTTTGCAAAAACAATCAAATTACTTTGCCATGTTCAAAAGTACTACCAGGCCAAAGAAGCACATGGAGAAAAACATGTTCACAAATTAGAAAGTCAATTGCAAATAAAACATTCAAATTACCTACTTTTATCAAGAATTCCCTTGATCCTCCTAAACTGCTCTGGCTCACGCAGTTTTAAGTCCGACCATCTCTTTCTCAGCTGCTCCTTGGACCTTGTGACCCCAAATATGGCATAAAGTCTCCTTGCCACTTTATCCATAATTTTTGCCTTCCTCCGATTAGGGGTGTTGTATGGGCCATAATCCCCATCATAGTCTTTCCTCCGCAGAATGTCCACCATCTCCACCATTTCTTCTATTGACATATTTGTCGCTTTGTAGCGCCTGGGCCTGGATCGTGACGTTCCCGCCTCCTGCCTTTCCTTGTCGGCAAAGGGTAACCCACGCTCCTGTGACCCGCCATATTTTCATTCCATAATGTTTTAAAGGGCGTGGAAAAGAGGGAAGGGTCCGTCATGGGCGGGCGAAGAGGGCGGCGCTTCACGCATGCGCGGGTATATAAGAAGAACGGTAAGTAGGCTTGTTTTTTCCCTGGGCATTCCCCAGGTTTTTGTTGTTATCTGCTTTAGCCTTCCAATGCTACTTACTGTTATGGCCAGCTATAGATGGGGGCAGTGGACATGTTTATGCTTCACCTGTGGTGTTTATAATGGTCCATAAGTGCACCAACACCTTTGCAGCCATTGTGTTACATGCTGGGTGCTTGGTGTGCTCTTGTACCTTTAAAGGAGGGATGGCTTCCCTTCAGTTCACCTGCCCCTGTCTATCCATTAAAATGCATGTGCCTCCACTGTGGGGACGCTCATTGTTTAGTGTTAGGACCACAGATTACAGGGTGCCTTGGCGCGGCTCTGTGGCTCACGCATGCGTTTGCAAATGCGTGCGGACCAAACCCCTGTTTTTAACGCATACTGTAGACAGGTTAATTGGTTTTCTGCAAGCTGGTTGGTAAGTAGGCTTGGTTTTTCCCTGGGCATTCCCCAGGTTTTTGTTGATATAAGAAGAACGACGTGATTACGTTAGTTAACGCGGAGTCTGCTCAAACGGAAGTTTGTCACTGCAGAAACGAAGGTACTTTTGAAACTAGAACCAGCAGAGGCCTAGAGACTTGAGTATAATGGGATGTGGGGTTTATATGTTGATTGAACCCTTGCACGATTATTTAGCTTGGAGCCCACCATGCTTGTTTGCCCTCCTTTTGCTTGGAGACTGCTTCAAATATATATGTGAGATTAAAAAACATCCTTATTTTAGTGTGTATCACATCAGGCAACGATTGTGATGTTGGACAGAGGTAATTAGCCAGTGTATCATCTCATCAATGCTGCGAGGGGCATGATATCTACACTGAATAGTGCTTTGATGAATGCTATCATTACTTTGTAATGTTATTATGCCACTTATTTAGTGAAATGAAAACACAGGGTTTGCAGGTAAAGTCAGCATTTTTACCAACAGTGGGGCGGAGCTGGGCATCATTTTAGCAGCAGGAGACAGTGGGCCGGATTCAGATAGGTCAACGGATCTTTAGATCCGCGTAACCTATCTGATTTACGTTACGCCGGCGCAAGTTTTTGAGGCAAGTGCTTTATTCAGAAAGCACTTGCCTCAAAAGTTGCGGCGGCGTATCGTAAATCCCCCGGCGGAATTAAAATTCCGTGGCTAGGGGGCGTGTAACATTTAAATCAGGCACGTCCCCGCGCCGAATGAACTGCGCATGCGCCGTCCGCTAAATTTCCCAGCTTGCATTGCTCTAAATGACGTCGCCAGGACGTCATTGGTTTCGACGTGAACGTAAATTACGTCCATCCGTATTCGCGAACGACTTACGCAAACGACGTAAAAAATGCAAAATTAGACCCGGGAACGATGGCCATACTTAACATAGGATACGCCGCATATAGCAGGGGTAACTATACGCCGGAAAAAGCCGAACGCAAACAACGTAAAAAAAAAAGCGCCGGGCGGTCGTTCGTTTCTGAATCGGTGTAACTCCTCATTTGCATATTCCTCGCGTATACAAACGGAAGCGCCACCTAGCGGCCAGCGTGAGATTGCAGCCTAAGATCCGACGGTATAAGTCACTTACACCTGTCGGATCTTCGGGAGATCTATGCGGAACCTGATTCTATGAATCAGGCGCATAGATCCGACCGACAGAACTCAGAGATACGACGGCGTATCAGGAGATACGCCGTCGTATCTCTTTCTGAATCTGGCCCAGTGTGTTTGAGGCTCAAAAGATTGTGCGCAGAATCTGACAATGTCAAAGCTCAGCCAAGTGGTTCTAATTTGTGTTTTTTGTTATTCTAGTTTAAGATGGATCAACTGAATGTCCACGAAAATCTGTTAAGATTGATCGAAAAATACAGGGAACTCCCGTGCATATGGGATTCGAGGCTCCCATCATACCACAAGTCTCATGTGAGAACGGCAACACTCAACCAAGTTGCAACATACATGCAGACTTGGATACCGGAGTGCACAGGCACCATGATACAGGACAAAATAAACAACATCAGGGGCACATACAGAAAGGCCTACCACAAACTACACAAACCACAGAGGTCAGGAGCAGCAGCACGTGCTGCAAAGGAGCCCAAGCTGTGGTACTACACGGAGCTCAGTTTTTTGGAGGATCAAATGGATGGCTGGGATTCAATTTCCAGTCTTCCTTCCACCCTTCCTTCCAGGCGTCGTTCCACCAGAACTTCCATGGTTCCCTCCACCCCTGCAGAGTGTGAGCAGGAGCTGGCTGACATCGAGGACGCAGATCTGCCGGGCTTCAGTGAGGTATAGTAGTTTACAACATATTTCTTGGCTGCAAAATCTTGTGGGTTTATTGAGATGAATTTGTTAGCAACAAAGAAAGCTTGTAAACACAAACAAAAGTTGGGGGCAGAAACAATTGTGTCAGGGATGCCAACTGCAGGGTTTCAGAATGAGAGCCTGTTCAATTTCTATTTGTAAAAAAAAAAATGTCAAGAGCATGAAAATGTGTGTGATTGATTGTGCAAAATATTAAAACATGTCCCTTTTTAGTACACAGGAAGAGACCAGCCAGGAGGCGGCAGATCCCGAAGATGTCAGCCAGGCGGAAGAGGTGAGTGGCAGCCAGGAGGAGGCCGGGCCCAGTGGATGTCAGCCAGTCCCCAGGCTCAGCACCATCTCCCAGGTGCCTCCCCTCCAGATGTGCCGACCAGGCCAAAGGAGGCACTGGAGGCAGATGGAGGAGGGGAGCCTGCAGGTCATGAGGGAGGCTGCAGAGCTCATGAGGGCCCCCCTGAACCCCACGGAGAGCTTTAGCTCTTCTCTCTCAAATGACCTGCATGAATTGGGAGAGGAGCAAAGAGGGCTTGCAAAAGACATGATGAATCAGGTCATGTGGTGGGCCCGAAGGGACTGGCTGACCAGGGACACTGAGCTGAGTGACCCGGCCCGGCCTGCTGCTCATCTTCTGACTCCTGCTGCCCCACCTTCACCACCTGCAAGGGGCCATGGACGGGGGCCGTGGAAGTTCTGCTGCAAGGCAGCCTGGAAGGAAGGCTGTAAGGAAGACTAGAAAGTGAATCACTGCCTTCCTGATAATTTTTCAAAAAACTGAGCTTGGTGTAGTACCACAGCTTGGGGTCATTTATGGCATTTGCTGGTGCTTTTGAGTTCTGTGATTTGTGTAGCACATTGTGACTCCTGATGTTGTTTATTTTGTCCTTGATCATGGTGGACTGTGCCTTTGGTATCCATAAAGTCTGCATGTATGTTGTAAATTGGTTGAGTGTTGCCGTTCTTTTTATTATTTAATTTTTCCAGAATAAATTGAAATTTATTTTACGTTACAACCTTGTCTATTGTGTTTTTCTGGTGAATAGCCATCAAACATTTCCAAAATACAATGTGTAATTAACAAAGGACACAACCTCCTTGAGGGGGGGGGGGGAACATTGGTGTGATAACTTGACAAAAAAAAAAAATCCCCCCAAAAAAATATCTCACCCAAAAAAAAAAAAAAAAACATTGGTGTGATAACTTGACAAAAAAAAAGCCTAAACTCCAAAAAAAGAAAAAAAAAACACCCAAAAAAATAAATATATAAAACATTGGTGTGATAACTTGGAAAAAAAAGAAAAAAAAATTGTGGAGTACAAAGAAATATTTTGGAGATCTGGCTAGGGAAAAATTATTCAAAAAAAGGAGATCACAAGCAAAAAAGAAAAGAATTCTGTATGGGAGAACACTGGCTAAATAGCATCAGCTAAACAACGTGTTCATTCTAGCAATATAGCGAAGAAACAAATGCTCAGCAAGAAACGGAACACTACTTTTAAAAATGTAGAATGTGCCATCTCAAAAACGAATGCGAGGTTTACAAGAACGAGTGCTCCCGTCCCCTCATTTAGTCTGAGCATGCGCGGGTTTTGAACCGATGCGTAGGTTTTTGAACCAATGAGCTTGTGTACTAACCATCGGTTTGGACCGATCGGGCAGCGGTCCATCGGTTCGGTTTTGAAGCATGTTTTAACATTTTGGACCGAAGGAAAACAGACCGATGGCCTATACACACGGTCGGCTTGGACCGAAGAAACTGAACTTCGGTCCATTCTCATCGATTTTGTCCGACCGTGTGTACGGGGCCTTAGACACTTGAAGCGTCTGCGGATGGATGTGACCCTCCTCCAAGAGACTCACCCATCTGCAGACGATTTAACCCGTAAACTATGGGTAGGTGAGGTTTATGGCTCTCCAGAAGTAGGTTGCAAAGCTGGAATGGTTATATTGCTTCAAAGAAATCTGAGACACGCTGTTCGAAATGTATGGACTGATTCAACTGGCTGCAAAATGACAATACACTTGACGCTAGGTGCTTAATACATAGCTATCACTAACGTATCTCTTTTTTCAAGACATGATATCCTGGATATTGAGTGCCCCTGAAGCTCTTCATTTAGTAGGTCTTAACTCTGTAATGTCCTTATCGGAGGACCGCACCAGTGTTCAAACTCGTACGCCGCAAAAAGCCTATTCCCCAACTGCTGACCAAACTTTCTTAGTTCAATCCATCGCTTTCATACGTTCTGTAGATTTATGGTGACTAGCACACTCGACATATCAGGATTTTATTTAATTTTTGCCCCCTCACAATTCTTTTTCACATATCGATTATTTCTTTGCCTCCCCTGCGCTACTATTGGCATTACATGACAAAGAAATCAGTGACGTGAGAATTTTGGACCACAGTCCAATTGTGGTACAGTTAACCAATGCCAAACCCTCATCTCCCTCGCCCACATGGCACTTTCCTTCTTTTCTTGCAAATAATGAGGATTTCTGTCATACGCTATATGAGGCCTGGGCAAAATATGCATCTACAAAGGCACATTACAGATCCAAACCTTTTCTGGGAAGCAGGTAAAGCATTTTTGAGGGGACATTTTTTTTTATACACTACCAAATTTAAGAAACACTCTCGGCAACTGTACATGCAGGCTAGCGATGCTTTACGCTTAGCGCATGAACATCTTACATTGAACCGTACCCCCAATAACGTACAAACCTGGAAACAGTCTAAACACAGTTTTGACATGTGGGCAGAACAGCAAGAAGCAGCTAAAACATCTTACTCTGCCTTATGTTTGACAAGGTTTGGGAACACAGCGGGCAAACTATTGGCCAAACAATCCTTAAGGCCGAGGCGACCTACCCACATTTCCGCCTTAAAAAGCACTGCAGGCTCTATTGTTACCTCACCTGCGGAAGTAAGTAAACTTCATGCTGACTACAATACGACCCTGTGCTCTAAGGATTCGACTGACCAGACAAAGGCAGAGGCCTTCCTAGCTAAGTTGTAGTTGGGTGAATCTCGCGCCACAGGTAAAATGATATAAAAATATTAAATATTAGTAAGAATATAGTGAAAATATATCTTAACAAAGGTATTTAAACTATCAATTAGAGCTGCTCCCCAAAAATCAGTGACCTGAATTAAGAAGTGAAATTGGAGGGTAGGGGGCGCTATATAGTAGTTCATTAAAGTGTTTAACTAGTATACATTATATATCCTGATAAATAACCATAAGTATATACCTCTAATAATACATACAGTGAGCAAATATTTCAAGTCCATACATAATTCAATGCATGCAAAAAGCAAAATAGTGAACAATTCCAATAAGTCCACCACTCTGAATCCAAAAACAGAGTTGCCTTAGTGGTTGTGTGTGAATACAAACAAGTTGAGTGATGAAAGTAAGTATTCAAGGTATTCAAGATAAAGAATCCACCTTCACCAACTAGGTATAGCAGTTCACCCGACGTGATCAGGTAAAAGATGGCACCTTACCAATAGTAGTTGACCCTTTAGTTAAAAAGAAGTCAAATAAAGCCTGTTTAAAGCCGACGTGACCTCAGGACCGGAGGCCATCTCTCCTACACTGCTACACGCTCACAGCCTCAGTGCTGGGACTAAGGCACCGCTACAGTAAGGAGCCATTTGGCAGCTTTTGTTTTTAATCTATTTTAAATAAAAAGTATTACACTATTGCGGTCCTCTCTTTCATCCCATATATCCCTTGATATACTGTTGGAAAACGGCTGTTTGATCGAGAATCCTTGGTGCTGCAAGATTCATTACACATGTGTGTAAACAGGCTTTATTTGACTTCTTTTTAACTAAAGGGTCAACTACTATTGGTAGGTGCCATCTTTTACTTGATCACGTCGGGTGAACTGCTATACTTAGTTGGTGAAGGTGGACTCTTTATCTTGAATACCACGAATACTTACTTTCATCACGCAACTTGTTTGTATTCACAATCAACCACTAAGGCAACTCTGTTTTTGGATTCAGAGTGGTGGACTTATTGGAATTTTTCACTATTTTGCTTTTTGCATGCATTGATTTATGTATGGACTTTAAATATTTGCTCACTTTATGTATTATTAGAGGTATATACTTATGGTTATTTATCAGGATATATAATGTATACTAGTTAAACACTTTAATGAACTACTATATAGCGCCCCCTACCCTCCAATTTCACTTCCTAGCTAAGACCCACTTAACTAAGCTCAACTCACTTAGAAACACTCATCTCCTTGTAGGACATCCAGCTGACTATTAAATCTCTAGCATCCGCCAAGGCCACGGGCCCAGATGGCTACACAGCAGAATTCTACAAATTGACAAAAGTCTTTATCCCTGACACTCTGAAACATGTCTTGACCGCTATGTGGGATGGTGAACCCTATCTCCCCACGGGAACGCAGGCACACAATAGACTAATCTCCATGGTGTCAGCAAAAGCCTTGTAATAGGGTACTGAAAGGCCATCAGGTCCAGGGGCTGATCCCTTCTTGAGGTTTTTTATGACCTCCATTATCTCCTCAACTAAGATGGCTGCCTCCATTAGATTTTTATGTTCGGTGGATAAGGTTGGTAAAGGAAAAGGAAGGTTTCGCAGGAAGTTGGAAATTATTGGGCCCTTGTCTGTGGGGGACGTGCAGTAGAGCTTGGTGTAGAATTCAAGGAAGGCATTGAGTATTTTGTTGGAAATGGCTGTAGGGGGTTGTCCAGCTACCTGATTTTGGGGAGGGTGCGGGTGCTATACCGAGGTGAAAGCTTAGAGGCTAACATAGAGCAAATTTTATCTTTCTGTGAGTAGAATTTGGCTCCACTCCAGCAGCTGTATTTCTCCGCTTTTGCTGTCAGTGCTAAAGTGAGCTCTAATCTGGCAGCGTCCAACTGTTCTATTAGGCCTTATAGGGGCATTTCTTATGTTTAGTTTTTAGGGTTGCAAAAGTTTTTTTTCGAGATTGTTGATGTCCATCTGTCGCTCTTTCTTGATTTGGGTTGCTAGTCGGATTACTTTGCCTCTAATGGTGACTTTGTGGGCTGCCCATCGAATTTTGGGGGAATAGCTGTCTACATTATTTAAACTAAAGTATTCCTTTAGGAAGTCGCCTATTTCTTTGGTTTTGATGGGGTCACTAAGGAGTGATTCATTTAGTCGCCAGTGTGTTCCTGGTGTCCTAGTAAGGGTGTTCTGTTGGAAAAGCAAAACCAGCGAGTGGTCTGACCAGACAGTGTCCTTGATGGTCCCTTTTTGTGAAAAGAGAATGAGGTTGGGGGGGGGCACCAGCATATGATCAGTGCTGGCATAGGTCTGGTGGGGGAAGGAATAGTGGGTGTAGTCCCTTTTCGTGGGGTTCAGTTCCCCCCAAATGTTGACAAGGCCTTGAGAGTTAAGAAGTCTTGCTACGTTGATACTCGCCTTAGTGGGACGTGTCAACTGTTGACAGGGTTTTGACTTGTCTAGCCCCTGGTCAAAAGCAATGTTTGAGTTTCCTCCAAAGATGACCGTGCCCTCCAAAAGGGGGTGCAGGGTTTTGAAGAGCGATTGGAAGAATTTAGTTTGTCCCTTATTGGGGACATAGTAGGATATTATAGAGTATAGTCTTTCCTCTATTGTTCCTTTAACTAGGATAAATCTACCCTCTGGATCTCTGTAGTCAGAGATGGGGGGGTATACACCCAGGTAATGAATTGACACTTACTATATAATTCTTTACAGCAAACCACATACACTCTGAAGAAGATCTGTTGTGATCGAAATGCGTCAGAGCATATACAGATGCATTTGACATGTAACTGTATAGTAATGCTGTGTTTGTACATCCTGTGTGTGTATTTATACAATTCTTTTATCAGAGCTTCAATTTGATTGTATTTTTATGTACATATTCAATACATGTTTTAACTTTTACTTTAGCTTCTTGCTAAAACCTCGCTGCTTCAAAACCCCACTGGGGGGCCTTTCCCATGTTCTATTACTCGGGGTGTGTGCAGCACTATTTCGCTCTCAACATGTGTGTCTTCTCTATTCCACTATATTTTTGGGTGGCTAAACACCCCTTCCCCCTTGACACACGAGAGCGAAGACTGGAGCTGTTAGAATAGATTTTTTTTTCTGTTATTCCATTTTTGTAGGCATTGTATGATGTTCTTATACCATGAATATTATTCAAGATGACCAGAATGCTGAAAAAGTCTTATTGGTCCCCTCTTTAACACCACACTCATCACTTCACAATCACCTTCGCAACACCACACATCACCATACCCCACTCCCCTTCATTCCCACCTTCCTTTTCAATTCTTCGTAATTATTTTTTCATTCGCTTTGTTTTGTTTTTGGCTTTTTCTTTCATACCCTCACCATCACACTTCACACACCTCACAATCATCACCCTACGGTATCTAATTTCATCACCTCACACACACCCTACCCATTAACAGCAGAATATATCAAATTAACTATTTAACTAATATACAGATATCTGAATATATTACTATCTAAGCATATACCAATGGAAGAACACCTCTACGGACCTCTGACCTGCCTATAAAACAATATGTTATAAAATACAACATTTGTATGGAAGCATTATTAATGCATCCCACATTGATTGCCTTGGTGTTCATAGCAGGTGCTGGCTGTCTGTCCATGCGTGCCCCGCACAGGGGCCCCCATCCTCCGTTATGACTTCCTGTAGGTCGCATTTGTTTTGCTTTGGCAGCGCCGTGTTCCGGGATGTCGAGTGGCTGGGAGGCTATTGAATCCCTTTGAAGTATCTTTGGTGAAGCTCTGATTGGAAGCTATGTCTCTAACACACAGCTAACTGGTAATCATATACCATGTATCTCTTACCATTGGGTATACACCCAGGTAATGAATTGACACTTACTATATAATTCTTTACAGCAAACCACATACCTTCTGAAGAAGATCCGTCGTGATCGAAACGCGTCTGGAACATATACAGATGCATTTGATATGTGTAACTGTATAGTAATGCTGTGTTTGTACATGCTGTGTTTGTACATCCTGTGTGTTTATTTATACAATTCTTTTTATCAAAGCTTCAATTTGATTGTATTTTTATGTACATATTCAATAATTTTTTTAAACTTTTACTTTAGCTTCTTGCTCAAACCTCGCTGCTTCAAAAACCCACTGGGGGGCCTTTCCCATGTTGAGATGGGGGAGATTTTACTGTGTTTCGAGAATAGTATTGCTACCTCCTTAGTCTTGTTTGCTGTGTTCGCTAGGAAAAATGTTGGGTAGTATTTGTGAAAGAATTTTGGGTTGTATCGAGCCGGAAAGTGTGTCTCTTGGAGCATATGTCTGTTTTGAGGGAGCGATAGTTTTCAAGTGCTTTTCTCTGTTTCCTGGGGGTGTTTAGTCCCTGAGCATTATGTGTAGCTATCCTGAAATCCGTCCCTGTTGGGTTTGAGTTAGCCATGAGAACAGAGGGGTGGAATACTACTGAAGCTACTGCCATTTACATTGCCGTCTTCTCCAGTTGGGAAAGCTCAGAGTATTGCGCGAGTCTTGATCCGAGTCAGGAACCAGGTGCACTTCACAAACTGTTGATTGGCTTGAGAGAAAGAAAGAATTAGAAAAAGGTGAGGAGGGGAGAGTAGGCAAAACAAGGATAGGCGTCTTCTAGGCACACCAATCGGGTCTGGCATGGACTATTTTGTTTTTTTGTTTCTTTTTACAATCTGTGTTGTTTTTTTGTCTTTTGGTTTGTTATAGAATAGGATTTGAATAACATTAACCCACCAACGTCTAGTGTATCACATACGATTTTTAAGTCACATTTATGTCACTTTAAATTAATCTAAATTGTTACTATTAACCACTGATATGTATTAGCACGAGTCATTTTATACACACCACACTTTTTAACATAAAGTACTTGACATTGAAGATTACCATCATCAAATTTTAACAGCATGCGTCACTTTACACGCTGGTTTGTGTTTACATTACTGCAGAGCAGCGCCATCACCACAGCACTCAATTTTACTTTTACAAACTTAGGGCCAAATCCTCAAAAGGGATACGCAGGCGGAACTGCTGTTCAGCCTGCGTATCCCTGTGCCTATCTTTGGAACTGATCCTCAGAAGCAGTTTTCCAAAGATAGGCAGAAGATCCGACATCTGTAAGAGACTTAGGCCCCGTACACACGATAGAATCCATCCGCAGATAAATCCCAGCAAATGGGTTTCTGCGGATAGATCCTATGGTGTGTACACGCCAGCAGATCTGTTTCCGCGGAGAAATCTCCTCTGGGATGGATTCCAGCAGATCGGATATTTGCTGTGCTGCACAACAAATCCATCTGCTGGAATCCATTCCAACGGATGGATCCGCTCGTCTGTACAGACTTACCGGATCCATTCGTCCAAAGGGATTCCCCGCACGCGTCGTAATGATTTGACGCATGCGTGGAATTCCTTATATGACAGCGTCGCGCCCGTCGCCGCGTCATAATCGCGGCGACGGCGCGACACGTCATCGGCAGAGGATTTCCACGCGGATTTCAATGCGATGGTGTGTACACTCCATCCCATCGAAATCAGCGGAAATCTTTGAGAGGATTTATCCGTGGAAACGGTCCGCTGGACCGTATCTGCGGATAAATCCTCTCGTGTGTATGGGGCCTTACACTGTCGGATCTTAGGATGCAGTACCGCATCCGCCGCTGGGGGCATTTCGAGTCGAAATGCCGCTTTGCGTATGCAAATGAGGACTTACGGAGATCCACAAAGCTTTTCAGCTTTGTGTTTTCTGCGTAAGTCTACGTTTGCATACGTAAAATTAGTTCTGCTTTTACTAAGTGTAAACTAGTAACACCTTGTAAAAACAGATCTTTTTTTCGATCGCCGCGTTTTTTTTTAAATTTTTAATTTTTTTTCCCGGCGCGTAACTTTTTTTTTACCCGACGCAACTTTATTGTCCCGTCGCAATCCACAAAGCCCGACGTAACGTAATTTCGCGCGCTGCCCGTCGGGAAAATGACGTCACAAGCATGCGCAGTACGGCCGGCGCGGGAGCGCGCCTCATTTAAATTGTCATCGCCCCCTGCAGAAGAGGACCGCCTTGCGCCGGAGACATTTAAGTTACACGGCCTGAAATTTCTAGGTAAGTGCTTTGTGGATCGGACACTTAGGTAGAAATGTTAAGTCAGTGTAACTTAAATGGGAAAAGATAAGTTAGGCAGGATTTTTGAGGATTTGGCCCTTAGACCCTACTTAGATAGGTGTCACGGTGGAGGCAGCAGCTATTACTATAAGTTGATATACTTTTTTCCATCAACGTGAGACACCCTCCTATTAAAGGTTCTAAGCTTTACCTGCTCTACTCAAAACTTTAACATAGTTTAACTACTTGCCGACCAGCCACCATCATTATAAGGTGGCAGGTTAGCTCCCCTGTGCAAATCACTGTGTGCGTGTATGGTGACCGCCTTTTTCAGGACCCTTGGGGGCGTGCATGTGCCCACGGCACAAAGCCAGAGCCGATGCATGTGGCTGGCAGCCGTGATGTCCACCGGTGACCCGCAAACGCTCCCCAGAGAGTCAGAACGGGGATCTGTCAATGTAAACAGACAGATCCCTGTTCTGGTGGCTCCCAGTTGATGATGGCTTCACATGTGGATTCTCTGACCAGAAGTGCATTCTTTGAACAAAAGTGCCTGAGTTAAAAAACAGGAGTTTGCTATCAACTGCTTCTGTTTGCAAGGGTTGATTTGTGTTCCCCTCTTTTTCTCTGACACTTTTTAAACAGCTTTTTTTTCTTTTTCCTTTCTGCTAATTAAGGGGAGGGTTTAATTGTTCACAGGTGTGGGTTTGTTCACAGGTCTTCACAGGTGAGTATAAAGTGGCTGTACCAGCTCCCAGAGGAGCTGGCTCCCAGTTGATGGTGGCTTCACATGTGGATTCTCTGACCAGAAGTGCATTCTTTGAACAAAAGTGCCTGAATTAAAAACCAGGAGTTTAAAACAGGAGGTATCGACGATCGACTATCAAAAATCTCAGCCGTTTACCCCAGCCTAAGCATATATCATGTGCTTTGATCAACACAAGATCGGCAGTAAAACACTGACTGGAAATCCATGATTTCATTCTACAATATGATTTAGACTGCCTCTTTATTACAGAGAGCTGGCTTACAGCCGACTGCAACACCATTTTAGGAGAACTGGTGCCAGAAAACTATCGTATGATAACTGAAAACAGAATAGGGCAAAGAGGAGGAGGACTGGCGGTGATCCATAAGACTCATCTTGCAATTACTAAACCTGTCCTTCAAAACCCTCTTCCATTTATGGAAACCCTTACCCAGCAACTACAAACAAACTCCCAGGAGACCGTCTGGATTCTACTCTGCTATAGGCCACCTGGCCCAAAATCGCAGTTTCTCCCATCATTGACGGACTTTATCTCCACCTATAGCCTTAACAGCAAACACCTTTTGCTGCTCGGGGACTTCAATCTCTGGGCCAACTCCCCGCAAGACCCCGTTGCCGACGCCTGCATTGATCCCTTCGAAGGATTAGGGCGGCAAGAACTAGTATGTGGGCCCACACATGCTTCAGGTCACACACTCGATCTTATTTTCAGACAAGATCTGGAAATAAAAAATCTTGGAAAATGAACCATTGCCATGGACAGATCACCATGCAATTAAATTCATTATTTCCGATTTCCCACCCTTAACTAAAACATCAAATCTAGTGACAACACACTGGACTAGATGTCAGAAGAAGCTCCACTCGGAACACTTCAAAACCACGTTAAGGAAAAAAATAAATACAATTCAGCCGCATCAAACGGCAGAAGAAACACTGGAAACCATAAACACAGCCCTATTACAGTCAGCCGACTTAATAGCGCCGAAATGTAAAACCTGCATCCGGAAAAATAACTCCAGCTGGTTCAACAACCAACTGGCATTACTGAAGCAAGAGCGTAGAAGGGCGGAAGCCGCCTGGAAAAGAAGCTCTTCAGATGAGAACCTCATCGTCTACAAAGCAACAACAAGAAAATACCACAAAGAAATCTTCAAAGCCAAGAAAAACTATTTTTCCGAGGCTATCAACAGCGCCCTTAATCGCCCACGCAAACTCTTCAAATTGGTCACTCAGACCATGAATCCAGGATGTCTTGAAGCCCCCAATTCGGACTCACAAGAATTTTGCAGTGAATTGTCGGATTACTTCATTAATAAAATCGAGGGGATCCGACAAAGCATTCAGCAAAATAATTCCCCCCTCAACCCTCCCCGTAATTATTTACACAATACCTGCAGTAATTCACCACAACCAGGTAAGTTCACGCTGGAACCTATCTCTATCCATGCCACTAAAAATATCATCGGTACTCTGCGTAACAGCACCGCACCGAATGATATCATCCCCACTAAACTGCTGAAGGAATGCGCCGACATCCTGGCACCTCCTATCACGCAGCTTATCAACCAATCCTTCAGGGAAGGCATAGTGCCCTCCCAGTTGAAGGAGGGTATAATTCGACCCATCTTGAAGAAACCCAACCTGGACCCCAAGGACCCACTCCACCATCGTCCAATAACAGGCCTAAATGTACTCTCAAAGGTAATGGAAAAAGTAGTGGTACAACAGCTGCAACAGCATCTAGATACCCACAATCTACTTGATCCATTTCAATCGGGATTCCGGCCTGGACAGGGGACAGAAACTGCATTGCTCAAAATATGGGACGACGCTCTCGAGGACGCAGACGAAGGAGAATCTTGTCTTCTGGTTCTGTTGGACCTAAGGGCAGCCTTCGACACAGTAGACCACAAGCTTTTATTGACTCGGCTAGCTGAAGTAGCCAGAGTCGCAGAAGGCGATTTATCTTGGTTCTCCTCTTTTTTGGAAAACCGATCGCAAATAGTGAAGTTAGGACCTTTCCCTTCTGAGAAACGCACATTATCGTGCGGAGTCCCTCAAGGATCCCCCCTGTCGCCGGTGTTATTCAACATCTATCTTCGCCCTCTTTTTGAGATTATTAGCAGTCAAAAACTGCTCTACCACTCATATGCAGACGACACGCAACTATATTTCCGCATTTGCAATAAAAAGGATCATCACCTCAATCTAGAGACATGCCTCTCTTTGATAGAGGACTGGATGACAAAGAGTTATCTTAAACTCAACTGAGAGAAAACAGAACTTCTCCTGTTTCACGCCAAGCGTATGAATCGACCAACAACAACTTGGACCCCCTCGCCCATTCTGGGCAAAATCATCAACCCTTACGCCAAAGTCAAAAGTCTCGGGGTCATCTTTGACTCTCACATGACATTGGACGCACAAATAGGGTCAGTAGTCAGCGGATCTCACCATCTGCTGCGCCTACTACGCAGACTTACTCTTTTTATTCCCAAGGAAGACATAGCGGTCGTGGTGGGAGCTATTGTAAACTCAAGATTGAACTATGCAAATGCCCTTTACCTCGGACTCCCCAAGTACCAAATCGCTCATCTACAAGTCGTTCAAAATACGGCTGCTAGACTTGTGACTGGGAAAAAACCTTGGGAATCAATCTCACCTTCACTGAGAACCCTTCACTGGTTACCAGTAAAAGACAGAATCACTTTTAAAGCACTTTGTCTAACGCATAGATGTATCTATGGGAATGCTCCCCATTATCAATGCGAAAAAATAAAAGCTCATAATCCCAATCGCGTTCTGCGATCCACCAATCAAAATCTTCTCCAGATACCCAAAGCCAGATACAAGTCCAAAGGAGAAAGGAGATTCGCGGTCCAAGGGCCTAGACTATGGAATGCTTTACCAACCAGCATTCGGTTGAAGGAGTATGCAGAAAAGAGAGTATGTGGCGCACGATCCAGCAGAGCACAAATTAGAATGAGGTATATAAAATTTAGTACTAAAGTCCAATAAAAACCAATAAAAATGTCCATGAAAGTCCTGGATCAATAAAATGTAGTATAAGTTGCTGTAGATAACACTTAGCGGCAGCACCTTAAAGCAGAAGCATTGCTCTGAAACGATCAAAAAAAGAAAAGACAAAGTGCGCCAATCTGAGTGCAGTAAGCCCAAATTTAATGACTGAAATAAAATCAAATGAATGTATATATGAAAAATGCCTACTCACAAACTAGAAGTGGGTTGTAGGCAAACATGGAGTGATGTAGGCAATCAGGAGGTGCCTGGAGTCCTGCAGTGGTCTTGGTTGGCGGGCATCCAGAGTGTAGGCTGTGGCTGACTGTTGGAGATCGGTGTCGGGGGACAGGAGCACCGGAGAGCCACAGAGGATGCGGCGTGCGCTTCTCTGTGGAGCGCAGCGTGCCGTCGTCGCGCCGGAAGTGACGTGCAGGTCCGGGTCGGCCAATAGGATTACGCGTTTCACAGCGTCAGCTGTTTCGTCAGATCGTCATGGATCTGACGAAACAGCTGACGCTGTGAAACGCGTAATCCTATTGGCCGACCCGGACCTGCACGTCACTTCCGGCGCAACGACGGCACGCTGCGCTCCACAGTGAAGCGCACGCCGCATCCTCTGTGGCTCTCCGGTGCTCCTGTCCCCCGACACCGATCTCCAACAGTCAGCCACAGCCTACACTCTGGATGCCCGCCAACCAAGACCACTGCAGGACTCCAGGCACCTCCTGATTGCCTACATCACTCCATGTTTGCCTACAACCCACTTCTAGTTTGTGAGTAGGCATTTTTCATATATACATTCATTTGATTTTATTTCAGTCATTAAATTTGGGCTTACTGCACTCAGATTGGCGCACTTTGTCTTTTCTTTTTTCGGTTGAAGGAGAACCACTTGACGTTCAGGAGAAAGATCAAGACTCATCTCTTTTGATACCAAAGGAGACAGGAACAACAAGCGCCCAGAGGCGATTAAGTTTGCATGTGCTGCGCTATATAAGTTTTCATTCATTCATTCATTCAAGTAGAGAATGATCTGCTGTTCCTAGTGATCAGGAACAGGGATCTCTCTCTACTCCCTGTCAATACACTGCCCCCACAGTTAAGCCTTGTACACACGGTACTATTGTTGGCCAACCGAGCGTCCGATTTTTGTCAAAAGGGCGTGTGCCAGAATCTTTTCTTGCATACTAACAGTACACAATTGTCATGCCACAAACACGAACATAGTGACTTATTACGAGGAATTTCAGCTCTTGAGCACCACCCTTTGGGCCCGTTCTGCTAATTTTGTGTTTGGTGAGCATTGATTCCGAGCATGCCTGTTTGTACTTTCGACTTTTGTGTACTGACCATACAAAAATCAGACATGGTTGCCTGAAAATTGGACAACAATTGTCAAAAGGAGCGTACTAACAGTAAAGCCTCGTACACACTACTGGTTTTCCCAACAGGAAAACTGCCAGGAGAGCATTTGGCCGGGAATCCCGGCATGTGTATGCTCCCTAGCAGTTTTCCCATCAGGAAAACAGCCCAGAATCCTGGCGGGAAAATAGAGAACCCTGCTCTCTATTTTCCCGTCGGGATTCACGGCAGAGTGTTTCCTGCCGAGAAAACTGGTCATCTGTATGCTGCTTTCCTGAGTGTAGAAAAACCACACATGCTCGATAACACTTTGACGCATGTGCGGTAGCATACAAAGTTATTGTGGGGTTTAGCAAGATGGCGGCGATGGAATAGAATGTGATAAGATGCCGGCTCGTCGTAGTCGATGACGTCACCGCGTTCTTGCCATTCAAAAGAACGGCGGTTCTTTTAAGTGGCCGTCTGTATACATGGCTTTGCAAGGCAAGCTCGCCAGGAATCTCGTCAGGAAAACCAACGTTTTTTTTCCTGACGGGATTCCCGGCCGTGTGTATAGGTCTTAAGAGTTTAGGACAACAGTCTGTTGTCAGTCATTAGGACAATCCCCTGACAACAATCGTGCAAGGCTTTAGTAACACCTCCCTAAAACACACCTAACCCCTTGATTGCCCTCTAATGTTAACTCCTTCCCTGCCAGTGACATTTATACAGTTATCAGTGGCTATTTGTAGCTCTGATTGCTGTATAAATCTGTCCGTCGCAATGTTGCAGTGCCGCTAAAATTCGCTGATCACCGCCATTACTGGAGGTCGGGTCAGGGGGAGAAATGCCTGGTTGTCTGTTCATACAATGTATGAACAGCGATCAGTCATTTCCCCAAGTCAGTCCACCCCCCCTTCAGTTAGAACACACCCAGGGAACATACTTAACCCCTTCCTCGCCCCCTAGTGTTAACACCTTCCCTGCCAGTGGCATTTTTTATAGTAATCAATGCATTTTTATAGCACTGATCACTATAAAAATGACAATGGTCCCAAAAATGTGTCAAAAGTGTCCAAAGTGTCCGCCATAATGTCGCAGTACCAATAAAAATCGCTAATCGCCGCCATTACTAGTAAAAAAAAATATTAATAAAAATGCCATAAAACTATCCCCTATTTTGTAAATGCTATAACTTTTGCGCAAACCAATCAATAAACGCTTATTCCGATTTTTTTTTTTTACGAAAAATATGTAGAAGAATACGTATCGGCCTAAATTGAGGAAAAAATGTTTTTTTTTATATATTTTTGGGGGATATTTATTATAGCAAAAAGTAAAAAATATATTTTTTTTCAAAATTGTCGCTCTTTTTTTGTTTATAGCGCAAAAAATAAAAAACGCAGAGGTGATCAAATACCACCAAAAGAAAGCTCTATTTGTGGGAAAAAAATAACGCCAATTTTGTTTAGGAGCCACGTCGCACGACCGCGCAATTGTCAGTTAAAGCGACGCAGTGCCGAATCGCAAAAAGTGGCCTGGTCTTTGACCAGCAATATGGTCTGGGGCTTAAGTGGTTAAGGGGGCAAATCTTACGGTCCTTAAATGGTTAACATGACAAAAAATCTGCGAGACTAGATCCACTGTAAGCAGGTACATCATAAAAAAGGCAATTCCAGAACAGGGCCGTTTGAAGGAATTTGGGGGCCCCAAGCAAGAAGGTGTTGCTGAGTTTTAAGTAGAGAAGCGGGGGGGGGGACAGCGAGATGTACTTCTTCTGTCATTGCTTGCAAGCAAGTTGGTAAGTGTATATAAACCGAGTAGTACTTCTTCTGATAAGCGTTCCTCCCCCATGTTCTTTTTACCCCCCCTCCCTACCACATACCGCACGCCAGGAGATTCAGTTTGTTGTTCCCGGCCGGACTAAAAGGAAGTGAGCACTGAGTGTGTGCACTTCCTGTCAGTCCGGCCCGGAACAGGACAGTGAATCTCCTGTACCGCACGGTTACGGTACCCGGCCAGACTGTAGGAGGAGGAGCTCAGCCACGCTACAGCACTTATAGGAAGCGGCTGTGCAGCGGCGCGGCAAGGGCTCGTCCTGCTAGAGCCCCTGGCCAGCTCGGGGCCCCAAGCAGTTGCTTGCTTTGCCTGTCTTGTTCCGATGTACCTGCTCCAGAACACACAAAGCCTTTCATAGCCTATTCTTAACAGTACAGCAGTACAGAATGTGTAGACATTTAACCAGTTCAAGCATCAGTTGCCTAAAAGATCATATGTTATCCTCTCAACATGGGGGTATGTAATTTAAAGGCACCTCTAAAATAACAAGTCAGGGTTATGGATGGGTACATTAATAATGGTCATTTTTTTATCCCCAAATTCTTTATGGAAATTGTCAGGAGTTCAGAAAAAAAGAATGTCTGGTAGCCAATTAATATAGCTTTGCGGTGGATATGAACAAAGGGATCAGCAAAAAGACTCCACAGATATGAAATACAGTGAAAGTTATAACTGAGCTGTAGAAAAAATGCAGTCAAAATTAGCTTTTTTTTGTTGTTATCACTGGACTTCAGTTATTGGACTGTCCATCTATTTCAATAACATCTCCATTCTACTGATAACATTTCATGGAAATTTACTGATGCCATCAGTTTTTATTTGATTCACAGATAAAAAGAGAAAAATGATTGCTACAAAGAAATTAATCAATGTTTCCAACTCCCACCCTGCTACTGCACTGCCCCACTCTGTAATAATTTTTCACATCTTTCACTGTTGCAAGCTGAAACTGAAGCTAATAGTGTCAATATAAAGACCTAATAATGGTGACTGATGTTTGGTGGACCTTAGCGAAGAGACAAAGACTCAAATTATTTTGTCACTGTCACAAAAACAGTAATGCACTTAACAGGAGCAGGAGACTTTCAGGCATAATACATGGAGCTACCAGAAACAACATATTTTAGAGAATATTTTCTGTCTACACAATTTTTTCTCTATTCTTTCAGAGAGTTTTCTCTTTGATTCTTCCCTAAGAGGTGCAACATGAGGTAAGAAGAAATCTTTCCAAAAGCAGGGGAATTCCCCTCTTATGCCCCGTACACACGGTCGTTTTTTTGTGATGAAAAAAAAACAACATTTTTAAAAACGTCATTTAAAATGATCGTGTGTGGGAAAAACGTTGTTTTATGTCTTCTGAAAAACGACAAAAATAAAATTCGAACATGTTTCAATCTTGTATGTCGTTTTTAAAAACGTCGTTTTTTGTGTCATAAAAAATTATCGTGTGTGGGCTAAAACGAAATTTAAAACAATGTTTTTAAACCCGCGCATGCTCAGAAGCAAGTTATGACGCAAGCTTGAATGGAACAGAGTGCCATCGTACGTGTTGTGCGTAAGCGCGTTATGCTAGAGCATTTTGAAAAAACGATGGTGTGTAGGCAACGTCGTTTTTTAAAATGAAGTTTGAAAAACGTCGTTTTTTTACAAGACAAAAAACGACCGTGTGTACGCGGCATTAGATGTTTGTCTCCAGAATAGGTTTCTCCATTGGAGTATTCACCTAATCTCTTTTATGAGGAAAACTGTAAATTTATGGATTTCCTATCAAGGCTACGAGGACATATGAGTCTCCCCAATGAGATCCCAAATAACAATTAAAACCTCACACATTTCTCTGAGTAGAGTTGAAAAGAAAAGATTACTTAGACAGATAAAGCCACTTGAATATCTAAGTTACTTAAAAAATAAATAGATATTTTGTATTGCATTTCTAGACCTAGCCAACTGAATCTCTTCTTGTCATTAAGTAATTGGAGGCGTTTTGCATTACATATTTTAGTAAGCAACGTGTTGACATTTTAACACACCAAAACAAAACTGACATAACTTCCTCTAAATCTAAAAATGCAATGTTTGATTTTATTTTCTTTGAGCTGAGACAAGAACCAAAAGACTTATATAGGCAGATTCACGTCGGAGAGCCTAACGTTAGGCAGGCGTAGCGTATCGCATATACGCTACACCGCCGTAAGTTAGAGAGGCAAGTGCTGTATTCACAAAGCACTTGCGTCTTAAGTTACGGCGGTGTAGCGTAAATGTGCCGGCCTAAGTGCGCCTAATTCAAATGAGGAACAGGGGGCGTGTTTTATGTTAATGAATCGTGACCCGACGTGATTGACGTTTTTATCGAACGGCGCATGCGCCGTCCGTGGACATATCCCAGTGTGCATTGCTCCAAAGTACGCCACAAGGACTTATTGGTCTCGACGTGAACGTAAATTACGTCCAGCCCCATTCACGGACGACTTACGCAAACAACGTAAAATTTTCAAAATTCGACGTGGGAACGACGTCCATACTTAACATTGGCTAGGCCAGCTTTTTGGTGGAATAACTTTACGCCTAAAAAAGGCCTTACGTAAACGGCGTATCTTTACTGCGACGGGCAAGCGTACGTTCGTGAATAGGCGTATCTCGCTGATTTACCCATTCGTAAATCAGCGTTCACGCCCCTAGCGGCCGGCGGAACTAGACAGCTAAGATACGACGGCGCAGGCTGTCGTATCTTAGCTACATTTAAGTGTATCTCAATTTGAGAATACACTTAAATGTACGACGGCGCAGATTCAGGCCTTGTACACACGAGCAGACATGTCCGATGAAAATGGTCCGCGGACCGTTTTCATCGGACATGTCTGCTGGGAGCTTTTGGTCTGATGTGTGTACACACCATCAGACCAAAATCCCCGCGGACAGAGAACGCGGTGACGTCTAAGGCCCCGTACACACGATAGAATCCATCCGCAGATAAATCCCAGCAAATGGGTTTCTGCGGATAGATCCTATGGTGTGTACACGCCAGCGGATCTGTTTCCGCGGAGAAATCTCCTCTGGGATGGATTCCAGCAGATCGGATATTTGCTGTGTTGCACAACAAATCCATCTGCTGGAATCCATTCCAACGGATGGATCCGCTCGTCTGTACAGACTTACCGGATCCATTCGTCCAAAGGGATTCCCCGCACGCGTCGTAATGATTTGACGCATGCGTGGAATTCCTTATATGACAGCGTCGCGCCCGTCGCCGCGTCATAATCGCGGCGACGGCGCGACACGTCATCGGCAGAGGATTTCCGCGCGGATTTCAATGCGATGGTGTGTACACTCCATCGCATCGAAATCTGCGGAAATCTTTGAGAGGATTTATCCGTGGAAACGGTCCGCTGGACCGTATCTGCGGATAAATCCTCTCGTGTGTATGGGGCCTTAGACACCGACGTTCTCTAACACGCAAGTTCAATGCTTCCACGCATGCGTCGAATCAATTTGACGCATGCGCGGGATTTCGGGCCGCTGGTTATACATCATAACCAGTAGACATGTCCGATGAGTCATACTAACCATCGGACATGTCCGATGGACATGTTTCCAGCGGACAAGTTTCTTAGCATACTAAACATATGTCCGCTGGAAACCTGTCCGCTAGGCCGGAAAACTATCTGCTAGGCCCTACACACAGTCGGACATGTCTGCGGAAACTGGTCCGCGGACCAGTTTCAGCGGACATGTTCGGTCGTGTGTACGAGGCCTCAGAGTTACGACGGCGTATCTACATATACGCCGGCGTAAACCTCTCTGAATCTGGCTAATAGATAATAATTGGTTTATCTTATGGTAATATGGAAAAACTCCTATAAAGAAATAATAGATTGTAATAATGCAGTGGCAATATGTGTTGGTTCTGAAAGGCCATCAGAGAACAAACACATGCCCTGCTAACTTACCGGAATTGTTAGTTTCAATATTTACAGGACTACATATTAGAATTGGATATAATAGTATGAAGCCCTTGACTGGTGTAAGGCTAGTGTGCTTGCTGGCCTAACAACCTACACCCCCCACTACTTTTAACCTTAACTTAAATAAATTAAACACATGACACCTTCTGGATTAAATGGCCAACAAAGGCCCCTTTATTAATTCCAAAAGATAACTTTATAAAAATAACAATTTTTATATATATATATATATATATATATATATATATATATATATATATATATATATATATATATATATATATATATATATAGTGACAGGGTACATGATTCCAGGTATGTCAGTGAGAGGTTGGAAAGGTCAGCTTTCCCTGTCTTGGAAAGGGTTAAACCTGGCCAACAGGTAAACCTTCTCTCTCTCCCTATTAATTAGCCTGCACCTGATAGAGACTAGAGAGAGAGGGAGAGCTCAGTGTGAGATCCAGGCTGCGCTGGATGGACAGACTGAAGTCTGTCTGTATGTCTGAGAAACAAGGTCTGTCAGAACTTATTGTTTATATCAAACTTTAATTTTGTTTGTCTATACTGGAGGCCGGAATAGCCGCTCCAGTAACCCGTAGTGAGGGACGCTACTGTTTAGTTAGCCTCCTAAGCTGGAGTAGGCCTTTTTGTTTGTATTTCTTTTTGAGTGCAATAAAGCCGTATTTATTGCTTAAGATCAGCGACTTTGCTGCATTACGTTATCGCTATTTCTGCAACTTTGCCACTATATATATATATATATATATATATATATATATATATATCTCTATCTTTAAATAAATATATATATTTAAAGGAACACTAAAGGTTCGTTTTGTATTAGATCAATTGATTGCTGTAAGCTAGAGCATTTAAATATCACTTACCTCGTTTTTCCTTTTGTCCTCCAAAATACAGTAATCCAGGTTTGAAAATGCCATTTCCTGTCACTCCTTTTCTTGCTTTCCACCAACATCTGAGTCATTTTGCATGGTGGAAAGCAGAATGTGCTCACCCCCTCCCTATGACTACAGCCCTGCGTGAAGATGCTCTCCTATCCCTCACAGGCATGGAGGCTAAGCCTAATGGGAACTGTAGTTCCCGTTAGGCCGTGATGTAGCAAGAATGAATGCGCACCGCAAGCCAGGAAGTCAGTGAGAATAATGATTCAGGAGTGACAGAGGTGAATAAAAAAGTTTGATTTCAACAAGTATCAAACTAGTTTTAATGCAAAACATTACTTTTTACTTTATCAGCTACTGTCAGACTTTAAGAGGAAAATATTTTTGTCTTTACAACCTCTTTAACACATATAAACATATAACCCAAACAAATTTTTTAACTGCTGTGTCTGAGGTTCCTTAAAGAAGGTAAAATTCTATCTCATCGGCTGTCCACCATCACCACAGCATCCTGGCCTCTAGCCATGATCCCACCAGAGAGACAAATGATTTGAACCTTCTTTCACCATTCATCTCGATGACCAATAGCCCATATCACCAGATAGGGAAGGTGCCCATACCGAGACAGGCCCCTACCTGTACCAACCTTATATGATATATATACATTGTACAGGACGCTGTGGCTGGGTCCTGGAAGGACGCTATATTTCCCCTCTGTTTGGACTGTGGTCCCTTTAAGGGAACAGAAAGGGTTTACACACCTGTCCAAGGATGTGGCTTAAAGCAACACAGGAAGTTGTAGGTGGGAGTGGAGGAGTATAGTGGAGACTATGTATGGTGAATGGTGGACAAGGAAAAGCTGTGAAAAGCTGTGAAAGCTGTGAAAAGCTGTGAAAGCACTTGGCAGTGTCCTGCCTGAAAGCCTGCTACTTGGGAACTTACCTGCAAGGACTGTTTAACTGTGATAGCAGTTCTGAGCTCTACAAGTCGTGAGACTGATTATTTCTTTTGTTTTTGCTGCTGTGTAGCCATTTAAGTTTAATAAACCTCAGTTTTGATTTAAAAGCCTGTGTCCTGCTATCTAGCTGGTTCCCCGAACTTTACACTGGGGCTAGAATGCAGGCAGGACAGAATAACAGGCATAAGAGGATTTTTTTTTTGCATTGGACTCTATATTGAACTGACATTTAAAGGGACAGTGCATTGGATTTATGTCCTGGGTTAAAGCTGCACAAACATTGAAAGCTGAAGCAATGGAGGAGTTAATTAAACAGCTGACCCTGGCTAACATGCAAATGCAGACTCGTCATAAGGAAGCTAATCAGCGCTTAGCAACCAAGCTGGAGGCACAACAAACTTACCACAAAGAGGCGCTTGCTCCTGCAGCAAGAAAATACTCACCTGTTGGGGGCCCAGTTGGCAGCCCAACAAGCGACCCAGCAAAGGGTTATGCAGACTCAGGTGACTGCCTTAGAGGAATCAGTGAAAAAAAGAAAAAAATGCGCTACTTATGTAAAAAAATTATCAGTGTAGCTGCCTGCACTAACAATAAGACAATATTGTGTATAAAATTAAAAAAGAGGAAAAGTGCAGCGCTAAGTATGATATAGTTTGACCTATAATCAATAAAATAAAGTATATGGGGACATAAAAATGTCCCTGGTGATAATAGATATCACTCTAGGTGTATAAATAAATCAAAATATTGACAATAATATGCAATAACAATATAACAATTCCTCGATGATTATATGCATATAAATATAACACAGTGAACATAAACAGGGTGGCATAAGTCAAAGCAAACCACAATAAAATTAAAGTAGTTCAACACACAATGGTGGGATGACACCCCATATGGCCAATAAACAGGAACGTCCCACTGTGCGACTATGCTGGAGCATGTGAGATGAGTTGCAATGATCAGAAAACGTCCCACTATGCGACTATGCTGGAGCAATGGGGTGAAATGGGTGGCATCACATTGGAGGTATAGGAGCTCACTGGTGGGTCCAAAATGTAATCCAAAAACAGCCAAGATTAGTAAGAAATGGATACTCTTACAAGACGTGGTGGACACACTCGCCAGCGGCGGTGTCTCAAACAGGCAAAAACCAAATCCTCAGAATAGTGGCGTCCACAGAGAAGATGATAATACTTCAGGGATATCGTTGTTATTCCACGTCATTGGATCTTGTATTTCCAGGATAAGGTATGCAGAAATGGAAACTCTTCATAGAGAATGGTGAGAGAAGGTGCTCATATGGTAGAACATGAAAAAAATAAAAAGAGGCTCCACATAGTGTAATTAAACCCAAATGGGAGGTATAAAAGCCTTTATTGGCATTGGTAAAAACAATAAAAATAAGATGATGTGAGAAGGCGAGTACAAGTGATCACAAAAAATGTATATAGCAGAGTGTGGTAAGCAGGTAGCTGTAGTAGGCTATGTACCCAACTGTTTAACTGCGATAGCAGTTCTGAGCTCTACAAGTCGTGAGACTGATTATTTATTTTGTTTTTGCTGCTGTGAAGCCATTTAAGTTTAATAAACCTCAGTTTTGATTTAAAAGCCTGTGTCCTGTGATCTAGCTTGTTCCCCGAACTTTACACTGGTGCTCGAATGCAAGAATGCTCGAAATCAAGAGAGGACAGCAGAGAGAGAAGGGTGGCCTCAGGACCAGTGGGCTGGCCTCATTGCTCCTTTTCTCACCAGAAATACTCAAAAAGCCTACTTCGACCTGCCACCAGATGATGCTAAAGATTATCAAAAGCTAAAGGCAGAAATTCTGGCTCGTCTGGGGGGGACTACGGCTGTTCGGGCCCAACGAGTACACCAATGGAAATATCGTCCAGATCGGCCACCCCAGTCTCAAATGCATGACCTGGTGCAACTAGTAAAAAAATGGCTGCAGCCTGAAGTGTTGTCTGGCCCCCAAATCGTGGAGCGGGTTGTGCTGGACCGATACCTGAGGTCCCTGCCAGATGACCTTCAACCGTGGGTCGGCCATGGAGACCCCAAAACAGCAAACCTCCTTGTCAAGATGGTGGAACGATATACAGTGGTGGATGACCTACCAAGCACATAGGGCCCAGTCTGCCACGGCCTGTTCGACCAACTGCTGCCCGGTACCTCCTCAGAGTTCTGTTCCTGTTCGGAGAGGAGGAGATGTAACATGTTGGTGATGTCATTCCTGGGGTCATACCCGGGCACACTGCCCACTGCAAGAGGAGCCAATGGAATGCGGGGTTCTTCGGAGGGGGGTCTTTTTATGTCCATAATATATGCACCGCGCATCTCGACCTGGGTGAGGAAAAATTTGAGTGTGAAGTCCAAGTGAACCACCTCCCTGCCTGGGCTTTGTTGGACTCTGGAAGCATGCTAACCCTTGTTCATCCTAGAGTAATTGGGAAGATCGGTCCGGTAAGCAAAACTTTACGGGTGGTGTGCATTCACGGGGACACTAGAGAGTACCCGCTCATCACGGTGTCTATCTCCTCAGCATGTGGCACTGGTACTCAAGAGGTGGGGGTGGTAAAGAACTTGGTACATGATGTTATAATAGGACAAGACTGTCCATTGTTTACAAAACTGTGGGAACAAGGAGAACGGTTCAGAGACTGGGGAGAAACTAGCCCCCTGTTCCTGCTGCTGAGAGCAATAACCCTGAACTGCCAAATGTTCTTAATGTGGATCCAGATGAGGAAAATGCTAATGATTTAGCTGATGGTAATGAAAGTAGTGTTGATACTGTTGAGAATGTCAAGATATGTGGTCCACAGACCTACCAAAAAAACTAAGGGGGAGAAGCCTTCCCCACTTAAGGTAATGCTGAGGGAAAAGGATGAGAAAGTGGCCTCTACCCCTGCCCTGCCAGATTTGGGTGTTCCCCAGGGGGAATTTGGTACTGCTCAAATGCAGGACCCTACTTTGGCCCGTGCACGATAACAAGTTGTAGTAGTAAATGGGGTTTCCCAAGAGCCAGGTGCGAATGAGAGGTGGCCACACTTTGCAATATATAATGAGTTGCTGTATCGGGTTACCAAGGAGAGAGAAAATGTGGTAGAACAATTGTTGGTACCCCAACAATATAGACGAAAGGTTCTGGACCTGGCCCATGACGATGTGTTAGGGAGACACCTGGGAGTTGAGAAGATGGAGGCACGGATCACCGACCGGTTTTACTGGCCAGGTCTGAAAGCAGAGGTAAAGAGATACTGTACCTCTTGTCCCACCTGTCAGTTGACCGCTCCGGTGACTCACTTTCGGAGCCCATTGGTCCCTCTGCCCATAATTGAGGTCCCGTTCGAGAGGATAGCCATGGATATAGTGGGTCCCTTGGTAAAGTCAGATTGAGGTCACTCCTACATATTGGTGATTCTTGACTATGCCACCTGATATCCTGAGGCGTAACCCCTGTGGAATACCTCCCCAAAGGCCATTGCCCGGGAATTATTCCAGTTGTTTACACAGACTGGTTTCCCCAAGGAAATACTCACAGACAAGGGTACCCCGTTTATTTCGAGGGTTATGGCTGATGTGTGCAAGCTGTTCCGGATTAAACAGCTGCACACATCGGTTTACCATCCCCAAATGAACAGGTTGGTGGAACGGTTTAATAAGACCCTTAAGTCTATGCTCAAGAAAGTGGTACAAAGGGATGGGAAAGATTGGGACTGCCTGTTACCAGCTCTCCTGTTTGCTATCTGGGAAGTGCTCCAGGCCTTCACAGGGTTTTCGCCCTTTGAGTTGGTATATGGGCAGAGACCTCGCGGACTACTTGACTTTGTTAAAGAGGAATGGGAAAGTGAACCCAGTTCAGCATAAGAGTGTCCTGGAATATGTCTCCCAAATGCAGGAAAGGATCCAAACCGTGATGCCACTAGTCAAAGAGCATTTGCAAAAGGCCCAGGAGGCTCAACGACAGGTCTATAACAGGGCTGCTAAAATAAGGCACTTCCAAGTGGGGGATCGAGTAGTGGTGCTTATTCCCACAGTGGAAAGTAAATTCTTGGCCAGATGGCAAGGTCCCTTTGAAGTTGTGGAAAAAGTGGGAGAGGTAAATTATAGAGTCCACCAGCCAGGCAAGAGGAAACCGTATCAGATATATCATGTCAACTTGTTAAAGCCTTGGACAGACAGGGAACCCGGTGACCTCCCTGGCTAGTGCAAGACTTGAGCCTCAGGTTGGGGTGGAGAGTGTCCAAGTAGAAAATACCCTATCTAAAATCCAAAGTCAGCAGACAAAGGAGTTCTTGCAGAGAAATAAAGAAACGTTTTCAGACTTGCGAGGGCTAACTAGTGTCATAGAGCATGAAGTTATCACAGAACCTGGAGTCATAGTTTTTGTCCAGCCCTACCGCATCCCAGAGGCTCAAAGAAAGGCCATTTCAGAGGAAGTGAAGAAGATGCTAGACCTGGAGATCATTGAAGAATCGCAGAGTGAGTGGTCGAGCCCGATTGTGTTGGTACCGAAGCCCAACGGGACTCTGCAATTCTGCAATGATTTCCAGGAAACTTAATGAGGTTTCACGGTTTGATGCCTACCCCATCCCCCGGGTAGATGAACTTATTGAGAGACTAGGTCCAGCCAGGTATATCACAACATTAGACCTTACCAAGGGGTATTGGCAAATCCCGTTAACTAAGGCTTCTAGAGAGAACTGCTTTTTCTACCCCAGAGGGGAGTTTTCAGTACAAACGAATGCCTTTTGGACTGCAAACTGCTCCAGCCACATTCCAGCGAGCAATGGATAGGATTTTACGACCTCATCGGGAGTATGCCTCAGTGTACTTGAACGACATAGTCGTTTTTAGCAGAGATTGGGAATCACACTTGCCCAAAGTCCAGGCAGTACTGGACTCTCTTTGGAAGGAGGGGTTTACAAAAAAAATGAAAAATGTGCTTTGGGAATGGATGAGCTGAAATACCTGGGCTATACCGTGGGTAGAGGGGTGGTAAAACCTCAGGTCAGCAAGGTAGAGACTATAAAGAATTGGCCCCGCCCCCTCACAAAAAAGCAGGTACGTGCATTCCTGGGATATTACAGGAGATTCGTACCCAACTTTGCCACATTGGCGGCTCCATTGACCGATCTGACTAAGGGTCGAAAGTCCGTCATGGTGGAGTGGAATGCAGATGCTGAAAAGGCTTTTTTTGGAGCTCAAGTCAGGGGAGGAGGAGCACCCAGTAGTCTTTCTCAGTAGGAAATTGACACCAGTGGAAAAAAACTACACTTTAATTGAAAGAGAGTGTCTGGCCATTAAGTGGGCTCTGGAGCCCCTCAGATATTACCTCTTGGGGAGGAAGTTTAGGTTGATTTCTGATCATGCCCCTTTAATGTGGATGAGGCAAGGTAAAGGGACTAATGCCAGGATTACCCGTTGTTCCTGGCGCTCAAGGAATTTAATTTTGTAGTGGAGCATAGGCCCGGGAGACTGCATCAAAATGCAGATGCCCTCTCCCGAGTCCATTGTTTGAGCTCCACTGTTGCCTCCACCTCCTTTGCGTTGATGCACAGGGGGGGTGGGGGTATATGTACAGGGCGCTGTGGCTGGGTCCTGGAAGGACGCTATATTTCCCCTTTGTTTGGACTGTGAAAAGCTGTGAAAGCACTTGGCAGCTTCCTGCCTGGAAGCCTGTTACTTGGGAACTTACCTGCAAGGACTGTTTAACTGCGAGAGAAGTTCTGAGCTCTACAAGTCGGTGAGACTGATTATTTCTTTTGTTTTTGCTGCTGTGAAGCCATTTAAGTTTAATAAACCTCAGTTTTGATTTAAAAGCCTGTGTCCTGCGATCTAGCTGGTTCCCCGAATTTTACAACATTATATATATATATATATATATATATATATATATATATATATATATATATATATATATATATATATATATATATATATATATATATATAAATTGTCATGGTTTGGGTCTGTCTTGCCTGAAGGATGGCTGGTTTTCGCCATATTTTGGAGAGACAGACGCCTTAATTACACAGCTGTGTGGTCAGCTATTAAGTGCTGGCCTGGCTGTGGCTCAGAGCCCCACCCACAGACAGGAAGTCTGGTCCCTGGGAGCCAGGTGAGCTCTCAACTCTCTGAAAGGAGTCAGAGAGAGGCTGCATGGATTGCAGCTAGTGTGTGCAGATCTGCAGGTTGCAGATGCCGCTTTGTGTTTGAGCAGCAAGTCGCTGACTAGGAGAAAAGCAAGGGTTGAGCTTATCTCTGGGAAACGCTGTGTGTTCTGAGGAACAGAACTTAGGCTTAGGCTAGAGGCCTGAAGCCGTCGGATGCCAAGATTGAATGCCAGGTGGCTAAGCTCTTGAGTTTGTACAATGCAGTAGTGATGGAACCCCTGCGAGGGCTGCAAATGTATATGTGAACTTTTGATGGTTTTTAAATAAAAGTGGGCCACCAAGCCCTTAAAAACGCACCTACCGTTGGAGTCTGTTCCCGCAAGGTTACAATATATATATATATATATATATATATATATATATATATATATATATATATATATATACAGTACAGACCAAAAGTTTGGACATACAGGGCCAGATCCACAAAAACCTGGCGCAACTTAAAAAATCCCATTTAAGTTACACTGCCTTAAAATTTCTACCTAAGTGCCCAATCCACAAAGCACTTACCTAGAAATTTCAGGCTGTGTAACTTAAATCCAGCCGGCGCAAGGCGTTCCTATTCAAATGGGGCGAATCCCATTTAAATGAGGCGCGCTCCCGCGCCGGCCGTACTGCGCATGCGCGAAGTTACGTTACGCCGAGTTTTGTGGATCGCGCCGGCTTAAAAAAGTTGCGTCGGGAAAAAAAAAAAAAATTGACAGCGTCGCTCGGCATGCATTCCTGAGGGAGAACTCCATGCCAATTTTCAAAGAAAAAACCGGCATGGGTCCCCCCCCCCAGGAGCATACCAGGCCCTTAGGTCTGGTATGGGTTGTAAGGAGACCCCCCCTACGCCGAAAAATCGACGTAGGGAGTCCCCCTACAATCCATACCAGACCCGTATCCAAAGCATGCTACCCGGCCGGTCAGGAAAGGGAGTGGGGACGAGCGAGCGCCCCCCCCCCTCCTGAGCCGTACCAGGCCGCATGCCCTCAACATGGGGGGGTTGGGTGCTCTGGGGCAAGGGGGCGCACTGCGGGCCCCCCCACCCCAGAGCACCCTGTCCCCATGTTGATGAGGACAGGACCTCTTCCCGACAACCCTTGCCGTTGGTTGTCGGGGTCTGCGGGCGGGGTGCTTATCGGAATCTGGGAGTCCCCTCAAATAAGGGGGCCCCCAGATACCTGCCCCCCACCCTAAGTGAATGGATATGGGGTACATCGTACCCCTACCCATTCACCTGGAGGCAAAAAGTTAAAGTTATTAAACACACAACACAAGGGTTTTTAAAATCATTTATTAGTCTGCTCCGGAGGCCCCCCCTGTCTTCTTTAGCTCTAATACCAGGGGGGGTTTCTTCTTCCGCTCTCCGGGGGGGTTTCTTCTTCCGCTCTCCGGGGGGGGGGTCTTCTCCGCTCTCCGGGGGTCTTCTTCTATCTTCGCCGCTCTCCGCTGTTGACTCGGCGCACCCCGGTTCTTCTGCAGCTGTCCGGTGCCTTCTCCTTCAGCGCTGGCTGCCTGCTATCTTCGTGTGTTAGCTCAATTACTAGCAGGCAGCCAACGCGGTCTTCTGTGACGTCATGTTCTTCTCTTCTGTTCTTCTCCCCTCTTCCGATGTTGACACGTCGCCTCTTGTCACTGCAATGATGGAAGCGCGCCTTGCATCCCATTTATATAGGCATCACCGTCCCATCATTCTCCTGTAGGTACCCACGTGGTGGGTGCACGTGGGTAGGCACCCACCACGTGGGTACCTGCCGGAGCATGATGGGACGGTGAGGCCTATATAAATGGGATGCAAGGCGCGCTTCCATCATTGCAGTGACAAGAGGCGACGTGTCAACATCGGAAGAGGGGAGAAGAACAGAAGAGAAGAACATGACGTCACAGAAGACCGCGTTGGCTGCCTGCTAGTAATTGAGCTAACACACGAAGATAGCAGGCAGCCAGCGCTGAAGGAGAAGGCACCGGACAGCTGCAGAAGAACCGGGGTGCGCCGAGTCAACAGCGGAGAGCGGCGAAGATAGAAGAAGACCCCCGGAGAGCGGAGAAGACCCCCCCCCCCGGAGAGCGGAAGAAGAAGCCCCCCCTGGTATTGGAGCTAAAGAAGACAGGGGGGCCTCCAGAGCAGACTAATAAATGATTTTAAAAACCCTTGTGTTGTGTGTTTAATAACTTTAACTTTTTGCCTCCAGGTGAATGGGTAGGGGTACGATGTACCCCATATCCATTTACTTAGGGTGGGGGGCCGGTATCTGGGGGCCCCCTTATTTGAGGGGACTCCCAGATTCCGATAAGCACCTCGCCCGCAGACCCCGACAACCAACGGCAAGGGTTGTCGGGAAGAGGTCCTGTCCTCATCAACATGGGGACAGGGTGCTCTGGGGTGGGGGGGCCCGCAGTGCGCCCCCCTGCCCCAGAGCACCCAACCCCCCCATGTTGAGGGCATGCGGCCTGGTACGGCTCAGGAGGGGGGGGGGGGCGCTCGCTCGTCCCCACTCCCTTTCCTGACCGGCCGGGTAGCGTGCTTTGGATACGGGTCTGGTATTGATTGTAGGGGGACCCCCTACGTCGATTTTTCGGCGTAGGGGGGGGGGGTCTCCTTACAACCCATACCAGACCTAAGGGCCTGCTATGCTCCTGGGGGGGGAACCCATGCCGGTTTTGATTTTACAAATTGCCGTGGAGTTCTCCCTCAGGAATGCATACCAAATGCCGTCGCTTGAATGGGCTTTTACATGGTGTTACTAACTTTACACTTTGTAACACCAGCCCTAGTTTTACACTTGCAAACTAAAACTTACGGCGAAAAAACGAAGCTGAAAAGCTTTGTGGATCGCCCTAAGTGCTAATTTGCATACTAGAAGCGGCATTTCGACTCGAAATGCCCCCAGCGGCGGATGCGGTACTGCATCCTAAGATTCGGCAGTGTAATTCAATTACACATGCCGGATCTTCAGCCTAACTTTGGAAAACTGCTTCTGTGGATCAGTTCCAAAGTTAGGACAAGGGATACGATGGAGTAACAGCAGTTACTCCGTCGTATCTCTTTTGTGGATCTGGCCCACAGTACCTTCTCATTCAAAGAGTTTTCTTTATTTTCATGACTATGAAAATTGTAGATTTACACTGAAGGCATCAAAACTATGAATTAACACGTGGAATTATACATAACAAAAAGTGTGAAACAACTGAAAATATATTTCATATTCTAGGTTCTTCAAAGTAGCCACCTTTTGCTTTGATTACTGCTTTGCACACTCTTGGCATTCTCAAGAGGTAGTCACCTGGTGCAGCACCCCATCACTCTCCTTCTTGGTCAAATAGCCCTTACACAGCCTGGGGGTGTGTTTGGGGTCATTGTCCTGTTGAAAAATAAATGATGGTCCAACTAAACGCAAACCGGATGGAATAACATGCTGTTGCAAGATGCTGTGGTAGCCATGCTGGTTCAGTATGCCTTCAATTTTGATTAAATCCCCAACAGTGTCACCAGCAAAGCACCCCCAAACCATCACACCTCCTCCTCCATGCTTCACGGTGGGAACCAGGCATGTAGAGTCCATCCGTTCACCTTTTCTGCGTCGCACAAAGACATGGGGGTTGGAACCAAAGATCTCAAGTTTGGACTCATCAGACCAAAGCACAGATTTCCACTGGTCTAATGTCCATTTCTTGTGTTCTTTAGCCCAAACAACTGTCTTCTGCTTGTTGCCTTTCTTTAGCAGTGGTTTCCTAGCAGATATTCTACCATGAAGGCCTGATTCACACAGTCTCCTCTTAACAGTTCTAGAGAGGTGTCTGCTGCAAAATGTGGCTACTTTGAAGAACCTAGAATACGAAATATATTTTCAATTGTTTCAAACTTTTTTGTTATGTATAATTCCACATGTGTTAATTCATAGTTTTGATGCCTTCAGTGTGAATCTACAATTTTCATAGTCATGAAAATAAAGAAAACACTTTGATTGAGAAGGTGTGTCCAAACTTTTGGTCTGTACTGTATATACACCGACCTACAGGAACCAGAGACCCCTGCCACACCACAGACTTCCACCAGTGACCCCTTACTCGTGGGCGACCCGCCACAGCTGTAAGGCATGTTGGAGACCATCCCGGAGCCCCAGGATCCACATATCAATGCCCACCGTGGACAAATGTACTCCATCACCACAATGGCGAACCACCAACCCCCATTGCGGACCACAAATTTAGCCACCACCTTATTCACCTTCACTCTGGCTCTATTGATCCATTCTACAGACCTGGCCCCTTGCCAAAACGACCTCCCAATGGTGTCAGACCACACTACAATGGTTTCCGGGAAGGCCGACCGTAGTTGGAGGAAATCCCATTTTACATCCCTGATAAGATCCAGGGAGGCCCTGAGGCAAAGGTCGTTGCCCCCAACGTGCAACAGCACATCCGGGGGCCTGTCCAAACGAGCATACTGCTGTATTTCCTGGCCCACAACATGCCTGGCATACTTACCACCATACCATGGCGTCCGCCCGGGAGAAACCCATCTGTCAGCCTTCCGACCTAACCAGAGCACGTTTTGCCCCCCAGTGCACATGGGAATGGCTCAGGATCCACATCAGACACATTGGGCCTGAAATAAAGAGAACACAAAAAGAAACATAGATACAAAAGCCAAGCATCATACAAACCACCCACAATGCACATCCCCAGAAAAAACAGCCCACAAAACACAGATACTGAGGGGTAACACATAGGGCAGGACTCTCCCCCCCCACCACCTACAGAAGGTGATGGCGGACATACAGCCTGAACTGGTGGGATTCCTAACATCCTATATGCTGCAAAATTTCATCACTCAAACCCCAGCGGGAAGCATCTGTCGCTGCCACAATTCTGAAGGAATGGGATGAATAGTCTGCGACATTGAAACCCCCTTCCCCCCGGGAATCCTTTGAACACTGCCACAAATTGATACCTGGACTAAGTCAACCCATCTTTGTGAACAAGTAGGGGGCCCGCACCAGGAGGCCAAATCACCGTCCACTCCTGGAGTACTGCAACTGTGCACAACCCTAGTCCCTTTTCCCATTGGGTCAGTCTTAGACTTCCGTATAACCAATGTGACTGATTCCCCTTGCCCCGATACATCCAAGACATCCAACCCTCCTGCCACTGACTTCGAAGTGCTCAGCAATTGGCCCACTCTCAACACCCCGAAAAAGGCTACCATGAAAACTGTCCAAAACAACTGAACTTCAAAGGGAAAAGGAAAACCCTGGGTTAGCACCCCCACTAACACCTCCAACATGCCCAGTGACACCGGATGCCTGGAATCAGGCCTAACTCAACCCTTCTGATAACCCTGCAAAGCCATGAGCACTACAAATGCCTTTGTGACATCCTCAACCTCCCCCAATTGAAACAAGAATGCAAAACCAGCCATCTTGACATTCAATGACGCAACAGACACCCCTTGTTCACAATTGCGGCCCAGATAATACAGCAACACATGGAGCCTGTCATCCGCCGTGGAACCAACCCCAAGATCACTCACCAGCTTGTGCCACTCCCGCCACACACGCTCATTCGACGACCAGGTAGATTCCGCTACAGACCGCCAAACCATGGACATCACTGCTCCAACACGAGATCCCATAAACCACTGGGGCACGGAACACCGAGCCGCTCCGGAGCCAATTGTCGGAATCTGTCCCACTGCAAACGAGAGAGCGCATCAGCCACCTCATTCTCCACCCCTGGTATATGCACAGCACACACCACAATGTTCAATGTTAGACACCTGTAACAATGAGTTAATCACATGCACTACCCCCAATTTATCACAGTGAAAACGAACCCTCCAGTTCTGAAATTCCACCCCCAAAGTTCCTTCCGCCTCTGGTTGGCGCACCATCGCCCCTGAAAATAAGACGCAAAACCCACCGATCCTGCCGCGTCCGTAAAGAGCTCCAAGTTTCTCGCCTGTATCGCAGGTCCCAGCCAAAACGACCTACTGTTGTACTGTTACAGAAACACCTCCAAAACCCGCAAATCTTCCTTGTGTTCCTGATCTAACCAAACAAAGTAATGCACGTTGATCCCAGACGTGGCAGCCGCCAAACGGCTGCAGAACACCCTCCCCATCGGTATAATGCGGCATGCTAAGATGAATTTTCCCAACAATGACTGCAAGTCTCGCAAATTCACCTTCGAATGACTGGACACTGTCACCACTGCCTCACGAAGATCCTCCAGCTTGTCCCTCGGCAGCCGGCATTCCATCATCGATATCAATAATGATACCCAAAAATGTCAACACCGTAACAGGACCCTCAGTCTTTTCATGCACTACTGGATGGTGGACAACAAAATGAGACAGGACCGATATTTTGGCGGACCTATCACCAAGAAATTATCCAAATAATGCAAAATCGAACCAAGGCCCGACAAATCCTTGACCACCCACTCCAGAAACAGACTAAATAACTCAAAATAGAAACAGGAAATCGTGTATCCCAAAAGCAAACATCTGTCCACATAATAGTCCCCCCCCCAAACCGCACCCCAACAACCTGACACTATTTGGATGCACCGGCAACGAACGAAACCCCGACTCAATGTTGGTCTTCACCATAAGTGCACCCTTCCTAAAACGCTGAACCCACGCACCGTCTCCTCAAAAGATGCATACGACACTGTGCAAAAGGCAGGATCGATTGCATCATTCACTGACCCGTCCTTCAGGTTGGAAAGGTGATGAATAAGCTGAAACTGATTCGGCTCACGCTTAGGCACCACCCCACAACAGTGAAACCACCAAGTCCCCCATTGGCGGCTCCAAAAACTGACCCGCCATCCTGCCCAAACTCACCTCCTTCCGCAGTTTACTAGAAACCACATCCGGATGATCATACTCCGACTGCAGGTTGGCTGAGACGGGAGGATGTTAGCCAATTCACTGGGAATCAAAGCCCAACCACAACGTAGGCGCTGCCCCCTGTTCGGATACCTACTTAGATACGGCACAATTTTTTCCACTTTCACAGGTGACATCCCTTTTTCCAGCATTGTTTGGCTTTTTCCCTTTCTTAAAGCATTTGGACAAGGGATGGGCACCTCCGCAGCCAGAATACTTGTGGCAGAAACAACAGGTGCCACCAAACTTGCAAGGGCCCTCATTGAACTGCCAACAGAACCCCTTGCGTTTTCCAGCCAATGGCGAAGAGGCTCAGACACCCTCAGCCCCCCATGAAAAGGCTGCGGCACGACCCTGGCTTGTCATGAGCTTCATCCAGAAGCCAATATCTTTTTTTATCCCATCGCAAGGATGGTCTCACAGCCTTCCATTGCCAGAACTGCTCCTCATAGCGCAGCCACGCCACCCCCCCCATATATACCCTCTGTGCCTCGCTAATGAGTCAACATAACAAAATAACCCCGAACAATTCTTTGGTGCTTTTTCCCCAATAACACTCGCCAGGTTGTAAAATGCTTTTGACCAATTAGGAAACGTACGTGGAGTAATGCGATGCCGCCGCTTCTCCTCCTCCTTTTAGCTTTCATCCAGCTTAACCTTGTCCAAATTAAACTTCTCAAGCGGCAGCAAAGAAAATATCTCCACGTACTCACCCTTCCAAATCCTCTCCCTCACCTCCGGCTTCAGGTGTGAACCCAGGGGGCTCTCGTAGCAAACGTAGACCTCATAGTTAGGGTTGAGCGAACCCGAACTGTAAAGTTCGGGTTCGTACCGGACTTTTGGATTTTTGGTACCCGGACCCGAACAATTTACTGTAAGTTCGGGTTCGAGTTCGGTGTTCGGCAATGTAATGGCGCGCTGCAGGGCAGCCAATCAACATTTGTTTAACTCGTGTGACCTAGAAGCCATCACAGCCATGCCTACTAATGGGATGGTTGTGATTGACCAGTGCAGCATCTGACCCAGCCTCTATATAAGCTAGAGGCACATAGCACAGCACGTCACTCTGCTTTAGATAGGGTAGGGAAAGGCTGGCGCTGCTGCTGCTCTGAGGGAGAGAACTAGATAGGAGTCAGACTCAGTCCTGCTTCAGAAATCAACTTACTCAGCGATCTACATAGCACAGCAAGTCACTCTGCTTTAGATACTTTAGGGAAAGGTTCCCGGTGTTGGTTTTAGGGAGAGAAATAGATAGTCAGTCCTGCTTCAGAAATCAAATTACACCAGCACTGCATATGTTACTGTGAGATACACCCTTTAGATACTTTTCTTCTATTGTGCTATTCAAAAAACATCCATTTAGGGCAAAAAATATATATATTTGCAGTGTTTCCACCATATCTGTATGTGTGAGATACACACTTTGTGTTGGCTACCTCGTCCTCCTCCACCGCCGCTTCCACCTACACAGCCACATCCACATCCACCGCCACCTCAATCTCCTACTCCATATGTACCTCGTCCTCCTAGGTCAATATTTTTTTTTATGTATTTTATGTTATTTTAAGTTATTTCCCTATCCACATTTGTTTGCAGAGTACTTGCCATGCTCTTACTAACATTTTGCTGCCATTTTTTTCGAGGTTCGGCCGAACCCATTCGAACCCAAACATCCAGGTGTCTGCTCAACTCTACTCGCAGTGCCTTTAATTCTGCTGTTGAAAGGTCCACTGCTGTAAGAATTGGTGAGGATGTCCAGTATGTCCAGGGGGGACATCTGTAACTAGTGGAACTAATATACCTAAATGAAAAATTGAATCAAAAAGGCCTGGAAACTTGTATGCTTGTGAATAAAAGTCATTTGTTGGTTACATGGGTACACGGGTACAGGCTATATGCTGTCATGTTTTGGCTAAGAAGCCTTCATCAAAGCATACGTGTTTGATTTAAAAACTGATATTTATAACAAAGTAAGCACTCCAAATGGGGTGGGTGCATCCTAATCAGAAGCAATCAAAACAATTTAAAACACATGGAGAAAAGAAAGGAACAAGCACAGCAGGCATATGAAGGACATATCATGAACAAATAAAACATGTTCAAAGTAGTACTATAAATGTATCAAACAATGTGATTATGTTAGAAAACAATGTATGTCTATCCTATCATTCAAGCCATACAATTTTCTAGTATTGAGGGTATGGATCCACCGCACTTCCCGCTTAAGCAAAATACGATGAGTGTCACCTCTTGTTGTTGTTGTTGGTTTTTTTTTTTTTTTTTTTTTTTTTAACCTGTTTAGCACCAAAAAAGGAAAAAGTATCAAGATTACTATGATGAAATTCCCAGAAATGTTTTGACAAATTTGAGATATTTTTAGCATTAATATTTGTAGTGTCATTCACATATTCCGAGATTCTAACTCTCAACGGGCGTATAGTGCACCCAACGTATTGCAGGCTGCAGGCACTACACTGAATGACATAAACTAATGTTTTAGAATTGCAGTTAATATACTGTTTGATGGTATATGTTTTCTTAGTAGAAAAAAAAAACTGAGGTGCTTTTTTTTTTTATGTCTATGACACTGCCGGCAGGTATTATGGCCACACATGTAGGAACCTACAGTGGAGAGCCAGGTCTGTGGTTTGTTTGGCTTCTGAGAGCAAAACAAACTAGGTGACAGCATGCTACCTAGACTTGGCGCCTTTCTACTAGAGAAATTACAACCCCCCTGGATGGCACTGTACAGATCCTTGTCAGCATACAGGATGGGAAGATGTTCTTCAAGAACTGCAACAACTTTTGTATTCGAAAGAAAATCACTGCACTGTTTATGTTTATTTGCACTACTATTCTGAATCATCTCCACTCGTTCTCTGTGAAATTCTAATATTTTTACTTCTAGCTATTGTTCGTGTATTGTAGCCCCTTTCTTTAAATCGCTTTTGAATTGTTGTACATTTTTGAAAAAAATCCTTGTCTGTAGAGCAGTTCCCCCTGGCCCTGATGAATTCACCAGTGGGCAAAGACTTAATGGTATGACTGGAGTGACTGCTATCAGCCAATAAAAGGAAATTCCCTGTACAGGGCTTCCTAAAAGTTCTGGAAGTCTCTGTGTTGCTATCTAAATGCCCCATCAAGGTTAAATCCAAATAGTCTATTCGGGTTGGGTGGTGCACACAGGTGAACTCCAAATTCAAAGAGTTAGTATCGATATATTTCATAAAATCACCTATGACATCACCCGATCCATGCCATACTACAATTAGATCATCAATGAAATGCCCATACCAGGCGATATTGGTTTTAAATGGATTACCATAGGCAAATAAAATAGATTTTTCCAAAGAGGGGGAAAATTTTGCCCCCATGAATGCACCTTGACTCTGAATGTAGTACCGTTCATTAAACATAAAAAAAGTTGTGTGTCAGGAGGAATACTATTGCTCTACAAGTGAACTCATGTACATTAGGACTGTAAATACTGTAACATGAAAGATGATGTTTGATGGCTGACAGTGGTAGAGAGTGAGGAATGCAGGAATACAAAGATCTGACATCTATAGTCTATCTATGGTAATGACTAAGGGCCATATTCTGAGTAAAGTTACGATGGAGTAACTCAGGATACTCCATCGTAACTCCCTTTTTTGACCCGTGTATCTATGCTCCTGATTCTCAGAATCATTTTTGCATAGATACACTTAAGATCCGCCATCTGTAAGTCACTTACACTGGCGGATCTTAAATGCAATGACGCCGGCCGCCGCTAGATGGCATTTAAGTGAAGGAGTCATTTGCGTATGCAAATGATCCTTCTATGCCGATTCACGAACGAGTTCGCGTCGCGTAACCGTCGCTAACGTCGTTTGCGTAAGTGGAAACTTACCCCTGCTATATGAGGGGTAAGTTTCCGCAAGTCTCGCGTAGGCCATGTTACGGATGGCGTCGGGTCCCCGTCGTGTTTTTTCGTCGGATACGTCGTTTACGTAAGTCGTTCTTGAATACGACTTTACGTCAATGACGCACACGTCGGCGTCATTGACGTTTTCCGCCGAGAACTGGAGCATGCGCACTGGGCTTTTTGCAGCCCGGCACATGCCCAGTTCTTTTGTATCGGGGGCACGCTTCATTTGAATAGAAGCCGCCCCCTTGGAGATCCGCCAGGCTACGCCGGGACACTTACACTCCGCTGTCCCAACTTATGGAGCAAGTGGTTGGGGAATACAACACCTGCTCCAGTAAGTTGGGACAGCGGAGTGTAAGTGCCCTAAGCGAAGCAGGCGGATATTTACTCAGAATATGGCCCTAAGTGCTGCTACCTTTTTGTCCCCTGCTCCATATGTCAACCACTTGTCATATGAAGCTTAAATAAAAGGATTTTTGGAAGTTCAGCCGTCCGGAATTATTTTTTCACATCTGACATCTATAGTAATCCAGATACATTCAGTAGACCAAACAATTTCCTGCATGTGGGCTAACAAATGTCCAGTATAAACCCAGGTAAACGAACAACAAGTAGTTGGAGTAATTGTTCAACCCATTCTCCTAATTTCTCCATTAGCGATCCTATGCCGGCAACTATTGGACGACCTTTCACTGGATTGTCTTGCTTGTGTACTTTGGGGGAGATGGTGAAAAAACTGAACAATGGGATGTGTGACCATGAGATAATCTACAGTTTTTTGAGCTAGAACTCCCATCTCCTTACCTTCATCTAATAAGTGTGACAATTTTTGTTGAATGGTTGCTGTAGGATCTGAACTGAGGGGGCGTATTGTAGTGTAATCTTCCAACTGCCTGAGTGCTTCATGTTTGTAACTAGCAGTATCTAAAACCACTACAGTACCCCTTAGCTGCCTGGTGAATAAAGAATTGATATGATTTACAGTTTTCTTGTAATTTTTTTTATGTGTACACTGACTGCATAACATGCACAGTGTTCACTTCATACTCATTTCTGGGACCTGTAGGATGACAAGAATGGTGCTGAGGCCTGATATGATGTTGGAGTAGAATGCATGCATCATCTGTTGCTGTCCCATGAAGTTACCTGAAAGACAAAGGACCTAAAAAATTTCAGTGGCCATGGATGAATTAATGAGGGAGAGCATGAATGGCCAATCACTGTCGGAAGGCCAATTTCGGAAAAAAGATTTACACCACCCTTTAGGCTGTAGATTTTTGCTTTACTTAGTCTAGTACACTGCAGCTTTAGGGCATCAGATTTCTATGTCAGAATATAAAGGAAAAATTACCAAATACTAATAAGTTAGTCTATAGCCTCATACACACGATCGGACTACCAACAGACTTTTCTGTGAATTTTGCTCTGAAGGGCGTTGTCCATGAACTTGGTATGCATACACACGGTTTGCTCTTTACCACCACCATTTGGGCAATTTCTGCTATTGTTGTCTGATATTTAGCATTGTTTCTGGACATGCGTGTTTGTACTTTGGACTTTAGTCCGATGAACTTGTGTACACATGATTGGATTAGCCGACGTAGGACATTTGTTGCTAGAAAGTTTGTCTGTTCACACACCGATGAAAAAGAAAAAAAGTTTGTCCGATGGAGCGTACACATGGTCGGATTGTCTGCAAAAACAGGTCCGTCGGAGGTTTGTTGTCAAAAAGTCCGATTGTGTGTATGGGCCTTTTGTCTGACACATGCAGAAATGAGCAAAAGTCTGTTTTGATTTGACAGAAAAAAAGACAAGCTAAAATGTAAACCCAGGAATGTAATCAATATCTGCAAAATTACTAAAATGAGCAACTGTCTCTTATAATGTACAAAAATACCATCAAAGAAGAAAGATCATGAAAAATGTGTGTACTGAAAATGCAGGTGCTGAGAATACAAATTTTAAAGGTGTTCCTCTTAAAACAGTTTAACAAAAATATATTTGGCTTTGTCTCCAAAGGTATGACTATGTCACTAAAAAAATAAGCATTTTATTTATTTTTATCTGTGTATATATTGTTTAAAGTCCTTGCTAATTATGTATGTATTTATATTACACTACATCCAATTTATTTTGAATAACGTACAAAAGTATTCACTGTAATACCTGAGATGTCATTGACATATTTTGTAAGCTTGAATTTCTTCACTCATACTAGTTCATTCCTCCTTGGACTTCCTTTTTCTTATTTCAGGCTTGGCAATATTTTCGATTTTTTAACAGCTGGTTGATCTATGCCACTGGCTGATGGTTTGCCAGCAAAATGTACGTATAGCCAAACTTTTTTTTTAATTTAGTTTTGGACAAAGTAGAGATAGAAAATAACCGCTCAGTAGTCTTCAAAGAACCTCCTTACTGGAACCAAACCATGGGTGCCGGCAATGCAATAGTGATGCAAAAATACGAAGGAAACTTGGACAGCCGCACTCCAAAAATGTTCTTTTAATTAAAATCGATCAGCAAAAAAATTGTAACAAAAGCTAACGTTTCGCACTGTAGCTTTAGTGCTTAGTCATAGCTAGTACACACATCAAATGATTGTTAAAAATATATATACTTCACCTCACTGGTCACATGATCAGCGAGATGATGATTGGAGGCCTAGTGAACGAGCAATAAACTGGTAAACTAGTTTCTCCTGTGAACCCAGGTGAATCCAGACATGTGATTGAAAAACCTTTTCCCCTCCACACACCCATACACTATCTATAAATCTATATGTATTGTTTGTTTGGATGTTGTGATAATACAAGGAAAAAAAAAAAGGAAAAATGTGACAATAAACGTGAATTGTATCTTAATATGTTGTGTGGGGTGACTTAATGAATAAATAAATAAATAAATAAATGAGGTCAAACAATGTATGTGTAGCAAATATGTTGGTGTGTAGTAAGAAGAAATGATAAAGATCACAAAAATAGTGATGTAGTGATAAATGCTAAACATAATGTGTAATGCGGTGAGGTGTGAATGTATGTGTTGTGGTATCCATAAACCACTGTTTATATGTGTTGTTTGTGGATTGGGTAATAAATATCAAAACAAACCAAAACGAAACAAACAAAAAAATATATAGTGAATATATAGTGAGAACCAAGATGTGAACATCATGCATAGGGTGACCAGAAAACGTGTGTTTTCATGTATGGATTTTTTTTTTTTTTTTTTAAACAAGATCCCTAATCTCCGGATCATGTGTATTATAGTGCTAAAAAATATGTTAAATATTAGTGAATAATAATAAAAATGCTAATAATAAATAAGAGTGAAGATTAATTAAAATTAATGTACATTTCAATCTTGGTTTCTTGTTTTTTGTTATTATTTGTTATTATTTTTCACTTTTTGTTTTTTCATTATTAATTGTTGTTATTTGTTTTTAGTTCTTATTATTCTTCTGACTTATTGTATTCTGAGCTTCAGATTTCAAACATTACGCATGAACTTCAAACTTTTTGGTTTGTGAAAGGACTAGAATGATCTGTGGCAAATCTGCATGATTATAAACCCACATTAAAACTAAAAATAGAATAAATCTCAACAAAATTGTGGGGCATCTCGTCATGGATCCAGGTAATCAATTGTGACTGATACACCGGGACATATTAAAAGACGAGGTATAATGATCTCATGGCCAGAGAAATCCGGTCATATTGGGACACACATTTTCTCACAGAGTATTTAACGCTCAATCAGATCCCTAGGGGTTTGAGGATCAAAAAATTCCCCACCTCTGACCTCTTCGATGAGGATATGAAGAGAGAATGGACTGACGCCTTGAGTGTATGCTCCTTTTAAACTTATGGATATTCTCATTAAATCCAACAAAAAAACAGCAGACAAATTGCAAGCTGAGATGTCCCTCATACAAACAGATCTGACGGCATTACAGACACATGTCGATTTTACTGATCTGGATGGTCATCTAAACAAAAAGCTGGACAAATTAGAAAGATCAGTGATCGACACTAAAAAGGGGAAAATGAACCGTGATCAGGTTCACTACGAAAGCAACAATGTCTACACATGGAAAAAAACACAGTTCTTCCCAAGTCGATCACGCAGATATTTAGGAAAGCGGGTCAGTTTTTCAGATCAGGAGAGCGACATAGCCAATGATACAATGGCTACTTCAGCTTCGGAGTCATCGCCCGATTGTCCATCCACCTCCACAGGCCGAGCAGCAAATGGAGGCCGTGCCCCTGGAAACCCTCTGGGACCCAATACAAAAGCGAAGAAGAAATCAGCCATAAGAAAACCAGAAGAGGAGGGAAAAGACACCAAAAACACCACATACACCTTACGGAAGAAGAGACAGTAACTAACATGAATATCTCGGACAGAGTTTTGAGTACAGAGGAATCCAATTTATTATCAAAAGGACTGAACTTCTGTCCAACTAAACATTTTTATTTATTTTCCACATTACTAGATGTCAACAAATTTTCTCGTTGTCTTACTCTTAAAAAACATTACTTTGATACTACGGATAACATTTGTGAAATCTCCTCTGGTGATGCGGATGCTAGCCTATACTCCAGTATCCCACACCACCTAGGCATTCGAGCTGTGGCCACATTCCTACAAGAGGCAGGCAAATTTTCTCTGGTTCTCCAGGATTTCATTTTACAGTCTTTGGAATACTTAGGCTGCATTCACACCTAGGCGACAAAACGCCTGAAGCGCGACGCTACAATACGCTGGAGGGGAGAAATAACATGATTCTCTATGGAGATGGTTCACATCTCCACGCCGAACGTCCCGGACCCTTTTTTGTCGCGGCATATCGGGCGGCTTCGGCGTTCTCCATACCCGACAATGACCTATACAAAACCGCGGTTAAAAACGCTGCATTTTGTGGCGGCAAATCGCAGTAAAAAACGCCGCAATTTGTCACGGCAAATCACGGTAAAAAACGCCGCAAATCGCCTAAGCGCTAGGTGTGAATGCAGCTTTACTGACCCACAATTTTTTTATGTTCGCCGGGGGCTACTATCTCCAAAAATGCTGGGCCTCTATGGGAGCCAAATTTTCTCCTTCCCTTGCCAACCTCTTCATGGGGTGGTGGGAGAGGTCCCGAATTTTTGGACATGATAGCCCCCGTCGATTGGATAACGTTTTTTACTGTCTGTATATTGATGATCTCCTGTTCATTACATCCGATTGCGAGGCAGACCTACGTGTAAACTCCATTGAATTTTTGGATGTCAATTTAACGGGCATAGGTGACAGGATAGTCACCAGCTTACACAGGAAGTCCACGGCCGGCAATGCTCTCTTGAGAGCTGACTCGGCACATCCAAATCATACAATCAAAGGAGTACCGTATGGTCAGTTTCTCCGACTTAAACATCTTTGTAGTGAACCAGAAACTTTTTTTAAAGAAGCCCAAGATATGGCTTTAAGGTTTAAAAACAGGGGATATTCCGATCATGTCATTACTAAAGCCTTTTCAGCCGCCAGTTCCGTCCCTAGGGATAATCTGTTAATAGATTCCAACAGGAACAGCTGCATTGAAACAGCGTCCAAACCTTTTGAAAATATACCAGTTTTTTCTACTCCCTTTAGTTCCATAAAATCAGAAATACGGTCACCAAGTACCTTCCTATAATTTATAATGATCCAGCTTACAGTGCCATACTATCCAGAGGTTTCAAGGCGGTATCCCACAGGGCGCCCACCCTGGGGGGGTCCCTCTCACCTAGTCTTTTTTCCAGTAAGCCAGTAAATCATAACTGGCTCAATTTCAAAGGCACTTTTAAGTGTGGTATTAGAAGTTGCGACTACTGTGGCTACATTAAAATAGGCCAACATGTGAAGTCTTGCAGTAATGACAGGAGCTACGAGATTAAACAGTTTATAAACTGTAATACCAAATATGTGGTTTATGTCATTACTTGCACAGAATGCAACATGCAATATGTAGGATGCACTATCCGAAGACTTAGGCCTTGTACAGACGACCGGACAGTCCGCTGAAAACGGTCCGCCGGGCCGTTTTCAGCGGACATGTCCGGTCGGAGATTTCTGTCTGATGGTTTTACACACCATCAGACAGAAATCCGCGTGTAAACAATACGCGGGGACATGGCCGTGCCGTTGCCGTGACGATGACGCGGCGACGTGGGCGGCCCTGGAAGTTCAAAGCTTCCACGCATGCGTCGAATCAGTACGACGCATGCGAGGGATGGCGGCCGGTCGGACATGTCCGGTGAGTCTGTACAGACGACCGAACATGTCCGACAGACATGGTTCCAGCGGACAGGTTTCTTAGCATGCTAAGAAACATTTGTCCGCTGGAAACTGTCCGATCCGCCGGACAATTGTCTGGTCGGGCCTACACACGACCAAACATGTCTGCTGAAACTGGTCCGTCGGACCAGTTTCAGCGGACAGATCCGGTCGTGTGTGTACGAGGCCTAAGGGACCGATTTAAGAGATCACCTGTATGACATCTCTGCTAACAAGAAAACAAATGTGGCACAGCACTGGAACAATATACATCAAAAGGACACTTCCTGCCATTCCATACAGGGCATGGAAAGTGTCAGGATCCCTATCAGGGGGGGGGGGGGGGGGCGGCAAGTTCATATTTTTTCCTTACACACTAGAATACCGTCAGTCATGAATTTTGAATGGGATATTTCCCATTATTATGATTAAATTCCTATTTTTAATTATTTGTATTGTCTCTAAACATCTCTACAACATCACTGGACGCCCAGTGATGTTTACTAAAATATTGTCTTTTGACCACCTATGGGATCACCCATCATACACATCCTGTATATCAATATCGATGTTGACACTGATGGTTACGACATGGGCTACTAATACATGTCTTTACATCATAGTCACTACTAGGGTTGCCACCTCATCCCTTTAAAACAGAACACATATGAATTACACAGGTTCTGAGGCTAATTTAATGCAGGTAAGGCACCAAATGAGTCTAATTACCACCTTAATTGGCCACAGAACCTGTGTAATAATATGTGTTTGGTTTTAAAGGGATGAGGTGGCAACCCTAGTCACTACTACACTTTGTCGGCAATTCACAGTTTCTTCATGCATCGGTGAGTCAGTTACCATTCCCCCTCCTGTGTTGTTACCAACTACGGTCCTTTCACCCTTTACATCATCATCAGTCTTCTCATATCATTCTATAGTAGAATATTCTTTCTAAAAAATTGTATAGTTTCAGCCAGTTCTCGTTGGATTAATGTTTGGGAACTTGACCATACATGCAACGAGACACATTGTCCACCGATTGTCTCTAGATTTGACTGAAGATCACGGAGGCTATTATGTAGCCCAGACTCCAGATATACGAACTAGAGAAACCTTTGGTTTTTTGATTAGGTGGTACAGTGTGTTTTTTCATTTAGCCTTTTTTAATCTCCTACAGGTACATGTTCCCACGTTCCTTACGTATATCTGTGAGAGTTCTGTCAAAAACGTTTTCCATTCTATATTTTTGCTTATTGTTCCTCATCCTTCTGCCATATATCAACCGAGTGGTTGTTTTGTTTACAGATTGATAAGATGAGGGTTTTTAAACAATATATTTGTACCCATAACACACTCATTGTAGTGCCAAGGGCATAGGGTATTTAATGTTATAAATTTTAGTGCTCAGCTTGATCATTAATATATGTCTGTATATGTTTTAAATTATTTTATTTTATTTTTTGACTAGAGTCCATTCAATGTGTTGATATACATGCATTTGGTTATTATGGAATACTATAGCTGTTAGATATGGTTTATATTTTCAATTTCATCTTTATTCCTACTCATGATGTTCTTTATGTCATTGAGTTTTAAACTAAACATTCTTTGATATGGATGTCTAGTTATTGTTATATGCGCAGTTATTTTCCTAATGCTCAGCCTACTGCTAGTTTGACATTATATTCTTTGGGCTTATGGACACATGTGATTGGAAAACACACCCTACACACAACAATTTAACCAGACATTGCATGGTGTTTTCAACTAGCAAGACGCTAGCTCTTTCTGGCCAGCCCTTTCTGGTTAACCCATTGGTTACCATACTTGCCTGTATGTAACTTTTCTCAGCACTACAATTATTACAACTATGAAACATTGATAGGAAGTGTACACCCCCTCCTTTTTTTTGCAAAAAATATCGCTCATGCGATATACCGCACTATCAAAACAGTTTAGTATTACTGTTCATTTTATTGAGGAGACATTTGCACTCCCTTCGTCTAACTAGGATATTTGCCTCTAAAAAGCCATATTAATTGTATTTCTTATTCCAATTCCATGTTATCATTAATAAGTTCTTTATATGTGTTTTTATACTATTTTTTGATACATGTTCACCATCCAGCATTTTGGAAAGGATATCACGGCAGTTCCATCACATCAGTATAACACAGTATAGTATAATATAACATCGCAGCTGCATTAACATCATTATACCCCCTCTTGTAATATGTCCCGGTGTATCAGTCACGATTGATTACCTGGATCCATGACGAGACGCCCCACAATTTTGTTGAGATTTATTCTATTTTTAGTTTTAATGTGGGTTTATAATCATGCAGATTTGCCACAGATCATTCTAGTCCTTTCACAAACCAAAAAGTTTGAAGTTCATGCGTAATGTTTGAAATCTGAAGCTCAGAATACAATAAGTCAGAAGAATAAGAACTAAAAACAAACAACAACAATTAATAATGAAAAAACAAAAAGTGAAAAATAATAATAACAAATAATAACAAAAAACAAGAAACCAAGATTGAAATGTAAATTCATTTTAATTAATCTTCACTCTTATTTAATTTTAGCATTTTTATTATTATTCACTAATATTTAACATATTTTTTAGCACTATAATACACATGATCCAGAGATTAGGGATCTTGTTTTTAAAAAAAAAAATCCATACATGAAAACACACGTTTTCTGGTCACCCTATGCATGATGTTTTGTTTTGGTTTGTTTTGATATTTATCACCCAATCCACAAACAACACATATAAACAGTGGTTTATGGATACCACAACACATACATTCACACCTCACCGCATTACACGTTATCTTTAGCATTTATCACTACATCACTATTTTTTGTGATCTTTATCATTTCTTCTTACTACACACTAACATATTTGCGACACATACATTGTTTTGACCTCATTTATTTATTTTATTTATTCATTCATTACGTCACCCCACACAACATATTAAGATACAATTCACGTTTATTGTCACATTTTTCCTTTTTTTTTTTTTTCTTGTATTATCACAACATCCAAACAAACAATACAAATAGATTTGTAGATAGTGTATGGGTGTGTGGAGGGGAAAAAGTTTTTCAATCACATGTCTGGATTCACCTGGGTTCACAGGAGACACTAGTTTACCAGTTTATTGCTCGTTCACTAGGCCTCCAATCATCACCTCGCTGATCATGTGACCAGCGAGGTGAAGTATATATATTTTCAACAATCATTTGATGTGTGTACTAGCTATGACTAAGCACTTAGGCTACAGTGCGAAACATAGCTTTTGTTCCAATTATTTTGCTGTGGCATGTTTTATTTTGTGATCGATTTTAATTACAAGAACATTTTTGGAGTGTGGCTGTCCAAGTTTCCTTCGTAGTTTTGGACATAGTTGGAAAGGATTACATGAAATGTCAGGGGAATTTTTGATTTCCTAGACAATTTATAGCAGAAAAAAAAAGTATGGAACTTTTAGGCTCCATGCACACTGGCTTAAAAAACATTGTTTCTACTCAATGTTATCACATGTGTCCATGCACATTAGGAAGATTACAGGCATAGTTTGAGTTTAGAGGCAGGGAAAAAAAAAAAACTTCTAGTTCACGTTTCTGATTGGAGCTTACTGGCATAAAAAGATGTAAAACTCTCCTAAACTTGCCTAAACTTTGTACAAAAAATGCTCTATATGAGTGTTTTTTACTGCCAAGAGAACAGACGTTTTTTTTTAAGCCCAATGTGTATGGAGCCTTAAAGTTGATGTAAACCCACTCACCCAGCATAAACTAATGGCACAATATTAATCTGTGCACATATACATGACTTCTACATGTACCCTTACCTTTCCGCTGTAACCCCCTTCAGCTGTAGGAGCCCCGCAAAACTCTGGAATCAGTGGGTGGGTCTCTTTGCCAGAGCTCGGTGGGCAGAGTCGTAACGTCACAAGACTCCCCGCCCACCTCTACACTCTCCTACTCTTTCTGCTGGCATCCTGGGAGATGACTGCACCATGAATATCCGCCTCAGTCACGCTGATCTTCTGCTGATCACGTCCCATGATGAGTAACATTCAGTCAAAACTGCTTGGAATCACAAACACCTACTGGATAACAGCTGGTACTACCATATGACATAAACTATGATAATGGGATTACCTCTCAGTGCAGTAAGTAGTGAATAAGCCACTCATTTTATCATGGAGACATTTAGACCTTGTCCCCAGGGTACATATGCCCTAGGTCTCCTGCTTGATGTTTTGGGTCAAGCAGCACCCAGCCAGCTTTCAGGCATTACATTTGAATGAAGAAATTATACAAACTATAGGCTAGCAAGTGAGCCAGTGCTTCGCTGACATGAAAATAGTCCATAAAGACTACATTTAGGCTGAAAAGGCAGTAACGGTAGGATGGCAAGAAGAACAGTTCACACGAAAAGGACACATCCAGTCACCAGAAGCTCCTCAGCAGCGTATGAAAATCCTTAATAAGCAGGCACATGCCTGCTTGCCTGACAGTGGTTTGTGTGAGAGTCTGAGACGCTACCAGTGTTTTTCCTTCATCGTGGTGGGTCCATGCTTGTTCATTGCGCCTAGCCCCCAGTCCACCAAGATCACAGCTTGTTGTCTGTACACCACACCAGCTTAGCACACCTGTTTAGTGTAAGTTGTGGAGCCATCAGGTGACATTCAGCGGGAGGCCTCCCAAGAGGTGAAGTTGTTTTTTTTTTCCTGGTCAGCAGGCGGCATGATTGATGATGGATTTACATCAAAGAAACACTAGCATTTTTTTTATATAGGATTTGTCAAAACTGTCTCTTGTGTTTATTTCTTTTTGCCACATTTATGGTTAATTTGTAGGGGTACTAGGTACCCGATACTCATTCACATGGGGGGAGTCGGGATCTGGACCAAGAACTCATATGAAGGTACAGACAGAAAGCCAGCAAGACAATATTCAGAAGCCACTGGGTGCAATTGCCAGTCCAATATTTTGCAGGCTCCTGTAGGAAAAAATAATACATGGACATCTTTTTTTCTGTAAAAATATATGTATTTATTATTTAAGCCTAAGGGTAAATTTAGCCTTTAAGAATTAATAGACAACAGATAAATAATTGGCGTAAAAATTAGCAAGGGTTAGGACAGTTTTAATGAGCGAGACTATACTGTAATGTATCAACAGACAGGCAGGTGCTCTCTTTCATCAATTAAAAAAATCACCAATGAAAATTCTGAGCAGAAATTGGCCATTAGTAGGGCAGTTAAATGTGAGCAGAACTAAGCTAAAATGTGCAAAGGCAACCTAAATTTTAATTATATAGATGATAAAGCACAATGGAAGTCAGACAGTTTCCTGGACATGACTAGGCTGCAATGTAGAGACACAACGCATCAGCAGGTGTCTGTATAAAAAACATGAATGCTAGCCAATAGGTTTAGAGCTGTTTAAAATTGGTTAGTAATATGACAGTTTAAGGCCGGGTTCCCACCAGCTGCGGCTCGCAGCAGGGAGGTCCGGACTGTTTTCCATTTCAAGTGCGAATTAGGTCAGAATTTTTGCCTGAATTTGCACTTGAAAACTGAGCAACAGGACCCTTTTCCAGTGCAGAATGTGGCCACCCTGGAGCTGTGTGAACCGGGTCTATTGAGAGCTGGTCACAGTCTTCCGTCATGTAAATTGCATGCGAGTAAACCAGCATCCTATTTGCATAAGTGTGAACCCAGCCTGAGTCAAGGAGAATTTACCAAATTAATGTATGTCTAACCTTAATTTTACTATTGGCATAGAAGGGAAGGATACAGTGAATGTGAGAGATATAAAGTGAGTTGTTTGAAAGAAAACCACTAAGCTCAAAGACAATGTACACCTCAAACAATGCAGCAGTGTCCTGTGGATACAAAGTTGCTCCAAGAACAGCTATGAGTGAATGGTAAGCTTGGAATACCCCAAACCTAAAATAATGCCTAAAATGTAATAAAAAACAATATACCTGCATAAAAAAAATACCAACAAACTAAATGAAAAAGGCTCTTTTATTGGCGCTTCTAAATGTGGATACAGACAAATTGAAATGTGGCTGGTTCAACAAATTTTGAATCCGTGCGTATGACAAAGTAATTTGGTAGATCAACTTCTTTCTAATGGTTATGCTAGAAAACACTTAATCGATGGCTGCATCACTGATCAGTATATTCTGACAGCAGAGGAGTCCCGCTGTAAGAATTCAACACAGCAGGGAGGATTCCTCCACCCACCTCATGTGTGGATGAGGAAATCTTTTTTTTTACCCAGCTGGCCATGGTTCCAACACAATGCAATGCATAGGAGTTAAAAAAAAAATGTACATACATTTGACAGTATAGTGAACTTTGAGCCCACGGGATTTGCTGCAAATCTATAGTCATGTTGAATCTGTATCTCAGCCTTAGTTATGGGAATAGATACACAAGCTTAAGTTTTAACCCACATTAGACACTGGAAGAATCAAGGTGTTGTAGCTACAGACCATTCAAAGAAATAGTGTAAACATTGTATGTTATAATATTGGGGAACTGTGTAGCATAGTGACTTAGGAACTGCTTATTTTAGCTTTTATACAAACTTTATTGCTTCCCAGTGACAATTTTAATTAAATATAATTTCACAATTGATCACATTTAATGTACTAAACAGCAGAAGACATGATGAGCTGTGATCTACTTATTGAATTATGAGACACAATTCTGCTTGCTTTTCCATCTGCCTACTTTGAATTATGTTGTCAGTAATATTACTTTTCTTGTTTCATGAATCCTTCTCTATGCCAGCATTCGTTCATACACAATCTGCTGCCATCACATATGAATTCTTTTGATACTGTATATAGTTTGTCATGTTTCATCAAAGCAAGAATAGTTTTTTTGGGAACCAAAGTAGATAAACACAGTTGGCATTAATAATGTCTTATTTTGGGAATGGTCACTTGTTAAGGAACTTAAAATTTGGATTTAATAGGACTACCATAGAAAGCATCTATTTTTTTATATTGCAGAAGACATCATTGGGGTTAATTCTCTTAAACCAAGATTTGACTTGGATTTGATACATATAACTTTTGGCCCTGTACCTTAACAGGGGGTCATAATTTTCACATTTATATAAGCAGTAAATATCAGAGGAGATTATTAAATTAGATGGGCTCCTGCATATTTCTTTGCATTTCCTATAAACTATGAAATAACATTTTTACTTTCCTTCCCTTATAGAGTCCACCTAGTAGGGTTTGTGTCAGAATCTTCCAATATAAAAGCAAAAGACTATAGATGGCTTGACATTGCCAGATTGCTTTTATACCACATGTATGTTAAACAGTATAATATAGCGACCTGACACAACCTGGTTATAGCAGCGGCAAGTCTCCATTCCTAATATAGGTTGAACATCCAAAAAGAGAGAGAAATAGGATTTTGTATGAGGCATGAATGGATACCCTTTTCATATTATTCATTGAATTGTTTATTAATTTACAAATCACATCATAAAGTCTCAATCTGTGATACAGGACACAATTTACTATGATACACTTGTTTGAGTATACAGTTATTATACGAAACAAAATACAACACAGTTACATAAAAACACTCATCCATTCATAATAGTCCAATAAACATAAGCAATTCCTCATGGTGAGCCAAACTTGAACCATCTCTCAAAAAAAGGTCTATAACTTACAATGCGGACAGTAGTGACACCCTACCTATGTCCAAGGGGATGCAGGGGACAGGGATAATGATTCTCCCCAGGGCTGAGGTGAGGAATCCCATGAAGAAACAGCAGCCAGGTGAAGACCAGGTGAACATGTCATGCCATGTGAATCTGGTGTATGTTTAACAGTCCACACCCCTCTGCAAGGATTTGAAGATGAGATCATGTAAAATGAATATACTATTAATGGGATAGACCTATGCCTGTGAGCGAGTGGAAGTAATAAATGGTGTGAATCCCTATCCCCTGCATCCCCTTGGACAAAGGTTGGGTGTCACTACTGGGCCACATTGTAAGTTATAGACCTTTTTTTTTTTAAGATGGTTCTCCGTTTAAAGGGTATCCTATATTTATAGATATCACTGATTTAATTTCAGAGCATTTTACTCCTGATGATTGGCATGAGCCATGAAACATGCGTCGAGTATACATCAAACTGATGCCCAGACAAGTTTGGCTCACCATGAGCAATTGCTTATGTTTATTGAACTATTATGAATGGATGAGTGTTTTTATGTAACTCTATTGCTAGCCATGTTGTATTTTATTTTGTATAATAACTGCATACTCAAACAAGTGTATCATAGTAAATTGGGTCCGGTATCACAGATTGACACTTTTTATGATGTGATTTGTAATTAATAAACAATTCAATATGTTAAACAATGTTTAATATATGAGAAAAGTCCGATGCGCTACTGTGAGTAGACAAAAATAGGATAAAAGGTGTGTTAAATATACCTGGTGCAGCTATATCTGAAAGTGTTCACGTAACACGAAAGTAAAAGCAAAGTAAAAAAATGATAAGCACTCCAAATATAAAATAAATCACAACAAAGGTATTAACATGTGATTCAAATGAATATAGTGAACCGGAATATGTGACAAAACTCTAATGAGTATAAAGGATGTGTCCAAAAGGTGATGCAGGGGTATAGCCTCAAGCTGTGGTAGGTATCTGACCCTCTGCGTAACAACATGCATCAAAAACCACAGAAATGTGCAAAATACAAGTGATATAAAATCAAATCAAAATAAGTGATGATCTAGCAGTCTATGGAAATGATGATATATAATTCCAATTTTCAAGTTCTTCACTCTGATTGTAGTGCAATATCCACACAGATGTTGTAGTGCCCTTACCTTAAGGGTGCTATATGTGCGCATATAGTGTTGTCTCTCCAAGTGCCGGAGTCTCAGGTCTCATCTGTCCCAGGATTGCTGGCTTGCACTGTTCAGATGCTCCACAGTATCCAGGTTCAATGATTCCAAATGTGGGATGCAAAAGGGAAAAAAGAGGAATGCCTCCAATGGTGTAGTATGTTAAAATCCCAGCAGGGTTTAATGCACCAAATACGGGGGGGTTGTACAGACAAAAATAGATAAAATATACAGGCAGCGTTTTGAATATCGCGGGGACGCGGCGTACAAACTACCGCCTTACGTCCTGATGGCCTCCGGCTTGTGCGGATAATCCTCGGTCTCGACTCCCTACGGCGTTACGTCACGCACCTCGTGACTTCATCAGGGAATCCTATTGGCTGTCGGGCCGCGGGCTAAATACGCCCAAACCGGAAGTAAACAAACTTCCATTTTCTTGAAGCCCATACATATGGACATAATGGAATATATTAGAGGCTACTATTAGGACGTAGCTGGAATAAAATAAGTAAACTACACATGATGTTTCTTATTATATGGATGCTATGGGATGAATGACTAAATGTGCGAACAGCATCTGTAGAAGAAACTTTAAAATAATGGGTAATATTCTTATTAGAACTGGTTGGCTACAGAACTAGCCATATAGATATAAAAAGTTTAATACAAACAGTGATAGACTAAAAATAAATTTAAAATTGGGTACTATAAGTACAAGGAATAAAAACAATTCTGGACAATAAGAATAGCACTAAATAAAATAAAAGTGCATATTGCCAGTGATAGGTGAGAAGTTATTCTCAGACCAAAAGGGCTGATGGGATGATTATCCCATCTTTGGTAGTATATTGCCCATCTCAGTGGATCAGACATGTGGGTATCTAAAAAATGGCCCAAAAGATGGTATGGATATGTGTTGGGTCATGCATAAAATTCTACTAGTACTGTGTTCAACCGCCTTTGTGTACATATAGAAAGCATAGAGCACATTAAGATGGCCCTAATTGAAGAAGATCCTGTGGATCTGGATGGTACTACGATGTCCTTGGGCATATATAACAGGGAGTGGGAGGGGAAGAGGAAACCATAGCGATGATAGGTTTGACCGATACCCCCACAAGCCTGAGCCCACCAGGACCATTGCTATTTTGCATTTAACAATCTGAGACAGAGATTTATATATGACTATTATCTCTAAGTATGTCAAAGAGATTAATACAGGCTAGAAGTTATTTAAAAAACAATTCAGATCGAAATCCACATTCATACCCCCTGGGGTGAGTGTATTTAATGTATGTATCCAACGTGATTCTTTCTGACTGATTACACGTATTTTGTGGCTACCTCTCCAAGATGCTTTATATTTTTCTATGCCCCAAAATTGTAGTGTGGTGGGGTCCTTGTTGTGTGTCTTCTCAAAATGTCGCGATACGCTATGTTTGGGATAGCCATTGGTTATGTTTCGTACATGTTCTTCTATTCTCAATTTGAGTTTCCTTTTTGTCCTGCCTACATATTGGAGGTTACAGCTGCATTGGAGTACATAGATAACTCCCTCCGTATGGCATCCAATGAAATCTCTTATTTGGTATGTTTGTCCTGTATTTGTACCAATGAAGTCTAGCCGTTTGCCTTGAAATAATTTGGCATGTCTACAGGCAAAACAATTTCTACACGGATGGAATCCCTTTCCATTGAAAAAGGAAAACATTGGTTTCGGAGGCGAGGCAATCACAGATTTTACCAGCTTGTCTCTTAAGGTCGGAGCTCGCTTATAAATAATTTTAGGCTTGGTGGGGAGTATTGTGTTAAGGTCTTTATCACTAAGTAACACGTGCCAGTGTCGCTGAAGTTTATTTATTTCTTTATACTGAACATTGTAGTCTAGTATAAGGCTAGGTGCCACGTCTCCTTGAGATACTTTATCTCGTACCTTGTTCTCCAACATCGGTCTTCTGTCTAGTTCCTGTACATTCTGTATTTGTTCCTTTAACCAAGATATGTCATAGCCTTTTTCTTCAAAACTTTTCCCAATAAATTGGGCCTGCTCCCTGAAGTCTTCCTCCCTGGTGCAGTTTCTTTTCAGCCTGACTAGTACCCTGCTGGGATTTTAACATACTACACCATTGGAGGCATTCCTCTTTTTTCCCTTTTGCATCCCGCATTTGGAATCATTGAACCTGGAGACTGTGGAGCATCTGAACAGTGCAAGCCAGCAATCCTGGGACAGATGAGACCTGAGACTCCGGCACTTGGAGAGACAACACTATATGCGCACATATAGCACCCTTAAGGTAAGGGCACTACAGCATCTGTGTGGATATTGCACTACAATCAGAGTGAAGAACTTGAAAATTGGAATTATATATCATCATTTCCATAGACTGCTAGATCATCACTTATTTTGATTTGATTTTATATCACTTGTATTTTGCACATTTCTGTGGTTTTTGATGCATGTTGTTACGCAGAGGGTCAGATACCTACCACAGCTTGAGGCCATACCCCTGCATCACCTTTTGGACACATCCTTTATACTCATTAGAGTTTTGTCACATATTCCGGTTCACTATATTCATTTGAATCACATGTTAATACCTTTGTTGTGATTTATTTTATATTTGGAGCGCTTATCATTTTTTTACTTCGCTTTTACTTTCGTGTTACGTGAACACTTTCAGATATAGCTGCACCAGGTATATTTAACACACCTTTTATCCTATTTTTGTCTACTCACAGTAGCGCATCGGACTTTTCTCATATATTATTGACTGGTTATTCACTTACATATCCTTTGCTGCCACGATGGAAGTTTTTACTTTCATAGAGAACAGAAAAGTTAATTTAGAAGAGGTATTTAACACACAAAATATGACACATAACACAGATCTAGACAGCCTTATAAGAAAATTGGGACATCTGATGGAAAAAAAGGTATCCCTTTGGTGGGATATACATACCTTTGACCAATATGTTAAAGATAACATAGCACCCAGGCGAGTTAGGTGGGACATGCCACCTAACGATGGACTTGATGATAAAGAATCATTAGACGAATGGTTCGAGTTTTTCAATAATAGAAGTGTAGAAGGGGTTAAATTTTTGCTCAAAAGGAAACAGAAGAAATTAAGAATAGTACAACAACAAATCGATGACATCAAGTCAAAACTGGACTCTTACAAAGAGTCCAGCGACTTCCAGAAATTGTCCACATTATTGAACAAGGATTTGGTGGCAAAAGATCTGGAGGTACAACAGCGTAAAATGAAAAAATTCCAAAGGGACGTAACTGACTACAAAACCGACCATGTATTTAAATGGCAACAAAAAACAGAACTGGCCCAGTCGAGTTCCACACAATCAACACCGACTAAAGAAGTGAGAATTCAAGACCCCGCAGCATTTCAGATGCGACCCCCACCAAAGTGGGAGGAACAAGCAGGATACAGGGAAAACACTAGACCACAGTATGATCACCACAACAATGGACAACACCCATACCATACACCTAAAAAACAGTGGAAGAAGCCTTTTAAGAAGCCTAACAAGAAACCCTATAACAATGGGCAATACAACAATGGACAATATAATGAAAGAAATCCAAGAGACAATAGAGGTCCTCCCCCTCCACCACAAGAACCATATGGAGGGTATTACAGAGGACCCCCTCCTTTACAAATATATGACTACTATGGCAACCCCATTAGGGGACCCCCACAAACACTTGAGTACTATGGGGGCTACAATAGAACGCCTACTATGACCCATAATAGATTTGAACCCCTTAGAGGGCAACAAGACCAGCATTATGAAGATTCAAGATCAGGCTATGACCAACATCAATATACAGCTCCTCGGTCTTCTTTTTTAGACAGGGACAGGAGGGACCACTCCCCACGAAGATCTACACAAGACCCCCACTACTCCCCCAGGAGACGGACACAGGAAACCACAACAAGACCAAGTCCAGAAACAAGAGGGGAAACAGAGCAGGAAAGGGACAACAAAAGAAAAAGAAAAGACGAGGAGAGAACGTGGTAAATTTAACCTCTATCCAGTTGACATCTGAAGAACTAGCAGTTCTTGATAGGGGATTAAAACATGCACCTGTCAAGAACTTAAATAAATTTGATACGTATATTGGAATTCGCAAATATATCAGGAAGCTTAACATGAAGAAATATTTTCTCAATGACAAATTCTCACATCCTATACAGCAGCCATCGAGTAATCACTCAACATACAGTACGCTACGCAACAATTCCACTTTTAACCCACAGGTGTCAGACAACCAAAGTATAGAGGTCTTCAGGAAATTGGTACTTGCAGACCTGGAGACATTGGAAGTTAAGAAGAAATATGACCCGATATACATTAAAAAGGGAATTAAATCACTTACAGAAATGAAAGAAAACGTAGTTATCCGCCCAGCGGACAAAGGAGGAGCCATAGTCATTCAGACTAAAGCACAATACTTGGGAGAATTAGATCGCCAACTGTCTGATGAAGACACGTACATCAAACTATCAGGGAATCCCACCAACACATACAAAAAAGAACTAAAATTGGTGGTGAACCTAGGAATAAAGAGAGATATTCTGAACAAAAAAAAGGCCAAATACCTTGTACCAGAATGCTGTAGGATTCCAGTTATATATACAGTGCCAAAAATCCATAAGTCAAAAGACAACCCTCCTGGAAGACCTATAGTCAATGGCATTGAGTCACTTACATCCAGGATGGGACAATACATCGATTTTTTCATCCAACCACCAGTACAGAACACGCGTGCATATCTAAAAGACACCAAGCACATTCTCCAACTTCTAGACACGGTCCCTGTGGCAGAAGGTAGTACCTTACTTGCCACGGCAGACGTCACGTCGCTATATACCATAGTAGGCCACCATGATGCATGCCATGCCACTAAGTGGCTATTACCTAAGCATAGCAACATGATGTGTAAACAACGTAAATATTTGATCAAGTGCCTTGAGTTCTGCCTCAAATTTAACTATTTTTGGCACAACCAGACCTACTATAAGCAGGCCATAGGCATAGCTATGGGCGCTAAGTTCGCCCCTAGCATAGCAAATGCCTTTATGGCTCAATGGGAAGAGATAGCCATCTACGAACACAAGCCGGCCGAGCTTATATTGTACAAAAGGTACATAGATGACGTCATCATTCTATGGAATGGCAGTAAAGAAAGTTTGGAGAAGTATATGGAAGGTTTGAATAACAATGAGAAAAATATCAAACTTGTCTGGAAAATAGATGTTAAAACGGTTGATTTTTTGGATTTGAACATAACACTGGAAGGAAATAGAATAATAACCAAAACCTACTTCAAATCAGTTGATACCAGTTGAAAGTTGCCATCACAAACCATGACTATACAACATCCGAAAAGGCCAACTAGTCAGGCTGAAAAGAAACTGCACCAGGGAGGAAGACTTCAGGGAGCAGGCCCAATTTATTGGGAAAAGGTTTGAAGAAAAAGGCTATGACATATCTTGGTTAAAGGAACAAATACGGAATGTACAGGAACTAGACAGAAGACCGATGTTGAAGAACAAGGTACGAGATAAAGTATCTCAAGGAGACGTGGCACCTAGCCTTATACTAGACTACAATGTTCAGTATAAAGAAATAAATAAACTCATTCAGCGACACTGACACATGTTACTTAGTGATAAAGACCTTAACACAATACTCCCCACCAAGCCTAAAATTATTTATAAGCGAGCTCCGACCTTAAGAGACAAGCTGGTAAAATCTGTGATTGCCTCGTCTCCGAAACCAATGTTTTCCTTTTTCAATGGAAAGGGATTCCATCCGTGTAGAAATTGTTTTGCCTGTAGACATGCCAAATTATTTCAAGGCAAACGGCTAGACTTCATTGGTACAAATACAGGACAAACATACCAAATAAGAGATTTCATTGGATGCCATACGGAGGGAGTTATCTATGTACTCCAATGCAGCTGTAACCTCCAATATGTAGGCAGGACAAAAAGGAAACTCAAATTGAGAATAGAAGAACATGTACGAAACATAACCAATGGCTATCCCAAACATAGCGTATCGCGACATTTTGAGAAGACACACAACAAGGACCCCACCACACTACAATTTTGGGGCATAGAAAAATATAAAGCATCTTGGAGAGGTAGCCACAAAATACGTGTAATCAGTCAGAAAGAATCACGTTGGATACATACATTAAATACACTCACCCCAGGGGGTATGAATGTGGATTTCGATCTGAATTGTTTTTTAAATAACTTCTAGCCTGTATTAATCTCTTTGACATACTTAGAGATAATAGTCATATATAAATCTCTGTCTCAGATTGTTAAATGCAAAATAGTAATGGTCCTGGTGGGCTCAGGCTTGTGGGGGTATCGGTCGAACCTATCATCGTTATGGTTTCCTCTTCCCCTCCCACTCCCTGTTATATATGCCCAAGGACATCGTAGTACCATCCAGATCCACAGGATCTTCTTCAATTAGGGCCATCTTAATGTGCTCTATGCTTTCTATATGTACACAAAGGCGGTTGAACACAGTACTAGTAGAATTTTATGCATGACCCAACACATATCCATACCATCTTTTGGGCCACTTTTTAGATACCCACATGTCTGATCCACTGAGATGGGCAATATACTACCAAAGATGGGATAATCATCCCATCAGCCCTTTTGGTCTGAGAATAACTTCTCACCTATCACTGGCAATATGCACTTTTATTTTATTTAGTGCTATTCTTATTGTCCAGAATTGTTTTTATTCCTTGTACTTATAGTACCCAATTTTAAATTTATTTTTAGTCTATCACTGTTTGTATTAAACTTTTTATATCTATATGGCTAGTTCTGTAGCCAACCAGTTCTAATAAGAATATTACCCATTATTTTAAAGTTTCTTCTACAGATGCTGTTCGCACATTTAGTCATTCATCCCATAGCATCCATATAATAAGAAACATCATGTGTAGTTTACTTATTTTATTCCAGCTACGTCCTAATAGTAGCCTCTAGTATATTCCATTATGTCCATATGTATGGGCTTCAAGAAAATGGAAGTTTGTTTACTTCCGGTTTGGGCGTATTTAGCCCGCGGCCCGACAGCCAATAGGATCCCCTGATGAAGTCACGAGGTGCGTGACGTAACACCGTAGGGAGTCGAGACCGAGGATTATCCGCACAAGCCGGAGGCCATCAGGACGTAAGGCGGTAGTTTGTACGCCGCGTCCCCGCGATATTCAAAACGCTGCCTGTATATTTTATCTATTTTTGTCTGTACAACCCCCCCGTATTTGGTGCATTAAACCCTGCTGGGATTTTAACATACTACACCATTGGAGGCATTCCTCTTTTTTCCCTTTTGCATCCCACATTTGGAATCATTGAACCTGGATACTGTGGAGCATCTGAACAGTGCAAGCCAGCAATCCTGGGACAGATGAGACCTGAGACTCCGGCACTTGGAGAGACAACACCATATGCGCACATATAGCACCCTTAAGGTAAGGGCACTACAACATCTGTGTGGATATTGCACTACAATCAGAGTGAAGAACTTGAAAATTGGAATTATATATCATCATTTCCATAGACTGCTAGATCATCACTTATTTTGATTTGATTTTATATCACTTGTATTTTGCACATTTCTGTGGTTTTTGATGCATGTTGTTACGCAGAGGGTCAGATACCTACCACAGCTTGAGGCCATACCCCTGCATCACCTTTTGGACACATCCTTTATACTCATTAGAGTTTTGTCACATATTCCGGTTCACTATATTCATTTGAATCACATGTTAATACCTTTGTTGTGATTTATTTTATATTTGGAGCGCTTATCATTTTTTTACTATGTTAAACAGTGTTGTTCAAACACATTGATCCACTGTTGAAATATGTAGTGGCTTTTTGCTCTCACACATTGTAAGCAATACAATGTTCTTTAAGACAATGACAAAGTCAGCTGTATGGAGAGTATTGTTTTCACTGCCCTAGAAAATATTAATTGCAAGAGGTTTTAATTGTGCCAGCAAATAAGGGGCAAGTAGTCACAACAAATCTGCCAAATCTGTTCAGCACCTATTATCACCTATACATTACATGGAATACAGCTGGGCAAAATCCAATGAGTTTGTGAAGCGGAAACATACAAACAATATGTATGTATGTTCCAGGGGAACCCATGAATGATGTGTAAATAAAAGAGAGTATAGATTACATTTTTGTTGCAGGGGATGTCTGAAATCTAACTTGTATTAGTGTAGACTTCTGGGAAAATCGGTGAGCCAATCACACAAGCAGGAAATTATGTTTCTGGGGGGCATTATGTGTAAAAAAAAAAAAAAAAACACCTCCAGGTAGCCATATTGCATTGCATTTTCATCTGTAGATTGAAAAGGAAAGGTAATTTTTTTATTAACATTCAATTACAATATGACTTGTGTCACAATTGTATAACCTTTAGTATTATTTCTTTGTTTGCTATTTTTTTCCCATGAAAGTGAAGTTACCCTTTAACACATAAATAGCACATATGTGGGCAGGTCTATGTATGGAAAATAGTATAACATAATCCTAATACACAGCCCTGTGCATTCAGGGGACACACATCCAGGCAACCCCACCTACCATGTGATGAACAACCTATATTAGCACAGTGAGGAAAGGCTTGCTGACATGGAAAAGCTGTACTTTCTGACACACAAAATGCTGCTTCTTGGTTTTGCTGGTGCTACCCACAGTAGAGCTGCTGTAGTTATAGGCAATTGTGCAGGAGACAGTAGTAGAAGCTGGGGACTCCCAGGTGAGCCTGCAGGATTTCCGTTGGCATGGATCTAGTTTCCAGGGACACCCATTTAGAACAGTGACTGCTGCTAGGAAAGGCTAATTTCCCCAATGAGGTCCAGTCAAACCAATTAGAGCTTTCTATGCTTACCACCATTGATGTCAGTGCAGTTGGCCATCTGTCAGTTCAGAACTACAACTATGCGCCATAAAATTATGTAGAATTCTCTGAGGTTAATTTCAGCACAAAAAATGGCATCCTATTTTGCTGAGAATCTTGAGACTCCTCGCTGCAGTTTTACACCTTTTAAGCCTGCTCGATTTATGTAATCATTCTCAAAAGTAACCAGTGTGAGACAAAAAGAAAAAGCATAAAAAGTACCGGTAAGTTCATATTTTGTAATTTCCTGCTACAGTCTTACTTTACGTTAAAATTTGAAATTACCTTTTGTCCTTCACATTATTAAATCTGGATTAAATTATTGGTGAATTTTCCTAAATAATCAGGGGGTTATTTAATGGCTTCCATGCATACTTACTGTATACTGTAAGTATTCAAGAAATTCAAGAAATGTACAGCATTTCTTATCCGTACCTTTTTATAAGTTAATAGCTAACACATTTTGTTGAAAAAGCTGAATAGTCAAGCATTAATTGACTTAAATGGCTACACTTAGTTTTTATACAAACATAATAATAAATCCATTATATTTTGGGTTATGGCTCCTTACATTTCCTTGTGCCATATTACTAATGATTATCGTTTATCTAGTGGACAAAGTCTTTTTTAAAGAAATCTCAGCCTAAAACATTTCTGTAATGTAGTGCAAGGATCAGAATCATGTCATGGTCAAGAACATTGAAACTGTCAGCAATTTCATTCTGCAGTCCATCCTAATTATATATTATCTTGCCTCCTATGAAAACACAGCTTTCTTTATCATACTTTTAATTAAAATTGTATTATTTAACACATTTTTAAAGCAGCACTTTTCAGACTTTTCACATCACTTTATGCAGTTCAATAACCATGAAAACAATTATTATCATGTATCGTATATCAATCTTAATTTATACTGTGTTGTATCATAAATCAAATTATGGTATGAACCGAAGACAGATGGGCCAAATAGTTTTATTCACTGAAATGTTCTATTTATTTATAACACTATTTCTACTACATCATTTGTTCCTAAAATCTTTGGATATTCATATTCAGGTACATTCATGACAACCATACCAAGGAAATTACACAATCGCTTTTGCAGTCTTCATTTATTTAAAATTTTGCATAAAGTTAGAAACTCCAAAACTCGCTCAACAATACATTTAGCAGGCAAAACTGACCTTTCATTAAGTTTGTAAGATTCCATAACCAGATAAAAAAAAAAAATATATATATATATATTTTTTACTTCCTAAATATTACTCTGCCCGTAAAGTCGTCGTTCTGATTCTATATTTTCCTATATTTAATTTGCAACCAATGTCTAGTTAGTGGATGCAAGTGTGTATTTATTCAAATCTCATGAGATGGTTAAAGAGGTTGTAAAGGTAAAAAAAAAATCCGGGCCGCTTTAACTGACAATTGCACGGTCGTGTGACGTGGCTCCCAAACAAAATTGGCGTCCGTTTTTCCCCACAAATAGAGCTTTCTTTTGGTGGTATTTGATCACCTCTGCGGTTTTTATTTTTTGCGCTATAAATAAAAATAGAGCGACAATTTTGAAAAAAAATGAATATTTTTTAACTTTTTGCTATAAGAAAAAATGTCCTCAGTTTAGGCTGATATGTATTCTTCTACATATCTTTCGTAAAAAAAATCGCAATAAGCATTTATTGATTGATTTGCGCTAGGGATGTCCCGATACCGATACTAGTATTGGTATCGGTACCAATACCAAGCATTTCCCAGAGTACTTGTACTCGGGGGGGAAATGCTCCGATACTTCACCCGATACCTGGGCAATCAATGAGGCAGGGGAGTTGCAAGTCTTCTCCGTGCTGTCTTCTCCCCCGTGCTGCCCTCTGCCCCCGTGCTCCGTGCTGCCTTTGTCCCCCGTGCTCCATGCAACCTTGTCCCCCGTGCTCCATGCTGCCTTGTCCCCCGTGCTCCGTGCCGCCTTGTCCCCCGTGCTCCGTGCTGCCTTCGTCCCCCGTGCTCTGTGCAACCTTGTCCCCCGTGCTGCCTTGTCCCCCGTGCTTAGTGCCACCTTGTCCCCGTGCCGCCTTGTCCCCGTGCCGCCTTGTCCCCCGTGCTCCGTGCCGCCTTGTCCCCCGTGCTCCGTGTTGACTTCTCCTCCCTCTATCTGTCAGGATGGAGAGCGGAGGTAGGAGCCGCTAAACCCGGCTCCTACCTTTTCAGAATGAACAGAGTCAGTGATCACTGACTCTGTCCATTCACATAACTGAGCATCGTAACCTGTGTTTACGATGCTTCAGTTTATGAATGGAGGAGCTTCCCTCCATTCATTTCAGCTGAGGCTGCAGATAAAGGTCCTTAGTCCCTTTCTCTGTCTTAAAGGGGAGATGTCAGAGGTCTGTCTAGGACCCCCAACAGGGCTGATTAAAAAAAAATTGCAATGGATATTTAAAAAAAGAAATAAAAATAATATAAAATGTAAAAAAAAACACACACTGACAATCCACTCCCCCCCAAATAAAGAAAAAAAATCACTGTAAAAATAAAATAAAAAAAATTGAAAAAAAAAAAACGCTGCCATATATCTCTTTCATTCATATCTCCCCCCCCCCCCCGGCATCCCGGGAGGGGCATCCAAAAAAAAAACAACAACAACCAAACCAACAACAGAACACAAACATAAAAAGAAAGAAAAGAAAAGAAAAAAAAATGTTAAATAAAAAAAGAAAAAATATATTAAGAATCAAAAGTTTCCTCTCCCCTACCCCTCTCTACAATCCTGTATTTTCCCGCATAGCCATACATATACCCCAAACATTCCCGATCTTCTTCTATAACATTTGATCAGACCCTTCTTAAGCCTCTCCTCTGGAGTCCGTGTAGGACTTCCAGGGTGACCACGTTCTTAAATATTTTACCTTTTGATATTGTGCCGTCAGGACTAACTCTTCTAATTTACTTATTTCCTTAACTCTACCTATCCACATCTCCACTGTTGGTGGGCTTAATGACTTCCACTTATTCGTTATGCAGGCCTTTGCAGCATCTAAGAGGTGGCTTATGATTGTTTCCCTGTAGTCTTTTTCTGATATTTGATTTAAATGTAGAAGGTAGAATTCTGGGTCTTCTGGGATCTCGTGTTTTGAACAGAGCTGGAGAGCTCTTTTAATCTCTAACCAAAAATTCCTCAACATAGGGCAATACCAGAATATATGTAACATCGTTCCTTTGCTTTCCTGGCACCTCCAGCATTTATCGGTTACCTCTGAGAAAATGTTATTTAGCCTTTCTGGTGTCCTATACCATCTCGTAAAGATCTTATAACTTGTCTCTTGTATTCTCACGCAAATTGATGTCTCGTGTGCTTGTGTGCTCGCCTGTATATGCATTGACGCTGTTCCGGACTAAATGTCTTCTCTAATTCCCTTTCCCAGTCTTGAACGCACTTCGGGGGTGGACTCCTGATTGCGCTAGTAACTCGTAGCTTATTGAGAGAGTATGTGATAGTGTTCCCTGTTCATTACACATTTTCTCAAATCTCATGAGGGGTCTTTCGAAGCTTTCAGGATTCAGCAAGGTATTCAAGAAATGAACCATCTGAAGTGTGCTCCAGAATTTTAGACGAAATATCTTTTCTGTTTCCATCAGCTCCTCTATTGTTACCCATCTCCCCATATGGATATACCTCGCTACTTGTGTGCACTCTCTAATCCTTAAATGCCGGAATGCTCCGTCTTCATATCCCAATGGGAAGAGGGGGTTACCTATCACTGGGTATAGTGGAGAGGTCCTAGGATCAATACCTATCTTGGGTAGTGCTGTTGCGCAAATCCTCACCGTATTACCCATATTACGATTTTTATTTATTTATTTCGGCAATGAGGCGAACCACCATGGTGCTCTTTCAAGGGGTATTCGTTTCTGAGTGTCTATTCCAATCTATTAACCTATTCAAATGTGCTGCATAATAGTATTTCTGTATATCTGGGACTCCAAGTCCTCCCTGCTGCTTAGTACACATTAATTGTTTCCTTTGTATCCTGGGGTTTTTATGTGCCCATATAAACTCAAAAATCACTCTCCTGACATTGTTTAAAATACTTTGCTGGTATATGTATTGGGAGTGTTTTGTAACAAATAGAGAATATTCGGGAGTATGTTCATCTTAATAATCAGCTATGAAAGCCCTGATTCCACTTGTCCAATAAGATCTACACTTTTTGCAATAATGGTGGAAAATTCAGCTCAAAGATCTTGTCCACCTTTCCTGCTAGTTGTATGCCTAGGTATGTCAGTGCTCTATCTGTCTATTTAAACTTAAATTTTTGTTTAAGATGTGTTATCACTGTATATGGGGCATTTACTCCCATCGCTTCTGATTTATTAAAATTAATACGTAGGTTCGATAGAGCTCCGTATCTCTCAAATTCCTTCATTAATTCTGGGATTGAGATCAGCAGGTTTGTGAGGGTGAACATCTGCATAGGCTGTGATTTCACAATGATTCTTCCCTATTTGTATACCTGAGATATTCGAGTTTAAGCGTATCGTACACAGAAAAGGCTCTAATGACAGGGCGAAGAGGAGTGGGGATAGGGGGCATCCCTGTCTTGTCCCGTTTGAAATCCGGAGAGGCTCCGACAGTATTCCATTAGCCTGTACCTGAGCCGTTAGGCCTGAATACATGGAGGATATCCACTTTATTATTTTATTTCCAAAGCCTCCGTGTTTTAGGACTGCCCACATAAAACTCCAGTTCACCCTGTCAAAGGTCTTCTCTGCGTCTGTGTTCAAAAGTATACATTGCGTCTGTGTTGTGTTCACTATCTGCACTAGGTTAATAGCCTTAATTTTATTATCGCGTGCTTCTCTAGTAGGGACAAATCCCACCTGGTCCAGATGTACTAAATCTGGAATATATTGTTGTATCCTATTTGCTAAGACCTTAGCCAAGATCTTCACGTCCGAATTTAATAGCGAAATTGGTCGATAACTCCCACAAATAGCTAGGTCTTTCCCCTCTTTTGGTATCACCGAGATATACGCTAGCAAAGTATCTTTGGCTAAACTGGCCGACGTCCCTAGGGCATTAAATAGTTTGACCATATATTCTGATATTGAGGGAAATAAGATTTTATAATATTGACCTGTAAAACCGTCAGGTCCGGGAGCTTTTCCCATTTTCATTGTACTTACTGCTAATTTAATTTCCTCCACGGTTATGACATCATCTAGCTTCTGTCTATCTACTTCTGATAGTCTTGGTATTGCTGATTCTGTTAGATACTGGTCAATTTGCTCGCTAGTCAGGGGCTTGCTCTGTATGTTATAAAGAGACTGATAATATTCTTGGAACTCCTTCGCTATATCTTTTGGTTTTGTAACCTTCGGTTTCTTAGGTGGGTTAATATGTGGAATATAATTACTCAATTTCTGTTCACGTAGAAGTCTAGCCAATCTTTTCCCACATTTGTCTCCTGACTCATATTCAAACTTTTTGCATCTCTGCATTGCCGCTCTTACTTTGTAGTATATAAGGTCTGTAATTTCAGTTCTTTTACTAACCAGCTCTTTCTCTACGTTTGCAAAAAACTTGATGTCTGCGCAGTGAAATAATACTGATGGAAAGGCAGTTAGGAGGGGGGAGGCGCCGTGAAGGGGGATGGGGGCACAGATAGGCCCGCGGGGCAGGGAAGTGGGGAAGTGCAATGTACGAACACAATGGGAAAAACAACCTGCAAACTAGTGACTAAGTGAATGAGTACATACACAAAAATGCACAAATTAAAAAATAAATAAGAGAATTCAGTGAATGCACATAACAGTCCCAATTTCACATCAAAAGGAAAGCCAGGAATCCAAGTGAGACTGAAAAATGGATAAATGAATGGATAGTCTAGAGTGAAAATTCCAAAGCCAGATCCGTGAAGATGCACAGCGCAGCGAATCCAAAAAACGTGCAGCCCACACCGTTTGTGATCCTAGCAGCTTACCTCATAGCTGTCACATAAAGCCAAATCAATATACAGAGCTGCAACCTCTCAGTGGATGGATATCTTCCTGGGATGTAAATAGATGAATCTGGTATATTTCAGTCTTGGGCCGTGCATGTGGGAGATACAAATGAAGATACTATAGTGTAGTCCTGTCACCGCTAAGGAACCTCTGTCTAGGTAGGTAGATGTAAACTTACACAGTGTATTAGGAAAGGGTGCCTATCTCCACGAGTGCCGTACTCGTCAGAATACTAGTTTCTCTCTGCCACAAAATCCTCCCTTCGGTGTCAGTGAAATCAGCCGCTCACACGGAGATGGTAGGGGCAGGGGAGAGAGAAGGAGGGGGGCACATCGCGTGATAACGTACAAATAGTTTATTAAAATGAGGATAAAAACATCTAAAACTCACATGGAGCAGTCTTTGAGGCGGTCAAAACATCCACGAGTGCCGCGCTCGTCTACCGTCCGTCGGGTGCTGCAAACCAATCCAGTGCTCTAGTCCCAAGGTCTTTCTCTACGTTTATTGAATGTGTTTGCTTATGTTTGCCCTCCAAGATAGCTAACTCTTTCAATAGCCTATTTAACTTTTCAGTACATTTCCTCTTGATCCTAGATCCGTGTTTAATTAGCACCCCTCTGATTACCACCTTATGTGCTTCCCAGATAATTCCGGGGTCGCACTCTGGAGTGTCATTGGTATTAAAATAAAACTTCAACTCTTTAATTACGTCTTCTAGGACCTCGTTATCTTGCAGCAAACTTTCGTTTAATCTCCACTGATTTGTTCTAGTCTGTCTTAAATCTTTTAACTCATATACCAGAAAGATCGGGGCATGATCCGACCAGGTAATAGATCCTATTTTGGTTGATTGTACAAAGTGTAAATTGGGCATGTGGAATAAGGAAAAGGTCTATATGGGAGTATGTTTTATGTGGGGCGGAGTAGAACGTATAGTCTTTTTCTTTGTTATGCATCAGCCTCCATATGTCAATCAGTTGATTTTTATACAGAATTTGCGTGGTTCGATTTCTAACGCCAAAAGATATAGATGATTTTCCCGATGAGGTGTCCTCTTTGGGATCTAACGGAATATTCAGGTCCCCTCCCATAATCAGGTGTCCTTCTGTAAATTCTAATAGGCGTTTAATTGTTTTGTCTAAAAAGATTTCTTGGTGCTCATTTGGAACATACACAGTGGCAAGTGTTACCCCTGCTCCTCCTATTTTGCCCTTCACAAAAAGATATCTCCCTTTCGGATCTCTCATTGAGTCTACATATGTCCAGTGAGTTCTCTCTGCTATTAGGATAGACACCCCCCTTGACTTTGCCTCTTGATTTGTCGCGTGGTATGCTATTGGGTATATCCTGTTCTTTAAGATCGGAGTTTTGTCCTCTCTAAAGTGTGTTTCCTGTATGTACGCAACGTCAATTCCTAATCTTTGTAAGTCACCTAGGAGGACCCTCCTTTTTTCGGGTATATTCAACCCCTTCGCATTTATTGATAGTATATTTAATTTCTCCATCCTATCTTACTATATCCTCGTTCTCGTTTTTATTGGGGATGTAGGCATAGAGGATATAAACAATTATCGGGGGGGGGAGTAGGAAAGAAACAAGAATAGAAATAAATAGAAAGCCCCTTATGGGGAAAAAAGGAAAGAAAAAAAAAGAAAAAGGAAAAGGAGATAATCTCCTTTGCTAATATTAGCTATCCTGCTAATAAGAGTGAAAACACTCACCGCTTTAACGGTATTTGAGCGTCAACCTATATTTGGGGGCGTGTACCATAGATGGCCTCTTATTATGTTCCCATATCCCTTTCTCTTTTAAGATTTAGTACAAAAAAAAAAGTAGGAATACAAAAATCCCACTTCTAAAGTTGTACTTCTAAAAAGAAAAAAAAATATGTAGAGAACAATAATAAGAGAGAGAGCCTTCAGTTCCGGGTCTCCCCATGGCTCTCATCTTCTCTCCAATACCACAAGCTAAGGCCCAAAAAAAAAAAAAACAATACCCATCTAACGTATACATCTGCTTTATCTAGTACCTACTATATGTAGCATATAACTTATATAACATTTATAACCTTTGGCCCTGGCCATTATTATTTTTTCCTCTTTTTTCCTTTTTATATATGTCCCCCCCCCAATCGAGGTTATTATCATTTCTTGTTGTGCCCACTCTTACCCCCCTCCCCCGTCGCATCCTCTTATATTAGACTCCTCCCACCAGCTAACCATATCTAGATGGGAGCAAAAATGGGGGCATGATGGGGTTCAAAAATTATAACCCCCCTCCCTCCCAGGGAGGAGGAAAAAAAAAAAAAAGGAAGGAAAAAAAAAAGGGGGGGGGGTTCTACTCAACAGTATCTCCCATTGATGAATGTCCCTCTCTCTATTTCTCTCTGTTTCTCCCCCATATTGTTACCTAAAAAAAAGTAAATCAGAGAGAGAGAAATAAATAAAGAGGGACCTCTTACTTCAATTTTCCAGCTCTCAATCCATGTTTACCTATGGGCTATATGGGCTATGTATCATTCTTTATCATATCATGTCATATAATTTCTTGAAATACATTCCCTTGTGTACCTCTCCGGCTAATTATATTCCTGTCCAGCAACGTTGAAAGGATAAATAAAGTTATAGCCCCAAAATCAAAAAAAAAGAAAAAAGAAAAAGAGCCTGCCCACCTCCCCAATCTCAACGACATCTTCTGGGTGGTTGGGGCGGGGCAAAAGAGGACCCATCCATTGAACCCTGTGTATTTTAGTGCTGTGTTCCCAAGAGATCGCTCTACTTTAGTGCATAAGTGTGTCCGGGGTTGTATTACCCCCTGTGTATATTAGTTTATCTTGTGTATGTGTGCAAAAAAAACAAAAACAAATTTGTGCTGGATCATATTTGGCCATGATAAAGTATCTATGGCATTGTGGCCTATGCTATTGTGTATTTTATTATAGTGTCATTTATATTGTGGTCATTAATAATAATTAGTGGTAATTTGTGCTATTTACTGGGGTGTGTCTCACTCCCCAGTAGTGTCAGGTGAATGTAGTGAATATGTAAAAAATATGTGAAAAAAAAAAGGAGGATGGTCCTCTTTCCCTGTCCGTCCCACCCTGTCGGGCCACGCCGGCCTTGCCGGTTACATAAATTTTCCCGTTGGAGAGTGTATCCCTTCCCTTCCTTCTCTCCTCCCCCTTCCCCCTCCCCCTCTCCTCTCCCTACCCCCTTCTCCCCCCCTCTTCCCCCATACCAAAAGGAAAAAGGGGGAAAGAAAAAAAAAGACATTGTATCATTCCTTAAGATACAGTTCCTTATATTCCTCCCCATTCTCTGAAGAAGTTATTTCCCATCCAACAACAATCAAAAATAAACAAGAGGGGGAAAAAATGTATGTGGGGGACGATGAGAGGGAAGAAAAAAAAACAAAACCCACATAAGGGGGTGGGGGGTCTCCCTTTGTAAAAAATAAAAAATAAAAAGGCCCCGAGGCTGAATGGGGGGGGGGGAGAAAAAAAATAAAAAAATAAAATGAAAACAAAAATAAGTCTCGTAACAATTTATTCTGGCCAGGGCACTATCTTCCATCTGGGGCCACTATTTGTCTCTTAGGCCATCTCCCATCCTACTGTCGTCCCCTGTTTGTGTGTTTTGTGATGTCCTCCCTTGTCCTGTCTCCCTTGTCCTACCTTCCCCTGTTGTTCATATACTGTATGTTATAGGTAGAAGCCAGTTAGGTTTTTGAATTGGTGTTGTTTCAAGGAACATAAATAACTCTGGAAGCTCTGCTGGGGTTCTAAGCATAAACGACGCTGCAGACTTGCGGAGTGTAACCGCAAGTGGATACCCCCACCTGTATGTGGCCCCTTTTTCTCTAGCGAGGTCCAATAGCGGCGGCAGACACGCTCTGCGCTGAAGAGTAGCCCAGGACAGGTCTGGTAAAATTTTTATGTGAGCGCCCTCATATATTATGTCTAGAGTTGAGCGGACACCTGGATGTTCGGGTTCGGACCCGAACCCGGACTTTGAAAAAAAAGTTCAGGTTCGGGACCGAACCCGAACCCGTACTTTGACCCGAACCCCATTGAAGTCAATGGGGACCCGGACTTTTGACTACAAAAATGTCTCTAAAAAACTAAGGGAAAGGGCTGGAGGGCTGCAAATGGCAGCAAAATGTCGGGAAGAGCATGGCAAGTACTCTGGAAATAAATGTGGATAGGGAAATAACTTAAAATAACATAAAAAAAAAATAAAAAATATAATGATTTTTGACCTTTGAGGACGAGGTCCATACAGTTTTGTTCAAAATTATTGAACCCCCCAATGCTGTAAAGGGTTTTAGGGAATTTAGTGTACATTTGTAATTGTTTTCAGAATGAAATCCTACAAGGACTTCATAAAGAACCATGGGGGTAATCCACAAAATGGATACGCCGGCGTATCTACTGATACGCCGTCGTATCCCTGTTTCTATCTATGGAACTGATCCACAGAATCAGTTTACCATAGATAGGCAGAAGATCCGACATGTGTAATTGAATAACACTGTCGGATCTTAAGGATGCAATTCTAGGCCGGCCGCTAGGTGGCGAGGCCATTGCGGCCGGCCTAGAATATGCAAATGAACACTTACGGCGATCCACGAACGTTCCGACGGGCTCGTCGCACTAAATCTACGTCGTTTACGCCGAGTTACGCCGCGTAAAAATAGGGCTGAGTCCTATTAGACTAAGCCCTATTAAGTATGGCCGTCGTTCCCGCATCGAAATTTTCAACTCTACGTCGTTTGCGTAAGACGTTCGTGAATGGCGCTGGACGCCTTTTACGTTAACGTCTAAGCAAATGACGTCGGAGCGACGTCAGTTAGCGCAATGCACGTCGGGTAAGTTACCCGACGGAGCATGCGCAGTACGTCCGGCGCGGGGGCGTGCCTAATTTAAATGGGAATCGCCCATTTGTATTAGGAACGCCTTGCGCCGGACGGAGTTAAGTTACACCGCCGCAAATTTCCAGGTAAGTGCTTTGTGGATCGGCACCTAACTTGGGAGATTTGCGGCAGTGTAACTTAACTCTGAAAAGTTAAGTTGCGCTCGGCGGCTGTGGATCTGGCCCCATATGCAACTAATATGACATCAATTGGTTTTGTAATACAGTAGTAAATGCAAAATTCAAGGCAATGGGCACTGTTGAAACGCTACCTGGTCGTGGCAGAAAGAAGATGCTGATTTCGACTGCTGTGCGCTACCTGAAGCGTAGAGTGGAGAAAAGTTCCAGTGTGACTGCTGAGGAACTGAGAAAATATTTGTCAGATGTGGGCACTGAAGTTTCTGCTCAGACAATACGGCACACACTGCGTAATGAAGGCCTCCATGCCAGAACTCCCAGGCGCACCCCCTTGCTGTCTCCAAAGAATACGAGTCGACTGCAGTATGCCAAAAGTCATGTGGGCAAACCACACATGTTATGGGATTGTGTTCTGTGGACTGATGAAACAAAATTACAAATTTTTGGGCCCATGGATCAACGCTATGTTTGGAGGAGGAAGAACAAGGCCTATGATGAAAAGAACACCTTGCCTACTGTGAAGCATGGCGGGGGGTCAATCATGCTTTGAGGCTGTTTTGCTTCTGCAGGTACAGGGAAGCTTCAGCGTGTGCAAGGTACCATGAATTCTCTTCAGTACCAGGAGATATTGGATGACAATGTGATGCAGTCCGTCACAAACCTGAGGCTTGGGAGACGTTGGACCTTTCAACAGGACAATGATCCCAAGCATACCTCCAACTCCACTAGAGCATGGTTGCAGATTAAAGGCTGGAACATTTTGGAGTGGCCATCGCAGTCACCAGACTTAAATCCAATTGAGAACCTCTGGTGGGACTTAAAGAAAGCAGTTGCAGTGCGCAAGCCTAAGAATGTGACTGAAGGTGGAAGTGGCGGTGGAGGGGGAGGAGGTAGCCAACACAGCAGGTTTTGGTTTTTAATTGATTTATTTTTTAAATTAGGGTAAACCCCAAAATAGTGAGACAGATCTAGGGTTGCTACCTCATCCCTTTAAACCTGAACACAGAGTTACACAGGTTCTGGGGCTAATTTAATTAGATAAGGCACCAAGTGAGTTTAATTAGCAGCACCTTAATCAGCCAGAGAACCTGGGTAATAAATATGTTTTTGCTTTGAAAGGGATGAGATGGCAACCCTAGAAAGCTCAGAAAAAAACAATGGCTGGGTAAGGCCAGCCCGGTGTCTATTCTGCACAAGGTACGGACAACTCCTCTGGGATCCATGCCTGGTTCATTTTAATGAACGTGAGCTTGTCCACATTGGCTCTGGACAGGCGGCTGCGCTTGTCTGTGATAACGCCCCCTGCCGTGCTAAATACACGTTCAGACAATACACTGGCCGCAGGGCAGGCCAGCACCTCCAAGGCGTAAAGGGCAAGCTCAGGCCATGTGCCCAATTTGGAGACCCAGAAGTTTAAGGGGGCATAGCCGTCATTCAGTACGTATAGGGGTGTGCTCACATACTGCTCCACCATGTTGCTGAAATGCTGCCTCCTGCTAAAACGTTCCATATCAGCTGGTGGTGCTGTTTGTTGTGGCGTGCTGACAAAGCTTTTCCACATTTCGGCCATGCTAACCCTGCCTTCTGAGGTGCTGGCGGTGCCCCTGCTGCGTTGGCGACCTCTTCCTCCTCCTCCTGCCTTCGCCTTCTGCTTCCACTGTGCCCCCGCTGCCAGGTGGGAATTGCACCAGCAGCGCGTCTACCAGCGTGCGCTTGTACTCGCGCATCTTGCGTTCACGCTCCAGTGAGGGGATTAAGGACGGTACATTGTCCATGTTGGTGGAGTACTCAAAACAGCGCAACAAGGCACACAGGTCACGCATGGAGGCCCAGTTATTGGTGGTAAAGTGGTTCTGTTCCGCAGAGCGACTCACGCGTGTGTGCTGCAGCTGGAACTCCACTATCGCCTGCTGCTGCTCGCACAGTCTGGCCAGCATGTGCAAGGTGGAGTTCCACCTTGTGGGCACATCACATATGAGACGGTGAGCAGGAAGGCCGAAGTTACGCTGCAGCGCTGCCAGGCGAGCAGCAGCAGGGTGAGAACGCTGAAAGTGCGCACAGACGGCCCGCACTTTCTGCAGCAGCTGTGGCATATCGGGGTAAGTTCTCAGGAAACTCTGCACCACCAAATTCAGAACATGCGCCAGGCAAGGGATGTGCGTCAAACCGGCTAGGCCCAGAGCTGCTACGAGATTTCGCCCATTATCGCACACCACCAGGCCCGGCTTGAGGCTCACTGACACCAACCACTCATCGGTCTGTTGTTCCATGTCCCTCCACAACTCCTGCCCGGTGTGTGGTTTTTCCCCCAAACAGGAAAGTTTTAAAACTGCCTGCTGGCGTTTACCCATGGCTGTGCTGAAGTTGGTGGTGAATTTGTTACGCTGACTGGATGAGGAGGCGGTAGAGGATGAGGAAGCGGAGTAGAAGTAGTTAGGAACAGGAGGCAAACTGAAGCGCCCTGCAATCCTCGGTGGTGGAAGGACATGCGCCAAACTGCTATCCGCCTCAGGCCCAGCCGCCACTGCATTTACCCAGTGCGCTGTTAGGGAGATATAACGTCCCTGACCGTGCTTACTGGTCCACGTATCCATAGTTAGGTGGACCTAAGCACAGATGGCGTTGCGCAGTGCACACCTGATTTTGTCCCCCACTTGGTTGTGCAGGGAAGGGATGGCTCGCCTGGAAAAGTAGTGGCGGCTGGGCACGACATACTGTGGGACAGCCAATGCCATCAGGCTTTTAAAACTCTGCGTCTCCACCAGACGGAATGACAGCATTTCAAAGGCCAGTCATTTTGAAATGCTGGCATTCAGGACCAGGGATCGTGCGTGGGTAGAGGGGTACTTCCTCTTATGCTCCAGTGTTTGGGAGATGGAGAGCTGAATGCTTCCATGGGACATTGTGGAGATGTTTGGTGACCCAGGTGGTAGTGTTGCTTGCCGGTCCTCTAATTGAGGGGTGGCAGGTGGCACTGTCACTACGGAGGTGGATGAAGAGGCAGAGAGGCCCAAGACTGATGCAGAAGAGGAAGCAGGAGGAGCCAGAGACCTTTCTTGGTTTTTGCGGTGTCTACTCCACTGCAGCTCGTGCTTTGCACTTAGATGCCTGGTCATGCAGGTTGTGCTCAGGTTGAGAACGTTTATGCCTCGCTTCAGGCTCTGATTGCACAACGTGCAAACCACGCGTGTCTTGTCATCAGCACATTGTGTGAAGAACTGCCACGCTAGGGAACTCCTTGGACCTGGCTTTGGTGTGCTCGGTCCCTTGCTGCGTTGGGCAGTAGCAGGCGTACTGTCTAAGGGACGGACGCTCTGCTTTGGCACCCTGTTCCCTCTTCTGCTGTGCTGGTGGCTCTGTGCGACCACCACCTCTTCCTCCGAACAACATAGGTCACCTGCATGAGGTTGATTCCATGTCGGGTTGAGGACCTCATCGTCCTCCACATCATCTTCCACCCAGTCTTCACCACTGTCCTCCTTGTCGGTCTGCACAATTGCAAAAGCACCAGCAGTTGGCAACTGTGTTTCATCATCATCATGCAAGACGTGCTGTGATGGTCCCCCCATGAACTCATCCTGAAATATAAGTGGTTGGGCATCGGTGCACTCAATCTCTTCCCCTTCTGAGGCTGGGCTAGGTGGATGGCCCTGGGAACACATGCTAACAGACTCATCAAAAAGAAGAAGAGACTGCTGCATGCTTTGGGGCTCAGACTGCTTGGCTGATTTGCAAGGGGGTGAGGTGAAAGACTGATGGTGGACATCGGCTGCAGGCGCCAACTCTGAGCTTTCAGCACAAGACTGGTTGGAAAACAATGTGAAGGAACTGGAGGCACTGTCAGCAACCCAATCTACTACCGCCTGTTCTGCTCCTGGCCTCAACATTCGTAGAGCTGGATTAGGCCCGACCAAATACCGCTGCAGACTCTGTCGGCTACTCGCACCTGAGAAAGGTGTTTCACTTGTGCTTGTAGCTGGCACAGATCGACCACGTCCTCTGCCTGTAACAGGAGCTCCACCAGCAGCACCACGACTGCGGCCACGTCCCTTATTTGACGTTTTCCTCATATTTCTCAAATTTAGGGTCTTGCCCTAATTTTGAGAAATTTTAAATACAAAAATAGTGTAAGCTGGTGAAATAGGCAGAGATTCACCTATATATTTCTCTACATATAGCAATAAGCAGGAAGCCAGCACTAAACACTGTACTGCACATACAGTATATCACAGGGTAAAGGTGGAGTGCTGGTGAAATGGGCAGAGATTCACCTATATATTTCTCAAATTTAGGGTCTTGCCCTAATTTTGAGAAATTTTAAATACAAAAATAGTGTAAGCTGGTGAAATAGGCAGAGATTCACCTATATATTTCTCCACCTATAGCAAGAAGCAGGAACCCAGCCCTAAACAATGTACTGCACAGACAGTATATCACAGGGGACAGGTGCAGTGCTGTTGAAATATACAGAGTCACCTATAGATTGCTGACTGCCCCTATAGGAAAAATATTTCAGGAACCTCTCCCTGACTATGTACTTGACAGAAACACAGTATATCACAGGAGCACAGGTGGTGTGGCAGGTGTAGTGCTGTTGAAATACTCAGTCACCTATAGATTGCAAACTGCCCCTATAGCTGAACAAAATTCCTAAACTATATGAAGCACAGCAGATGTCACAGGAATAGAGTGCTTGTTGATATTTCTGGAGCAGCATACACCTAAAACTGTCCCTAAGCAGATTCAGCAGCCTTTCCCTCACATAAGTGAAGCAGTGACAACGAGCCAGATGCCATAAGATGATGCAGATATCAAAGAAATAAAATGTGCCTCTTGATAATTCTGGAGCAGCATAGCAGCATAGACCTAACTGTCCCTGAGCAGATTCAGCAGCCTTTCCCTCACATAAGTGAAGTACAGTGACAACGAGCCAGATACACCTAAGACTTTCCCTAAGCAGCAGATTCAAGAAGCCTTTCCCTATCATGAGTGAAGCAGAGTGACGATCTGTGCTGTGTGCCTCTATCTAATATAGAGACTGGTCACATGATGGGTCACATGCTGCACTGGCCAATCACAGCCATGCCATAAGTAGGCATGGCTGTGATCAGTCCCCAGTCACAGTAGTAACACGAATGGCGATTGGCTGCCGTGCAGCGCGCCAAAACATACCCGAACTCCGAACCCGAACCCAGACTTTTTCCAATTATTCGGGTTCGGGTCCGGGAAAAACCCAAAGTCCGTACCGAACCCGAACTTTACAGGTCGGGTTCGCTCAACCCTAATTATGTCTTTTATGTCCCATGCTGTCCTGAGAATCACTTCTTTCTGCTGATACCGGTACAGTCGGCAGATTATGTCTCTTGGCCTATCTGGGTTAGTCGACTTGGGGCCTGGGGCTCTATGCACCCTCTATATCTCGATTTATATTGCTCACCTACTTTTGTGCCTGTTTCCTTAAGTGCAGCCCACTGATCTGTTTAAACCTGTGTTGGATGCCTGTGTTAGACATCCCTGACACCTCCATACCGGTTGCATGATTGTGCAATTGACCTTCAACCTGGTGCCATACCCCCTTGTGGTCGGGTTTACCTTTTATCTGTCTCGGAGGACAAAGCCATGAAGGAGTATGTTTCCGACGCACTTTTTCTAGGATTTATCAGTAAATCCTTGTCTCCTGCTGGTGCTGGTTTCTTCTTTGTGAAGAGTGGTGAACTGAGACCTTGTATTGATGATAGGGGTCTCAATCACTTCACGATTAAGAACGCTTATCCAATTCTGTTGATTTGACCGCCTCAAAGGAGCAACGGTTTTCACAAAGCTAGATCTGAGAGGGACATGCAATCGTGCGAGAATAAAGGAGGGTGAAAATGGTAAATTGTGTTTTATACCAGATAAGGCCATTTCGAATAGCTCGTCTTTGAAACTCCCCAGCAGTTTTCCAGGAATGTATCAACGATGTCCTCATTCCAGCTATATTTGGTGGTTTATCTCGATGATATCCTCATATTTTCCAAGTCCCTAGAGAGCAACCGCACAGATATCTGCCATGTGCTTCAGAGGTTGAGAGATAATAACCTGTATTGTAAATTGGAGAAGTGCAAGTTTCATCATGTACAGGTTAAATTCCCTGGGTTTTGTCATGTTCACTCCTGGCTTTTCGATGGACCCAGAGAAACTTTTGGGAGTTCTACAGTGGCCCTGACCCATGTGTTTACGTCCATTGCAACACTTTGCCAATTATTATCAGAAGTTTATTCGTAACTTCTCGTCTCTGGTCCAAACTCCTGACTGATATGACCAGAAGGGACGATAACCCACAGAATTGGTCTCCGGATTCCAAGGTACATTCTGATCCTACGGTACCATACATTCTTGAGGTTGATGCGTCTGAGACTGGAGTTGGTGCCTTACTGTCTCCATGTCATATCTCTGAAAGAGCTATGCATCCTTGTGGGTACTTTTCCAAGAAATTGTCTCCTGCGGAATGCAATTATGAAATTGGGGACAAACAGTTGTTAGTGATCATTTTAGCCCTTAAAGAATGGAGGCATCTCCTCAAAGGTACCACTGTGCTGGTTATTATTCTGACTGACCATAAGAATCTCACGTTCTTGTCTATGGCTAAACTCCTCTCTCCCAGGCACGATAGGCTCTTTTCTTGTCAAGCTTCAATATTGTATTCTCATTCTTACACGGTACTAAGAATTTGAGGGCTAATTCTTCGTCGCAACAGTTTTCTTCCGATTCCAGGATGGAGTCAGTTCCTTTTCCTGTGATACCTCCGATCATATTCTGGCTACGGTTTGTGACAATCTCACTTCACCTTTGGATGACAGAATTCTTGCCGCTCAGATTCATTCCCCTCCTGAGAAACCCTGTGAATGCTGCTTTGTCCCTGAGAGTCTCCGCACTGGCATGCTCCATACTTGCTATTCTCCCAAGGCTGCTGGCCACCCAGGAAAAAATCTGTTAATTTGGGCTATTTCCCAACAATTTGTGTGGCCTGTCTGTGCACTGAAAATACATTAAATACTAATAATGATGAAAGAAGTGTAAAACTTCAAGGATTGATAAAGAGAAACCGTATTTATTACTTTACGGGGACAATAAAGGGATATAATTAATATCCCTGATTTCTAGACACCTATAATTTAGATAAGGCTGTTTATTTTCAGTTCTTCATTCATGCCATTCGGTGTGAGAGATTCCAGCATGTATATCCAAAAAGTTTATAATAGGAAAGACAATTTTTGTTCCGTCCTGAATGTAGTACACCGTGGGCCAGATCCACTGTGAGAGTACGCCGGTGTATCTACTGATACGCCGGCCTACTTTCAAATTTCCTGCGTCGTATCTTTAGTTTGAATCCTCAAACCAAGATACGACGGCATCTGGGTTTGATCCGACAGGCGTACGGCTTCGTACGCCTTCGGATCGTAGATGCAATACTTTGGCGTCCGCTGGGTGGAGTTTGCGTCATTTTCCACGTCGGGTATGCAAATTAGCTATTTGCGACGATCCACGAACGCATTCTCTTACGTCGTCTCTAGTCGGCTTTTTCCGGAGTATAGTTAAAGCCGCTTTTTTGCGGCGTATAGTTAGATTTGCCATGTTAAGTATGGCCGTCGTTCCCGCGTCGAAATTTGAATTTTTTTTTGCGTAAGTCGTCCGTGAATCGGGATAGACGTAAGTCACGTCTAAGTTTAAAAAAATTACGTCCTTGCGACGTCATTTCGCGCAATGCACGGCGGGAAATTTAGAAACGGAGAATGCGCAGTTCATTCAGCGCAGGGACGCGCTTCATTTAAATGAATCACGCCCCCCTAATCGCCGATTTGAATTCCGCCGCCAGAGATACACTACACCGCTGTAACTTGCGGCGCAAATTCGTTGTGGATTTGAAACAAAGCCAAGTAAGTTACGGCGGCGTAGCGTATCTTAGATACGCTGCGCCGGTGCCAATCTATGTGGATCTGGCCCCATATTTTTAATCACCTCACTCAAAGTACACAAATCTTTGGTGGATCCCTCAGGAAGACCAATAGTAGGGAGTACCAACAGTTTTACTAGCGGTGTTTTTGTTTACATAGATTTTTTTTCTGCAGCCATTAGTATGCCAACTCCCCTCCTACATTAGGGATTCAAGCTCCGTCATCAATGCCCTTCGGCACTATTCCTGGGAAGAGAACTATATGTGGGCGTCCTTTGACATTATTTCTTTGTATACGTCAATACACCACGAGGTAGGTCTCACAGCCACACAATGGGGCAGATTCACATAGCTTGGGCGCAGCGTAACGTAACCCGTTTACGTTACACCGCCCCAAGTTTTGCGATTTAGTGCCCGATCCACAAAGCACTTACCTGGAAATTTGCGGCGGTGTATCGTAAACACGTCCGGCGCAAGGCGGCCCAATTCAAATGGGGCGGATACCATTTAAATTAGGCGCGCTCCCGCGTCGGACGTACTGCGCATGCTCCCGTCGCGATGTGCTTTGCGCGAAATTACGACGCGCCAACGTTTTGTGAATCGCGACGTGATCAAATGACTTAACCGGGAAAAAGAAACATTTAAAAAAATAATCAAAAGCAACGCGGGAAAGACGGGCATACTTTAACATGGTAGAGTACTTTTCCACCATATTAAAGGTGCCCTATCTTTGCGACGGAAATCTAACACTTGCGACGACGTAACGACGGGAAAAATCTTCGTGGATCGCCGTAACTCCTAATTTGCATACCCGACGCTGGTTTACGAAGCGAACTCCCCCCAGCGGCGGCCGCGGTATTGCATCCTAAGATCCAACAGTGTAAGTCCATTACACCTGTCGGATCTTCTGGCTATCTATGCGTAACTGATTCTATGAATCAGTCGCATAGATACTCTGAGAGATACGACGGAGTATCTGAGATACGACGGAGTATATGAGATACGACGGAGTATCTGAGATACGACGGAGTATCTGAGATACGACGGAGTATCTGAGATACGACGGAGTATCTCCTTTGTGAATCTGGCCCAATATTTTTTGACCAAGGACAGAGATATGAACTCCAGACAATATATTTTTTTTGGTCAAGTGTATTGATTTTTGTTTAAGGCATAATCATTTCACCTTTCTTGATCAGTTCTATTTACACAGTGGTATTTGATCACCTCTGCGGTTTTTATTTTTGCGCTATAAGCAAAAAAAAAAAACGACAATTTAAAAACAAAATCAATATTTTTTATTTTTTGCTATAATAAATATCCCCAAAAAATATATTTTTTTCCCCTCAGTTTAGGCTGATACGCATTCTTCTACATATTTTTGGTAAAAAAATTGCAATAAGCGTTTTTTGAATGGTTTGCGCAAAAGTTATAGCATCTGCAAAATAGGGGATTTTTTTATGGCATTTTTATTAATAATTTTAGTTTTAATAGTAATGGCGGCGATCAGCGTTTTTTTTTTTTTTAATCGTGACTGTGACATTATGGCGGACATTTACATTTACACAGCGATCAGTGCTATAAATATGCACTTCTTAGGCTTAATTTCCACTGGCGTTTTTACAGCCACTTGTGTTAGCCTTTTTTACAGCTTAAAAACGCCTGTCCATGTTTATTTTGTAAAAAAGAAAAAAAAATTTTTTTGTGAGCTGGAGCTCAAAAACGCAGCGGTAGCGTTTTTGAACGTTTTTGCGCGTTGTTTAATGTCTGGCGTTTTTACAGCTCTATTGCTGGAGCCACAGAACGCCCTGGTCCCGCGTTTTTTTTACAGCTCAAAAACGCCTATGCCATTTGCAGCTCAAAAATGCCTATATGGGCATGATGCCATAGAATAACATGGACAGGCGTTTTTAAGCTGTAAAAAACACTCAGAAAAGTGGCTGTAAAAACGTCAGTGGAAATGAAGCCTTACTGTGTAAATGTGACTGGCAGTGAAGGGGTTAACCAGGAGGGGGTGCTGAGGGGTTAAGTGTGTCCTAGGGATGTTTTATAACTGTAAGGGTTTGGGGCTAAGTGTGACATGACACTGATCGCCGCTCCCGATCACAGGGAGAGGTGATCTAGGCAGAACGGGAAATACTTGTTTACATTAGCATTTCCCAATGCTTCTTCTCCGTGAGACGATCGCGTGTTTCCCCACGGACATCGAGTCCACGAGACCAGCGATCACACTCACGAAACTCGCGGCGCACACGCCAACAGTGCCACTTCTTAAAGGCGACATACAGGAACGTTAATATGCTTGTACGTGCCATTCTGCCGACGTATATCGGCGTGAGACGGTCGGCAAGTGGGTAATAAATTACTTTAAAAACCTTTTGTACTGTGTTTTATTTTTGATACTTTTTTAGTTGAATGGGTGGGGTACAATGTACCTCATACACATTCACATAGGGTGGGGGGGCAGATATGCGTCCTCTGTTTTTGGGAGTTATACTGGGATGTTGCCTGCAGCTGCAGGCATCATCCCAGTACCGTTGTTTAGAGCAGGCAATCGGCTTTCGGTGATAAAAACTGATGCGGCTAAAAGCCACTCGCTTGTTGTCCCGGAGGAGCGGGAGGGGACATCCCCCCTCCCGCCGCCTCTGTCACTCTGACTGGGCCTCCCGTCCCACCAGGAGACCCAATCCATGATGCGCCTCTTACGGCGCCTAGCCACAGACTGGAACAAAGCCGTAAATGGCTTTGTTCCAATCTCCTGACTGTAAACACGGAAGCAACGTCACAATGTCACTTCCGGTTTACTCGGCTGCCTATGGCGCTGGATTTAAAAAAAAATACACAGTATTCAGAATCGTCAGCGATCCAGCGATCTGAATACTTTGAAGTGCAAAGGAGGGATTGGGGGTCTTTTAGACCCCCGATCTCTCCATAAAGAGTACCTGTCACCACCTATTACTGTCACAGGGGATGTTAACATTCCTTGTGCCAGCAATAAAAGTGTTTTTTAAAAAAAAAACACAATTTAATAATAGAAAAAAATAAATAAAAATGTTTAAAGTGCCCCGTCCCTGCAAGCTCAAGAAAATGTATACGGAAGTTGTGCCCGCATATGTAAATGGTGTTCAAATCACACATGTGCGTTAATGCCGCGATCGTCAGAGCGAGAGCAATAATTCTAGCCTTAGACCTCGTCTGTAACTCTAATCTGGTAACTGTAAAGAAAAAAATTAAAGCGTTGCCTTTGGAGATTTTTAGGTACCGTAGGTTGTTGCAATTCCAGGAGTGCGTGCAATTATAAAGTGTGACATGTTTGGTATCTATTTACTCGGCGTAACAACATCTTTAACATTATACAAAAAAATTGGGCTAACATTACTGTTTTGTTTTTTTAAGATTCATGAAAGTGTCTTTCCCAAAAAGTTGAGTTTAAAACACCGCTGCACAAATACTGTGTGACATAAAATTGCCATTATATTCTCTAGATTCTCTGCTCTATATATATATATATATATATATATATATATATATATATATATATATATATATATATATATAATACACCAAATATCGGTGCGCGCTGTGATCACCGAGTCACTGAGACTCAGTGGATCACAGATCTGTGTAATGGGCCGGTCCCGGCCTCTTACCATGTGATCAGCTGTCAGCCAATGAAAGCCAATGTAAACAAGGGATCGGTAATAGTTTTTTTTTCTCCTCACGCTAACAGCGTGAGGAGAAAAAAAGCTGATCACCGGCTTGTTTACAAGGGACATCGCTCCTGAAGAGGAAGGAGGCACACCTGCCTCATCAGTGTGCACAAATACCGCCTGCCAGTGCCTACAGTGCCACATATCAATGCCCACAAGTGCCACCTATCAATGCCCACCTGTGATGCCAATCAGACAGCATTACTAGGTGGCACTGATGAGGCACTATCAGTGTAACCGATCAGTGCCCATTATTGCCACTCATCAGTGCCCATCACTGCCAGCTATCAGTGCCACTTATCGATGCTGCTTATTAGTGCCACTTCTCAGTGCCCACCAGTGCCACCATTCATTTCCCTTCAGTGCCACCTCTCAGTGCCGCCTATCAGTGCCCATCAGTGCAGCCCATCAGTGCCCATCAGTGCAGCCCATCAGTACAGCCTCATCAGCATACATCAATGAAGGAGAAAAATTACCTGTTTGCAAAATTTTATAACAAAATATAAAAAAATATAATTAAAAAAAAATCTGTATTTAAAAAAAAAATTAAGAAAGAAAAAACAAAACGCAGAGGTGATAAAATACCACCAAACGAAAGCTCTATTTATGGGAAAATAATAATACAAATGTAATTTGGGTACAGTGTTGCATGACCGCGCAATTGTCATTCAAAGTGCGACAGGACTGAAAGCTGAAAATTGCTCTGGGCAGGAGGGGGGTTTAAGTGCCCAGTAAGCAAGTGGTTAAAGCAGCTTTGAAGAACGACATAATTGTTGAGCGAGAGTGCTTTGCTATTAAATGGGCTCTGGAGATGATTCTGTATTACCTGTAGCGCCCTGCTCCTGTTGAACAGGCGCTGCTTTAAATTTAGTGGGGGTCTGTTGTTATTTGGCTCAGACCAGAATGATATGGGGCAATTTAGCCTCTGTTCCAGCCATGGCTGTGCTGAGAGTATCCACCATTGCTCGTCTGAGGGTGTCATTACCACCCCAGGCCAAGTGTGGCAGCAGCAAGGTCAAGGTGTATTGAGTGTTCCCCTCAGCAACAAATCAGTGGGAGTGGTCGCCCTGCCGTGCATGCTGGGGAGGGGTACTTAAGGGACAGACAACATTGGTGGTCGGTCGTCTGCCCGCGCCTCGTGGCCCGCCTGGCCTGAGGTGCGCATCCTGAATCCTAGTTCCGGGACCATGTTGGCCCAGGGCTGCGCTTTGCTTGTGGGCCCAGTTGTCTGGCTGGGGCCTGTGGTGAAAGGGGAATCCTGTGCTGTCCGTTCTGCGGGAGGAAGGAAGCCAGGGGAGGACCTATCCTGGAGAGGGCCATGTAAGAGGCTGGTACCTTGGGAGAAGGCCTGGAAACTTCATCAAAAGGATGCACCGTACACCGAGATGCTTGACAGTGTCACCTGTCGGATCTAAAAGTTTTAGCCACTTAAGCCACTTAAGACCCGGACCTTTATGCAGGTAAAGGACCTGGCCAGTTTTTTGCGATTCGGCACTGCGTCGCTTTAACTGACAATTGCGCGGTCGTGCGATGTGGCTCCTAAACAAAATTGGCGTCCCTTTTTTCCCACAATTAGAGCTTTCTTTTGGTGGTATTTGATCACCTCTGCGGTTTTTATTTTTTGTGCTATAAACAAAAATAGAGCGACAATTTTGAAAAAAATGCGATATTTTTTACTTTTTGCTATAATAAATATCCCCCAAAAAGATATTAATTTTTTTTCCCTCAGTTTAGGCCTATACATATTTTTCTACCTATTTTTGGTAAAAAAAATCACAATAAGCGTTTATCGATTGGTTTGCGCAAAATCTATAGCGTTTACAAAATAGGTAGTTTTATTGCATTTTTATTATTTTTTTTTTTTACTACTAATGGCGGAGATCAGCAATTTTTTTCGTGAGTGCGACATTATGGTGGACACATCGGACAATTTTGACACATTTTTGGGACCATTGTCATTTTCACAGCAAAAAATGCTATAAAAATGCATTGTTTACTGTGAAAATGACAATTGCAGTTTGGGAGTTAACCACTAGGGGGCGCTGTATGGGGTTATGTGTGACCGCATATGTTTTTCTAACTGTAGGGGGCGGGGCTGGACGTGTGACACCATTGATCGTGTTTCCCTATATTAGGGAACACACGATCAATGAAGCTGCCACTGTGAAGAAAGGGGAAGCTGTGTTTTCACACAGCTCTCCCTGTTCTTCAGCTCTGAAGACCGATCGCGGGACTCCAGCGGCGATCGGGTTCTCAGGTCCCGCGGCCCCGGTCACGGAGCTTCGGACCGGGGCCCGCGGGCACTTAAAGAGGATGTACAGGTACGTGCTTGTGCCCAGCCGTCACATTCTGCCGACGTATATCTGCAGGAGGTGGTCCTTAAGTGTTTAAAGAAGCCAAGCTAAGGAGATCTGGGTGTTGAATCCTGTGGCAGGGGATTCCAGACCAAAGTGTCTCATCTACAAAGGGAGGTCTGTGGCAGAGACTGTACTTTGCTTTGCGCATCATCCCATCTGCTGGGCCAGTGAGAGGGACCTATCCGGGTGTGCAATACCCACTCTGGCTAGAGTGGCAACGAGAACTGTTTGCTGGAAACATGAGTGTTTCCTTACTTTGAACCTACCTACCCTTCCACCCCTCATCCTTCTTTTCTTCTGAAGTTCTCCCAAATAAATCCAAGAAAATTAAGTGTATTGTGTAGACATTGAAATTCTTCAGACTCTCTTTTCACCCTGGACAGCGATAACATAGAGGTAACGTGCAGTGGCGTCTCCAGCTTTCATATTTAGGGGGGGCACATGGGGGGACAGGGACAAAAGTAGGGGGGCCAACTATAAAATGCAAATATATATATATATATATATATATATATATATATATATATATATATATATATATATATATATCCTGGGGCCCTTTACTACGATCCCACTATGGGCCCTTTCACATGTTCTGCAGTGAGCTCCCTTCCTACTATACTGGGGCCCCCCAGGGTGGCAGAAAACAAGAGATATGTCACCAGCACACCAAGAAAATATAAGGGTCCAAAGCAGTGGGAGAACTATCAGGGTTGCAAAGGTTGTCTTGCCACCGGGCCCTGGTGTTCTGCCACTCTAGGGTTCCCCAGCTGTCCTGTGCCTCCTATTTACAGAGCTGGTCTAGCGTCTGTCTCCTTGGCAGCCGCGGCAGTCTATTAGGATTTAGTGCTGGTGACATTATGGGTGCATGCAGGGGAAGGCTGGCACTATTGGTTATAGAGAGCCGAGCCCCCAGCTGGTCACCTAGCAGCAGTAATGCTGTATAACCTTCTCTGTTGACATGCTGATCGGCATGTGATCCAGGTGATGCTCTCAGTCAGATCTAATAAACACAGTATTTATTAGCATCAAGAGTACAACCACATAAATATAATCAACCGATCAGCAGCCATGTGGGCTCTATGCCTGTAAAGTGTGGGCTTTGATCAATAAAATCACTGATATTTATGACTAGGATTTGACTAAGAGCATCACCTGGATTGCATCCCGATCAGCATGTCAGAGAAGGGTCCACTGCTGCTAAGCAACCTGCAGGGAGCTCAACTGTCTACAACCAATAGAGATGGGCTCGGGTGTGTTTGAAATCCCACATGCCCGATCCCGCCAGGAAGCCGACACTCCACAGTGCTAATCAATGTATGGGCTGCCTAAGAGCTAAGACCAGCCATAGACAGTTTAAATCTCAGCTGGTTCAGCAGAAACTGGCTGAGATTTGAACCATTAATGAGCAGATTCTCTTATAATTATCACTAGTGGTTGCTGTATAGCCACTGGTGATAATCACTGTTTGTCGGGAGAATATAATTGCTGGGCAGGAGGGATATTCCCCTGTCACCACTGTCTGTTGATGGGGGAATCATGCAAGTTTCTTTCCTGCAATCTGTGGATGCAGGAAAGAAATTTGCACCGTATATTATCTGCCTAACTGAAAAAGAAAGTAAATTGTGAATGTTTTGAAAGAACAGAAGAGGGGGAGGGAGACAGATCGGGGGGGACAGAAGGGATGGAGATAATGTAGTTCAGTGATTACAGTGTACTGCAGTCTGCAGTGCACACACTTAAACACGGCCCAGGCTAGAATATCTGGTTGTGTTAGCTCTCGCATTATGCAGTGTCGGCGAGCACAGGGAGGGGGAGGAATTCCCCGCAGAGCTTACTGGGCACGCTCTCCTTCTCGGGGAGCAAAATACAAAAATTGCAAAAAAAAAATATATATATTTTTTTTTTTGGGGGGGGCACATGGTGGGGCACAGCATGATGTTGGGGGGGTCAGGGCCCCCTCTGCCCCCCCCCTAGGGACGCCTCTGGTAACGTGCCACCCAAAAATATAACCAGCAGCTCCTGCGGGGGTAGTGCTACATACCTTATAAGGACAAAGTTAAGGATCGTCTCTGACCATGCTCCCCTGAAATGGTTCTCAAAGAACAAAGGGACAAACACTGTTGGTTCCAAGCTCTACAGTAGTTTTAGTTTATGGTGGTGCATAGATTTGTAAGCTGCAAGTGTGAGGTTATCATGCTAGGGACATTCCCAGGAGTCTGATGATGCAGGATGGCAGGTACATTTTCCCTCTCTTGTGCAGTAAGTTCTGGGTCCATTAAAGAAGCAGCAGGGGTTAACTCAGCAGAGGGCTGATAAAGGGGTAGTGTAAAGATAGTGAGAGAAGAGAGGGCCCTTTCACACGGGCGGACCGTTTAGATCGCCTGTTTTTCAGGCGGACCTGAACGGACGATCCATACATGTCTATGGAGTGACGGATGTCAGTGGTGACATGTCCGCTGACATCTGATCCGCCCTAATCCAACCCGCTCCGCTAAATCCAGACGGATGTATGTATGGCTATTTGCTGCAGCTGTGTAAGGTTTTGAAAACCCCTGTTGCTGGCTGGGCTGGTATGCTTATATGGCCTGGACTTTTCTACTTTTCAGTGTCAGATGCTGAAATAAACCTTTTTCTGTTTGTATGAACTTCTATTAACCTGACAAGGAGCATTTGAGTTTGATTTTAGTGCTGTTATGACCTTTTTGTTTGCTGCTTTGAAGCCTTTTAAGCTGAATAAAGCCTGTTTTGTTCAAGAAACCAGGGTCCCTGGTGCCCAAAGATTACACAGCTAAAGTGGAATATTATTAAGAACTGTACAGGAATGGCCTTACAAATATAATCGCCGTAATGAATTCAGCAAATATAGTACGTTTTTGTGTGCGGTATAGCTTAATGTGAGTTTAGCATGTCGTAGAAGTAAAAGGAAATCATGTGGAGCTTATTAGTGTGTGTGCTCATTGGGAATACTAAACTTAAACTCAGTCACTGACCCAAAAAAACGGAAATGCCCTTAGAATTACATATGTAAGATTAAGCATTTATGTGCCTAAAGCCTGCAGACAATGGGCCAGATTCTCGTAGTTCGGCGTAACTTTGTGCGGGCATAACGTAACCTATTTACGTTACGCCTCCGCAACTTTGATGTGCAAGTGCTGTATTCTCAAAGCACTTGCTCGGTAAGTTGCGGCGGCGTAGCGTAAATAGGCCGGCATAAGCCCGTCCAATTCAAATTTGGAACAGGGGGTGTGTTTTATGTAAATGTTCTGTGACCCGACGTGATTGACGTTTTTCACGAACGGCGCATGCAAATCAGGATTTACGTCGTTTACGTCCACGTCGAAATCAATAGGCCCGTACGGCGTACTTAGCCGCAATGCACACTGGGAAATGTAGGCGCCCGGCGCATGCGCAGTAGCCGAAAAACTTAAAAAATGTGAGGTCAAGCCTCATTACCATTAAACACGCCCCCCTCCAACCCATTTGAATTAGGCGCCCTTATGGGTTTACACTACGGCGCCCTAAGTCAGGAGGTAAGTGCCTTGAGAATCATGTACTTGCCTCTCTTACTTAAGGCGGCGTAGTGTAAACACGCTAGGCTACGCCGCCGCAAATTAGCGTGCCCCTACCTGAATCTACCCATATGAGCTTGGATGAGGATGATGAGGACGGCTTAGTTATCCACTCCACCAACTCTTCTGCATGTTGTGGCTCAATAACATGGCCAGCAGTGGAACAAAATTACTGGCGTGCCACATCTGCAGAGGGTGCACCATGTCCACAACCACCACTTTTCACTGTAGACACAGAGGCTGCTTGCCCTCTTTTAGTGGCCTGTAAACGTCTGCCTCTCCTTGTTGACCTTTCGGACATGATGGAAATTTTTTGGGGGGATTTTTATAACTTTTTATTATAGAGTGTGGGATGGAAGTATGGTGTTTGGGTGTAATACTTTTTGTGCTTGATGCACTATAAACCATTTTATTGTATTTTTTTTTATATATATATATATATATAAAGTAAGAAAGGGTGCAGCAATTGTGGAAATGTTTTTTTTTTTTTTTCTTTTTTTACTACCGCTGCTGCTGCTGCTGCAAAAACCAACAATAAAATAAATGTAGGAAAGGCCAAAAAAAGGGAACCACTGCTGACACAGAAAGGGGAACAGCAATCATGCCCTAAATATTCTTAGTGCTGCTGCGCCAAAAAACAAACAAAAAAGGAAACCACCGCTGATGCAAAAAGAGGAACATCTGTGATGCAGGCAAAAAAACAAAAAAACAAAACAAAAATACCGTGGCCCAGATTCTCGTAGACACGCCTATCTATAGGCGGGCGTAGCGTATCTCAGATACACTACACCGCCGTAACTTAGTGAGGCAGGTCCCGTATTCACAAAGAATTTGCGCCCAAAGTTACAGCGGCGTAGTGTAACTGTGCTGGCGTAAGCCCGCATAATTCAAAGTAGGCTGGTGTGGGCGTGTTTTATGGCAATGAATAGTGACCCGACGTAAGAGACTTACGCCGCTCGTATCTAAGCCGAATGTATGCGTAACTGATTCTAAGAATCAGGCGCATAGATACGACGGCTCTCATTCGGACTTACGATGGCATACATGGCGATACGCCGTCGTAAGTCCTTTGAGAATCTGGGCCCGTGTGTATATATTCCACTGCTGTGCTGATGCAGAAGGAATAACACCTGTAACACAAAAAGGAGGAGGGTACTAATAATGCAGCAACAGAACCTAAAATTGCAAAAATAAATACTATTAATGAAAAAAAATGGATCAATGGTGACACAGAATTGTTGTACACACCAACACTTCAGTAGCACCACAACACTACATTGTGCTATTCAAACGGCACTACACAGTGTTATAGACACTGCACTACACTGTAATATACAAACTGCACTAAACTGACCAAATGCACAATACACTAATGCCGCGTACAGACGGTCGTTTTTTTGTGATGAAAAAAAACGACATTTTTGAAAACGTCATTTAAAATGACCGTGTGTGGGGAAAACGTAGTTGTATGCCTTCTGAAAAACGACAAAAAAAAAATTTGAACATGCTCGAATCTTTTGTGTCGTTTTTCAAAACGTCGTTTTTTGTGTCAATTAAGATGATAGTATGTGGGCAAAACGACGTTGAAAACGACATTTTTAAACCCGCGCATGCTCAGAAGCAAGTTATAAAGCGAGCTTCAATGAAACAGAGTGCCGTCGTACGTGCTGAACGTAACCGCGCTTTGCTAGAGCATTTTTAAAAACGATGGTGTGTAGGCAACGTCGTTTTTGAAAAGGTCGTTTTTTTGTGATGAAAAACTTCAGTCTGTACGCAGCATAAAGGCCAGATTCACCAAGCACTTGCGTAATTCAAAGGGGTGTGTGCCATTTAAATTAGGCGCGCTCCCGCGCCGGACCTACTGCACATGCTCCGTTTTGAAATTCCCGCCGTGCTTTGCGCGAAGTGACGTCATTTTTTCGAACGGCGACGTGCGTAGCATACTTTTGTATTCCCGGACGTCTAACGCAAGAATTTTTTTTTTTTGAAATTCGACGCGGGAACGACGGCCATACTTTAACATGGGCTGTGTAAAGTTAGGGCAGGTAAAACGACGACTAACTTTGCAGCGGGAAACTAGACTAGCAACGACGTAACAAATGTGAAAAACCATTGTGGATCGCCGTAAAACCTCATTTGCATACCCGACGCTGGAATACGACGCAAACTCCACCCAGCGGCGGCCGAGGTACTGCATCCTAAGATCCGACGGTGTAAGACAATTACACCTGTCGGATCTAAGGGCTATCTATGCGTAACTGATTCTATGAATCAGTCGCATAGATACTCTGAGAGATACGATGGCGTTTCAGAGAAACGCCGTCGTATCTCTTCTGTGAATCTGGCCCTAACTGCCTGCCTAATCTCCACTAATACACACGGCTGCCATGTAAGCAGCCTTATATAGTGTGGGGCATGCAATTAGCCCCTGAGCCATGATTGGCCAAAGGCACCCTGCTTTTGGCCAATCATGGCCCTCAAAGTACATCGCACTGTGATTTGCCAAAGCATACAGGTTAGGTGCATGCTTTGGCCAATCAGCAGCAATCAATGCATTGCAAGATCCCAGTGCAGTATGGGGCACTCGGCGGTGGGCAAACTCCCCGCCGAGCACCCCATTTGTTAGTTTATTCAGCGAAATAAGAACACCCAATGTTCGATCGAACCTAGGGCCCATCTCTACTGATGACCAATAAAATATTTCACTGCCGTCATTGGCCAACAATGGGGGTGGGGGGGTGTTTAAAGGCTACGTTCACCTTTCAGAACATGTTACATGTTCCACTAATATTTAGGGTGGAACATGCAACATGTTCCAGCTGCTGCTGCCTCTCCCCTCAATCTCCCTTCATTGTGAAAGAGGGCCAGGGATCTTCTACTCTGTCACAATTCAAAATCTGCATGATCATGCAGGGCTCAGAGCCGTGCAGCCTTGTCATTCATTCACCGTGTAGCGCTACCCCCTCAGGAGCCGCTGATTGTTTTGGGATCGGTGTATTGAGTTACCTCTATGTGTTGTCTAGGGGTAAAGGTAGTGAGTAGAGCATTAATTGAATGTCCAGTCTGCAGATAAAGTTTTCTGAATGCTTTATTTCTTGACCCAACACGACCAACATCAACTTGAGGTAGACAGAAAAGGTTGATGAAATAAAGGAACTCTGCGGTATCAGGCCTTGGATAAGGGCAGCACAGTGGTGCAGTGAGTAGCACTTTCGCCTAGCAGCAAAAGGTTCGCTGGTTTGAATCCCGACCACGACACCATCTGCCTGGAGTTTGCATGTTCTCCCTGTGTCTGCGTGGGTTTCCTCTGGGTACTCCGGTTTCCTCCCACACTCCAAAGACATGCTGGTAGGTAAATTGGATCTCGTCCAAATTGGCCCAGTATATATGTATATATGTGTTATGACTGTGTGTCCCTAGCGTGTCATGATCCTACGGGGTAAAAATGACTGCACCAGCCAAGCAGATACTGGCTGGAAAAAGCGCCCAGAGGCGATTCAGTTCGCATGTGTTGCGCTATACAAGTCATTCATTCATTCATAAGGAAAAGCAGTCCTGCTTCTCTACAGCTGTAACAATACGTCGCCACTCTAGCCAGAGTGGGTGAAGTGCCCCCGGACAGACCTTTGCCACAGGCCTGGCAGCCAGAGCGTCACTTTACGTTGCTGGGAGGAACAAGTCTCTGCCACCGACTTGTCTCTGATTAGATTAGGATTCCAGATGAAACCCCTGCCACAGGCTCAATGCTGACAATGTGAACAGCAGAGCGAATCCTCCCAATAGATCACTTCAGGGTCACCGGTTGACAGTGCAAGTGTACCTGTCAATGTCCGGTCACCAGATCCCCGATGGTTCATTTAAGCCCTTTTGGATAACCTGCCTCCGGGTTTTCCTCAAGCCGATCCCCCACCGAACGGCATACAGCCTGGGATCTCCTCAGTAGAATTGGGGATCCAGTAAGTCACTGGGGCCCCTTTGTGGCATCAGTTGCTCCAGGCAGGAGGGCACAGAATCTGGAACTCAGCGTTGCGTGCGACCCCAGGCCAGGTAGGCCATAGTGGTGGGGCCCGCGATGATAACGGGTGCAATGTTTTCAAGGGCACCTGCAAGAAATAACAATACAGTAAATGTACATTTTGTTTTCTGCAAAAATATGTGAATTTTTTTAAAAAAAAAGGTGAACTTAGCCTTTAAGGCTGGGTTCACACTATTGCAAATCAGGGATGTGCATGAAAAAAAAAAAAAAAAACATTGAGCTTTGAGGATCGTAGCTCGGCAACCTGAAGTCACAGAGACCCCAAAATTGGGGGGTAGGTAGCCAAAGTCCTACCCCACGTCTGGCCGTCAATGGTTCCAGAGATACAGGGCTCCTTAAGCAGCCTGTCAGAGGCTACTTACAGCGCAGCCAGGTAAATACAAGATGGCACACTCTGTTTGCAGCAGACTAAGGCCCCGTACACACCAGGGGATCCATCCGCTGAAAAATCTCAGCGGATCGATCCCCTGGTGTGTACGTTCCAGCGGATATTTATCCGCGGATATTTCCGATTTCCAGCAGATAAAAATTTGTAGACATGCTTACAAATCTATCCGCTGGAATCGGCTCCAGCGGATCGATCCGGTGGTCTGTACAGACTCACCGGATCGATCCATCCGAACCCATCCCTCGCATGCGTCGTAATGATTCGACGCATGCGTGGATATCCTTATATGACAGCGTCGCGCACGTCATCATCGCGGCGACGGCGCGACACGTCACCGCGATGGGAATTCGGCGCGGATTTCGATCCGATGGTGTGTACACGCCATCGGATTAAAATCCGCAGAGGATTTATCCGCGGATACGGTCCGGCTGACCGTATCCGTGGATCAATCCTATTGTGTGTACCAGGCCTAAGAGGAGGAGCTCACAGGGCCCCTGACTTCTTGTCAGAGGCACTGAGCTCAATGGACAGTTTGGAGTCTTGGACCAATGGTAAAGTATCATTGGAACAAGCTGTCCAATACAATTGCTGCAGTGGAGGCTCTGCTCTCACTGCAGTGTCATAGAAGTGGGCATGTGTCTAAAACACAAATGCTCCCTTCCAGCCCAGCACTCTTAACTAGAATAAAAAAACATAGGTTATGGGTATGAGATTTACCCATAATCCCATGTTTTTCTCACACAGTTAAGAGGGGGAATGAGAATCTGCTGCGGCTGCTGCTGAAAAGGTACTGTTTTAATCAAGCTAAATTATATATAGTAATTAGGGTTGAGCGAACCCAAACTGTAAAGTTCGGGTTCGGTAAGGACTTTGTTTTTTTTTTGCTCCCAAACCCGAATAATTGGAAAAAGTCTGGGTTCGGAGTTCGGGTATGTTTTGGCGCGCTGCACGGCAGCCAATCGCCATTCGTTTTACTACTGTGACTGGGAACTGATCACAGTCATGCCTACTTATGGCATGGCTGTGATTGGCCAGTGCAGCATGTGACCAGCCTCTATATTAGATAGAGGCACACAGCACAGATCGTCACTCTGCTGTAGTTATGATAGAGAGAGGCTGCTGCTGCTGCTTAGGGACAGTGTCAGAGAGGTGTATCCTGCATGAGAAATCTAAACAAGCACACTTTATTCATCGTCACTCTGCTGTAGTTATAATAGGGAGAGGCTGCTGCTGATTCTTGGGGACAGTGTCAGAGAATTGTATCCTGCTTGAGAAATCTAAACAAGCACACTTTATTCATCGTCACTCTGCTGTAGTTATGATAGGGAGAGGCTGCTGCTGATTCTTAGGGACAGTGTCAGAGAGTTGTATCCTGCCTCAGAAATCTAAAATAAGCACTCTTTATTTATAGAACTCTGCTGCAGTTATGATAGGGAGAGGCTGCTGCTGATTCTTAGGGAGTCAGTAAGTTGTATCCTGCTATATAGGTGAATCTCTGCCCATTTCACCAGCACTCCACCTGTCCCCTGTGATATACTGTCTGTGCAGTACATTGTTTAGGGCTGGCTTCCTGCTTATTGCTATAGGTAGAGAAATATGGTGAAATAGGCAGAGATTCACCTATATATTTCACTATTTTTGTATTTAAAATTTCTCAAAATTAGGGTAAGACCCTAAATTTGAGAAATATATAGGTGAATCTCTGCCCATTTCACCAGCACTCCACCAGTACATTGTTTAGGGCTGGCTTTCTGCTTATTGCTATAGGTAGAGAAATATATAGGTGAATCTCTGCCCATTTCACCAGCACTCTACCTGTCCCCTGTGATATACTGTCTGTGCCGTACATTGTTTAGGGCTGGCTTCCTGCTTTTTGCTATAGGTAAAGAAATATATAGATGAATCTCTGCCCATTTCACCAGCACTCCACCGGTACATTGTTTAGGGCTGGCTTCCTGCTTATTGCTATAGGTAGAGAAATATATAGATGAATCTCTGCCTATTTCACCATATTACACTAATTTTGTATTTAACATTTCTCAAAATTAGGGCAAGACCCTAAATTTTCGAAATATGAGGAAAACGTCAAATAAGGGACGATCTGTGCCAGCTACACGCACAAGTGAAACACCTTTTTCAGGTGCGAGTAGCCGACAGAGCCTGCAGTGGTATTTGGTCGGGCCTAATCCAGCTCTACGAATGTTGAGGCCAGGAGCAGAACAGGCGGTAGTAGATTGGGTTGCTGACAGTGCCTCCAGTTCCTTCACATTGTTTTCCAACCAGTCTTGTTCTGAAAGTTCAGAGTTGGCGCCTGCAGCCGATGTCCACCATCAGTCTTTCACCTCACCCCCTTGCAAATCAGCCAAGCAGTCTGAGCCCCAAAGCATGCAGCAGTCTCTCCTTCTTTTTGATGAGTCTGTTAGCATGTGTTCCCAGGGCCATCCACCTAGCCCAGCCCCAGAAGGGGAAGAGATTCAGTGCACCGATGCCCAACCACTTATATTTCAAGATGAGTACATGGGGGGACCATCACAGCAGTTGCCAACTGCTGGTGCTTTTGCAATTGTGCAGACCGACAAGTTCCAGTGCCATCTGTTCAGCCTGTTCCAGTGCCATCTGTTCAGCCTGTTCCAGTACCAGCTGCCCAGCCTGTTCCAGTACCAGCTGCCCAGCCTGTTCCAGTACCAGCTGCCCAGCCTGTTTCAGTACCAGCTGCCCAGCCTGTTTCAGTACCAGCTGCCCAGCCTGTTTCAGTACCAGCTGCCCAGCCTGTTTCAGTACCAACTGCCCAGCCTGTTGTGCCAACTGCCCAGCCTGTTATTCCAGTGCCAGCCGTCCAGCTTGTTCCGGTGCCAGCCGCCCAGCTTGTTCCAGTGCCAGCCGTCCAGTCTGTTGTTCCAGTGCCAGCCGCCCAGCCTGTTGTTCCAGTGCCAGCGATCCAGCCTGTTGTGCCAGCGGTCCAGCCTGTTGTGCCAGCGGTCCAGCCTGTTGTTCCAGTGCCAGTGGTCCAGTCTGTTGTGCCAGTTGCCCAGTTTGTTGTGCCAGTTGCCCTGCCTGACGTGCCAGTTGCCCTGCCTGACGTGCCAGTTGCCCAGCCTGACGTGCCAGTTGCCCAGCCTGACGTGCCAGTTGCCCAGCCTGATGTGCCAGTTGCCCAGCCTGACATTTCAATTCCAACATACCAACTTGTTGAGCTCCTGTCTGCTGCCCAGCCGCAGGTGTTCCTGTCTGCTGCCCAGCCGCAGGTGTTCCTGTCTGCTGCCCAGCCGCAGGTGTTCCTGTCTGCTGCCCAGCCACAGGTGTTCCTGTCTGCTGCCCTGCCGCAGGTGTTCCTGTCTGCTGCCCAGCTGAAGGTGTTCCTGTCTGCTGCCCAGCCGGAGGTGTTCCTGTCCGCTGCCCAGCCCGAAGACCCAGAGCCTCTATCTGCTGCCCAGCTCGACGACCCGGTGCTTGCTGCCCAGCCCGACGACCCGGAGCCTCTGTCTGCTGCCCAGCTCGATGACCCGGAGCCTGGGTTTAAAGTCATGGACCTTCCTCCGGCCCAACCTGATGTAACTTTTTCCGCTGCCCAGCTTGACATCATGGAATTTCCCCAGCAACAACTAGTTGGAGCGTCCGGAGGCCGCTCCATTGAGGGGGGGGTACTGTCAGGAAAGGTTCCCCCCGCTGGTGATACTGTTCGGTATTTGGCGTGCAGTACTGTGGCCCACCACCAGGTGTCTCCCGGCAGTCTTGGACTGCCGGGGGAGCTCTCCCCTGGTGGTATTATGTGATCCTTGGGCTGCAGTACTGGCGTCCACCAGCGGGGGATTCTTGGCAGTATGGAGCATACAGCCCTTCCTGCGTTCAGGTGTGACCTGAATGCAATTAGCACGCCTCTATATATACCCGGCGTGTGTAATCACTCCTTGCCCTGGTATCAGTCTACTACCTTGATCCTGAGCCTGTATCCTGACCCTGATTTCTGGACCCTGATTCTGATCCTTGATCCTGATCCCTGCCTGGACTTATCCTCCCTGTTTCCTGATTCCTGTTTTCCTTGGATTCCTACCTCGCAGCACGTCCATCCGTCTGCTCCCTGTTCTGTTCTGTCCCCATCCTCACCCATCTGCTGACATCCCATGTGTATGTCATTTTGGCCTGGCTTTGTTTATGAATACGGAATCTCCCTTTGATTGTATATACTGTTTGCTGTTTATTGTGCACTGGTTGTCCCCACATGTTTTGTTTACTTATTTGTAAATAAACACCTTTTATTTCACGGCATACAGTCTTGGTCTCCTCTGTGTAGGCACACAGTACTGGTCTACTAAACTCTCCTGACACATGTGCCCACAAGGTGGAACTCCACCTTGCACATGCTGGCCAGACTGTTCGAGCAGCAGAAGGTGATAGTGGAATTCCAGCTGCAGCACGCACGCGTGAGTCGCTCTGCGGAACAGAACCACTTTACCACCAAAAATTGGGCCTCCATGAGAGACCTGTGTGCCTTGTTGCGCTGTTTTGAGTACTCCACCAACATGGCCAGTGCCGATGACGCCGCTCTCAGCGTGACTATCCCAGTTCTATGCCTCCTTGAAAAAACGCTACGGGCGATGATGGAAGAGGATGTGGAACAGGAGGAGGAGGAATCGGGATCATTTCCAAGGCTTTCAGGGCAGTCATTCACAAGTGGCTCCGAGGGTGGGTTCGTGCACCAACAAAAGCCAGGTACACAATTGTCTAGCAAGGGCACATTTCTGGAGGATGACGCGGTGGAGGATGAGGAGGAGGAAGACATGGAGGAGGAGGAGGAACCATGTTCACAGCAGGATGGCATCCAGACCAGCTCATGGCCATTACTGGTGCGTGGCTGGGGGGATACAGAGGACACAGATGATACACCTCCCACAGAGGACAGCTGTTCATTGCCTCTGGGCAGCCTGGCACACATGAGCAATTACATGCTGCAGTGTCTCCGCAACGACCGGCATGTTTCGCACATTATAACAGGTGCTGATTACTGGGTGGCCACGCTGCTGGAAACCCCTGTTACAAAGACAATGTACCGTCCTTAATCCCCTCACTGGAGCGTGAACGCAAGATGTGCGAGTACAAGCGCACGCTGGTAGACGCGCTGCTGGTGCAATTCCCACCTGGCAGCGGGGGCACAGTGAAAGCAGAAGGCAGAGGAGGAGGAAGAGGTCGCCAACGCAGCAGGGGCACCGCCAGCACCTCAGAAGGCAGGGTTAGCATGGCCGAAATGTGGAAAAGCTTTGTCAGCACGCCACAACAAACAGCACCACCAGCTGATATGGAAAGTTTTAGCAGGAGGCAGCATTTCAGCAACATTGTGGAGCAGTATGTGTGCACACGCCTACACGTACTGAATGACGGCTATGCCCCCTTAAACTTCTGGGTCTCCAAATTGGACACATGGCCTGAGCTTGCCCTTTACGCCTTGGAGGTGCTGGCCTGCCCTGCGGCCAGTGTATTGTCTGAACGTGTATTTAGCACGGCAGGGGGCGTTATCACAGACAAGCGCAGCCACCTGTCCAGAGCCAATGTGGACAAGCTCACGTTCATTAAAATGAACCAGGCATGGATCCCAGAGGACTTGTCCGTACCTTGTGCAGAATAGACACCGTGCCGGCCTTACCCAGCCATTGTTTTTTTTCTGATCTTTCTAGGGTTGCCATCTCATCCCTTTAAAAGCAAAAACATATTAATTACACAGGTTCTCTGGCTGATTAAGGTGCTGCTAATTAAACTCACTTGGTGCCTTATCGACATTAAATTAGCCCCAGAACCTGTGTAATTACTCTGTGTTCAGGTTTAAAGGGATGAGGTAGCAACCCTAGATCTTTCTCACTCTTTTGGGGTTTACCCTAATTTAAAAAATAAATCAATTAAAAACCAAAACCTGCTGTGTTGGCTACCTCCTCCTCCTCCACCGCTGCTTCCACCTTCAGTCACATTCTTAGGCTTGCGCACTGCAACTGCTTTCTTTAAGTCCCACCAGAGGTTCTCAATCGGATTTAAGTCTGGTGACTGTGATGGCCACTCCAAAATGTTCCAGCCTTTAATCTGCAACCATGCTCTAGTGGACTTGGAGGTATGCTTGGGATCATTGTCCTGTTGAAAGGTCCAACGTCTCCCAAGCCTCAGGTTTGTGACGGACTGCATCACATTGTCATCCAATATCTCCTGGTATTGAAGAGAATTCATGGTACCTTGCACACGTTGAAGCTTCCCTGTACCTGCAGAAGCAAAACAGCCCCAAAGCACGATTGACCCCCCGCCATGCTTCACAATAGGCAAGGTGTTCTTTTCATCATAGGCCTTGTTCTTCCTCCTCCAAACATAGCGTTGATCCATGGGCCCAAACAGTTGTAATTTTGTTTCATCAGTCCACAGAACACAATCCCAAAACTTGTGTGGTTTGCCCACATGACTTTTGGCATACTGCAGTCGACTCTTCTTATTCTTTGGAGACAGCAAGGGGGTGCGCCTGGGAGTTCTGGCATGGAGGCCTTCATTACGCAGTGTGTGCCGTATTGTCTGAGCAGAAACTTCAGTACCCACATCTGACAAATCTTTTCTCAGTTCCTCAGCAGTCACACGGGGACTTTTCTCTACTCTACGCTTCAGGTAGCGCACAGCAGTCAAAGTCAGCATCTTCTTTCTGCCACGACCAGGTAGCGTTTCAACAGTGCCCTTTGCCTTGAATTTTGCATTTACTACTGTATTCCAAAACCAATTGATGTCATATTAGTTGCATATGGTTCTTTAAGAAGTCCTTGTAGGATTTCATTCTGAATACAATTACAAATGTACACTAAATTCCCTTAAACCCTTTACAGCATTGGGGGGGTTGAATAATTTTGAACAAAACTGTATGGACCTCGTCCTCCAAGGTCAAAATCATTATATTAGGGTGGGGGAGAGGGAGAAAAATATGTGAAAGTTACAGGGGGGGAGGGGAGGGAGACAGAATGTAAAAGTGTATGGAGGCATAAAAAGTGAAACTATACTTGATAAGAGAGAAAGAAGGCTAAATATAATGGGAAAGATTAGAAAGGGCTACGGGCAGGGACGCCGGGCACCGGCACTGCCATGCTCTACTGAACCCCCACAATAAACGCCTTTCCTCCGGGTGGAGGAGAAGCCGGAGGCGTTTGGAAATTCTTTTTTTTTTTTTTTTTTATTTATTTATTTATTTATTTTTGTGGCAACTCGGTCTCTGAAGGACACCGAACGACCACAGACGTGAGGAGTAATCCGAACGTAGGGGCATAGGGTTTTTTTTTTTTTTGTTTTTTTTTTCCGTTTCTGCTGGTTGAAACCCCCGCATTCCCCCCCCCCACCCCCCTTCCCAGGGAAAGAGAAAGAAGAAAATGTCGAATATTACATTCACATCGTACAATGTAAAAGGGCTGAATATTGCGGAAAAAAGAGTGCGATTGCTATCAGAAATAAACCGATTAAAATCCCAGGTTACATTTATACAAGAAACCCACTTCAAGGGAGAAAAAACCCCAAACCTGAAAAACCGCAAGTTCCCAATAGTATACCACAGTACATCACAGAATTCAAAATCATGTGGGGTATCTATATTGATATCTAAGCAGGTGAAGTGGGAGGAATCGGCGGTGATCAAAGATGAAGTGGGCCGTATGTTAATAGTTAAAGGGACCCTGAACCAACAGAAAACGACGTTGGTAAATATATATTTACCAAATACTGATCAAATAAATTACTTAGAACTATGTTTACAAAAGGTCCACCAATACAGGGAGGGAATTTTGGTGATAGGGGGCGACCTGAATGTAGCCTTGGATCCTATAAAAGATACATCGAAAGGTATCTCTCACCTGTCTTATATTAAATTAAGGAAAGCTAAAAAACTCCTACAAGAATTACAACTGATTGATAGCTGGAGAACAATACACACACAAGAGAAGGATTACACGTTTTTTGCAGCAAGACACAAGTCGTATACCAGAATCGACTACGTTTTTATACCGCAAAATATAGCACCATTATTAATGGGGGCCAATATTGGAACCTTTACGCTCTCGGATCACGCTCCAACAGACTGTATAATAAAATGGGGAGAGGTAGATAAGAAAGAATGGCACTGGAAAATAAACGAGACTTTACTGAAAGATAGCAACTACGACGAAAAATTAAGAGCAGAATTAGAGTTTTTTTTTGAGACAAACGACACAAATGAGACAACCCCCTTCTGTCTATGGGAAACGCATAAATGTGTAATGAGAGGCAACCTTATCGCAATGGGAGCACATAGAAAAAAAATATTAAACGAACAGATAGATACACTATTTAAACGAATCGGTGAACTAGAGACAGTACATAAAAAATCACAAGCCCAGGCGATAGAATTAGAATTAGACACGGCACGAGAAAAATTAAACCTCTTACTGATAGACAAAGCCAAAGCTAAATTAACAATGGGGAAAAGAACATTTTATGAGTTTGGAAATAAACCAGGTAGAATCTTAGCAAATGCTTTGAGAGAAGCACATAAAGGTAACCAGATCGCACAAATAAAGACATCAAATGATGAAATGGTCAGTACACCACAAGAAATCGCAAATAGCTTTAAAAAATACTACGAGAAACTATATCAGCTGGAGGATAAAAGGTCAGCAGAGAAGGAAAGAGAGAAAATAGAAAAAGCCAGGGAATATATAACAGACACTCTGATGCCAAAAATACCAGAATATATAGCAAGGAAACTAGATGAGCCAATCACAACAGGGGAATTTATGAAGGCCCTAAAAATATTAAAATTAGGCTAAGCACCAGGCCCAGATGGGTTTACCCTAACATATTATAGAGTGTTCTCGGAGAAATTGGCACACAGATTCACATCAGCTTTTAACTCACTAAGGGAAGGAAATAAAATACCAAACAAAACACTACTGGCACACATAGTAGTTATTCCAAAAGAGGGTAAAGATCCTTCACAGTGTGCCAGCTATCGCCCTATATCACTACTAAATGTGGACTTGAAAGTCTCTGCTAAGATTCTTGCTACTAGGTTAATAGAACTCATTCCAGACCTGCTACACCCAGATCAAGTGGGATTTATACCAGGAAGAGAGGGAAGAGAGAATACACAGCGAGTGGTAAATGCGATACATTTAGCTAAGAAACAAAAGAAGTCAATGATATTAGTAGCCAGCGACGCAGAAAAAGCGTTCGATCGAGTGGAATGGTCATTTCTAAAAGCAACATTGCAGTACATAGGACTGAGAGAAGGAATGCTGAGTTGGTTTTCGAACCTGTACTCAGAACCACGCGCGAAAGTAAAAATAGAAGGTAAGACATCCGACCCATTCAATATTCGAAATGGGACAAGACAAGGTTGCCCTCTATCACCCATAATCTTTGTGTTGACTATGGAGCCTTTTTTACGGAAAATTCGAGCGAACGAGAATATTAGAGGGCTAGTAGCCAAAGGAGAGATACAGAAAGTAGCGGCATTCGCGGATGATTTAATTTTTTTTATAACATCTCCAAATATCTCCTTGCCGTGTCTAATGGCGGAAATACGAGAGTACGGAAAACTGTCCAACTTTAAAATCAATTACGGGAAAACAGAAGCATTAGGAATAGAAGTAAAAGCGGAAGAACTGGAGCAGATAAAAACGAATTTTAATTTTAGGTGGACAGACTCTCATATAAATTACCTGGGCACAAAGATAACGGGGTGTTTAAACAGACTTTTTGAGCTCAACTATGTAACGTTGGCAAGGCGTATAAAAACAGACCTAGACAAATGGGACAAAGGGACCTTTACGTGGTTCGGGCGGACAAACATATAAAAAATGAACGTGCTCCCAAAAATTTTATATATAATACAGGCCCTACCAATTAAAATCCCTCAAAGCTACTTAAGAGAATTAAGATCAAGATTCTTGAAATTTATATGGGCAGGGAAACCAGCAAGGATAAGCAGGACCATTCTATCTTTACCCAAGGGGAAAGGGGGGATTGGATTTCCAGATCTGATAAAATACCAGGAGGCAGCACATATAGCCAAAGTAGTGGATTGGTGTGGGCGGAATGAAAAGCCGTGGATAAAAATGGAACAAGCTACGGTAGAAGTACCATTAGAAGGACTGGCATGGACCCCAGATAGGGAAATAACACCAGAAGTAAAAAAACACCCCACGGTAGGAGCGACTATACGAATTATCAAAAAGATTTTTGCAAAAACGAAACTGTCTGAGGATCCAAGCCCACTCGCACCGATCCTGGGAACGAAGGCTTTTCAAATGGGACTGACAGACCCAAAGTTTAAGGCCCTGCGACAGAGGGGTATATATAGGGTGACCCACTTCTCAAAAGATAACCGATTAATGACGAGGGGAGAGATGGAAAGAGAAGGGATGCAAGAATTAGATTTTCTGAGGATGATGCAATTAGAAGCATTTCTTCGAACAAAGGCAGGGACTTACACGACAGTCAGGAACCCATCTAAATTCGAACAGACATGCCTAGAAGGGAAGTCAATAAGACACTCTCTGTCCCATTTTTACGCAATGTTAATAAATCTAGATATACCACAAGAATTTAAGTTCATACAAGAATGGGAGAGAGACCTGAAATTAACATTTACACAAGAACAAAAAGATAAGATCTTGAGATTCACGCATAAAGCATCAGTAGCAAGTAAATATGAGGAGGGAGGCTACAAAATATTAACAAGATGGTACAGAACACCAGCGGTGCTACATCGAATATACCCAGAGACGTCAGAAGTCTGCTGGAGATGTAAGGAAGCGAAAGGGACACTAGTGCATATCTGGTGGGAGTGTAGAAAAATACAGGAATTCTGGCAAATGGTAATAGAAATAATTGATAAAATTACAGGATTTAATCTGGCGGACAAACCATCGGCGGTTTTACTATTAGATATTCCAATAACAATGGAAAAATATCAAAACTCGCTGTTAAGACACCTTATCATAGCTGCAAGAGCGTGTATCCCAGTCTTGTGGAAGCAGGAGATGTCTCCATCAAGAGCACAATGGCTCGCAAAAGTGGCAGAAATCCAACAAATGGAAAACCTAATTTTGACACTGAAAGATCAAGATGAGAGATATCAATCGATGTGGGCCCCATATGAGAGGTACAGGGAGGGGTTGGGGAGGGGGAGCGGGGAATAGCCAGCAGAATTATTATTTTTTTTTTTTTTTTTTTATCCCGTTTTTTGATTTATCTATTTATTTATTTTTTTGGGAAAGGAATGGGGGTGGGAGAGGGTAGGGATGCAAGAGAAAAAAAAAGGAGACAAATGAGAAAGGAAAAAGAAGGAAAGGAGAAGAAGTATTGCCGAAAAGGGATGGAAGCGGGAGGGGGAATGGTAGGGTACTTATCTTTTCCTTACCATCTCTCCAATAATTTGATGATATAGTTTATATAAGTGGTTGAACCACAATGTATAACCCTGTAAAGCAATGCTTGAAATAAATAAAGAATTAAAAAAAAAAAAAAAAAATCATTATATTTTTTATTTTTATTTTTTATGTTATTTTAAGTTATTTCCCTATCCACATTTATTTCCAGAGTACTTGCCATGCTCTTCCCGACATTTTGCTGCAATTTGCAGCCCTCCAGCCCTTTCCCTTTGTTTTTTAGAGACATTTTTGTAGTCAAAAGTCCGGGTCCCCATTGACTTCAATGGGGTTTGGGTCCGGGTCAAAGTCCGGGTTCGGTCCCGAACCCGAACATTTTTTTCAAAGTCCGGGTACGAACCCGAACATCCAGGTGTCCGCTCAACTCTAATAGTAATACCTCGGTTCATGAACGCTTCTGTTCACGAACAACACAATTTTGCTTGGTATGCAAATTATGCTTCGGTTCACGAATACAAGCCTCGGCCATCTTCCCTGCTCTGACACGTGGTTGCGACTTTCTGTAGGTGAGATCATGATCACAGAGAGACACTGAAAGTGTACTGTAAAGACACTTACAGTATTGAGAAGCTTTTTGGTGTGCTTTTTAGCACATACTGTACAGTACTGTACATCCCTGTGCACACTTGCTGAAAAACTATTTTGTGTGCTTTTTTATCACATACTGTACTGGACCTCCAGTATGGCTCCAAAGAAAATTCTGAGCAAGCATGAGGGTAAGAAGAAAGTGCAGAGCACTAATGAAGGTGACAAGAATGTGCAGAGCAGTAATTAAGGTGATATATACAAAAAAAGTGCAAAAAAATAGAAACTTAATTGGTGATCAAAACCAACCAGTGAATGAAAAATCTAAATTACTGAATACTTAATGTGAAAAAAAAAAAATATTAAAAATGATTCAATAATTAAGGTGCAAAAACCACCAATTGGTGAATTCATTAATATGCTACAATCAAGTGAATAATCAAGAAATTAATAGTACCAAGATAAAAAAAAATTATCAAGTGCATCGGAAAAAAAATCATATAGATACTCATCTGAAGTGCAAAAATACAAAACATCAAATGTATTTTAAATAAAGTTTTAACCCATCAAATATACACTGCTCAAAAAAATTAAAGGAACACTTTGAAAACATATCAGATCTCAACGGGCAAAAATATCATGCTGGATATCTATACTGATATGGACTGGATAATGTGTTAAGAATGAAAGGATGGCCCATCATTTGATGGAAATGAAAATTATCCACCTACAGAGGGCTGAATTCAAGGACACCCTGAAAATCAAAGTGAAAAAATTATGCAGAAAGCTAGTCTATTTTGCTGAAATTTCATTGTAACAACTCAAAATGGGGGCATGCTCCTAATGAGACAACGGATGGTGTCCTGGGGTATTTCCTCCCAGATCTGGACCAGAGCATCACTGAGCTCCTGGTGGCACCGGATGGACCGAAACATAATGTCCCAGAGGTGTTCTTTTGGATTTAGGTCAGGTGAGCGAGGGGGCCATTCAATGGTATCAATTTCTTCATCCTCCAGGAACTGCCTGCATGCTCTCGCCACATGAGGCCGGGCATTTTCATGCATCAGGAGGAACCCACTGCACCAGCGTAGGGTCTGACGATGGGTCCAAGGATTTAATCCCGAAACCTAATGGCAGTCAGGGTGCCATTGTGTAGCCTGTCGAGGTATGTGCGTCCCTCCATGGATATGCCTCCCCAGACCATCACTGACCCACCACCAAACTGGTCATGCTGAACGATGTTACAGGCAGCATAAAGTTTTCTGTGGCTTCTCCAGACCCTTTCACGTCTGTCAGACTGCTTTCATGCAGAAAAGCATGGGGCACCAGTGGCGGACCTGCCAATTCTGGTGTTCAATAGAAAATGCCAATCAAGCTCCACAGTGTCCGGAAGTGAGCACAGAGCACACTAGAGGATGTCGGGCCCTCAGGCATCCCCCATGAAGTCTGTTTCTGATTGTTTGGTCAGAGACATTCACACCAGTGGACTGCTGAAGGTCATTTTGTAAAGCTCTGGCAGTGCTTATCCAGCTCCTCCTTGCACAAAGGAGCAGATACCGATCCTGCTGATTGGTTAAGGACCTTCTACGTCTCTGTCCAGCTCTCCTAGAGTAACTGTCTGTCTCCTGGAATCTCCTTTGTGCTCTTGAGACTGTGCTGGGAGACACGGCAAACCTTCTGGCAATGACACATATTGATGTGCCATCCTGGAGGAGTTGGACTGCCTGCGCAACCTTTATAGGGTTCAAGTATCGCCTTGTGCTACCAGTAGTGACCAGTAGTGACACTGATCCTAGTAAAATGCAAAACTAGTGAAAAACAGTCAGAAAAGAGTAGGAAAAAAATGTCAGACACCTCCACCTGAAAAAACATCCCTGTTTTGGAGGTTGTCTCATTGTTGCCCATCTAGTGCACCTGTTGTTAATTTCAATTAACAGCAAAGCATCTGAAACTGATTAACAACCCCCTCTGTATACACCCCTCCCCCTCTGCTACTTAACCTCCTTGGCAACACACTACACTGAAACACTTCAATATACTGCAGTAAAACTGCACTGACACACTACATTGACTCTACAGTAAAACTGCACGGACGCACTACACTGATGCTGCACTATCACTATATTCACACTACAACGACAATCTATACTCACATTAGAATCACAATAGCAGACTAACTCACTAGTAGCAATGAACAGAGCCCTGTTCTATCTATTTCCACTCCAACACCAGAGTGCAAATGGCTCCTCTGGGAAGTAACTTTTTATAGTGTGGTGTGGGTCTATGAGCAATGAGCCATGATTGGAGAAAGTCATGATGACTTAGCCCAATCATGGCTCTGACAGTACTCTGTGCCCTGATTGAGCAAAGCCTTCATTGCTTCAGCCAATCAGGGCTTAGAATGCACTATGCTGTGCCTTACGGGCCTAACAAATGGTCTAACACCCTGCCAACTCACGTGTTCACCGAACAGCCAATGTTCAGGCCAAACTTTTCCACGTGCCAAACTATTGGCCCAACACTACTTAGCACCCAATATTAGTTTAATCTAGCGAGTGATGAAACTATATTGACAGCGCAGTTATTGCGGCTTCGCTAGTCTTATGCCCTGTACACACGATCGGTTCATCCGATGAAAACAGTCTGATGGATTTTTTCATCAGATATCCGATGAAGCTGACTTTCATCAGTCTTGCCTACACACCATCAATTAAAAAAACGATCGTGTCAGAACGCAGTGACGTAAAACACAACGACTTGCTGAGAAAAATGAAGTTCAATGCTTCCAAGCATGCGTCGACTTGATTCTGAGCATGCGTAGATTTTTAACCAATGGACATGCCCACAGACATTTTTTTCTATCGGTTTTTTAACCATCAGATAATTTTAAAACAAGTTCCTAGTTTTTTCACTGATGGATAAAAAACCAATGGGGCCCACACACGATCGGTTCGTCTGATGAAAACGGTCCGTTTTCATCAGACGAACCGATCGTGTGTACGCGGCATTAGACTAACTGGGTATACACCGTCCAAAAGAAAAGGAGGATACAAACAGAGGGGTAGGGCAGTGTTTCTCAATTCCAGTCCTCAGGCCCCCCCAACAGGTCAGGTTTGCAGGATTTCCATTATTTTGCACAGGTGATTTGATCAGTTTCACTGCCTTAGTAATCACCACAGCCTTTTCATCTGAGGGAAATCCTGAAAACCTGACCTGTTGGGGGGGCCTAAGGACTGGAATTGAGAAACACTGGGGTAGGGGAACAAAGTGGGCTTGCAGAATAATTATTATGGGAGGGGCAATACTTTGAGATGTTTTTCTGATGACTATTGTTTGGGCCCTTTAACCACTTGCCGACTGCCTCACGCACATTTACGATGGCAGAATGGCACGGGCAGGCAAAGAAACATATATATACTGTAGCAGAACATCCCAAAGAGAGCCTAGGAAAGTCCTGTTCGGGGTTTATACATCTCCCAGGCTCCTCTTATATACATTCAGGGATCTCTGATCCAGTATCCAGTTCAGGTGTTGGTCCTCTCTCCCAGGTCAATTTAAGCTCACCTGAGCAGACAGACTTTGCTCTGCCTGGGAAAAACAGATAGAGCTAGATTCACGTAGCTTGGCGTATATTTTGGCCAGCGTAGCACATCTCATATGCGCTACGCCGACGTAAAATAGGGCGCCCAGACCAGTATTCACAAAGATCTGGCGCCGTACGTTGCGCCGGTGTAGTGTAAATAGGCAGGCGTAAGCCCGCCTAATTTAAATGTGGATGGTAGTGGGCGTGTTGTATACAAATTAGCCATGACCCCATGTAAATGTTTTCACGAACGAACGGTGCATGCTCAGAGTCATGTCGCATATACTCCCTAAGATACGTTGGCTTAATGCTTTCGACGTGAACGTAACCTACGCACAGCCCCATTCACGTACCACTCACGTAAACGACGTAAAATTTGACGGCTGTTCCGACTTCCATACCTTTAAAATTGGCTGCGCCTCATATAGCAGGGGTAACGTTACGCCGGACGTAAGTCTTACGTAAACGGCGCAGCAGGCGCAAGTTCGTTCTTGAATCGGCGTATCTAGCTCATTTACATATTCTACGCGTAAATCTACGGAAGTGCCCCTGGCGGCCAGCATAAATATGCACCCTAGATACGATGGCGTACTAACACTTACGTCGGTCGGAGGAAGCTGTAATTCAGGCATATCTAGCTCCCAGAATGGCACGCATAGATACGGCGGCTCATCTTTCTACTTACGCGGCGTATCTATAGCCAATGTAAAGCAATGCTGAATCTAGCTCATAGTGCTGATCTGTGAGAGCAAGGTTGGTGAAAAACTGTTAAGCAGTTTGTGTGGAAGCTGACAAGCTGTAGGCTTGTTCAGCCTGGTAGTTAGGGCCTGTATATATCATATAGTTAGAGCCGAGACACGGCTAGGTTTTTGTTTAACTATTTTTGTTCTGTTTGTTTTTTTCTGCACACTGTACAGCACCTGTAAAGACTTTGGGGCAGATCCACAAAGAGAGTACGCCGGCGTATCTACTGATACGCCGGCGTACTTTCAAATTTCCCGCGTCGTATCTTTGCTTTGAATCCTCAAAACAAGATACGACGGCATCTGGGTTAGATCCGACAGGCGTACGTCTTCGTACGCCTTCGGATCTTAGATGCAATTCTTCGGCGTCCGCTGTGTGGCGTTCCCGTCGTTTTCCGCGTTGAGCATGCAAATTAGCTATTTCCGTATTTAGCTAGTGGCCGTCGCATTCTTTTACGTCGTCTCTAGTCGGCTTTTTTCGGCGTATAGTTAAAGCTGCTATTTGGTGGCGTACGCAATGTTAAGTATGGCCGTCGTTCCCGCGTATAATTTTAAAATTTTGATTTTGTTTGCGTAAGTCGTCCGTGAATCGGGCTGGACGTAATATACATCCACGTCAAAACAATGACGTCCTTGCGACGTCATTTAGCGAAATGCACGGCGGGAAATTTAGGGACGGCGCATGCGCAGTTCATTCATTTAAATGAAACACGCCCCCTACTCGCTGATTTGAATTACGCGCCATTACACAGCGAGAGATAGACTACGCCACCGTAACTTACGGCGCAAATTCGTTATGGATTCAAACCAAACAGAAGTAAGTTACGGCGGTGTATCGTATCTCAGATACGCTGCGCAGGGGCAGATCTTTGTGGATCTGCCCCTTTGTATATAGCACCAATAATCACTGCATTGTGTTTCACTTATCTTATGGACTTGGTATATGTGCCTGCTCATCCCAGGGAGCTTTTGTACCTGCTACCTATCCCCCAGGTTACAATAAATTGCTTTGAACCTGCCCCCTAGCAGGCGCCCACCGCGGTCTCACGGAACGGCATAATGGGGGAATGTCTTTGTAAACAAGGCATCTCCCCCTGTTCTGCCTAGTGACACAACACTGATTGTCTGCTCCCTCTCATCGGGAGCAGCGATCAGTGACGTGTCACAGTAAGCCATGCCCCCTACTGGTTAACTCCTTCACTGCCAGTCACATTTATATAGTAATCAGCGCATTTTTATAGCACTGATCACTGTATAAATGTGAATGGTCCCAAAATAGCATCAAAAGTGTCCGATGTGTCCGCCATAATGTTGCAGTCACGATAAAAATCGCAGATTGCCACCATAACAAGTAAAACAAATAAAAATAAAATTGTCATTAAATTACCCAATATTTTGTAGACGCTATAACTTTTGCGCAAACCAATCAATATGCGCTTATTGCTTTTTTTTTTTTTTTACCAAGAATATGTAGAAGAATATCTATCGGCCTAAACTGAGAAAAAAATTGCTTTTTTTTTTTTAAATTGGGATATTTACTATAGCAAAAAGGACAAAATATTGTTGTTTTTTCAAAATTGTCGCAAAAAATGAAAACCACAGAAGTGATCAAATACCACCAAAAGAAAGCTCTAATGTGGTAAAAAAAGGATGTCAATTTTGTTTGGGAGCAACATTGCATGACTGGGCAATTGTCAGTTAAAGCAACGCAGTGCAGAATCGCAAAAAGTGGCCCTGTCATTTGGCATCCAAATGGTCCGGGGCTGAAGTGGTTAAGAGCATCAGTTCACTTAATGACAGTGCCAGTTAACCCACATGCAGTATAGGTGCAGTATAGGTACAGTATTAGTCTTGGCACATGTGCAAGGTAGGTGTGGTTCCAGGGGCGGACTGACTATTGAGTCACTCTGGCACTGCCCGAGGGCCCCATGTCACTAGGGGGCCCCATCAGGGTTGCCAGGCTCATTAAAACCAGGGACAGTATGTAAAAATCTATGTTTTTTACATCTGTCCCTGATATGTCTGAAACCGACATGCTTCTAATGTGAAAATCCCGAGATTTTAGCTGCCCCGCCTCTGCACTGCCTCCTGGCGTGGTGGCCATCTGTAAGCCCAGGGGCCCCATAGTCTTCTATTGCCCGGGGGCCCCATGAGTTGTCAGTCCGCCCCTGTGTGGTTCAGATGCAGTAAAGGTCCAGGATAATGTGGTATAGGCTTGATATAGGTGCAGTCTAGGTTAGGAATGAATGTGGTATAGAGTGCAGTATGGGTGCGGTATGGGCTGGGTACATTTGGTTCCCTGCTAGTAGAATCAGCAGTGAGTGAATAGCCCTCTCACCAGTCTCCAGGATACTGCAATGTTCTCTCACTGTAGAAGGGAAGGGCCCCCTCTCCATGAAAGCCTCCAGTGATAAGCAGTGTGAAACAGAGGGTGGGTGGATGCTCTAGTCTCCATGCTGTAGTGCTGTGCAGGTGCTGTGATGTAAGCAATGCTCTGCTACCCCTGGGTGTTCTCACACTCATGCCGCGTACACACGATCTGGCTTTTGCCCGGCCAAATCACATCAGAATTCGACATAATTCCATCGGAAAAAATAGAACATGTTCTATATCTAAACTCAGTTGAAAAAACTCAGATGGGGCTACACACGATCGTAAAATCCGATGACTTTTTCGGAACATCAGGCTCAGCTCTTCGATGGTATGGTTATTTGCTGGCAGGCGAATAACCAGAGAGAGGTGTTCTCTCTTTAACTACCTTGGTGCCAAGAGTAAGAGCTTTCCTGGAAGGTTTAATAAAAAATCATCTTTTCAATCCTCCACTGCACAGTGCATATTGGGATATGTAGTGTAACCATTATATGGCTGAAATCTCAAACTATCACTCCCAGGATCCTCAGCGTACTTCACTGAAGTCTATGTTCTTGCTTGGCTTTACCTCTCCCCCACTAGCCAGAGGAGAATAGTGTAGTATAACATCAGTATCTCAATAGCGGGAGAGAAGAATAAAGGACAATATCTCCATCTCCATATTGCTATATTCCATCACCTGGCTACAACTCTAGGAAGTATACATTTTTCTGCCAAGTAATAAGCATCCCTTATCCAATATAAACTCTAACTGGCATAATGTTTAATAAAAAAACTTTCTGCAATACTGAATTAAATAAAAAAAAAATGCACTATGGATATACAGTATCTATTGTATAAAGGACTGTGGGCCAGATTCTCGTAGATCTCCGGCGGTGTAACGTATCTCCTTTACGTTACTCCGCCGCAAGTTTTACGGGCAAGTGGCTGATTCACAAACCACTTACCTGTAAACTTGCGGCGGCGTCGCGTAAATTCCACCCGCGCAAGCCCTCCTAATTCAAATGATCCTGGTAGGGGGCGTGGATCATTTAAATTAGGCGCGCTCCTGCGCCGATCGTACTGCGCATGCTCCGTCTGGTAAATTACCCGACGTGCATTGCGCTAAATGACGTCGCACGGACGTCATTTGTTTTGATGTTAACGTAAATGGCGCCATTCACGGACGACTTACGCAAACGACGTAAAATGTTAAAATTGAGACGCGGGGACGACGCCCATACTTAACATTGAGTACGCCACCTAGGGGGCATGTTTATCTTTATGCAGCGTATCTCTTACGGAAACAACGTAAAATCACTACGACGGGCAAGCGTACGTTCGTGAATCCGCGTATCTAGTCATTTGCATATTCTACGCTGACCGCAATGGAAACGCCACCTAGTGGTCAGCGTAGATATTGCAGCTAAGATACAACGGCGCTGGCCGTGTATCTCAGTTGAGAATACACTTAAACATACGACGGCCTTAGATTCGGACTTACGTTGGCGTATCTGCTTATACGCCGGCGTAATTCTTTGAGAATATGGCCCTCTCTCTTTAGATCTCTTCTTTCCCTTCCATTTACTCCCCTTTTTTCCATTTCATAACAATTTTTCTTTTCTACTTTTCTTCTTGTATTACTGCCCAGTCTTTCCTTTCATTATGTCCTCTTGTCCATATCACACACACACCAATTCTTTGTAACAGCTGCCCTCGTATGGCTTAAGGCATCCTTAGAACAAGCTGCTGATATGCAAACCTGCCACTTGAAAGGTGTATCATTTTCAGTTGCCAGCAAAGTGCCAACTACAGATGTTGCCTGTCAAATCTTGCTCTGGTTTAATTGGCAATGATGTCTAATCTATTATATCTTTGGCCTACAGCCTCTCTTATCTCATATTGTAAATAAAACTACATTTGAAAATGTGTTTGTTTACTGGAGCAATTGTAGTTTGGAATACAATATTCATTATTTATATTTATACTGAAAGTCTCTGTTGCAATAGCGGCACATACCTGTAAATTTATACTTTTCTGTATTTCTGCAAAAAATTTAAGGAAAAAAAAATATCAGGTGTGAAATATTTGCAGAAATTATAGCAATGTTTACTGGGCTTTAATGTAACAAACATTTCATTTAATCTTTTTCTAGGGTCCTTTTGCGTTTGTCCATTTACCTGCAAAAAGTTGCATGCAATTTATAACCATTCAAATGGAAAACGAATCCTGATAATTTCTTTGTGACTATCCCCCTCCATATAAGAAAAGCTGTATCTTGGCCTAGGCCAGCACTTTGCAGGAGAGTAGCAAAAAAAAAAACCCCTGATAAAAAAAAACAGCCTCCTCTTGGTTCCTGCATGAAAATAGTCCCCGTTGGCTTGCGCTACACGTTTAGTTTAGTAGCAGTCTTATGGGGCGCACTGGGCTGGGGGGGGCAGGGTCCAAGAGGCGAATCGATCTGGCAACCCCAAAAAGTGTCCGCACTGCTGCCAGTATGATAATCCCCATAAATAAGCTTTGGGGGATGAAGTGAAACGCATAGAGTGGCAACCTCAGCCTGGACTTGTGCTACCATCAATTCACCCTTCCAGGAAACTGTAGGTGTGCAACTATTAGGGGTTCCCCCTTCTTCCAATGCATCTCCATAGGAGCCAGGATGTGTTCCATCCCCTGTCAGCACTCCAGCAGCAGCTACTGATGTAACTACATACCCCCTCACCACCAAGCCTAAGCGGCACACACACACATTTCCTAGGTTACAATTATAATACCGGGGATGTGGCTTGGCGAGCGACAGGGATGGCAGCACACTAGAGGAGCTCCTCCGTACATGCAGCCATTGGCAGTCCTACATCCGACCACAGCTTTCAGATGCCGGGCAGGAAACTCTACACGACCCCCCGCTCTCGCCCACGCCACATTTCCGAGTCATCGGTAGCAAAGAAGATCGTGGACATCTTTAAAACTAAGCCGACAGCACGCAGCAGCTCGACAAGGCCCAAGATGGCGCCGCCACAGAGCGAGGAGGACTGCAGCGAAGACTCCCAGCCAGCTCAGGTTATCTCCGGTAGGGGTAGGCCCAGATCTGATCAACCCCTAACGTTTGCAGACATGCCAGTGATTGCTGCAGACATCAAAGCCACCTTCTCGGCAGCCATCACTGACCTGAAGACGAGCATGCTTGTGATTAATGAGAAGATGGCGGTGGCAGCGCACGCTGGCAAACACAGGGATAAGGCCATCCGCAGATTATAAATGACCACAGTGGCTCATTCACAGCACTTTATTGATATGAACAGACATATCGAGGACCTTGATAATAGAGGCAGAAGGTGCAATATCAGGGTGAGGGGAATCCCTGAATCTGTGGAACATGAGCAAATTATTCCTGCACTTAGGAGGGTCTTTAACAGTTTTTTGTAAAGGCAGGAGGACATGGAGATTGATTTTGTAAGAGCTCATCGAGCTCTCAGACCCAGGGGCTTTGATTCTTCCCCGCCGAGAGACATAATATGCTGTCTGTAGAGCTTTGCACTTAAGGAGGACATAATGCGCAAATCCAGTGG